>NC_140938.1:160111472-160763972 GCF_014529385.1 Adiantum capillus-veneris
TGGTGCTGCGTTTGAATCTAGGGAAGCGCATTATGATGTGGGTGTTGGAGCTTCAAGAGTTTGAATTGGAGTTCAAAATTGACCATACTAGCCGGTCCCACTTAGTAGATATTTTGGTCAATAACAACGTTGATTTTTCATTTTATCCAAGGGTGATTTGAGATGAACCAGATCTAGAAGCTGCCTTTACTATGTGGTTTGAAGGGGCATATCGAAGGGTGGTACAAAAGGTAGGAGGTGGCATGGTGATAAAGGATCCACAGGAAAAAGTCATCTTTTTGGGAGCTTATGATCTTGAAGATGACCACACCAGCAATAAAGTGGATTCCCTTACTCTTAATTTGGGTTTGAAGTAGTGTATGGAGTTTGGTATATCTAGGTTGGTGGTCAAATGTGAAGCATTGCTTGTGATCAAGAATATTTTAAGCCAATGGCAGGTAAAAAGGGATCTCCTTAAGCATTGGTTTTATGCCATTAAGAACCTATTGAATTTTTGTCAGGAGGTCTTGTTTAAGCATGTCAAAAGCGAAAAAAATCAAGAAGCACACTAGTTGGCTAGTAGCAAGGTACAAGTACATGTTGCAGGTTGCAGGTTTTTACATGACACCAGCCGCTTATGCGGAGTGTAATGAAATTGGCCTATTTAATTTGAGAGTAGCGGAAATTAATGAGAGTACTTTTGAGAAATGACTTTGTGAGCATAGCGGGTGAACATAATTGAAGATAGCAACATAATCATAGCAATTAGTTAACTTGGCATGAACAATACTTTTGCAAGAGAGAGAATTTAGAGAACATGACAATAGTTGAGGACTGGATTTATGTGGAGCCGGTCCCCCCTCCACCAATAGGTATTTGTATTATGATTTCTCCCATTAAGAGAGACTTGTTACAATACAATCTTTGTGTTCCTTGTGACCTAGAAGATGCAATGAAGATGGAAAGCTTCATGCATCACAAACATAACATAAACTTGAAGAAAGATTTAACTATCCCAAGCCTCACTCCCAAGACCTCAAACACCTTCGAAGGTGGAGAGAGCTAGCAGGGAATGAGGGTAGAGAAGAGAAGGAAGAAACATTTCGTAGGAGAAAGAATTAGTTCCTCACTTGTCATAACACTTGTTGCTAGCATACATAATAGCATAGTAATGAATAAGAAGGAGATGGCAAGCTTAAGAATTGAAGCATGGCTCTTGGTTCGATTTGCACTCCATATCCAAGAGTGTTGGTGTGGACTCTCAGCCTCTACTTGCTTGGAGAAGGAGAGGGAGTTCTTGCACTTTGCATAGCACACAATGAGAGTGTTTTTGAGTGTGTGTGGGTGATTATACCCCCTAAGAAACCCCCTAGCTTGCTTTGGTCGACCCCCCCTTGTAGCTCATGCTTGAAGCTCATTGGACCCCTCCAGGCCTAGCCAATCACAAGCAGGAGGCATTACAAGCAGCAAGGGTAGCCTTGACACAAGTGTCCCCCTTTCCCCTTTGAGAGAGAGGGATAGATAAATGCTAAATAAATTAATTAAATCTCCTTAATAATTATTAGACCCCTTGGGTGGCCAACCAATAGGCTTCAGGCACACCATGAGGGCAACATGAGGAGGAACTTGGCAAGTGTCCCTTTTGCTTTCTTTGTACCATGCATGCCTTGTGTGAGTGTGTGGGTGTTCTCTCTCATCCCCCCTCATGTAGGGCTCGCCCCCTCCTTGTAGGGATTGAATCTTTGACTTTTTGACACCTCAAGCCCCTCATGCATAGGCCCAGTTCCCATCACAAGCTTGGCTCATAAGCACTTTAAGCTTGAGCTGGGTTCTAACCTCAAGTGCAACCCTAGCATCTCAAGCATGTCAAGCACCTCAATCATCTCAATAATTAAGCACCTCAAGCATCTCAAGAACCTCAATCATCAAGCACCTCAAGCACCTTAGTCATCAAGCATGACTAGCAGGACAAGCACCTCGAGCTGGGTCGGGTTCCCGCGCCTCAATCTCCAGCCCTAGATTACCTAAGGTCAAAGGACTTTTACACACATTATTGGAGGTCTTCAATGAAGTTACCCCTAAGGTCTTATGCTCCATTTGTTAGCCTTGATCTTTGATAGACCATCTCTCATTTGGGCCCCTTTACCATTGGCCCCGTGTTGAGATAGATCTATAAGAACATGTCTATATCTTAACACTTGTTCCCATTTATTCTCCCACATTAAGAAAATCATTTGGGTTTGTTAGATATTAGATATTAGATTTTATGACATTACCTCTCTCTTGAAATCATAGTTGTCCTCGACTATGAGGTAGAAGAGATAAAGCCTTAGTCATTAGTCAATTTTACTTAGCGGGTAGAGGATCCCTTTTTACCCTACGACATCTTTCCAAGATGGATGACTAATCCCTTTGGGGCTTGGGAGACATAGCTGCCACAAGCATGTCTGCTCTTTAGTCCATTTCATTATCCCAAAGTAGAGTGACAAATTCTACTTGGTGTTTGAGAGACGTCGTCATCACAAACATGATTCTAAGCATGCATACTAGTTAAATTTGTGCACAATTAAAAAGAGGACTAGTCTTATAAGACAATAACATGAATCATTTAAAAGAAATTTGTACATTTGCTTACTCTAATGTAGCATTGTAAGCATTGACAAGGTTCATACTATCCTTAAGATGTATTCCTTGCATCCATCTAGCATCTTCAAAAGGATAATTTTTGAACTTAATAAGATACCGTCGGATAATCTTACCATGCCGTAGTACCTTGTCTTCATGCGGAAGAACAGCTTCGGGTTGTAGCACCTCTTCTTGGTCTTCAACTTCGGGAGGGTCTTCAATAATTGGTTCAATTGGTGGCTCTCCTTTGTAGGGCTTAAGTAGGCTTACATGAAAGGCATTGTGTATGAGCCAATGGTTGGGCAACTTGAGTTTATAAGCCGTCGCATTGATGGGCTTCGAGATTTGGAAAGGACCATAGTATCTTTTTGCTAGTTTAGCATAATACTTTTGATGGCCTGTAGGATTTTTGCCCGTCGTTTGCCTTAATCGAGCCTTAGGAAACTTGAGTAAGACCCAATCATTTTCTTTGAACATTAAGGCTCTTATTTGCTTATCAGCAGCAGCTTTTTGCCTTTGTTGAGAGATGGATATAGCCTCCCTAATCTTTTGAAAAAAAATTGTAGGTCACGGCTATACTCATCGGCGGAGAAGATCTTCCCATGTACTTTGAGTAGCAAGGGACTTTTAGGTCTTCCCTCAATGATCTCAAAAGGTGCTTTTCCCATAGAAGTATGTAGAGTATTATTGTAGGCATACTCTACAAGAGGTAATTACTTTTCCCATTGTGAGTGTTGATCTACTTCGGTAACATAAGTCTGGAGTAGATTGAGTATCGTGAGATTGGCTATCTCACTTTGGCCATCCGTTTGTGGGTGATAGGCCAAAGAGAAATTCAATCTTGTTCCTAGATTTTCAAAGAGACCTTTCCAGAAATTACCGGTCATTCTAGGATCTCTATCTGACACGATGGAAGTGGGTAATCCATGGTGCTTGAAAATCTGAGATATGAAGAGAGTTGCCATTTGATGTGCCTTAATAGTCTTTTTGACAGGAATGAAATGTGCTTGCTTGCTAAACCTGTCAACTATTGTCCATATTCCTGTATTCCCATGGATAGACTTGGTTAATCCAAAGATGAAATCCATTGATATACTCTCTCATGGTGAATTTGGAATAGGCAATGGCTGGAGTAATCTAGGTTGCTTCCCTCTATCATACTTGGTCTTTTGGCATACTACACATTTTGAAACATACTCTTGTATGTCCACTTTTATGGTAGGCCAATAGAAGTACGTCTCTACTCCTCGGAGAGTAGGTTGAATACCTCTATGCCCTGCATATGGAGGAGCATGGGATTCATACATAACTTTCTCACGAAGGGAATGGGTAACACATAGCCTATTGCCATGGAGAAGATAACCATCCTGCAAGGTGAATGGTTCCTCTTTCTTCCTCAAAGCAAGGGCTGACATTATGTCTCTAAAGTGAGGGTCACTAGCATACTCATCTATCATAGAGGATAGATCATTGTGAGTAGCTATAGACACCGCATTAACTTTGGGTCGTCGTGAAAGTGCATCGGCCACTTGATTGTGCTTACCAGCTTTGTGAGCAATATAGAAATTAAATTGCGAAAGAAAATTTTCCCACCTCATTTGTTTGTCGAAAAGCTTGGTTTGCGTCATGAAATACTTGAGACTTTGGTGGTCGGTTCGTAGGATAAATGGAGTCCCCAATAGGTAGTGCTTCCATGTGTCTAGGGTATGTAGAACAGCTAAAGGCTCTTTCTCATAAATGCCCAAGACTCGTTCATCAATATTGAGCCTTCGGCTCTCATATGCTATGGCATGCCCTTCTTGAAGCAAAACTGCTCCAAGGCAATCACCACAAGCATGAGGACTGGTTGGGAAGTAAGCTTCTCTGTGAGCTTTTCAAAAGCATTTTTCTCCTTAGCAGTCCATACAAACTTAACGTTCTTCTTAGTTAAGTCGTGTAGTGGTCCTGCTACTTGAGAGAATTTTGCTATGAAGCGTCTATAGTATGCGCACATACCAACAAAGCTTCTTAGCTCATGTAGATTTCTTGGGTTAGGCCATGCTTTTATTACCTCTAACTTTGATGGATCCATTTGGATACCATCTTTAGAGATAATATGACCTAGGTATTGAATCTCTTGAAGGAAGAATTCACTTTTCTTTTGGTTGAGAAAAAGCTTGTTCTCCCTCAATGTTTGAAAAATCACTTGGAGATGTTGCTTATGTTCCTCCAAATACTTGGAGTAGATGATGCTATCATCAAAGAACACTCCAGTGAATTTGCGGTATGGTCTAAAAATTTCTCCATCAAACGATTGAATGTAGCTGGTGCATTAGTCAAGCCAAAAGGCATGACTAGATATTCATAAAGACCAATCCTTGTGAGAAACACGGTCTTTAATATATCTTCATTCACTATCCTTCTTTGATGATAGCCACTCTTAAGGTCAATCCTACTGAAGTAGGTCGAGCCTTGTAACTTATCAAACAGATCTTCTACCCGAGGTATGGGAAATCTGTTTTTGATAGTGATATGGTTTAGTGCTTGATAGTCCACACACATACGGTATGTACCATCTTTCTTTTGCACTAAAAGGAGTGGAGAACAAAAGGGAGAGGAACTAGGCCTCACCATCCCTTTGTCTACTAGCTCTTGTACTTGCCTCATGATCTCCTCTTGTTGAGCTTGTGAGACTCGATAAGGAGGCTTGTTAGGTGGTGAGCTTCCAGGAAGGAGCTCAATGCGATGGTCATCATCCCCTCGTTTTGGAGGTAAGTCCATAGGGATATCATCGATGAACACATCTTGGAATCCTTTTAGAAAATTAGACAAGTCTAACTCTTCTTGATTCCTACCATTTACATTGGATGAAACATTAGTATCTTTTAGAGACTCTTTGACAAAAATCATGTACGCAGAAACTGAGCTCTTCATTGACTTATCAAAAGCAAGAGGATTTACAAGTGGAATAGTACGACCACACTCACTAGCATCTATATACATGTTCTTTCCCCTATAGGTGAAGTAGATTCTCCTTTCAGGTAACTTCATGTTGGTAGCCATGGGATCAAACCATGGTGCCCCTAGGATAACATCCTCATGTTGGAGAGGAGAGATGAAGAAGTCTTCTTTGTCGACATAGCTTTGGACATGAAGCCTCAACTTCCCAATCAAGGGAGTAACGGAGGCTTGTTGTCCCTTGAAAGCTGCATCAGCCACTACTATATCTCCCATCTCAAAAGCTTGAATGCTCAACTTGGTGGCCAACTCCATTGATATGAAGTTAAGAGTAGAGCCAAGTTCAAACAAGATGAAGGCATCATGCTCTCTTACCTTTCCCCAAGCATAGGAAAGTGATGATCCTTTGCAATGAGCATCCTCTTTTGGAGCTTTGATGGTGGAATCCCTAGGAGTCTCATTGCGAGTATTCTTCTTGGGGCAAGAACGATAGCCATGTCCTTGCTCCCCACACTCGAAACACTTATGGTCCTTGCGAAAAGCTTCAAGCTCTTCAGGAGAGAGTTTGTTTTTACCTTTGTAAACTCTCTTCTCCTTGGACCGATTGTTGTTGTTGCTGGTAGTGACTTGGGAAGTATTTTGAACATTGGTTTTCCCCTTTGCATCATTTTTGTCTTTGTTTTCCATGGGCTTGACATTACGTCTAGCCCCTTGATGTAAATTGATGCGTGAAGCAACCATGGTGTGATGGATTACTTCGCTAATAGTACCAGGACTTTGAGAATTGATGTATTTTGCCATCTCTTCAGGTAATCCCGCACAGAACTGCTGCCTTTGCTCGGCAAAGTCTATCTTTTGAAAGACAGTAGCCTTGAGATGTAAATCCCAAAACTTGTCTACATATTTGTGGATAGACTCATGGGAGAGGAGCTTCAAGCTGCGCCATTCGGTAAGCACTTTGTCCTTTGCATCGCTTGCAAGGAGTTGCTTCATGATGGAAACTCGTAGAGTTTTCCATGTCTTTGGGGCTTCACCATTTCCACGAAAGCTAGCCCACCATTGACGAGATGATTTTTGGAAGTGTATAGATACATGGCATAGCTTAGAGGACTTTGTGAAGCCCTCATCTCCAAAGGCCGCATCAAATTGCTGGATGAAGGCCAACAGTTTGTCGGTAGCACCGAAGGTGCCATCATAGGTGAGAAAAGAGATACTATTTCCTCCCTCCTTGAACTTCTTTAGCTTTTGTGACCTTCGACATGCAGGAAATGATTTGATATGTCCTCCCCTCTTGTATTCTCTAGGAGAATAACCATAAATTTCGTCAGAAGAGGAGGAAGGTAAAGAAGAAGGAGAAGAGGGTGACCTCTTCCTAGCCCTTTTTTACCTTTGTTTCCTCTCTTGCCTTTCAGAGTGATGAGGAGAAGGACTATGTGTTGATCTTTTCCTCTTGGGAGGAGTGGGTGATCGTCTAGACCACCGTCTTCGTGGAGCCACATCTTCAGAGGAGCTTAAACTTTCATTTCTTTCTTGCTCTTTGGATTCCTCCTCTCGAATGGGAGAGAGTCTTCTTTTGGGGGTCTCTTGAAGAGGCCTCCTAAGCTCTCTCTCCTCTTGGAGAGGAAGGGAAATTCCATAAGCACGAAGTTGTTGAGTAACTTCGGCTTACAAAGCAGGGTTTCCCATAGCTTGCTGCAACCTAGTGACGAGATAATTCACAAACATGGGAGCATCATCATTAGCACCTTCATGTGCAAAATCAAAGCTATCAATATTCATTCTACTCTCTTGATTATTGTCAGCCATGTTAACAAAATTTATGTATGTACTTAGTGTATGCTTTGGCAATGCAAAACCTTAGTTGCCACTCCTCTTAGCCTTTGAAAATCCGCTCTTAAGTATCTACACCCACGGCTCGAAGTGGATAATTATAAAGAGTAGAGGAGTAGGTCTAACATAGCAGAGTTGCCAAGGGCTAGCTCCTTTCGGACTTCTTATGGCTCAATAATGGTAAAGCCGTAGGAAAGTCTAAAAAGACTCCATTATTAAGTCCAAAGCTCCCGAGGTCTGCACCATCCCCCACATAGTGGGCTCAACAAAACCAATAATAGATCCCAGTTCCACTTACCCTAATATAATTAACAACATCAACCATTTATAGGCTACTTAAGAACCTCTCTTCTTAAGCAAGAAAAGAGAAACCAAATTCTCTGATACCAATGTAATGAAATTGGCCTATTTAATTTGAGAGTAGCAGAAAGTACTTTTGAGAAATGACTTTGTGAGCATAGCGGGTGAACATAATTGAAGATAGCAAAATAATCATAGCAATTAGTTAACTTGGCATGAACAATACTTTTGCGAGAGACAGAATTTAGATAACATGACAACAGTTGAGGACCGGATTTATGTGGAGCCCGGTCCCCCCTCCAATAGGTATTTGTATTATGATTTCTCCCATTAACAGAGACTTGTTACAATACAATCTTTGTGTTCCTTGTGACCTAGTTGATGCAATGAAGATGGAAAGCTTCATGCATCACAAACATAACATAAACTTGAAGAAAGCTTTAACTATCCCAAGACCTCAAACACCTTCGAAGGTGGAGAGAGCTAGTAGGGAATGAGGGTAGGGAAGAGGAAGAAGAAACATTTCGTAGGAGAAAGAATTAGTTCCTCACTTATCATAACTCTTGTTGCTAGCATACATAATAGCATAGTAATGAGGAAGAAGGAGATGGCAATCTTAAGCATTGAAGCATGGCTCTTGGTTGGATTTCCACTCCATATCCGAGAGTGATGGTGTAGGCTCTCAACCTCTAGTTGCTTGGAGAAGGAGAGGGAGTTCTTGCACTTTGCATAGCACACAATGAGAGTGTTTGTGAGTGTCTGTGGGTGAGTATACCACCTAAGCAACCCCCTAGCTTTCTTGGGTCGACCCCCCCTTGTAGCTCATGCTTGAAGCTCATTGGACCCCTCCAGGCCTAGCCAATCACAAGCAGGAGGCATTACAAGCAGCAAGGGTAGCCTTGAGACAAGTGTCCCCCTTTCCCCTTTGAGAGAGAGGGCTAGATAAATGCTAAATAAATTAATTAAATCTCCTAAATTATTATTGGACCCCTTGGGTGGCCAACCAATAGGCTTCAGGCACACCATGAGGGCAACATGAGGAGGAACTTGGCAAGTGTCCCTTTTGCTTTCTTTGTACCATGCATGCCTTGTGTGAGTGTGTGGGTGTTATCTCTCATCCCCCCTCATGTAGGGCTTGCCCCCTCCTTGTAGGGATTGAATCTTTGACTTTTTGACACCTCAAGCCCCTCATGCATAGGCCCAGTTCCCACGACAAGCTTGGCTCATAAGCACTTTAAGCTTGGGCTGGGTTCTAACCTCAAGTGCAACCCTAGCATCTAAAGCATGTCAAGCACCTCAAGAACCTCAATAATTAAGCACCTCAAGCATCTCAAGCACCTTAGTCATCAAGCATGACAAGCAGGACAAGCACCTCGAGCTGGGTCGGGTTCCCGTGCCTCAAGCTTAGCCCTAGATTACCTAAGGTCAAGGGCCTTTTACACACATTATTGGAGGTCTTCAATGAAGCTAACCCTAAGGTCTTATGCTCCATTTTTTAGCCTTGCTCTGTGATAGACCATCTCTCATTTGGGCCCCTTTACCATTGGCCCCGTGTTGAGATAGATCTATAAGAACATGTCTATATCTTAACACTTGTTCCCGTTTATTCTCCCACATTAAGTGATCAATTTAATATGAGAAAATCATTTGGGTTGGTTACATATTAGATATTAGATTTTATGACACGGGGATGGAAAAAGTGAAGGATGTGAATTATTTTTTAAGCAGAGGAATTTTTTTGGAAGGTCTCTCCAATTTACAAAAGAAGAGGATGGTGCAAAAGGCTCATAGGTTTACATTGGTGTGCGAAGA
Organism: Adiantum capillus-veneris; assembly: GCF_014529385.1. Classification (NCBI taxonomy): domain Eukaryota; kingdom Viridiplantae; phylum Streptophyta; class Polypodiopsida; order Polypodiales; family Pteridaceae; genus Adiantum; species Adiantum capillus-veneris. The sequence goes on from NC_140938.1 coordinate 160,120,956, forward strand.
ACTAATGGCCTATGGTAGAGACGGATTTCTAAGGAGGATACTTTACAAGGAAGAGATATGCATGGTGCAGGAGAAATTCCATGAAGAAAGTGGACAGCATGGTAAATACCAGGTGTTGTTTTGGGTGTTAAGAGCAGGTTTCTGGCAGCCTTTGATAGCACATGATGTACACTATTGGTGCAAAACTTGCCACAAATGTTAAACCATGGGGAAAAGGAGGCTAACACTAGCATTAGAGGGAGTTCTTATATCCCAGACTAATTTTGAGAAATGGGGCTTGGATGCCATTTGTCCTTTCCCTAAGTCCGTTGATGAAAGGAGTATATTGTAGTAGCCATTGACTACCTCACCAAATGGGTTGAGGCCAAAGTGGTTAAGGAGGTACATGCACATGTTGTGGCTCAATTGGTCTTTGATCACATTTTTCGTTGTTTCAAAGTGTTGTGGGTGCTTGTTTCTGATAGGGGCCAAGGGTTCAGAAGTAAACAAATGCTTGCATTGGTTGAGAAGCTTTGCATTCAGTATCAGTTCTCTTTGCCCTATCATCCCCAATCCAATAGTCTAGTGGAAAGCACCAATGGGCAAATCATCAAGAGGTTGACGAAGTATGTTTATAATTAGGAGTCAGAGTGGGAAATCACTCTAGAAAATTTCTTATGGGTATACAAGACATCCTATAAGGTTGCTACAAATTTCACTCCACTTGAGCTAGTTTATGGTAAGAAGGTAGTGTTGCCAATGCATGCACAATAAAGTGCTTTGAAGGGTATGTGTCACATCAATTCCGCCTTGTAGGAGGTTTTACACGATCGAATTGTTGATTCTTAAAGATTTATGTATGGATAGAGAGACAACAATAGACTATTATGTGAAGGAGCGAAAGAAGCAAGTGGCAAAGGTCAATCAAAATCTTCCAGACAAGAAAATATAGGAAGGAGGCCTACTCACAAAATATGAAAGCTATTTGGACTTCACATTCTAGAAGAATTTTTTTAAAAAGTGGATGGGTCTGTACAAAGTGTAGAAGGATTTTCCGAATGGGACCTAGTAGTTAGTGAGAATGAATGGAAAACTTCTTAGGCATAGGGTGAATGGTGTGCAGCGCAAGCTGTACTTTGGTAGAGGTTTGATGCCTGATGCGCATCAACTTGTAGCCTAGCCAAGGGGAGTGGACAACCCACTTGAGAAACATGAAGTGTGGAGGGTTGAAGCTTCTGTACATATGGTTGTGATTTTCAAGTTTGAATGGTCAATTGGGTGTGACAGTTCTAAAGTTCTATACATATGATTTTGGTGTTGAAGATGGATGTTCAACAAGGGGGTTGGGCAATGATGGTGTATCCAAAGCTAGTTGATGTTGTGAAGTGGCCTATGCAATGCTATGAATTCCTTTAAGTGCTAAGGTAGATGTGAAAGCCTTGGGTAGGCAAGTGGCGAAAAAGGCTATAGGAAAGGCCAATTGGGGTGGTAAGATAGTCATAATTTTTGAAACGTGTTGATGCTTCTCAAGAATTTAGCACCGTTCAGTGCTCTAGAAGTTGGTCTAGGCGACTCCTCAAAAGAAATCTTGGTGTGAAAAATAGAGCAGCTCAAAGTTGAAATATTTTGCAGATCCTCGACAGCCAGGGAATGTCAAAACATGTGGCCAAAGCTAAAGTGAGTAAATAGATGCAAATTGCTCATGTTGTGGAGCATGTCAGTCTTTCCGACTCGTCAATTGGAGATCTAGAGTGTAATTTATGGGTAGTGGAAATTTTGTAGGTGGTCAATTGTGTGCCCACTTGATCGCATTGGTAAGTGCTCCATTTAGTGTGTTTTAGGCTTAGAAAAAGTTTTGGAATGTGGTATGCACTGATACCGGTTTAGCCACACCGCCCTCTAGTCCCGATCGGAGATAACTGAAGATTGACCGGCTTTCAATGCAATGCCATAGGAATCAAACCATTTAGGGAGCAGAGGTAAAAACAACAAAAAAAAAAAAAAATTCACTATCACCAAACCATAACTTTCTCGCGTGGGTGCGACATAAGCCACCGTGCCTCCCTTTAGCACTAGTCCCTCCCTCTCCTCCATTATCCCCTCTCTCACCTCCATTATTACCAACACACCCCTCACTCCCCCTCTACCTCACTGAGTCAGAACTGTATGCCAACTTGATTGACTTGGGTCATTGGAAAGCTCTTAGTTGGGATCGTCTTACTATGGAGTTTCTCTTGTCATTTTGGGATGACCTAAAGGTGCCCTTGTTGTTCACGATGAATACGGCCTACGAACATAAGGCATTGCCCGCCTTACAAATGGGTAGTAGATCTTATTACTATGCCTTGGGGTATGTGGCAATCATGTTGAATTGTACTTCCAAGAGAGGACTTGTCCAACCAAGTAGAATGTCATGCTTTGAGAGCAAAGAGCATTGAAGGGGTATGAAACTTTCTCTTGGAAGATGTGATTTGATGCTATGTATGTGTTGAAAAATTGTTGCTGATAGGGAAGAACTGGATGCTGATGAAGTAAGAGAGTTCTTCTCAAGAATGGGTATCAAGATGCTCTTACCAACACCAATAATCCAGAAGGTAGTGGTAAAGTTGAAAGAGAAAATCCTCCTATCATTAAAGCCTTGGCCAAGGCATGCAAGGAAAGGTTCCTGAATCACCAAGACTGTTACCTTATTCATTATGGACTGGCTGTACTACACATGGCTCAGCCACTAGTTACATGCTTGCTAAAATGATGTATGGTCAAAAACATGTAATGCCAGTTGGGAACGTGATTTTAACATGGAATGTACTACCTTGAGAGTATAGAATGAGTAGGGAAGACCTTCTTGCTTTGTTTTACAACAATTAGAAAGGACGGAGGACGTTGAGCTTGCAACTTCCCAATTGAAAGATGCAAGGTTGAGGAATAAAGAAAGATTTGATAAAAATAATAGGCTCAAATGAAAAGTCATAAAGAAGGGAGATGGGGTGCTTATGTATTATAGTATCCTTGACAATCAACATACTACAATGAGAAAGTTTGCAAAAAGGTGGTTTGGTCCATATGTTGTTAAGCATGTGCACGGAAATGGCTCCAATTGCGGGAAACAGGATTGATTCTTCAAGATAAGAGGGTATACTAATTCCTTTGATGCACAAGATAATGAACAAGAGGGAGATATTGTTCCTTTTTTGGAAAGTGAGGAAGAAAATGAAGATGCTATCTCTGAACATGAATACCAATATTGCAATCTTGTTATAGTCACACATGCCTGAGGATATTCAGGTTCAGAGGGGGTGGATGTCATGTCATGGCACACAAATACTATGAAAATATCTTAAAACTCATTATCTATGCCTTTTGGATCAATGGAATAATTTCCATCATGTACATAGTGTGCTATGGTTGCTATTGTGTGTATACCTTTATGGGGAGTTATGGCCTTGGATGCGACCCGATAAGTGCTTTTTTAATGTACATGATTCCTAATATTCTTTGGAAATTTTCGTATCGTAGGGAACTTGTTATGCACTATGTGTGATCCACTAAGGCTTCAAACACACAACCCGTAGCTCAATAATAATAACAAGGATGACGAAAGTTAACATGCCCCCCTTCCTGATGTAAATTCTGACCTCAAAATTTAGGAAGGTGTGTTCAAAATTCGGAACATGGTGGGTCTACGCGGATGGGTACCATAGTAGTTAAACATCTTGATGAGAGTACTGGCCCATAGACGTGCTCTCAATCAAGAATTGTAATACTACAAGAGGCTGCACTGGTTTTCTACAAGAGCTTGACTCTTTAGCTTCACTCGAATACTGCAAAAAATAAGGCACAATAATTGAATTCTCATAAGAACATGGAGAATTAAAAATCATATGCAATGAACAAGCACATAGAGTGATTGTTTGGTAAGAATATTAAACAATTTGTTGAGCAGTAAACATTAAAATGCAATAGAATCAAACACATAAGTACTTGTGAAGGTCAACAAATCAAAAGGTCTAGGTTCACTAATTTAAATGTCAATAGGCACTAAAGGTCAACTATCAACGCCATGGGAAAGCTTCTTGATTCTCTATGGTCAATTAAGATGTTTAATCATGAGAGTAGAGTGTTTCATGTCCTAGGGTTGACTAGAGGCTATACCTAGAAGACTGTTTAGTTAAGATATGATAAAGGAAATCACACATGAAATCATCGCTTGAATGGCTCCCTATGTTTGACCCCCAAAGTGTTTATGATAGATGCTTTGTTTCCACATAGAGCCTTAATTGATCTTTTGGGCTCTCTTTGGTTCACATTGGTATGTGAGACAAATGATTAGCCATGACATTCATTTTATCGGGTCTCACCACGATGGTAAGAATAAATTTACGAGAAATTAATAACCATCATGTAATTCTTCCCATGGAACATGGTTTGTTTACTAGATAGAACAACGCTTGATGATCCACATAAAAAAAACAAATTTGTTGACAAGAAGGTAATAGAAAATTTTCTTTACTACATAAATCATAGATAAACCTTCCCACTATGTAGTGGTGTAGTTACTCTCAGCATCATTCAATTGGCAAACTGCAAAGCTAATAGAGTAGTCCAATTTATATTCTCCTAGTTGAGCTAAAACACACCCAATAGAAAATATTGATGCATCAATATGCACATAAGAAATTATATTCCAATCGAGCACTCATAGGATTGGGGCATTTGTCAAGGCTCTTTTTAATAACTCATAAGCATGGTCACACTCCACGGTCCAGTGAAAATCAATAAGAATCTTGTACAATGGGTGGGCTATCTCGGCAAAGTTTAAAATAAACCGACATGGCCCATGAACCTTGGAACTCCTTTATAGTTTGTAGAGGTGATGGAAAATTGGAAATGGTTTTCATTTTGCTTTTATATGTGGAGATCCCATTCTTGGACACTATATGTCCTAAAATGGCTCCATGTCTAACCCAAAATTGGCATTTGAAAGGGTTTAATGAGTCGCGATACAATCTACACTTTTCATAAACATGATAGATGTTCTTTCCACAAAGAATAAGCACAAAGTGCATCTAAAAAAGCTTCACCAAACTCTCTTAAATATTCCCTAAAATCAATGTTTAGTAATCTTTGGAATGTAGCAGGGGCATTGGTTAGGCCAAAATCCATAACATGAAATTTAAACACTCCAAATTTAGTTATAAAAGCGGTTTTATCTTGCTCCTCTAGCACAATCGTGATTTGATTGTAGCCAAATTACCCATCTAAAAATCTATAAACTTCCTTTCCTGCAACTCATTCAAGCACATGTTTTGAATATGGGAATGGATAGTGATCTCTCCTAGTGGCTCCATTAAGCTTCTTCAGATCCATGCACACTCTAAGTTTCCCATTCTTTTTTGGCACAATACTATTGAAACACCCATTATGCATGCTCAATAGGGTATATAATCCACATTTGATAAGATTTTCAAGTTCTTCCTGGATGATCTTTGCATACTTAGGATTCATTGGTAGGGTCTTTGTTGGACTGGTTTAGCAGTGTTAATCATTGGAATTGTACGTTGCACTACGGAAGGTGAAACGCCCTTCATGTCCTGGTATGTCTAAGAAAATATATCCTTTAATTCCTTGAGGAGCTCCTTAGGTACATATTCCTCGTTCTCTGCAAGGTCTTGGGCAATGAAAACAGGTTTGGACTCCTCACCACTTTTGCTAACTTTATTTCTTCAACTATCACCGTACCATCATAGACTCCACTACTTTAATTAGTAGGTTTTCTTTGGGACTTTGTATACACAACCTTATGCTCCTCCATGCTGTAGTATTTCAAATGATCCGGTGCAGGGTGTAAGTCCGTAGGATTTTGTTGTGTTGTGGACTATGATTTTTCCTCCACTTCCCGTAGTTGTTGAGCTAACTCTCGATTTTGGCATCTCCTTACAGTACGGATCAACTTTGGCTTCTCTGCAGCCTCTAACGATGCAATTTTAATATCTTGCATGTTGCACCACATGACACTTTGAAATTATTCACCCAATTATCCACCAACTTTCGATGAGCATCACATGCCCCCATATAACTGAGCCACTCTGCGGTAGATTTCTTTTCATTTATCCTAGCACGTACATTGGCTCAATATCATCCCCTCTTACATCGCTTACCTCTCTTCTCTGTTTTTTTATTACGGTCGGTCTCTAGTGCAAAGTTGTTATATGAATCACTACTCGTGTCTTTTCCTCTATAGGATAGATTGTCATCTAGGGTACCACTAGGCCTTGAATGGTTTTTCCCCACATTTGCACCAATATTTAAGTAATATTCTTTGTCCTCATAGTCAATTTCAATTGATGATTTGGACTCCAAATTTTGTGGGCTATAGTCTCTCATGAGATGCTACTGGTTCCAATGTCAGTCAAGCCTTCATCTTGTAGGTCATTGGAACTACATGCATTGCTCCTGTCATATTTAAAGGTACCGGTTGTGGCATTTTGTCCCCCTCAGATGTTACCCAAGTCATCCCTCCATTTCCCCAAGTGTCTATGGTTGCCGCTAGGTGGACCCAGTCCACATTATCTAAATGAGCCATTCCAGGTAGAACATCCATGTGAGGGGAATCTTCCCCAACATTAATGTCCTTTTTACACATGTAACAATACTGCAATGAGGCCGAGTGAATTGTGGTGTCAGATCCATGGTCAATTAGAAATTTGTTTCCTTGAGGATGTGCTCAACTAGTCACAAGATCAACTGGAATGACAGAGTCTTGGAGCTTTAAGTAGACATGGTTTTTAGACTAGTCATGCACCATTTTTGCTTCCCTCATGAAAGGACGTCCTAAGATCATCTCAAATGACATAGTGTTCTTGAAAAGATCCATAACAAAGAAATGTGTGCCTTACCTTGTGTCCAAGAACCTCGATCTTGAGATCTTCTAGCATCCCAATAGGTTTAACGATGGTCCCATTGGCCATATTTACCTTTATGTTTATAGTCCCAAGGTGAGATCTCCCCATAGATTCCCATCAAGTTTTAGTTACAATACCAACCCCAATGCCCTCATCAAGGATTCCCTTCATAGTTAATCCTTTGGTAGTGATTGGTAGGTTGCATTGGATTCATCACCTTCAAAATACTGTCTCAACTTGTTCACATGTATTTCAACAACAGAGTTCTCATCCAAGTTGGGTTGTAGATCTAAGGGTTCCTATCTTTCTAGGCATTGGTTCTAGCTCCCTTTGGGTCTCATATACCAAACTCCTTAATTGCTTGACTTGCTCGATCTCCTCTGTAAGATTGGGTAAGTTCCGGTATTCTTCCTATGTTCCTTGGGTTGTGTCCATTGTGGCTTATCCTAATCCTCCTAGTTTTTTTCTTTTCTAATGCTCCTTTGAGTCTTCATGGTCTCACTTGAATCGGAATCATTTTCAGCGTCATTCATTTACACGGGGTCGTCACAAGTCCCTAGTCTTTGAACTCGGACTTCGTTAAATTTTTTGTGGTCTCTTCCTTCATGTTTTCTTCTTCTTCTTAGATTGGGTGATTGATTCCACGTTGCATGGGGGGAAAGAAGAACACATCTTGACACTACACGCACACTGGTGGTCGGAATAGAGTGCGGAGAAGTGCAGGGTGTTGCCCCCGAAGAGAGCTACGTGCCAACACCCACATTGTGCATGTACGGCCCAGCTTTGCGACATTGACCCACGAGCTATTTTTGGTGATTCGGTGAGCATATGGTGTTTGATTTCACACTTCAGCATATCCACGCGTTTGCAATGATTAGAGCTACACATTAGGCACTTTGGTTTTCAAAAACAACGACTTGCAAAAACCTATCAAACATCCTACGTGATTTTGCACCGGGTGTTTTTGGGTAGGGTTTTGGGTCTTGGACCTTGGGGAGAGCAGTCTATTGGTGTTAATAGTATTTCCCTCAAGTTTCGTCGCGTTTCGAGAATGTATGATGGGTATTTGGATCTTGGAAGTGTCGTAGGAAATGTCCTCTTGTGTACTTTTGAAGGCTGTAACTTAGACGTTGGAGACCTCTGTAGAAGGTAGTCAATAGTCGGTCGAGTGTAGGTTGACACCCTATGCTTGCTTCCACATGCTTGAGGGTCAAGCTTCGTCCTTAGCTAAAAAATCTTATCATGTAAGTTCTCGCTATGCTGATGTTCGTTGCGGCGTATCCGTCAACATTGACGCCGCTGTTGGGGACAAAAACCCTAGGTAGGTGACTGAGACTAGTCCTTGAGGATAGGGATTCTTTGGCTTGCCGGAGTCTTGTTTTACGTTCAAATAGGATCAGAGGGTGGGGGACTCTCTAGCTCTTAGGAGGAGTCTAGGGAGCGAGTGTCTGGCTTAGATCCTTCCACTTAGGTAGTATTAGGTAGGAGAGTAGGAGTTGGAATGGTAGAGGCGGTGAAAGGATAGCTTGAGAGTCCAGGGAGACCAGGAAGAAACTAAGACACCAAAATCACCATCTCACATGATGAGTAGGAGTAGGTAAGTAGGACATCATGATTTAGGATCTGCAGCACTTCATGCATGCTATATTTGTTGTTAGGCTCATCAAAGAGCTATAAAAGACGGTAATTTGTGTTTAGAAGCTGAATTGAAGTCCAAAAGTTTCCGTGAGTACTTCTGAGAGAGATGCTGAGCATAGGGAAGCCCACTGACAAAGAAAAATTAAAATTTAAGGTAGCAGACATCCTACGCGTAGTATGTCTACAAGGTGATCTGGCAAGAATTTGGAGATTCTGAGTTGGCCAGAGTGTTAAGAAGGTAGGTTTTACCCTAATTTCACCTAGAAAGTGGAAGATTGACCATATCTTGATAGGTGGTGGCCAAAAGAAAGAAATTGCCAGACATCCTATCCAATTTGTGCCAAGGCATAATTTTAAGACCAAAACCATAGGATGTCTTCATGAGCATGATCTACATGATTTATTGAGTGCATGAGAAAGGTTTCATCTCAATTGGGTGAGAAAACTGAAGTTTAAGCAGACTTTAGCATTTTTTACTGAAAAAGGCTAGAATAGCTAAATTTGGGGTCTTTTGACATTCAAACACAAATATAAACACACTAGTGAGCTTAGCAAACCAAGGAAAGGTTGTGGGCTAAGTTTGATCAAATTCTGTTGCAGAAGACATACTACGTATAGTATGTCTAATGCATGAAGAAAAGTCCAAATTCCTATTTGAGACATACCAAGCTATCATATAGACTTAGACAAACCTCCTAGTCACGTTTGGTCCAATTTGGAGCTGATTGGACTGGTGAAATCATCAGAACTGGCATTAGGCTTCTGGAACAGAATTCTGATCAGTTGGCCAGTTTATAGGTGTCCAAACCAAAAAATAAACACACTAGTGAGCTCACCACATCAAGGGAAAGCCACATTGAAAATTTTGGCTGAAACAAAGCAAAAAGACATCCTATGTGTAGGATGTCTATAGGGTCATTTCTTAGACAAAATTAAACAGTGGACCTACCAAGCGGTTCTAATTGACTTAAGGGTTCCAAAACTTCTTCCAGAAGTGAAATTGGACTTTGACTGAGCAGACCTAATCAAGAACATCCAAAGTGTATAGAGTACAATAGTGGTTGAGGTTAACCCTCCAGTTATACCAATCATTACTAAGACCACCTCTAGTGGTTAAATGCTTTGATTCAATTGCCGAAATTAAACGCTTGTGTATAGGTATATTCAGCTGCAAGGCAAGAAGTTGAGCGGAAACTGATCCCTTTCTAGGTGAGTGGTTGGATTTGTGATAAATTGCATTACTATGTTTAATGAATTTAAGATCAGGAAGACACATTCTTAGAGACCAAAAAGTGGCAGGTGATCAGGGTAGCTTAGTATCCACTGAAGAAAGTGTAACCCACGCAAGGCTAGATCCATTAGCCCCAATCATTGAGAAAGGTAGTGATATGACACTTCATCAGATAAGTCCTTCTTCATGATGGGTAGTCAACAGCCAGGAGGTTTCTCCAGTGAAGGACTAATGCTAGGAGGACGTTCCTCACAAAACCCTTTGAACGATGCCAAGTTCACTATAATCCTCTTAGAAGGAACAAACTCTAGGGGAGCCCTAGTTTATTCTAACTATCGAGGATGCAAGTGTATTTTTATAGAGGAAAGACCTTCTCAGAGACTGGAGATAATTTGAGTCTATGATGATGGAGATAGATTCCGAGACGAAAAGGGGAACCACTATCTGATAGTTAGTAACCCTGAGGATTACAACAGATATGGAGATAATGTGGCAAAAGGAAAAATGGTCTTAGAGGCTAAAGAGCCGCCTCCAAAAATTGATCGACCTAGAGCTCTTTTTATGTATGGTAAGAAAACAACCAGGGTCTCTACCTATAATGAGAATGTGGGCATTTACAAGCATGAGAGCAAGGGAGTAGTCTCTTATTTTTGATGCAAATAACCCTACCCAAATGAATTAAGCAAACACAAGGTTCTTTACTTGTTCTTTTATGAAATTGTTATGGGGAAGGATATCATTTTTGTTGACATGTACGGGCGAGAATACAAACAAATTCTCCCAGAGGAGGTAGAAAAGGCAACAGTTCCAGAAACATCAACATATGCCCCCGAAGAAGTACCAAGGGCTACCTATACCCCTAGCAAGTCAACAAACCCATTTTCAGAGGAGTACGAGACAACATCACATTCTAATCGACAAAAGACGTTCAACTACCAGAACCAACAAGCAACCCAACCATCATTGCAGGCATGTCTTCAACAAAGTGCGACATTAGAACAAGAGCGAAACAGAGATGGTTATTTAGCCACACGAGGGCTAAGAGATTTACAAGAACCACCACTCTATTCACAGTATTAAGGCGAGAGTAAGCCAAAAACTCAAGAGTCGGCAGAGCCCAGAAGACAACCCATAGAAAGAGTTCAAAGAGATGAACCCCCCCTTGCAAGAACCATCAGAAATTATGGCTTAGGAGCACCTCTGGGAGAGGAACCCTCCCACTACCGAAGGCCAGAGGAGGTATATCGAGTAGGATGACGAGAACCAATGATGAGATTTGTAGACCATCGTAGAATTAGACCTTTTCAGGTGAAAAAATGGGTAAACAAGAAATACACGGGAAACAGAGATCCTAGGGATCGTGTAGCAGCCTTTGTGTGTGTAATTAGAGCTGAAGAAGTTTTGGACTTCCCTACTCAATTTGTAGGATTTGGACTTACCCTAGAAGAGGATGCCGCTACTTGGTTTGACTCTGTGGAGCGTAGAGATTTTAAGTCTATGGAGGAGATTTTTGACGAGTTTATTGAGGAATTCTCACAAAGAGAGATAGCTCATAGTACAGTCTCACAAATCCATAAATTCAAAACAGAAAGAAGGGGAATTTGTGCGAAAGGCATCCCTATTCTACGACTAAAAAGATATTGTGAAAGGACTGCCAACTCATTCACACTTATGCTTATATTTATTCAAGGACTAAGGAACACAGATCTCCAGAAGGAATTACATATGAAGAGGAGCACGACGTTAAATGAGTTAACTAAGGAGGCTCTTTACCTTGTCTACAAGGAGGGTGAATTCAAGGATCTTGATGATGATTCATCCTCACAACAAAGTGGAAGAAATTCCGCTAAGACATCACCGAAAGGAGAAGTAGCTGTAAGCCAGGAGCAGCTTGTGGAGGAAGTGCTAAAATAAATAAATATGTATGCCAAGCCTCAGGCTAAGCAGCCAAAGTGGTGTGCAATTGAACAAAAATGGACAAACTATGTGACGGAGGAATGTTATTATAACAAGGGATATGTGAGAGAGAGACCTTATGCTCCCCAAGCTCAAGTAGCATCTCCTCAACTTCCACCGATGCCTAGGTATCAAGAAAGTAACCTACCAGGACCTATAGGTGTTGAAAGACCACAACCAGTATTGGGGTACCAACCACCCCTACCAGGATTACGACCGGTCGGCATAAATTACACACCAACGGTAAACAAACCAAAAGAGAAGGCTTTGGTACCTATGCATGCATATTACGAAGATTCCAATGGATATGCAGTAGATTCTATCTATTATCCACCGGAACAATCCACAACGCCAGAACCTTGGAGCATGATTGGAAGTATAGGACCACCAACATTTGCACAGGCAACATGAGAAGGAAGATACAGCTTGGATGAACGAATACTGTTGTTCATAGCCAACGGAGGCATGAACGGGCAGAGGCATGCATACCAATAGAGAGGAGCTCAAGGAGCACCTCAAAAACCTAAGGGACCCTACTACAAGTGTGGAGGAGATCATTGGCTAAGGGATTGTCCTCACGATGAAATCATTAGAGTCAACGCGTATTGAACCGAGTGTGGAATTACTCACTTGATTCCTGATTGTCCTAAGAACCCAAGCAAAGGAGCAAAAACTACTTTGAACATGCTGGAAGTAGTGCCTTCCAATGGAGGGTCAGATAACGAGACAGTAATACCTATTCAGGCAGTGACACGAGCACAAGCTCAAAGAATGAGAAACGAACCCATAATTGAAGAGCCAAAGACCGATGCTCCAAGTGCAGAAATGAAAGATTTGAAAAACACTTGGAAAGCTAGAAAGGTGCGTATGAAAGCCAGGAGAGAACGAGAGCAAACGGCTCTATCCGAGGAGTTAAAACACACAAAGGATAGATTGGAGCGGTTAGAGGATCTAACTAGTTTAAGTTCACACGCTGCTACAACCAAAGGATCCAAGGAAATGGTAGAACCCAAAAGTGCAGGATCGGGAGGATCAGTGCTAGTAGAAAAAGTAAATGAGCAGTTGGATGCACTTTTAAAAGCATACGAAGACACACTCAAAAACAACCAAAACCAAGAGCAAAGATGGATGACTTATCCATATGCAAAAATAGAAAAACAGAGGTTGGAAATGTGTCGAAAGATGAAACGGCCAAATCCTTGATAGAAAATCCGCTTGGTAAACCTGCACGTTGGCACGAGGTACCAGCTCCAACCCCTATCAAACCAACTCTAGAGAAACAAGTAGACACAAAGGAGAGACTCACGACTGCCTCTGAGTCTAGGAGAGAACCTATCATAGTGTCAAATACAACAGATGAGACAATTGATGGTTTCCAGCCTAAAACATTTGAAGAAATGGGTAAGGATTGTAACAATCTAGATGACCTGTGGAAGCAAATCCAGGAAGCAAATGAAGCTAACAAGGTGAACCACCAAATAAATAGCACTAGAAAGGAGAAAAATGAGATCTTACCTCCCATTGAAGAGTTTGAGGCAAGATCACAAATGAACTTTGATATGCACTTACAAGGGGGGCACCAAGGTTCAATTAGTTCGGGGCATAGCCAACCAAACTCGCTAAAAACTCTACCCTCTTACCTAGGGGAGTATGAAGCTAAGCCCGAGGTGATAGCAATCCCATCTTAAAGACTTTCTCCTAACATAGTAATGGATTCACAAGGGTTGATTGAGTTATTGTCCACACCTGTGGCATGCACAATCACGTTAGCGGAACTCCTGAAGTTACGACCAAACATGTGGACCACAGTAGGCAAATTCTTAGAATTTTTTTGAGTAAAACACCCTACCTCGAAGCTTCAAGAAGGGATCAGAGAATTGGACAAGCCTCAACTAAACACTAGGCCAGTACCTTTAAACAAGGTTGGAGAATATTGCAAGGGAGAAGATGGACATACCACACTACCAATAGAATTCCAGGGAGTAGTATCCAAAGCTATTCTTGACAGTGGAGTGGGAGTTGCTATCGCCACCAAAGAAATCTGGAAAAAATGGGGAAAACCGGCTTTGAGAGCTACCATAATGAAATTGCAACTGGCAGATGGGTTCAACATCCTAGACGCGAAGAATGCTATAGAAAAAAAAGAGCAGAAACCAAAATTAGAGAGAACCTGATGCCAAAGATAAAAGATAAAACTCACTATCTAATGCTTGTCAAGGCAGAGGATTGTGTAAAAGACCAAAAATCAGGAAGATTCTCAAGAGTTCAAAGGAAAAGGACACATGAGGAAATAAAACAAGCACGGAAGACTAAACAGAAACAAAATCAAGAAAATCTGAACAATCAAAACAGGAAAAGACAAAAGATCCAAAGTGGACCAAAATGGAGTGTAAAAAGAAATACCAAGAACTAAAATGGTCGTTACGAGAGGTATGGACTACTGAGGGAGAAAGTGATGGTAAGAAGGATTCAAAAAAAGGAAACATGAATGTACCATCCCACTATCAAAAATTCACCATCCAAGATAGAAAAATCATAATGACACCACCACTAAGGGAAAGAATAAACCAGCAATCCTAAGATGGGCCAAAAAATGCAAAACGGATAGACCTAGCTACGCCAGGCGAAGAGCCTCAGCCTGTCTATAAAGCAACTGATCTAGAGCCTGAAGAAGAAGAAAGGCTAACACAACTTCTCAAGAAGTATAAAGATGTGTTTGGATGGTCCTACAAAGACCTCAAGGGAGTTGATCCCTTGATATGCCAACATACAATTCCTTTAAAATTAGATGCCAAACCAAGCAAACAGCGTCCTTACACATATAATGACACATTCGCTAAAACGAATTAAAGAAGAGATTGACAAGCTGATGGATGTTGAAATTATCTATGAAATAGAGCATACAGATTGGGTGTCACCCATTGTGGTTGTCCCCAAAAAGAACGAAAAGCTCTGTGTGTGTGTGTGAACCTCAAAAAAGTGAACGTAGCCACAACATTGGATAATTATCCCTTGCCAATCACGGAACATGTGCTTGAGAGGGTAGCAGGAAAATGGGCTTATTCCTTTTTAGATGGGTTTTTGGGGGTATAACCAATTGTCAATTGCAATAGAGGATCAACACAAAATAGCATTTTCCATAGAGTGGAGAATATATGCGTATAGAGTTATTCCCTTTGGCCTAACAAATGCCCTAGCCACCTTACAAAGGTTAATGACTCATGCGTTCAAAGAATACTTGAGAATATTCTTAGAAATATATATGAATGATATATGTGTTCACTCTCTTATATGAGAAGAACATAGTGACCATTTAAAAAAGGTATTTGAGAAGTGCAGAACATATCAAATCTGTCTCAACCCGGACATGTACATTTTTATGGTAAGGCAAGGCCGCATCTTAGGACATATTGTCTCAAGAAATGGCATAACCACTGACCTAGACAAAATTAGAGACATAGCAGACTTGCCCAGGCCTACTAATGCCAAACAAGTACAATCTTTCATGGGACACTGCGAATATTATCGAAGATTCATATATATGTATGCGGTCATTGCACAACCACTATATCGCTTATTAGTCAGTTTCGACTGGACTGAGGAGTGTGAAACTTCATTCAAAAAGCTTAAGGAAAACCTTGTATCAGCACCTGTACTTAAAGCACTAGATTGGAAAAAGATATTCCATGTTCATATTGATGCCTCTGCATATGCAATTGGGAGTATTCTGGCTCAACCTGGAGACGTAACAATGGATTTTCCAGTTTGTTATGCGAGCCAACAGCTAAATAGTGCAGAAAAGAACTACACAACCACTGAAAGAGAGGGATTAGGAATGATTTATTTTGTAAAGAAATTTCGGCATTACTTGCAAACAAATTCATGTTCTTCACAGATCATCAAGCTCTTTTGTATCTAGTAAATAAACCATGCAATACTGGGAGAGTTGTACGGTGGTTTATTATATTGCTAGAGTTTGACTTCACAGTGGTAGTTAAAAAAGGTAAAACTCATCTACGGGCGGATCATCTTTCAAGGCTACAAAACAGGGAAGCTCCTGAAGGAGTAGATGATGACATACATGATGCTTATCTTTTCAATACTGAAATGATACCCAAATGGTCTCAAGAAATTGTTAGCATTATTTTCTTTGGAGGTAGATTTGATAACAAGGAAGACAGATCCAAACAACAAACATTTCGACAAACAAAACATTTCAGTTGATTGGAGGACGATTGTACCATCTAGGCTTGGACCAAATTCTACGATTATGTATAAATCCAAAGGAATTCTAGTGTTATCTTGAAGAAGCACACATCCAAGACTGTGCATTTCATTGTTCAACAATGAAAACACACCAAAGATTGAAACACTTAGGAGTTTACTGGCCAACTATGTATCCTGACACATATGCTTATGTTAACAATTGTACTATATGTAGTGCCAAACGACCGGTGGATCATGCGACATTGTTTCAGGTAACCATTGCACATGCATGGAGTCACTATATCATTGATTTCTTAACAAAACAAGGACATTTCCTGAAAACATAACTAAAGCGTGAAAAAGGGCTATAGAGTTGGAGGCTCGAGACTTTAGATTAATTGGAAATCAACTCTACAAGAGAGGAAAGGACAATCAACTTAGAATCTGTGCAAGTGAAAGTGAATACCTACTGATTCTAGAACACGCACATGGAGGAATAAGTGGAGGCCATTTTTCAGGCGATAAGACGGAAAAGATTGTCTCCGCAGGAATATGGTGGCCTACATTGCACATGGATGTTGAGGAGTTTGTAAAGCGTTGTGACGCATGACAGCGCACTAAGGTGCCAATAAAGAGAGATGAGATGCCACTACGGCCAATGATGGGAGCACGCGCATTTGCAAAATGGGGAATTGATTTTGTGGGGCCTATTTCACCCCCTGCATATCGCACCTATACCCAATATATCATTGTGGCTACGGACTATCTCACAAAATGGATTGAAGCCAAAGCAACACAAAAAGCAGACGCAAGAACCACTGCACAATTTTTGTATGAGAATGTCTTTGTACGATACTGATTACCAATCGAAATTGTCAGTGATTGAGGAACCCCTTTTTTCAATGAAGTCATTGATACCTTGTTAGAAGCTGGACACACCCCACGGCATCTAACTATTCGGAAGATTATTCGTTTTGTAATTATTCATTCATTGAGGAAAACCTGATTTTTCACCTTGTAATTATTGGGATTTACAGAAGTTTCCAGATTGTATCCCAGTTTTGATAGTTAGATTGAGTAGATGGTTGATTTTGGAAATTTAGGGTTTGAGAAATTGTAAGGTATATATACCACTTTTTGACCTTAATGAAGGACCTTTTGTCATTTTAAAAACAAGTTTTGAAGTCTCTGAGTGAGCGTACTGTGTACGAAAGAGAGTGTGAGCTTCATCTTGATGCTACGTGTGCTCCGGTGGTCGGAATCGAGTGTGGAGAAGTGCAGCATGTTGCCCTCGACGAGAGCTACGCGCCAATACCTACATTGCGCGCGTACAGTCCGGTTTTGCGAGCTCCTTCTACGAGCCTTACTGGGTGTTTGGGTGAGCATACGTTGTCCGATTTTCCATTGCAGCATATCCACGCGTTCACATTGAGTAGAACTACACATTAGGCACTTTAGATTTTGAAAATGAAGACCTGCAAATTTCGGCCAAACATCCTACGTGTTTCTGCACCAGGTGTTTTGGGTCGGGATTTTGGTTCATAGACCTTAGGGAGAGTGACCTAGTGGTATTAGTAGGGTCTCCTTCAAGTTCTATGGTGTTTCAAGAGTGTTTGATGGGTGTTCGGCTCTAGAAAGCGTTGTAGGAAGTTTCCTCTTATGCACTCTTGAAGGCTGTGACTTAGACAATTGGTAGAGACCTCTGTAGGAATTAGTTAGGAGTCGGTCGAGTGTATGTTGACACCTTATGCTTGCTTCCACGCGCCTGCGGGCGAGCTTCGTCCTTAGCTGACATTACATGCTAGGTTGGTTGACGTCCGTCACGGCGTATCCGTCCAACATTAGCGCCGTTGCTGGGGACGAAAACCTTAGGTAGGTGACCGAGACTAATCCTTGGGGATTGGGATTTTTGGCTTGCTAAGAGTCTTGCTTTACATCTAGATAGGATCATAGGGTGGAGGACTCTCTAGGTCTTAGAGGGAGTCTAGGAAGCGTGTGTCTGGCCTAGATCCTTCGACTTAGGTAGATTAAGTAGACCAAGTAAATTTTAGGTAGTAGTCGAGTTCTAGAGTAGGAGTTGGAGTGGTAGAAGCGGTGAGAGGAGAGCTTGAGAGTCCGGAGAGGCCAAAAAAGCAACCAAAAACACCATTAACACCATTTCACATGATAAGTAGGAGTAGAGTAAGTAGGACATCATGATTTGGGATCTAGAGAATTTCATGCATGTACACTTGCTTGGTAAAGTCATCACAAGTTTGTAAAAGACGCAAAAGTGTGTTTGAAAGCCTAATTGAAGTCCAAAAGTTACTGTGAGTGTTTCTGGTAGATCTACAGAGCATCAGAAGCATTTCTGTCAGAAAAAAAATTAATTTTAAGTCAGGAGACATCCTACGCGTAGCATGTCTACAAGCTAGTGTGGGAGGAATTTTGGGATTCTGAGTTGACCGGTGTGTTCAAAAGGTAGGGTTTACCCCAATTTCAACTGGAAAAAGGAAATTTGGTCATATTTTGACAGAATAAGGCCAAATAGACTGAAATTGCCAGACATCCTACCCAAATAGTGCCAAAACATTATTTTGAGACCAAAACCATAAGATGGTTGCATGAGCATGTCTTGCATGATATATTGAGTGACTGAAAGGGGTTTCACCTCATTTGGGTGAGAAAATTGGGTTCAAAGCGGACTTTAGCACTTTTGACTGAAAAAGGCAAGAACAACTGAAATTTGGGACTTTTGACATCCAAACCAAAATATAAGCATACCACTGGGTTACTAACATCAAGGGGAAGCTGTGGGACAAGTCTGGGGTCAAACAGGCCAAAAAGACATCCTACGCGTAGGATGTCTTCTGAGTGATTTTGGACTCCAAACCCAATTTTGAGTATACCAAAGTGATCAGCAACTCAAGGGGAGCCTGGGCTTTGAGTTTGAAGCCATTCTGATGAAGAAGACATCCTACGCATAGGATGTCTAAAGCAAGAAATTGAAGCCAGACTTTGACAGTGAGCATAGCCAAGTGTTGTATAGCCTAAGGCAAGCCTCCTAGTCAATTTTGATCCAAATTGGAGTTGATTAGACTGATCAATATCAGCAACAGGCTATCAGAAAAGATTTCTGACTCATTGACCAGCTGATAGGTGTCCAAATCAAAAAGTAAAAGCAGTTGTAGGCTTAGCACAACAAGGGGAAACCACAGTGCAAAAATTCAGGCAAAACACAACAGGAGACATCCTACTCGTAGGATGTCTATTAGGGCATACTACAAAGAAAATTTGACCTGGCATAGACAGTGAGATTCCATTTGGCTTAAGGGTTCCAGAACTTCTTTCAGAAGTGAATTTGGACCTTGTTTTCCCATTTGACGAAGCAAAGACTGATTCAGACCTTTTCGCACAAATTGACCAACATCCGAGGGAAGTACAGTTTCAGATTAGCAAACCTAATCCAGAACATCAGCAGTGTATAAAATACAGTAGTGGTTGAGATTAACTCTCCTGTTATACCAATCATTACTAATATAACCTCTAGCAGATAAATGCTTTGATTCAATTGCCGAAATTAAAACGCTTGTGTACAGGTATATTCAGCAACAAATCAAGAAGTTGTGCAGAAACTGACCCTTTGCCAGGTGAGTGGTTGGATTTGTGATAAATTACATTGATAAGTTTGATGAATTTAAGATCAGGAAGATACATTGTTAGAGACCAGAAGGTGGCAGGTGACCAAGGTAGCTTAGTGTCCACCGAAGAGAGTGTAACTCAGGCAAGGCTAGATCCGCTAGCACCGATTATTGAGGAAGGTAGTGATACTGAAACTTCATCAGACAAATATTTCTTCATGATGGGTAGTCAACAGCCAGCAAGTTTCACCTATGATGGACCTATGCGAGGAGGAAGCACCTCCCAAAATCCTTTGAATGATTCCAAGCTCATTGTGATCTTCTTAGAGGGAACAAACTCGAGGGGAGCCCTAGTCTATTCTGACTATCGAGGACGCAAGTGCATTTGTATCGAAGAGAGACCAGCTCAGAGATTGGAGATAATCCGAGTATATGATGATGGAGATAGATTCCGAGACGAAAAGGGGAACCACTATCTAATAGTTAGTAACCCTGAAGATTACAATAGATATGGAGATAACATGGCGAAAGGGAAAATGGTTTCAGAAACTCAAGAACCTCCACCAAACATTGATCGGCCCGGAGCTATTTTTATGTATGATAAGAAAACAACCAGGGTTCCAACTTATAACGAGAACGTGGGAATCTAAAAACATGAGAGTGAGGGTAAAGTCTCTTACTTTCGCAGCAAAGAACCATACGTAAACAAATTAAGCAAAGACAAGGTTCTTTACTTATTCTCTTATGAAACTGCTATGGGGAAGGGTATAGTTTTTGTTGATAGATACGGGCGAGAATACCAGTGTATTCTTCCAGAGGAGGTAGAGAGAGCAACAGGTCCAAGAGCATCAACATATGCCCCTGAGGAAGTGACAACAGACACCTACACCCCAAGAAAGTCAACGAATCCTTTTTCAGATGAGTATGACGCTACCTCACATTCCACCCGACCGCAAGCATTCAATAGCCAAGACCAACCAGCAAACCAGCCATCATTGCAGGCATGGCTTCGACAGAGTGCAACATTGGAACAAGACCAAAACCGAGATGGTTATGAAGCCGCACGAGGTCTAAGGGATTTGTAAGAACCACCACTCTATTCAAGGTATCAGGCAGAGAGTAAGCAAAAGACTCAAGGGTCGACAGAGCCTGGAGGACCACCCATAGAACGAGTTCGAGGAGAAGAACCACCTCCAGTGAGAACCGTTCGAAATTATGGCTTAGGAGCACCATTGGGAAAGGAACCAACCTATTACAGAAGTCCTAAGGAGGTATATTGATTAAGACGGGGAGATCCAATGATGAGGTTTGTAGACCATCGAAGAATTAGACCTTCTCAAGTGCAAAAATGGGTAAACAAGAAATACACAGGAAGCAGAGACCCAAGAGATCATGTAGCAGCCTTTGTGCGTGTAATTAGAGCCGAAGAGGTGTTAGATTTTCCTACCCAATTTGCCGGGTTTGGACTAACCCTAGAGGATGATGCTACCACTTGGTTTGACTATGTAGAGCGTAGAGACTTTGACTCTATGGAGGAAGTATTTGACGAGTTTATTGAGGAATTCTCACAAAGGGGAAAAGCTCATAATACCGTCTCACAGATCCATAAATTCAAACAGAAAGACGGAGAATCTGTACGAAAGGCAACCCTAAGACTAAAAAGATATGTTAAGTTATGTCCTATTGAAGAACTGCCAACTCAGTCTAGACTTGTGTTGATATTCATCCAAGGACTAAGGAATGCAGATCTCCAGAAATACTTACATATGAAGAGGAGCACTACGTTGAATGAGTTGACCAAGGAAGCTCTTTACCTTGTGGACAATTGTGCGGTCTACAAAGAGGGAGAGTTCGAGGACCTTGATGACGATTCGTCTTCACAACAAAGTGGAAGCAAGTCTTCTAAGACAGCACCAAAAGGAGAAGTAACGGTAAACTAGGAGAAGCTTGTAGATGAAGTGCTAAAAAATATTAACTTGTACGCCAAACCCCAGGCTAAACAGCCCAAGTGATGTGCTATTGAACAAAAATGGACAAACCATGGGACCGAGGAATGTTATTATAACAACGGATGTGAGAGAGAGACCTTACGCTCCCCAAGCTTCGGTAGCTTCCCCTCAAGTTCCACCGATGCCTAGATATCAAGCAGGCAACCTACCAGGACCTATAGGTGTAGAAAGACCACAACCGGTGTTGGGGCAACAATCACCCCTACTAGGGTTACGACCAGTTGGTATAAGATACATGCCAGTAGTAACTTAATCAGAGGATAAGGCTTTGGTGCCAATGCATGCATATTATGAAGATCCCAATGGATATGCGAAAAACCCTGTCTATTATCCACCGAAAGAACCCTCGACACCAGAACCATGGAGCATGATAGCAAATACAGGACCACCAAATGTTGCACAGGCAGCAGGAGAAGGAAGATATAGCTTAGATGAACGAACATTGTTGTTCATAGACAATGGAGGCATGGGCGGACAGAGACATGCTTACCAACAAAGAGGAACTCAAGGATCACCTCAACAACCCAAGGGACCTTGCTACAAGTGTGGTGGAGACCATTGGCTGAGAGACTGTCCTCATGATGAAATCATTAGAGTCAATGCGTATTGCCCAGAAGTGGAATTACTCATTTGATTCCCGATTGCCCTAAAAACCCAAGAAAAGGAGCAAAAACCACCTTGAACATGTTAGAAACAGTACCTTCCAGTGGAGGATCGGAAAATGAAACAATCATACCTATTCAGGCGGTAACACGAGCCCAATCTCAAAGAAGGACGAACGAGCCCATAGTTGAAGAGCCAAAAACCGATGCCCAAAGTTCAGAAACGCGAAATCAGAAAAGCACTTGGAAAGCTAGAAAGGCGCGTAGGAAAGTCAGGAAGGAACAAGAGAAAACAGCCCTATCCGAGGAGTTGAAACATACAAAGGACAGATTGGAGCGGTTGGAGGATCTAGCTAGCTTAAGCTCACACACCACAGCAACCATAGCACCTAAGGAAATAGCAAAGCCCAAAAGTGCAGGATCAGGAGGATCTGTATTGGCAGACAAGGTAAATGAGCAGTTGGATGCGCTTCTAAAAGCTTATGAAGCTTGACTTAAAAAGAACCAAACCCAGGAGCAAAGGTGGATGACTTATCCATACGCAGAAATAGAAAATCATAGGTTGGATATGTCGGCTCAATCATTAATGGAAGACCCGCTGGGTAAACCTGCAAATTGGCATGAGGCACTGGCTCCAACCCCTATCCAACCAACTTTAGAGAAACATGTGGAAACAAAGGAAAGACTCACCAATGCCTATGAGTCCAGAGGAGAGCCTATCATAGTGTCAAATATCACCTATGGGACAAGTGACGGGTTCCACCATAAAATATTGGTAGAAATGGATAAGGACTGTAACGGTCTAGACGATCTATGGAAGAAAATCCGTGAGGCCAACGAGGCTAATAGGATGAGTAACCACATGAATAGCACGAGAAAAGAAAATAATGTAACCTTACCTCGTATTGAAGAATTTGAGGCAAGGTCGCAAATGAACTTTGAGATACATTGACAAGGGGGAGACCAAGGATCAATTAGTTCAGGGCACAACCAACCAGACTCGCTAAGAACTTTACCCTCTTACCTAGGAGAGTATGAAGCTAAGTCGGAAGTGAGAGCAATCCCATCTCAAATACTTTCTTCTAACAAGATGATGGATTCGCAAGGATTGATTGAGTTGTTGTCCACTCCGGTGACATGCACAATCACGTTAGCAGAACTCCTAAGGTTAAGGCCAAACATGTAGACCATAGTAGGTAAATGCCTAGAAAAATTTGGAGTGAAAGACCCCACCTTGAAGCTACAAGAAGGGATCAGAGAGTTGGACAGGCCTCAACTAAACACTAGGTCAGTACCATTGAATAAGGTTGGAGAATATTGTGAGGGAGAAGATGGAAACACCACGCTACTAGTAGAATTCCAAGGAGTAGTTTCCAAAGCTATTCTTGACAGTGGAGCGGGAGTTGCTATTGCCACAAAGGAAATCTGGAAAAAATGGGGAAAACCATCTTTGAGGGCTACCAGAATGAAACTGCAATTGGCAGATGGGTTCATGGAGAAGCCTCTAGGACTCTTAGAAAAAGTGATTGTCACTTCGTGCGGAATCGAGTATGAGCATACATTTGCAATAGTCGAGTTCGGCAAAAAGAACAATTATGAGATCATCTTGGGATGACCATTCATGCGGCAATTGAAGATGGTCCAAGATTGGGGTTATGACCACATATACCTCAGACATGGCGAGACAACAACTAAAATACACCTGAAAGACCATAGTTACAAAGATGTGAACCAAACACCTGTGGAAGAGTTTGATTCGGCTACAGTAGCAAGATCAGAACTACCAGCATGGTTAGGGCAACCAAAAGAGCTATGGACGTGCGGAGCTTCACATTGTGGAAGCTTAAGAAGAGAGGAATGCGTCTTAGAAAGAGCAATTGAGGACAAGGAGTACATTCCGGAACCTTTCCCTGAAGATGCCTTGGAACCTCTAGAATGGGAACTCATACTAGCAACATTGGATGTCTGTGCCATTACCGACAGTCCAACAACAAAATTTTGCGATAAGGATGGCTATGATGTATTACCCTATTACATGGTAAGCGTTATACCAAGAGAAAAAGAGACGGTAGAACCACCAGAACAAGAAGATTTTTACAACTCCCTCTGAACATTTGGAAGTAAATGATGATGCAAATAATGAGTGTTCAGACACCTCAAGTGAGCGTGGAAATGAAACCAAGAATATCAAGTTTTATGATTTTGCTAATCAACACCCTAGACTCCAGGAACGCAATAGGAGGAAGCACGCAGAAAACAAAGCGAGAGAGAGCCTGATGCCCAGGATTAAAGGTAAAACTCACTATTTGATGCTTGCAAAAGCAGAGGATTGTGTAAAAAAGATCAAATATCAGGAAGATTCTCAAAAATTCGAAAAGAAAGAATGCGAGAGGAAATAAAACAGTTTTACGAAAAGCTAAAACCGAAACAAAATCACAAAAATCTCAAAAATCACAAAAAGACACAACAAAAGACCAAGAGTGGACCAAAGTGGAGCGTAAACAGAAATACCAAGAACTGAAACGGTCTTTGAGAGAGATATGGACTACTGAAGAAGATAGTGATGGTAAAGGGTAGTCAAAAAAGGGGAACATGAATGTACCATCACACTATCGGAAATTTACTATCCAGGACAGAAAAATCATCATGACACCACCTGTCAGGGAAAGAACCAACCAAGAATCTTACGATGGGCCTGAAAATGCAAAAACGATAGACCTCACAGAACCAGGTGAAAAGCCTCAACCGGTCTATATAGCTAACGATTTAGAGCCTGAAGAGGAAGAATAGCTAACACAACTTCTCAAGAAGTATAAAGATGTATTTGTGTGTTCCTATAAAGACCTCAAAGGGGTTGATCCATCGATATGCCAACATACAATTCCTTTGAAATCGGATGCAAAACCTAGCAAACAATGTCCTTATACATATAATGACACATTTGCTAAACGAATCAAAGAAGAGATTAATAAGCTGATGGAAGCTGAATTCATTTATGAAATCGAACACATAGATTGGGTGTCACCCATTGTGGTAGTTTCCAAAAAGAATGAAAAACTGCGAGTGTATGTAAACCTCAAAAAGGTAAATGCGGCCACCATAAGGGATAATTATCCCTTACCAATCACAGAACATGTACTTGAGCGAGTGGCCGGAAAACGGGCTTATTCCTTTCTGGATGGGTTTTCAGGATACAACCAACTGGCAATAGTAAGGGAGGATCAACACAAAACAGCGTTTGCCATAGAATAGGGGATTTATGCGTATCGAGTTATGTCGTTTGGCTTAACTAATGCCCCAGCCACTTTCCAAAGGTTAATGACTCACGCATTCAAGGAATACCTAAGAATATTCTTAGAAATTTACATGGATGACCTGTGTGTATACTCTCTTCTACGAGAGGAACATATTGACCATTTGCAAAAGGTCTTTGAAAAATGCAGGACATATCGAATCTGTCTTAACCCGGAAAAGTGTGTATTCATGGTTAAGCAAGGACGAATCTTAGGACACATTGTCTCAAAAAATGGCATAACCACTGACCTAGACAAAGTCAAAGTCATTGTAGACCTGCCCAGGCCTACTAATGCGAAACAAGTGCAATCCTTCATGGGACACTGCGGATATTATCGAAGATTCATATACATGTGTGCGGTTATCACACAACCTCTGTATCGTTTTTTAGTCAATTTCGAGTGGGCCAAGGAATGTGAAACTTCATTCCAAAAGCTGAAGGAAAACCTTATATCAGCACCTGTACTAAAGGCACCATATTGGGAAAAGATATTCCATGTGCACATTGATGCTTCAGTATATGCCATTGGAAGTATTCTGGCTCAACCTGGAGACGAAACAATGGATTTTCCGGTTTGCTATGCGAGCCGACACTTAAACAGTGCAGAAAAGAACTACACCACCACCAAGCGGGAAGGGTTAGGAATGATTTATGCTATAAAGAAATTTCGGCATTATTTGCTCGCAAATAAATTTGTGTTCTTCACAGATCATCAAGCTCTTTTGTATCTGGTAAATAAACCTTGCAACACAGGGAGAATCGTACGTTGGTTTATTATATTGCTAGAATTTGACTTCATAGTGGTGGTCAAAAAGGAAAAAACCCATCTACGAGCGGATCATCTTTCAAGGATACACAATGGGGAAGCTCCTGAAGGAGTAGATGATGACATACTAGATGCGTATCTCTTCAAGATTGAAATGGTACCCAAATGGTCTCACGAAATTGTGAGCATTCTTTCCTTTGGAAGTAAGTTTGATAATACAGAATACAGATCCAAAGAGCAAACAATGCGACAAACAAAAAACTTCCAGTTGATAGCAGGACGGCTATATCATCTTGGATCGGACCTAATCCTACGATTATGTATAAATCCGGAAGAATTCGAGTGCTACCTTGAAGAGGCACACGTCCAAGGTTGTGCATTTCATTGTTCAACAGCGAAAACACACCAGAGACTGAAACAGTTAGGGGTTTATTGGCCAACTATGTATGCGGACACACATTCTTATGTTATCAATTGTACTATATGTAGTGCCAAACAACCAGTGGATCACGCAACTTTGTTTCAGGTAAACATAGCACCTGCATGGAGTCAATATATCATTGACTTCTTAACCACCAGGACGTTCTTTGAGAACATCACAAGAGCACGGAAAAAAGCTATAGAGTTGGAAGCTCGTGACTTTCAGTTAATTGGGAACCAACTCTATAAGCGGGGAAAGCACAATCAACTTAGAATCCGTGCAAGTGAAAGCGAATATCTGCTGATTCTAGAACATGCACATAGTGGAATAAGTGGAGGCCATTTTCGGGCGATAAGACGGCAAAAATTGTCTTAACGACAACAAGAATTTGGTGGCCTACATTGCACATGGATGTTGAAGAGTTTGTAAAGCGTTGTGACGCATGTCAACGCACCAAGGTGCCAATAAAAAGAGATGAGATGCCATTACGGCCAATGATGTGAGCAAGAGCATTTGCCAAATGGGGCATTGATTTTGTGGGACCTATATCACCCCCTCCATATCACACCCATACCCAATATATCATAGTGGCTACGGACTATCTCACAAAATGGGTCGAAGCCAAAGGAGCACAAAAAGCTGATGCACGCACCACTGCTCAATTTTTGTATGAGAATGTTTTTGTACGTTATGGGTTACCAATACAAATTATCAGTGACCGCGGAACACATTTTCTCAATGAAGTCATTGAATATCTGCTAGAGGAATTCATGGTCATACATAGAAATTCTGCACCATACCATCCACAGGCCAATGGGCAAGCTGAGGCCACTAATAAAACACTATGCACGGTTCTCACTAAAATAGTGTCAGAATCAAGAATATATTGGGACCAGCAGCTACACTCAACACTATGGGCATACAGGTTAGCTTACAAAATATCAATCAGAACAACACCGTACAACATGTTTTTTGGCCTAAATGCTATACTACCCATAGAGTTTTTAATTCCAACTCTACGAGTAGCAACAAGCTTGGAATGGACAGCGCATGAGCTCTCTTCAAGAATTGATGATCTTGAAAAGCTAGATGAACTCAGCTTACGAGCTGTCGCTTCAATTTATGCTAAAAAGAGAAGACAAAAAGAATTTTTTGAATAACATGTACGTACCAAAGAGTTCAAAACAGGTGATTACGTACTTGTTTATACCTTGAAGCAACATGCCAAGAAACTTAAAAAGCGAGGGATGGGACCATTTGTGATTAGTGATCTATCACAAAGTGGAGCTGCCAAGCTTGCTACATTAGCAGGTGAAGAAATGCCAAACTGGATTAGTGGATGTAGACTGAAGAGATATCATCTACCACTCACACAGGAGATGCTCCAACAGATTCATCAAGGAAAACAAAGAATGAAGGAAAAACAGAGAGTACGAGAGGAAGCTCAAGCAGAAGCACAAGAACGCATTGCAAAAAGAAGACTTCTGCGACAACAACAACAAAGTGGGCCACCATTGCGAATCAATGCCATTCGACTGACGAAGTTGGATGAAGAAACAGTGGAGCCAATAATTGCGGTCAAAGTGGGCAACAATCAAGTTGAATCAACAACCTTGCTTGATTCTGGGGCTCAAGCAAATTTGATCTCTTACGGATTATACCAACAGCTCAAAGTCACAGGTCAACTTCATCCTACTCCTCAAGTGCTGGAAAGTAGCACATCACACCCGTTGGAAACATTGGGATGGACTATATTGCATGTACAGATACATCAACATATTTACCCACACAAATTCTATGTGGTGGCGGATGAAAGCACACAGCACCCAATGATGTTAAAGCAACCTTGGCAAAAAGAGTACAATGTGAAGATAGATTGGAAAGCAAAGGCAGTCATAATTCAGCATGCACATGAACAACAGGTGACAGCCTTTGCTCAGCAATACCAGAATCAGCTGCAAGCCATGCAATCACTGGAACAGAAGCCGAAAGCAAAAATGCCATCAAAGAACGACCTGATAACCGAGACCAACAATCAGGTAAAAGCCAACCATGCTAATTACAGACATATGCAGTCACTGGCCACAATGCAAAGATCTAGGTTAGCAAAACAAAGAAAACAAGTATAGATGCAGAAGGATAGAAATGCCATGGCGGACAAACAACAATGCACCAACAAAATTCCAACAAAGCAGATGGTTCAACCACAAACCAAGGGCCTAAAATAGATCTGGATCCTGAAGAAAATGCTTAGCAATAACCCAAATGTCACTCACATCTGGATACCAAAGCAAAAGCAAAAGGAACTCCCTTCAGTACAAGCACCAACGGAAGGCAGAGAGCTGCATTTCAATACAGAAAACCGCTTTATGTGGATGCCAATCAACAACAAACCAATGGCAAACAAGAAAGTGCTAAACCATCTACAAAATCCGGTAGCAACTAAATACCAATGGAAAGCAAAGGCAATACGGCCCATAATCATTACGGCCCAGCCAATTCTCTCCTTAGTCCAGACACGGCTCTATCAACAGTGTCGGCAAAGCAAGTGCCTTTTGCAAAAAAGACAATTAAATAGAGAGCAGTAGAGTTACAGCTGTTACTTGCAAAGAAAATAGGAAACCTCAACAGCGAATGCCCATAAGAATCTTGCTTGTTTCCTTCTCTTGCACAACATTAATTTTTCCATGCATTGACCGAGTATGCATAAAGTAGGGCCATATTAATCGGCCAGGAATTAGCACAACTTTTTCAACCTCTGCACGGAACATACTCCGAGGCTATACCTTGTCGTCCGGGAGGGCTCCTGCTAGGAGGGGGGGAAGCATTCTCAAATGCGGAACCAATAATAGAAACAGCAAAAAAGGGCATGATTTTCGACTATTTTAAGAGTTGTTGTTAATTTCAAAATTTTCTGGAGTAACCCAAGTATAGATGCCTTTATACAGCATGTATCTACAGGTATATGGGGCCAAACGCCAAATCAAGCCCCTATGTGTGTGTATATAAGTAGAAATAGCCATTTTCTCGGGTAAAATATTGATGAAACGGAGAAATCCGGCCATAAAAATTGCATGAGAGAGTATATAATATTTTGCGGTGATGTTGTGATTTATTATGATTTTTGGGGATTTTATGGGTTTGATTTGCTATTTTCCTTTTAATTTTGCTAATTTTCGGCAGTAAAAACCTTAAGAAATACAAAAAGAAGGTGAAAAACAGTCGTAATGAAAAACAAAAAATATGGGGATGATCAGTGACTATAGGAAAACCTATGGTACATTGGGGGTGCAATTATGAGACTGGAGCAGAAAGCGTGTTTTGGCCAGGTTTTGACCGAAATGCCAAATTTCCGGTAAGCAGAGCAAATGGAGTCCAAATCAAGAAATTTTTGAGCCTAGACCGCATCTCGCAAGAAGATAGAAGCACAAGTCAAATTTCATGAAATGTGGTTCGCGGACCTCCATTATAAGAAATTTTCACCTCATTTTTAGCTCATTCTCACTATTGACTTTGTGGAGAGAACTTCTGCCCCCTAGAGCGGATCGACATTCCAGCAGCTCCTATGACACGCATGACTATCCGATGAGCTCTAGAAATGAGAGGTAGGCTCACCACCTTGAGCTTTTCGCGCATGTCATTATGTCGCGAAAACTAGCGTAGGGGTCACACACAAAGCGGGCGGTAGAGACCTACAAGTAGAGACGGCGGCCTAACGGCTAACTCGAAAGCAAAAAGACTTCATCGGCAGCTTACCCTAGTCTAGGAGACTAGTCCTAGATATCCAAAGGTAGTAGAAAACCATTGAGAAAAACCCTAATTCCCAGAAACCTGCAAGAGGCCACCAAATGGGAAATCGGCAAAACGGCGACTAACTACTACCAAAATTCATATGTAGGAGTATATCGACATGCTCGACAAGTCTATATGACCCGCATGACCAAAAAGTGACCCGAAGCGGCACTAAACTTCAAAAACGGTGTGAGCGGGATGAAAACACACACAGCGCCTCTATAACGACCCGTCACACACTCTTGGGAAGATACACACACACACACTATGGGGCACCACTCAGCTTAGACAACACACCTGGCCGAGACAGGGAACACACCTCTGGAGTGAGAGGAGAGAGACTATCCACTTGCCCACTCCACACAGACACACACACACACACACCCAAAAAACTCAGCTCAAAAGAGAAGAATTTATGATGTTTAGATATAATTGAGCTTGGGCCAACACCAATGGGGCAAATAGCTCACACAATATGGGTAAAATAAGCCAGATACAATCACAAACTAGAGCAGAAACTTCGCTCATAGGAGAAACTTACACAGAAAAACAGCAGGAAAAGAGTGAGGAATTTGGCAAAATGGACAGCGCCATCGCGTCCGGAACGGCCCAAAACCCCAATCTACAATGTCAAAGTGCTCAAATCCGACCTCGGATGAGCAGTTTACTGCCAAAACAGGCTCCAAAATGAGCGAAAACATAGCTGCGGCTGTTCCTCCTCTCTTCTCCACGTTTTTTCTGGTCTTTTCTCTCTGTTTTTTCAGTTCCCACACTTAGCTTTATTAGTTGGGCACCCTTGGCCTTTTAGATGACCTCAAACGGACCCCGAACAGGCCAAAAACTGACCTCGCAGTGCATAGTTGTCACCTTTTTGCATCATTCGCACACCTGGCACTCAGTTTTTTTCCAATAATGCATCTCGCCACCACGTGAAGTGGCCCCAAAAAAGTGGTCCTAATGATGACCTTTCTGCATAACTCTCACAAGAAAACACCCACGTTGTGTCCGTCCTCATCCGCGTGCAAATATTGACCTCGTTCGCCCTCCTGACGCCACTAGATGCCATCTGACGCACCTGCTGACCTCACGTCGTCAGCCTGCGGATAGCTTCCTCAAGAAGTTTTATGCGCTATAAACTCCTCATTATTGTAGAAAAAACACACTGGTACTGGTAATAGTGAAAATCGATGCACTATGTGCATGCTGTCCTACCTGTACACATGTGGGCCCCACATAACCACCTGGCTCTAGAAAATGGGCAATCCTTTATTCGATGCACCATGCATGTATATGTACATATGCGCAATCCCTTGCTCCAAAAAACTCCTGACATAATTTGCCCACCCCCTAGCCTGCTAGAGCATTCATGCTCAGCAGCAGCACTAGTAGATGCTCATTCCACCTGGATCAAAAGGCCAAAGGCATATCACCCGATTCACAAGAAGCATCATAACACCACACCTACATTTGTCAACAATCAACCAAAATGCACCAAAGGCATATCCAACTAACACATCCGCCCTGTCTGGAGTTCCGAAAGCATAAATATTGCATGCCACATTCCACCCAACCGATAGAGACAACTCAAGTGACTCATCACCTGGCATCTTGGCTTCACCAGCCATAGAAACAACCTGCAAATCATGCACCCAAGTAGCTAAAAGCATTGTGTGAAGGTAGAGTTGTTGATATCCAAAGCACAAAAGTATCCCCGCAGCACACATATCCCTAGCATAGGCATCCACATAGCTGAGATTGGACTCATATATGCCAAACCCCTTCTCATCATCATAAGCATACTCATCATCACACATCACTTTATCCACATCATAATCATGGCTAGCACCACTATCCATAGCTTCTAGCATGGGTTCATCAGTCTCCAAGAATACAGATCCCTGCTCTAAACCACAATCATGCTCACAAATCGGTTCAATCACTGCACATACATCAAAATATGGCTTCAAAACAGGCTCCACATCCAACAAATCCACAAAATGGCTCTCAACCTTGCCCTCTTCCCTAATTTCCAAGGAACTAGTATCCAAAGATACGTGCTCATCATCAATAACCTCGACCTCACACTCACACCCAGAATCACAAGGTACACAAGTAGCCAATGCATCCTCTTCACGACTTTTCAATCATGTATCCAAAGCATTACTCACCTATTTAGGATCTTCCATAAACTTTTCAACCTGCAAGACCTCTGTACGCTTCACAATAGACCTTGGGAAGAAACGAGAAACATCATAGGATAGGCTACTTTTCACCTGCTTAGGCTTAACTTCATCTTCCATGTCAAATCCATCTTGCACATGCATACCTGTACTGATACCATGTTCCTCAAGACGCTTAAACTTCCATTCCTTGTGCTTTGCAATGCATACCGCATCTTCAAAAGACTCGGGCGTCTTCAACTCAACCTCGAACCGCAACCAAGGTGACAAACCATCAACAAAAAAACTTTTCTTCAATGAACAAGGGGGGGTCTCATCCTTAAGAGCAACACACCAACGAGTCCATAAATCTGTAAAACCTTGTACATAGGCATCAACACCTTGACAAGAACCTTGCTTAAGAGCATTGAGCTCATTCCATACTGCATTTGCATCTTCAAAAACCTGGAAACGCTCTAAAAAAGCTTCTATAAACTTGTCAAGACTCAAACCATAAGAAGAAGCCACTGCTTCTTTAGCTTCCAAATCCATGAACCAAACACGGGCCTCATCTTTCAAAAGCAATCCAAATAGCCTCAAAATCTTCTCCTCATCACACATATTGTTGCTTATGCATGCCACCTCGACTTGCTCCAGAAAGTCTTCCGCATGTTCACCACTTCTTCCATGAAATTCCGGATAAGAGAAAGCCATGGCTACCCAAGTTTCAATGCTTTGAGAACCTCTTTGAACACACGTGCAAGAACCCAAAACTTTTCACTACTCAATCCCCAGAAAATTCGATGGAGCTCAACTTTAGATAAGGACAAACACATGCACATCAAATGAGTTTTCATAGTTAATCATCGGAATGACAACAGGCAAAGGACATTCCAGGATCTCTCTCAATCTTCTTGGCCCAAACATAAAGACTATGCGCTGCTAGAAAAAGATCTTCCTGGACACATGAACATTAATCTGAATTCTTTGAGTTAAATGAAAAGGAGTGAGCTGAGGGCCATTTTGATCATCCATTAAAGCCAACCATGAAGCTCCCAAGAAGGCACACCTGACTCAACCTCTAATTTTGCCAAAATTTCAGCAGCATAACAGCATAAATGGCTCAAAAGACCAAAAAACCAGCCATCATAACTTGGGAAAATTTTGACAGAGTTTCCCCAGAAGTAGAGCAATAGGAACCCAAAATATAGACTGTCTATGTATGCATAAACTGTCAACAATAGAACCCGAGCATCAAGTAGGACTCACTAGTACATAGCCTATGGCGAGGTCACAAAAAGGGTGCTCCAGCTACCTGTATCACCGAAAGGATCTCTACATTTGAGAATCCCCCAGCTCAATAAAAACCTCACGCTATCGACCCTCACACGAAGGCTAATGCAAATCGCGTATAGTCAAGTCTCAGAAATGACTATCTTCTAGACCAAGTCTCAGAAATGGCTGGGACTGCCACATACAACCAAGTATGGCTCCACAAATGCGTACAATGGTAGTTTCCACAAGTAACGTACAATCCAGCAGACAATGCGCTCAAATAGGCGCCAAGTGAAGCATTCCCACAACAACTGCAAGTGACATCACTGCTAGTATATCACTGTACTCCAGCTACCTGTACCTGTGTGAATCACCTGTACCTGTACCTGTAACCTGTAACATGTAACCTGTAATCTGCAATCCCGAAGCTCGAAGCTCGAAGCTCGAAGCAGAAGGTACTCGAAGAAGATCCTCCGTGGGGGCGCCAAAAGAATGTGAGCGGGATGAAAACACACACAGCGCCTCTATAATGACCCGTCACACACTCTTGGGAAGATACACACACACACTATGGGGCACCACTCGGCTTAGACAACACACCTGGCCGAGACAGGGAACACACCTGTCGAGTGAGAGGAGAGAGACTATCCACTTGCCCACTCCACACAGACACACACACACCCAAAAAACTCAGCTCAAAAGAGAAGAATTTCTGATGTTTAGATACAATTGAGCTTGGGCCAACACCAATGGGGCAAATAGCTCACACAATATGGGTAAAATAAGCCAGATACAATCACAAACTAGAGCAGAAACTTCGCTCATAGGAGAAACTTACACAGAAAAACAGCAGGAAAAGAGTGAGGAATTTGGCAAAATGGACAGCGCCATCGCGTCCGGAACGGCCCAAAACCCCAATCTACAATGTCAAAGTGCTCAAATCCGACCTCGGATGAGCAGTTTACTGCCAAAACAGGCTCCAAAATGAGCGAAAACACAGCTGCGGCTGTTCCTCCTCTCTTCTCCACGTTTTTTCTGGTCTTTTCTCTCTGTTTTTTCAGTTCCCACACTTAGCTTTATTAGTTGGGCACCCTTGGCCTTTTAGATGACCTCAAACGGACCCCGAACAGGCCAAAAACTGACCTCGCAGTGCATAGTTGTCACCTTTTTGCATCATTCGCACACCTGGCACTCAGTTTTTTTCCAATAATGCATCTCGCCACCACGTGAAGTGGCCCCAAAAAAGTGGTCCTAATGATGACCTTTCTGCATAACTCTCACAAGAAAACACCCACGTTGTGTCCGTCCTCATCCGCGTGCAAATATTGACCTCGTTCGCCCTCCTGACGCCACTAGATGCCATCTGACGCACCTGCTGACCTCACGTCGTCAGCCTGCGGATAGCTTCCTCGAGAAGTTTTATGCGCTATAAACTCCTCATTATTGTAGAAAAAACACACTGGTACTGGTAATAGTGAAAATCGATGCACTATGTACATGCTGTCCTACCTGTACACATGTGGGCCCCACATAACCACCTGGCTC
Source organism: Adiantum capillus-veneris (assembly GCF_014529385.1). Taxonomy (NCBI): domain Eukaryota; kingdom Viridiplantae; phylum Streptophyta; class Polypodiopsida; order Polypodiales; family Pteridaceae; genus Adiantum; species Adiantum capillus-veneris. The sequence goes on from NC_140938.1 coordinate 160,156,352, forward strand.
TAGAAAATGGGCAATCCTTTATTCGATGCACCATGCATGTATATGTACATATGCGCAATCCCTTGCTCCAAAAAACTCCTGACAACGGCATCAGACACAAAGCATCAAATTGCTCTTACGGCCAAACCGCAAGCCTGTTCGCCACCAAACTTCACGAGCGGCTTTCCTAGACCATCAACAACCATGTCCTATGGTAGTAGACCACCACAAATCATCAAAGGTATGTAAACGCAACCACGGGTGCTTCTAGAGCGACAAATTGCCAAATGGAGCTCCGGTGAAGCCAAAGCCGAAAAAACCCATACGGCAAGGATCCCCAAGGGATCGGGAAGCTATGGAGACCAACATCAAGAAATTTCATCGCCAAAAAGCACTCCAAAAGTCAAAAAACGGCTTGGAGGTTCTGAAGTCCACACATGGAGTTATTCTCTATCCATTTGACTTTTTTGTTGAAATTAGGCTCAAAAGGGACTTAGGGGGGCCAAGGGCAAGCACTGGGAGCACCAGTAATGAAAAAATCACCAGGAGACATCCTACGCGTAGGATGTCTCAAGGGCACTTTTGGGCACAAATTCCCACATTTTTTATCATGCACATGTTATGAATGACAGTTACAAGCTATCCACCAAGATTCATCACATTTGGACCAAGTTTGACCTCATATGCATGGAAAAACGCAAAGTTAGGGCATAGAGGTAATAACGGGCCATAGACCTACCAAATCTTGTCCAAATCCAATGGAACTTGCACAACACATTCACCAACACATCAACAACCAATCTGTGTGGTCAGAAGCAAAAAATGATGAAATAGACATCCTACGCGTAGGATGTCTATTTGACTTTTTTGACATGCAAGGGACATTTTATCATTCCAGATCCAATCACCTCATCATCAAGAGCCCATATATCAAGTTTGAAGCCATTCTAATCACTTTTGATCCCCAACGCCTTCAAGATACACTTTTTGAGTCCAAAAACACCACACAGAGCCTTACAAGCATCAAATCTTGTCCAAATTCAAATCCAAGAACATGGCCATGTTCCATAGGCCAAGGACAACCCACAGAACAAGTTTCATGTCATTTTGATGAAAAAGACATCCTACGTGTAGAAGGTCTCTAGCATAAATTTAGCCTTCTGTGCAAAGAATGACATCATGGGAGCCAATACCATGGTGCAATAAGCCCATATACCAATTTTCAACCCATTTGGACATCAATTGCTACCTATGATGGCCATTCTACCCAAAAATCCACTTTTTGATATCCAAATTCAAATCCAAGTATATAGCCATGTTCCATGAGCCTTACACTACCTGCATGTCAAGTATGAACCAATTCTAATGAAAAAAGACATCTTATGCATAGGATGTCTAGATGATAATTTCCGGCCAGATTGCACTGTGAGCACATGCACAACTTCACAAGTTCCTTTTAAGCTTTATTTTCAATTTTCAAGTCATTTGGATAAGTAAAACTCAGTTTCGCAGCTAATATGGAAAAAACGCTAACTTCGAACTACTGAGTGCAACAGGATCTATGGCAGCCTCGAAGTCACCGGCAAAGAAGAAGAGAATGACCATCAAGGATTACCTGGAAGAAGTGGAACCCTTCGTCATTCCAGAAGGAACACTAAAGCCCACCAGCACATGGATACAAGAGGATTTTTTAGAGTCCAATGACCTAAAGATCTACCAAAGAGTGTTCAAAGACACTGAAGGCAATGTTATAGAGCTACCAATGCTGCCAAGAGAACTCAATGAGTTTGTACGAAGCAAGATGGTCGGCTACTTGGAGAAGATTGATCTCCACAACTACTTTGAAGCAATACCGGTAGGGGTGGACATCAAAACAGTCTGGGAGTTTGTGACAAGCATCAAAGAGGATGGAGTGGCCAAGGTAATAGATTTACAAGGCAGACCAGAAACAGAGATAATAATCATTGAGCAGGTTGTAGCCGATGCACTAGACCTCTCCAACGAGGGGGATAGTGTAACAAAAAGAAGGTATGAGGTCAAGGTGTACAAGGAGAAGAAGAGGAATTACACCTTTGAAGACATTGCCAACCCAAGAGTGGCAATAATGAGCTAGTTATACAACCAGTACTTCCACATGTGCACGAAGAGGCCACATAAGTACATGATGCCACCAGGTGCAATTGCCACGACATTCACGTGGGAAATGACGAAAGGCACCCCAAAGATAATCGACTTAAAGGGCAAACCTGCATCTTTACCAGCCATCCCTAAACCTAGCCCACAGCCATCACCACCGCCCTCACCACCTCCTAGCAGCCCTCCACAAGAAGATGAGGAGGCTCAGGACAAACAAGAAGAAAGGCAAGCAGAAGAGCAAGAGCAAAGACAAGATCCTGAGCCAAAAGAAGAGGCCAAGCCTCAAACTGAGCAAAAAGAATTAGATGATTCTTACTATGCATTTTTGGACCTGCTAGCTGTAGGCTATAAAAGGGAAGAAGCCGCCACAGTCGCATTCGACTTGGCGAGGACAGAGCCTAAAGAACAAATGCAAGGCATCAGTCTAGTGGAGTTAAAAGAAATTGCTACAAACACAGTGGACCTGCACCCACCCTCCAATGACTGGGACGTGGTGATGACAAAGCTAGCCGGATTGAGAACACAATCCATGTCTTCAGAGAAAGAGATGGCAACTCTCAAGGCCACTAAAGAAAAGATCAAAATGGAAGTAGATTCTCTGCAGGCACAAAGCCAAAGGCAAAAGGAGAGAGAAGCTGACCTACAGGCCAACTTGGCAAGGGCACTACAAAACTGCCAAGCAATGGAAGAAGCAAATCAGGCAGCAGTGAAAAGAATGCAAGCAGCTGAAGAAGAGTGTCAGCAACTCAGCAAGTCACTACTAGATGCCGAGAAAGAAAGAGATAATTTGACTCTACAGCTGGCAGAAGAATCGAAAGAAGTAGAAGCCATGAGGAACGCCAAGGAAAGAGCAGAGATAGATCAAGAAGCAAGCCAGGATGAGGTCTTAGAGCTCAAATACCAACTCAAGGTCAAAGATTAGACCATCCAGAGGATACGAGCATCACCTACTAGAGTGAGAGCTACTAGCTCGACTCAAATCATGACTGAGAGTCAATTCTATGAGGAGCAAATGAAAGAACTTCAGAAAGAGCTGACTCTAGAGAAAAAGTAGAGATTGATGATGGCAGAAGGTTATATAGTCATGCAAACGAGAATGGAAGAGGGCCAAAAATCCCTACAAGAGGAAGTGGAAAGCATGAAGAGAAAGCTCGAGGAGGCGAAAAGAATAAACGCCGAACTTAATGACCTCCTTGTGAATATGGGCGGAGAAGCTGAAACGGAAAAGCAAAAACTCCTCAGGCAAATTGAGGAGTTGAAAGGCGAGCAAGGAGGAGAGGCAAAGAGCATAGGGCCAGCCGCCAATGAGGGCATTGACCTAGAAAGTGTGGCAGATCCTGTGGACACGCCTATGCAAGAGGAAATCCTAGCAGGATCCTCTCAGGAGCCACAGGATCTAACACAAGAAGAGGAAGAAAAATTGCGTAAAGCAATAGAGGTGGAGCTCAGGGAAACCACAAAGGAAGCCTTGGAGTGGGAGCAGAGGGTCTTCAAATCTATGTCCATTCAGAAGATCGACACCAGCAACCTTAGGCACGAGTGGCTTCAACCCTCTCTTCCATATCCATTGCTGAAATATGAGGCAGCTACCATAAACAAGCGGATCATAGAAGTGCCAACTGTACCTCTCTACAATGCAGATACCTCAAAACCAGAAGGGGTCAAGCTTATTGTGGATTCTCAGCCAAAGTGGAGGAAGGCCTGGCTTACAAAGTACCCACAATACCTAATCCACTTGGTAGAGGCACCTAAAAATATAAGAGACAACCTCAGCTTTTGTCCTCTAGCAAGGATTGGGACGTAGAAGGCGCAGGAAATTTTGCAAAGAAGCCAACCCACTTGGCTGAACTACCCCAAGCTGTTGGGCGTGAAGGCAAGTGAGAGAATAAGTGTCCAATACATGGTGAAAACCCTAATGGGCGCCATAAAGTTGTTCAGTGGCTCACCTGACCTTACATGCATTATGATGAGGAAAATCTGCAAAACCATCTTAGTAGTGTTTGAGACCTTCAAGCCAGGCCAGGTGACTGACAACATCTTTTTCTTCCAAGATACATATAGATGCGCTTATGATCTATCAGGTCAGCCTTCCAAGGAGGTGATACATGTGCTATATCAAAGGATAATGTTTCTACCATCCTATGACCTCCAGGCTTTTGAAGAAGCATTCTATACAGGTTTCTTCACCATAAATACTGACATTTTTGTCCCAACAATGTTGAACCTGCATGCCAGGGACGAATCACTGCTAATGATGCGGGAAACGATACGATGAAGCAACAGATCGAGGCCATGTCGGGGACGACATTAGCAAGGAGGGGGGGAATGTTAGAAGCTGGACACACCCCACGGCATCTAACTATTTGGAATATTATTCTTTTTGTAATTATTCATTCATTGAGGAAAACCTGATTTTTCACCTTGGAATTATTGGGACTTACAGAAGTTTCCAGATTGTATCCCAGTTTTGATAGTTAGATTGAGTAGATGGTTGATTTTGGAACTTTAGGGTTTGAGAAATTGTAAGGTATATATACCACTTTTTGACCTTAATGAAGGACCTTTTGTCATTTTAAACACAAGTTTCGAAGTCTGTGAGTGAGCGTATTGTGTACGAGAGAGAGAGTGTGAGCTTCATCTTGATGCTACGTATGCTCCGGTGGTCGGAATCGAGTGTGGAGAAGTGCAGCATGTTTCCCTCGACAAGAGCTACGTGCCAATATCTACATTGCGCGCGTACGGTTTGGTTTTGCGAGCTCCTTCTACGAGCCTTACTGGGTGTTTGGGTGAGCATACATTGTCCGATTTTGCATTGCAGCATATCCACGCGTTCACATTGAGTAGAACTACACATTAGGCACTTTAGATATTGGAAACGAAGACCTGCAGATTTCGGCCAGACATCCTATGTGTTTCTACACCAGGTGTTTTGGGTTGGGATTTTGGTTCATAGACCTTAGGGAGAGTGACCTAGTGATATTAGTAGGGTATCCTTCAAGTTCTATGGTGTTTCGAGAGTGTTTGATGGGTGTTCGGCTCTAGAAAGCATTGTAGGAAGTTTCCTCTTATGCACTCTTGAAGACTGTGACTTAGACAATTGGTAGAGACCTCTGTAGGAATTAGTTAGGAGTCGGTCGAGTGTAGGTTGACACCTTATGCTTGCTTCCACGCGCCTGCGGGTCGAGCTTCGTCCTTAGCTGACATTACATGTTAGGTGAGTTCTCGCTGTGCTGACGTCCGTCGCAGCATATCCGTCCAACATACCTGTTAGAGGAATTCATGGTCATACATAGAAAATCGTCTCCATATCATCCACAGGCAAATGGACAAGTTGAGACCACAGATAAAACCGTATGCATTGTTTTGACTAAAATTGTAAGAATCAAGGGCAGACTGGGATCAACAGTTACACTCAACACTATGGGCATACAGGGTAGCTTACAAAACATCAATTGGAACCACACCATACAACATGGTGTTTGGTCTAAATGCTATATTACCCATAGAGTTTTTAGTTCCAACTCTATGAGTAGCGAAACACTTAGAATGAATAGGCCATGAGCTCTCTTCAAGAATAGATGATCTTGAAAAGCTAGATAAACTTTGACGGAGAGCCGTAGCTTCGATCTATGCTAAAAAGAGAAGACAAAAAGAGTTGTTTGACAAGCATGTGCGTACGAAAGAGTTCAAAACAGGTGATTATGTACTTGTTTATACTTTGAAACAACATGCCAAAAAACTTAAAAAGCGAGGGATGGGACCCTTTGTGATTAGTGACTTATCACAAAGTGGAGCTGTCAAACTTGCTACATTGGCAGGAGAAGAAATGCCAAATTGGATTAGTGGGTGTCGATCAAAAAAGTATCATTTACCACTAACACAGGATATGCTTCAACAAATCCATCAATAAAAACAACGGATGAAGGAGAAACAGAGGGTATGAGAAGAATCACAAGCAGAAGCAAAAGAACGCATTGCAAAAAAAAGGCTTCTACAACAACAATACCAAAGTGGATCACCGTTGTGAATAAATGCTATTCAATTAACGAATTTTGGTAAAGACATAGTGGAACCATTAATTGCAGTCAAAGTGGGTAGCAATCAAGTTGAATCCACGACATTTCTTGATTTTGGAGCTTAAGAAAATATGATTTCTTGCACATTATATAATGAACTCCAGCTCGAGGATCAACTCCATCCTACTCAACAAGTGCTGGAAAGAAGTACCTCAAATTCATTAAGCACATTGGGCTGGATGATATTGCATATTCAAGTACATCAAAATGTTTATCCCCACAAGTTTTATGTGGTTGAGGATGCGAGCACACTACACCCAATGTTATTGGGACAACCATGGCAGAAAGAATACAATGTGCAGATAGATTGGAATTTGAATACAGTCAGAATTCAACAAGCACAAGAGCCCCAAGTGGTATCCTTTTCTCAAACAACCCGAAAGAACCCAATAATGGTGCCACAATCACTTGATCAAGATAAAAATAGATGGGTGCCACTTAACAAGCAAAAGATACCTACGAAGGATACACAAGAAACAACCAATTGTCTTCAATCAAAAAGTAAAATACCACAAGCGACAAAGAATAGATCAAAGTCAGCAATAAGCAAACAACAAGTATGGGTACGGCAAGATCTAAGTGAACGAGCCTACAAACCACAGCGCACTAGCAGACAGCCTCCAAAAAACGAGGTTACTCAAACGCCAAACAGAGTCATCAAACAGATATCGATACTGAAGAACATGCTCAATCGCCAACTACATGGAAACGCATTTGGATCCCCAAGGCGATGCTACAGGAACTCCCTTCAGTACAAGCAAAACCAACAGCCAAACAAATGACATTGGAAAATCAATCTGTGTGGATGCCGATCAACAAAAAAGCCACCAAGACCAAAAAAGAGGCAATAAACCTACAAACACATCCAAAACAAAGCTACAAATGGCAAGCAAAAGAGAAAAAGATTACGGCCACATCAACCACGACAATTCTCTCCACGGAGACCACAACGATCATACCTACAGTAGTGGAAAACTAGGGTACTTTCGCAAAGAAGACGATCAAACAAAGAGCGACATAATTACAACTTTTAATTGCAAAGAAAACCTGCCAACCAAACCAACAACAAACAGGAAACCTCGATGTCGAATGCCAATAAGAGTCTTGCTTATTCCCTCCTCTAGCACAACATTACTTTTACCATGCATTGACTGCGTATGCATCAGGTAAGGCCATGTTACAAGGCCATGCATTAACACGTTTTTTAAACCCATGCACAGCATATACCCCGAGGCTATACCTTGTCGTCCGGGAGGACTCCGATTAGGAGGGGGGAGGCATTGTTGGAATTAGGGTTGTAGAGAAACACACACAGCTTGGAGAAGATGAAGGAAGCTCAAGGCACACAATAGAGAGTGTATAACTTAGTGTGCAATGGAAAGATAGATAGCCCTAGAGTGATGGGCGTATATACAATGCACGGGGGAAAAAACCTCCTAAAGAGGGAAAAAATGCCCCGGCGGTCCTAGTGTGTTCACACACATCACTACCACATGTATATGGTAACAAATCCCCCCTGGAGTGATGCGGTGAATGAGAGTTGGCACATGAGTAAAGGGAAGTGCCATGCCCTAAGGACATGATCAGTCGACAAAGGGGAGTAAGCCCAAAGCTTTGCGGAAAGCTTCAAGCTTCTCACGAGATAATGCCTTTGTGAAAAGATATGCAAGGTTGTGTTGTGTTGGCACATAAGACAAGCTGATCTCTCCTGCTGAGAGCCTCTCCCTGACATAGTGGTAATTCACCTCAATATTCTTTGTGCGAGCATGAAAAACTGGGTTCCTCGAAACTGCCAATGCACTCTGACTGTCAGCGTAGATAGTGTTGCCAGTGTCCTGTCCAACACCCAAATCAGTCATAAGGCGTCTGAGCCATATACACTAAAACGTAGCTGTGAAGACTGCCCTGTACTCAGCCTCACAACTTGAAGTGTCCACAATAGGTTGCTTCTTGCTCAACCATGATATACATGAACTGCCAAGCATGAAACAAAAACCACTTGGGTGGACACTTGCGAGTCAAAACAACCAGCCCAATCTGAGTCCGAAAAAGCATGTAAGTCTGGCGGCAATGATCCCCCCTTGGGATAAAACAAGCCAAGGTGTAAAGTGCCAGTAAGGTAGCGGAAAATCCTCTTGACAGCCTGCCATTACTTAGACCCTGGGCTATGCATGAATCTGCTGACCTGTGAGACTGCAAACTGAATATCTGGTTTCGTGTTGCATACATAAATGAGGCAACCAATAGCAGTTTGGTAAAGAGTGACATCAACAGGATCGCCAGCATCATGTAGACTCAACTTCAAACATGTTTCCATGGGAGTGGCAATAGGTTTGCAATCCTCAAGTCCAAACTTACATAGCAATGTCTCTATGATAATTTTCTGACATAAGGCAATACCACCATCACATTGCTTAAACTGTATACCCAAGTAATGATGCAACAACCCCAAATCTTTTATCTTGAAAGTAGCATTCAAATCAGCCTTAAATTCAGCTATATGTCTCTCATTTGGTGCAGTGATCAGCAAATCATCAAAGTACATCACCCTCACACTTACCATACAATGTGCTTTCTGTTGGACTGTTACGAAAGCCTTGTTTGACCAAATGAGTGTCAGCTTTCTCATATCAAGCACGAGGAGATTTCTTCAACCCATACAAATCCTTGTTACATTTGCACACTTTGTCCTCTTGTCCTTTTATGACAAAACCGCGAGGCTGCGTTACATAAACTTGCTCAAATATGTCACCATTCAAGAAAGCAGTAACAATGTCTGATTGATGTACATCCCAACCAAAATGAGCTGCCAATGCACATAGTGAACGGACAGTAGTCATACGACAAGTAGGAGCAAAAGTCTCTTCATAATCTATGCCTTTTTGCTGTGCATAACCCTTTGCAACAGGTCGAGCCTTATGTCGATCGATCTCACCATCCGGCTTGTTTTTCAACTTGTAAACCCACTTTGTACCAATGGCCTTTTTGCAAGGCGGAAAATCACATAAAGTCCATGTGTCATTTTCTATAAGTGCATCATATTCTGATTGCATGGCAGCCATCCAATTTTCTGAATTCTGTGCTTCATCAAAAGACAAAGGCTCATCAACATCATGTAAGCTAGACACAGCCAAAGCATAACAATTTGATGCATAAGATGGATGGCGAGAGCCTGACTGAGTACGACTAGACAAAGGTGCATCCAATTTACTGTCACGCAAAGCGTGCACCAACCATTTTGGCATTCTTCTAGCCTACTCATTTTCAGCCCTTTCCTCATCAAGTACATCATGTACATCTGCATCAGTAATAGGCTGATCTGTAACATTTTCAGAAACCCCCATAGGCTGTACATTTGCCTCATTAGAACTTACATTCGTATTTCCACCACTAAAAAGAGGCAACAAAGTGTCATAAATGTCCTGTGAGCTTACATTACTGTCTCTAGTACATGACAACAAGGGCTGAACAGAATCTTCCACAAACACTACATCCCGTGAAACCCGAATACATTTTGTTTGTGGATTATACAACCTGTAACCTTTGCTTTCAGCACTATAACCAACAAAAATACATTTGACAACCTTATCATCCAATTTTTTGCGCTGCACTTGTGGCACCAAAGCATATGCCAAACAGCCAAAAACACGCATGTGCTCAATAGAAGTCTTTCTATCATGCCATGCTTCATATGGAGTAATAGACTGCAAAGCTTTCGTAGGCAGCTGTTAAGTACATAAGTGGAACACATGATGCCCTCAAGCCAAAAGGAATGTGGCAGAGCTTGACTTTTGACCATACATCATACCATTTCCGTCAGTGACCTTTTTTTCCTCTCAGCAACACCATTTTGTTGAGGTGTATAAGGCACTATACATTGGTGTTTTATCCCACGACTAGCCATAAATGCATTGAATTCATGAGACATATACTCCCCCCCTCGATCGGAACGGAGGGTGCCCATAGTACATTTCGAGACATTTTCAGCCATAGCCAGAAATTGTTTGAAGCACATTAAAACTTTGGACTTTAGACCTATCAAAAATGATCTAAATCAAGTGACACTTGAACCATACACTCTTCACATCATGTCAAAGCTAACTGTGAGGTCATATCTACAAAATCATGAAAAAAGACATAGTACACGTAGTATGTCTCTAAGCTTGAAATGACCTCTAGATGGATTTTTTGGCCTTCATACATGTTTCTCACATTCATAAAAGCCCACCCACCAAGTGTCCAGCCAAACAAATCACTTTTTGGCCTCATAGCTCCATAGATGTACTTTTCAGAGTCCCAAACACCAGAAATGGTCTTCCTACCCTCAAAACTTATCCAAATTCAAATCTAAGCACATAGCTGCGATCCACGGGCTATGCCCTATCATACTGAAAAATTTCATGCAATTCTGAGCAAAAAAGACATCCTACGCGTAGTATGTCTCCAGAGTCATATTGACCTACTAACCAAAGTTTGACATCATAAATGGAGCCATCATGCTACAAGAAGCCTACATATCAATTTTCAAGCCATTTGGACAACATTTGCTTATCATTACAGGACATCCTACTCATTTGTGAACCAAAAGCCTAAAATAGTCCAATATTTCACTTTTTGGTGTCCAAATCAAAATCCAAGCACATAGCTGTGATAGGCTATCATCATGTCAAGTTTCATTTGATTCTAAGCAAAAAGACATCCTACGCGTAGTATGTCTTCAGGCTTAATTTGAAGCACAATTCTTACTGTTTTCATTTGCAAGCCACCCTTAGTCCCTCTTGAGCTCATGTTTCAATTTTCAAGTCAATTGAATAGTTAAAACTCATTTATCAGCTAATTTGTAAAGAATGCTAACTTTGGACTACTGAGCGCAACAGGATCCATGGCAGCCGCTAAGTCACCAACAAAGAAGAGAAGAATGACCAACAAAGATTACCTAGATGAAGTGGAGCCATTTGTAATACCAGTAGGAACCATAAAGACCATTACCACTTGGTTATAAAGCAACCTACTGGAAGCAAATGACCTCACGATTTTCCAAGGCCTGTTCAAGGACCCAGAAGGCAATTCCATAGAGCTACCAATGATACCGCAGGAACTCAATGAGTTCACGAGAAAGCTAGATATACTGTCTCTCTTGGAAAAGCTGGACTTACACAATTATTTTGAGGCATTGCCAGCAGGAATTGACATCCAGAGAGTCTGGAAATTCATCACCACAATCAAAGAAAACGGCATAGCCAAAGTGATAGACCTGCAAGGAAAGACCAGAGTAATTGTAATCACGCCAGAAGTGGTCGCAAGTGCATTGAACCTCTCTAATAAAGGCGACAGTGTCAACAAGAGTCAAGAAGAGGTAAAGGTATAGAAAGAAATCAAGAAAAACTACACCTTCGAGGATGTTGCTGATCCAATGGTGGAAACCATGTGCCAACTTTACAACCAATATTTCCATATGTGCACAAAGAGACCTCAAAAGTACAATGCACCACCGAAAACAATTGGAATGACATTTACATGGGCAATGAAGACAAGCAGGCCAGGAGAGATAGATTATGCGGTGTACCTACAATACAACATTGTGAGAATGGGAACCCTGAATCCTACCTACATTGCACTAGGGGAGATGCTTACAAAGGTGATATATGAAGCTTTACATGCAAGGGGCCAGTGGCCTCTTCCTCCATCACAGAATGACTCGTTTCAGCTGACAGAGGACAAGGAGGAGGAACAACCTACAGCTCCCAGGGTAACCACCAGACTAAAGAGACTAAAGAGAAATCTAGAGATAGTGGAAGAAGAGCCTACTCAACCAAAGAAAGGGAAGAAAACTACTGTACAAATGCCAGCAAAAGAGACCAAATCCCAGAAGGCTGCTCGGCTAGAAAGGTTGATGGAAAGTTTCAAAGCCGAACGAATGCTAAAAGGAGATCTAAATGAATTATGGAAGCCCTCACTTGAGGCAATGTATGGATCTTCTCGAAGGGCAAATAGGGATTGCTTCGAAGACTACATAAAGAATTTTGAGATCCTAGATGCGGCAGCTGAGAACATTCCAGTCATACCATTTACTGACGGAGAGGTTGATGATGTGAGGTGGCAGTTGCTAGAAGAGCAGGAAGGGGAAGAAAGAGAGAGGAAAACAAAATCTGGCCGGGATTTAAAAAAGAAACCATCAACCCCACCATCAAGACAAGATTCAAGTCCTCCACCATCACCACCTCCTCCTAGTCCTCCTCAACCCCGACAAACTGAGGAGTTGAACAAATCTGATGGGCAACAAAACTCCAAGGAAGAGGAGAACAAAGACAAAGAGAAAAAGGCAGAAATTGAACCAAAAAATGAGAAGTAAGATCTTGAGGCAAGAAATTATGGAATATTCCTAGATCTACTAGCTGTTGGTATACCCGAGAGGAGGTAGCTCAGATAGCATTTCAATTATCAACACCTAAACCAGAAAAATCCACATTGAGCACTCGTTTTGGTGGAGCTGAAGGAGAATGCAACAGACACCATAGATTTGCAACCACAGAAAGAAGAGTGGGAAGAAGCTATACAAAGACTACAAGGATTGAGAGCCAGATCAATGGCCAAAGAAATAGAGTACGAAGAGCTGAGGTTGAGTGAAGAAAATGTAAAAACAGAAGTGGAAACACTCCAGAGGCAAAACCAGGAGCATCTGCATGGCCAAGCACAGGTACAAGCTCAATTAGAAGCAACACTACAGAAATGTCAAGTGCTAGAAAATCAAAGCCGGGAAAGCAATCAGAAACTACCAAACTCTGAAGATGAATATCAGAAAGTCAGAAAGGCTCTTTCTGAAGATGAGAAGGAAAGGGATGAGCTAACCCAATAGTTAGCGGAAGAGTCGAAGCAAGTAGAGAGCTTTCTTGGAAGTGTTGTAGGAAATCTCCTCCTGTGTACTTTTGAAGGCTGTAACTTAGACATTGGCTAGAGGTCTCTGTAGGAAGTAGTCAATAGTCAGTCGAGTGTAGGTTGACACCCTATGCTTGCTTCCACGTGCCTGCGGGTCGAGCTTCGTCCTTAGCTGACAAATCTTGTCAGGTGATTTCTCGTTGTGCTGACGTTGGTGTAGCCAAAGTTGGTCGCGCTATAAATTGTGCTATGCAGTGCAAAGGGTGCTAATAGGTGCATGGTAGAGGGCTAAAGCTAGTGTGGGAGACCTCAACATGACAATGGCAATGGAAATGCATGCTTAAACTGGATTTTTAGGCCAAGGGGGCCTCCAAAGTGAGATAATGATGACAGCAAGTCAAGGTGTTCAAATGCAAAAAATGTGTCCCAAAATGTGTTGTTCAAGGTGCTCTAGAAGCTCGTCTAGACGGCTCGTCAAACGGGGCTTCGGTGTGAAAGATATGCCAGTCCGAAGTTAGAAGGCTTAGCAGGTCCAGACGGGCATGGCACGTACAAACAGATGGTGAAAAATGGGATCAATGGATACACGTGTATAGCTCGAGCTGTGGAGCATGCCGGTCTTTTTGGATCGTCAATCGAGGTTCGAATGTGCAAGTTATGGGTCGATGAACATTTGTCGAGGGGCAGTTTTGGCATGGTTTGACCGTCTTGGTGGATGTGCCATGTGGAGGTCTCTTATCCTTGCCAGAGTTTCAAAAAGTGGCATGCGATATGGAAAGTCAACGAGAGTTTATGGCTTGCTGATCAGAGTTGTGGACATCAAGATACGTCCAAGCCAAGCTCGCGGATGACCGAGAAAAAGAGGTGGATCGGGTTTTTTTCAGCATTAGGGGTCGTCGTTCGAGGATATGAGATAGCTGTATATGTCTGCACTGAGATAAAATTTGGTATGGCAAGACCGAACGGGTAGCCGGAAAAGCACGTGTGAGTAAAAAACACCGATGCATGGGAAACGAAGACTAAAACTCCTTGGTTGTAAGTAAAAAAGGCAAAGGGGTGGTTGGACTGAAGGAGAGAAGAAGGGGAAAAAAAAAGAGAGAAGTTAAAAACTTAGTTTTAAGGGGAGGCTTCTCAAAAAGACCAATGGCATGGGGCGCCCCTGCTGGAGATTTTTTTAGCAAGTTTGGGAAAAGGAGAAAAAGGAAAGAAGGAGAAAAAGGGAGTAGGGTCTTTTCGAGCTATACTTTTTTTTCTGGGGGCAAAGAAGGAGAATTGAGAAAAGAAAGGAAAAAAAGCTTCATGTGCTCACGATCGATAGTCGAAGCCAGCACGGTTGGTCGGGGAAGTGGCTCAAAAGAGTGATCACCTTGCAGAGGAAAGAGCCAACGAAGGCTACCAAGAGCAAGCGACCCGTGCAAGTGATGGTCGAAGCGACATGCGGGAAGTCATCGAAGCAATTGTAGAGCATCACATAGCAGCTTGAGAAGGAGAGAAAATAAGAAGAGTTGCCAAGGTGCCTCTTCGTGTGGGCGAATGTGGAAAGGTGAACTTATGGCAAAATAAGTGTTCGGCGAGTAGCGAAGAAGCATTTTGGGAGCCTCTTGCAAAGAGGGTTGTGCCTGTGTAGTGAAAGGTTTCCTTTTTTTTTTGGGAATAGCCATGGCCATGGTGTGCTGAAGGTTGTAATCAATTTTTCTTGAAGCAAGATCAAACCCACTTTTTCCCTATAAAGTGTTGATTTCCCCTTCCCCTTTTCTCTTTCTCTGGCTCTCGTTCGTGTCGTGTGGTGTCGGCAGTGTGGAAGTGTGTGCCCCCACAAACGACGACGTAGGTGTGTGCATAGAGAGAGTGAGTAAGAGGAGTCACATGGGTTGAGAGGGTCGAGATCAGTTGCAGTGGTGTGTGCATGTGGGTGGGTGATCTTGTTGGCGGTAGGTGCATCGGGTAGAGTGCAGGCAAGACCCTACTAGTGAAACTTGTTTCTTTTGAAGGTGTTTCTGAGAGGACAGGGGTGTTGTGAATACCCTGAGCTATATAGGGGCCATTGCGTATGTGTCGGATGTGTTCCCCATTCCCCCTCTCCATCTTTTGGTGCCCCCATGAAGGAGCACACTGATTGCTCCCAGTTAAGTGAAGAGAAGCAGTTTTTGGTGTTGGTCGACATGGCGTCTCGAAGCTATGGGCCAATTTTTACAGGTGAAGAAAATCCTGATGAGTGGATTGCAGAATTTGAGTTGTATATGCTGTCGTTGCGCATGCCGAACGAGGATAGCAAGATGCAGACATTTCCTTTGGTGATGCGCGAAAGGCAAAGGTATGGTATGAAGATTTAGAAGGTGAGCCGAGGCATGCATGGCCAGCTCGCTGGCGCATTTCCTACATGATTTCCGCAAAGAGGCGTCCCAAGTGGAGATGGATGCCAAACTGGAGGCACTCAAACAGGATGTAAGTGAAGAGTTCAGTTTGTTTTTGGATCGTTTTGAAGTGTGCTGGGCAAAGTTAGTGAGTGCCATGCAAGTGGCCAATGGAGACTACTTCAAGCTAGATAAATTCATGGCATGCCTGCATCCTGAAGTGAGGAAGAAAGTGGATTTTGAGAGCCCAGAAAACTATAATGGTGCAGTGGACATAGCAAAGGTAAAAAGCAAGAAAATAAAAAAGAAGATTGAACAAGGCATGTCGGGTTATGAAGCGGTGGTCCAACCTCAGGGTCCAAGGGATGTTGTTCATGATGAGAACCATGCAAATCGAGGTGTAGCCATTGTGCCACAAAATTGGGTACGAACCGTGCAAGATTTTTCTGAGCAAATGCAGGAATTGCGGCTAAGCGTGATGGATAGAGGTCAACCTAGAGGACCAAGGTGTAGGGCAAGGCCATTGCCTAGCCGATGTTACAATTGCAATGAAGAAGGACACTATGCACCGGATTTCCCTCATCCGCTAAGAGAAAGAGGCGGTATTTATCCACTGTTTGGCTGAGGTAGAGGTCAAACACAGCTCAATGGCCCGAGGGAGCAGGTAATTGAGAATCAGGTGCAGCCAAATCCTGAGGATGGTGGTGAAGTCCCTAGGATGAATATCGTTAGAGTGGATAAGCAGGATGTTGAAGTTTTGGCCAACAAAAGAGCAAGGATGGAAAGGGAGACAGAAACCGAGCGGGAGACGAGGGCCCGTAAAGGTAAAGAGAAAGTGTACGAAGGCAAGGAGTAGCCGAAAACTAGCAAGAAGAGGAGGCGTCACAAAATCAAGCAAGCAGACTTTCAGCTAGGGCGTGGCTACCCCGAATATGACTTGGGTGTTCAAAATCAAAAGGCTAACATAGCCTTTGGTCAGTTGTTGGCTTTAAATCCCAAGCTATGAAGATAGTGGTCTACAAGTGTCAGCACGATGCTGCCAAAGGCTAAGGGAAATGTGCATGCAATACAAAACATGGCATTGAGAGTGGGTAGCCCGACCAATGTCCTTCCTCTAGTTGATGCGGTCATTGAAAAGAGGATGCACGTTCAGGCCTATATAGACGGTGGAGCACAGGTTTGCATCATGACGGAAGCTGCTATGAAGGAAACAGGGGTCAAAGCAGTAGCTAAATCAAATGTAAGCATGAGGATGGCTAACCATACCAAAGCGAGGTGTTTGGGCGTGGCTCAAGACGTAAGAGTGAAAGTGATGAGCATTGAGTGCCTAATCGATTTCTTTGTGATGAAAGCGGGTGATAATGCTTATCCAATCATCTTGGGTAGGCCATGGCTACTTGCAATAGGGGCTAAGTAGGATTGGGGGAGTAGGGTGTTCACCTTGCCTGACAAGGAGAGAGGGAGACAAGTGGTGCTTGATTTGAAGATCAAAGAGAGCCGTTTTAACCCTATGGCAGAAAAAGACAAAGGTGATACGACAAGCTATGAATACGAGACAGAGACGGCCTATGATGAGGGCTACATAGATACTGAGGAAGAGGAAAGCGAGGATGATATGATAAAGATAGATGCCGACTTGTTTGGGGTCACTATTGAAGGCTCCCATGTAAAAGGGGAGGTGCAACCACAGGTTGGTGGCATAGGTGTGGAGGAGGTAACTGCTGTGCTAAGCAAATATTTGACCAAGAAAGAGAGAGAAGGCTATGTTGAGCTGTGTGCCTCTTTTCCAAATTTATTTGCGATGAAGTACGAGGATCTACGAGGAGAAAAGGGCGTAGAGCACAAGATAGTTCTTAAAGAAGCGTGCAAACCAAAGGTGCAGAAGCTAAGGAGGTTAGGGGAGATTCAGAATGAGGCTCTTTGGCAGGAGATTAACCAATTGTTAGATGCAGGTATCATATACCCCGTGAAGGAGTCGGAGTGGGTTTCTCCAGTGGTTATCACCCCTAAGAAGAATGGTCAATGGCCGGTGTGAGTCGATTACAATTCATTGAATGCGGCGACCAAGAGAAACCACTACCCGCTGTCGTTCCAAGATGAAATCTTAAATCAGGTGGCCTGTCATGAGAGGTACTCTATTATGGATGGATTTTCAGGGTACTTTCAGATAGGGATTGCTCTTGAAGACCAGCTGAAGACGACATTTATCTCTCCATGGGGGTGCTTTGCCTATTGTCGCAGGATGCCGTTTTGTTTAGTGAATGCCTACGCCACCTTCCAAGATTGGATGAATAGGGTATTTGGTCCCTACTTGGGCACGTTTATTAGAGTTTTCATGGATGACATTGGATGTTATAGCTCAAGGGTGGATCAATTGTCAAAGTTGCAGCTATGTTTTCAAAGGCTGGAAGAAGAAGGAGGTCAGTTAAACCCTAAGAAGTGCATGCTAGCCCAACCTTGAGCAGAGTTGCTAGGCCATGTAGTGTCACAAAACGGAATTGAGGCAGATTCGAAAAAGATCAAGGCGCTAGTCTTGATGGATCCTCCATCTAGTGCGCAAGGCTTGGCGTCCTTTGTACATAAGATAAAGTACTTGTCGCGTTTTTTTTGGATGCTGTCACAGTATGTGTATCCTCTCCAAACGAGGGCTCAATAGATGCATGGTTTTGAATGGGATGAAGATGCTCAAGAATCTTTTGACAGGGTGAAAGAAATCTTGTGTCAGCTGCCAGCTGTGTGCCCTCCAAACCAAGAGGGTGATTTCTATGTGGCAACGACGGTAGGTAAAGTGGCTATTGGGGCGGTGTTACTGCAGAAGGTAGGAAGGAGCTATAAACCTATCTACTTAGAAAGCAGGGTGAAAAGTCCTGGAGAAGTGGCTTACACTGAAGCGGAGCAGTGGGTCATGGCATTGGTTTTTGCTTGTAGAAATTTCAAAGTGCACCTCATTGTGCGTAAGTTTTATGTGTTGACGGCTAACAATCTATTGCCGGAAATAGTGCTACACTTGAAGCCAGGGAAGCGGATCATGAAGTGGGTGATAGAGTTGCAGGAATTTGAGTTCAAGTACAAGATTGACCATACAAGTGGTCCCATTTGGTGGACATTTTGGTCAGCAAGGTCGTAGATTCACCAATTTATCCAAGAGTGGTGCGAGATGAAGCCAAAGAGGAGCCCGACCTGATGGGAGCTTTTACCATGTGGTTTGATGGTGCATATAGGAGGGTGATAAAGAAAGTTGGGGGAGGTGTGGTGATACACGATCCACACGGCAAGGTAATCTTCTCAAAAGCCTATGATTTGGAGGATGTTCATACCAACAATGAAACAAAATTTCTCACCCTCCATCTAGGTTTGAAACAATGCGTCGAGTTCAGCATTTCCAGGTTGGTAGTCAAAGGTGATGCATTATTGGTCATCAAGCAACTATTAGGCCAATGGCAGGTAAAGCGCGATTCCTTAAACATTGGTTCTTTGCCATCAAAAAGTTGTTGAAGTTCTTTAGAGAGATCCAGTTCAAGCATGTGAAGAGAGAGCACAACCAAGAGGCAGACCAGTTAACAAGCAGTAAGGTGCAGGTACATGTTGCAGGTATATATGTGGCCCCGGCCACATACACAGGTAGGGAGTCATTGAAGGAGGTGAAAGATTTTTTGAGTACTGGGCAGTGTCCTCAAGGTTTGTCTAAACTGCAACGGAGGAGGATAGTTCAGAAAGCACGAAAATTTACACTAGTAGGTGAAGACCTAATGACCTACGGTAGAGACCGGGTGCTAAGGAGAGTGCTCTATAAAGAAGATATTAACTTGGTGCTGGAGCAATGTCATGAGGAGTGCGGACACCAGGGAAAAGTTCAAGTACTTCTTCAAGTGTTGAGAACGGGTTTTTGGTGGCCTTCAATGGTGAAGGATGTGCACTATTGGTGCAAGACTTTCCATGAATGTCAGACTATAGGAGAGAGGTGTTTGGTAGCTGAGTCACAAGGATCCATTATTGCTCAGAATGCTTTTGAGAAGTGGGGTTTGGATGCCATCGGTCCACTCCCTAAGTCTACAAGTGGTAAGAAGTATGTCGTGGTTTCCATCGACTACCTCACCAGGTGGGTTGAGGCCAAAGCTGTGAAGGAGGTGAATGCACACGTTGTGGCCCACTTTTTTTTCAATAACATTTGTTGCCGTTTTGGAGTGTGTTACGGCATAAGCCGGTGTGTACCATATGTTGCACCTTGGCCATATTGGATGGTCTTGAACCTTAGAGGAGATGCCAAGGGGTGTGGCTCATGAGGAGCGAGGGAATACTACAAACCTATAAGAATGGGCTCTTATACCCTTTGTAATCATCAAGCTTTCATCAATCTAATCAGTTATGGCGGTGGACGTTAATCTCTTTCTCTTTGTGTGAGAATCTCTCTCTCTCTCTCTCTCTCTCTCTCTCTCTCTCTCTCTCTCTCTCTCTTCTCTTCTCTGTAGAGGGGTCTTCCCCCTCTAACACTTGGCGACCACGCAGTTGATCGTACCTCCACGACCTTTGGTGATGATGGCCGTGCGAGAAGCAGAGTAAAAATCAGGAGCAGTGGCAATGTATGCGCTGTCAGGGTGGTGCTTGGGATCAAGTCAGAGAAGTTTGTTGGCAGCCTCAGACTACGTGAGCGGCAAAGTATACAATGCAATGCAGTGCTGTGCCTTGTGGAGCCAAAGTGTAAAGTCTGCTGGCGGTTATTTGTGGCCGATGGATGTTGTATGGCACTGCGATCAAGTGAGCACGATAAGAATGTGCTGGAAGCCAATGGGCAAGCGGCATACACATACATTCAAGCCCCACAACAGCAGGCTTGACACGCGGAGCGGACTCCCCTTTGCTGATGAAGGAGGTGCAGAAGGAGGCAGGGTAGAAGAAGTGAAAGATTAGGCCCGGAGGACAAGGATTTTGTAGGTCTTGATGCAAGAGGAGACATCTAGAGCCTCAAGAGGATGATGGGACAGAGTTGCAGCACACTATCAAGGACAATTGTTTAGGAGCATAAGGAAGCAAAGCATGGAGACTAGGTACAAGTAGATAAAAATCGATTGCATGATGGGATGATAAAGGCAAAGGAGAGAAGGGGTTTGCATTTGAGGCCATATGCAGAGCTAGACGAGAACCACCTGGAAGAGATCGGCTGAAGGGAAGGCACCAGATGAGCCAGACGAACCGGAATAGAGGAAATTAGGGATGTGCACTGTGAGCAAGCTGAGCCCATCGACTTGAGGCGGATGATGGAGAAGCTACTGAAGGTGTACTGCAGAAGATTCGATCTTGGGAAGAGAAGCGGCCTAAGATGCTGACAGATGAGACACAAAATCATGGATACAGAGACAGGGGCGAGCTCCTGGCTAAGAAGAAGCTATGGCAGAGATTCTGCATGAAACAGAGAAACCACATGATGAAACTAAACGGCAAGAGGTCAAGCATGGTGGTGCAGAAGCTCGTAACATCAGAGTACACAAGCCAAAACAGCGCATCTCTTGTTGGAATTTTCCTATGGCGCTCTGAGGAGCAGGTTTTCGATGTGCGACACAAAGTTTGTTTTTCTTTTCTCTCCCTCTTTGACTCCTGCGAATGGGCATGGAGATCCCAATGTACGGCGAGGAGCAGGCGGTTCTAAGAGAAACTGGTCACACATTCTGCTGGTTGGCCCTCCTAATGTCAGAAAATGAGGTGTCATCCAGAGAGTTATTTGAAAGGGAATAGCCAAAGGGAGTACCGCAAAAGGTTACAAAACTGCAGAGAATTCAATAATGATCCGCATCCAGAGTTCAAGGACTGTGGTATTCAATAAACAGATGGAGCAGCCTTCTTGTAGAGAGAGGTGTCTTTGTGCGGAATTAAGAAAGCAATGGGATACTCATGCGAGTAGGGATGCATGATATACGGCATGAGAGGAGAGTGTTGTGGAAAAAGTAACTTGGGGAGATGCAGATTTTGAGAGGTGCGGGCAATAATGCTGCGATGGGGAAATTCTTGTACTCGTTCTTCATTGTGCTCGAAGTCTCAAACTTCCATGTTCCTCTTTTAATTGCACCAAGGGCGGTGATGTCCCAGTGATGAAGGTTGATGCGACATAGGGACATATCGATGAAGAGCGAATGGAGCACCTATGACCAGGCATCAAATTCATGAAGGGACGATCAAAAGTTTTTGCGGTTATGCGGCAAAGAGGACCATGCCATATGCGATGGCCAGTATGCTACGAAAAAGACATGTTTGTTGGAAATGTACTTCTTGCACTTGAGGTTCTCTGCCTTGGCTATGCCTAAAACGTTTTGTAAAAAATCTTTTAAAACAAAGCACATGCACATAAGGCACTTGACTTCTAACCAAGGGACTCATGAACATTGTGAATTCGCACATGTCCACCGTGCATGCCAAGTGTTACGGCATAAGCCGGTGTGTGCCATATGTTGCACCTTGGCCATATTGGATGGTCTTGAACCTTAGAGGGGATGCCAAGGGGTGTGGCTCACGAGGAGCGAAGGGACGCTACAAACCTATAAGAATGGGCTCTTATACCCTTTGTAATCATCAAGCTTTCATCAATCTAATCAGTTATGGCGGCGGACGTTAATCTCTTTCTCTCTGTGTGAGAATCTCTCTCTCTCTCTCTCTCTCTCTCTTCTCTTCTCTGTAGAGGGCTCTTCCCCCTCTAACAGAGTGCTGTGGGTACTCATTTCTGGTAGAGGGCAAGGATTCAGAAGGCTTATGCAGTGGTCAAAAAAATAAAGATTCAACATCGGTTTTCCTCGCCTTATCATCCCCAATGCAATGGTCTTGTGGAGAGTGTCAATTGACAAATCATCAAAATGCTCACAAAGTATGTATATAAGCAGAAGAAAGAATGGGAGATCAATCTAGAGAAGTGTCTATGGGCCTACAAAATGTCCTACAAAGTGGCAACCAACTTTACTCCATTTGAGTTGGTTTATGGTAAGGAGGCAGTGCTGCAAGTGCACGCACAATTGGGTGCTTTGAAAGGTATGTGGCGCATCAATTCCACTACACAATCTATCTTACAAGATAGGATTGTCGGCCTTGAGGCATTGCAGATGGATAGAGAGGCAGCAGCAGACTACTATGTGAAGTAGCGGGAAAGGAGAATGGCCAAAGTCAATGAGAGTCTACCAGAAAAAAAGATAGAAGAAGGGGACCTAGTAATGAAGTATGAGAGCTACTTGGACTTCACCTTCTAGAAGAAGTTCAAAAATAAAAGGACGGGTCCCTGCAAAGTGCAAAAGGCCTTTTCGAATGGGACCTATCAGCTGGTGAGAGCCAATGGTAAGCTTCTAAGGCACAGGGTAAATGGTGTACGGCTCAAGCTATACTTTGATAGGGGAGTGGTGCATCATATCAAATGGTGACCAGGGGGTTGGGCAACCCACTTGAAGGGACTCAAGAGTAGCAGACATGCAGTTTTTGTACATATTATACATATTGTACATATGGTGGTGTGTTTTCCAGTGTAGTTGAGTGTTTGCAGAGTGTTGCAAGTTTCAAGTTCAATAAAGTTACTTTTGGTTGAACATGAATGTTCAACAGGGGGGTGGGCAATGATGGTGCAGCCAAAGTTGGTCCACGCTATAAACTGTGCTATGCAGTGCAAAGGGTGCTAATAGGTGCATGGTAGAGGGCTAAAGCCAATGTGGGAGACCTCAATAGGACAGTGGCAACGTAAATGCGTGCTTAAAGTGGTTTTTCAGGCCAGGGGACATCCAAAGTGAGATAATGATGACAAAAAGTCAAGGTGTTCAAAATGTGGAAAATGTGTCCCAAAATGTGGTGTTCAAGATTCTCTAGAATCTCGTCCAGACGGCTCCTCAAACGGGGCTTCCGTGTGAAAGATATGCCAGTACGAAGTTAGAAGGCTTAGTAGGTCCAGACGGGCAAGGCAGGTACAGACAGGTGGTGAAAAATGGTATCAATGGATACACGTGTAAAGCTCAAGCTGTGGAGCATGTCATTCTTTTCGGATCGTCAATCGAGGTCCCGATGTGCAAGTTATGGGCCAATGAACATTTGTCGGGGGGCAGTATTGGCATGGTTTGACCGTCTTGGTGGACGTGCCATGTGGAGGTCTCTTATCCTTGCTAGAGTTCTAGAAAGTGGCATGCGATATGGAAAGTCAACCGGAGTTTACGGCTCGCTGATCAGAGTTGTGGACGTCGGGATACATCTAAGCCATGCTCGCGGATGACCAAGGATAAGAGGTGGATCGGGATTTTTTCCAACATTAGGGGTCACCATTCGAGGATACAAGATAGCTGTATATGGCTTCGTCGAGATGAAATTTGGTATGGCAGGGCTGAACAGGTAGCCGGCAAGCATGTGCGAGTAAAAAACACCGATGCATGGGAAACGAAGACTAAAACTCCTTGGTTGTAAGTAAAAGAGGCAAAGGGGTGGCGGGACTCAAGCGAAGAAGAAGGAAAAAAACAAGGTGAGGATTCACGATGGCCTGCAGAGATAATTAGTAAATTTTTGTGAATCAAAACACCCCTTTGAAAATAAATATTTTCTCAGATAAGGATTGATGCTTCCTGCAAAGGTCACCCTCTATAACATAGGGTTTTTAACCAAGGGCAGGATATTGAATGGTGCAATGATTAGATTAGCTTTTAGGTAGAATGGTAAAGATTAAATTATTTCATTGCCTAAGGAAGGTTCATGTGCAGATAATTGTCAGGCTGGAAGAATGTAATTAGATGTGCAATTAAGTTGGATACCTATGGTCTCTTTGAGTCCAAAGCTCATGCAACTAAGCTTTAGAATATAACCAAATTACACGTTTATAATTTCTAGCAGGTAATTGGCTGAAAAGTATGGTCAAGGTATTCTATCTTGCGACTCTTTAAAGATTAATAGATCCCTCTCAATGCAGTTGAGAGAATGCTTGCTTCAAAGGAAGAAATAAATCTAACCCTAAACATGAAAATTAAAATGTGGAATTTAGATGCGAGAGAGAGGCCTTGAAAGATTGACAGAGGTTTTCCCCACTTTTTCCATATTTCCTTGGTGGCGATAGCAACTCCCGCTCCACTGTCAAGAATAGCTTTGGAAACTACCTCTTGGAATTCTACTGGTAGCGTGGTGTTTCCATCTTCTCTCTCGCAATACTCTCCACACTTGTTTAATGGTACTGGCCTAGTGTTTAGTTGAGGCATGTCCAACTCTCTGATCCCTTCCTGTAGTCTCAAGGTGGGGTCTCTCACTCCAAATTTTCTAAGCATTTACCTACTGTGGTCCACATGTTTGGTCGTAACCTTAGGATTTCTGCTAATGTGATTGTGCATGCCACCGAGCTGGACAATAAATCAATCAATCCTTGCGAATCCATCACTTTGTTAGAAGAAAGTCTTTGAGATGGGATTGCTCTCACTTCAGACTTGGCTTCATACTTTCCTAGGTAAGAGGGTAAATTTTAGCGAGTCTGGTTGGCTGTGCCCCGAACTAATTGATCCCTGGTCTCCCCCTTGTGAATGTATCTCAAAGTTCATTTGTGATTTTGCCTCAAATTCTTCAATAGGAGGTAAGATCACATTCTTCTCTTTTCCCTTGCTATTCATGTGGTTACTCATCCTATTAGCCTCATTGGACTCACGGATTTGCTTCCACAGATCATCTAGACCGTTACAGTCCTTACCCATTTCTCTCAATGTTTTAGGCTGGAACCCATCACTTGCCTCATCTGTTGTATTTGGCACTATGATAGGCTCTCCTCTGGACTCATAGGCGTTAGTGTTGAGGGTTCTTCCGGTGGATAATAGACGGAGTTTTCCGCATATTGATTGGGATCTTCATAATATGCATGCATAGGCACCAAAGCCTTATCCTCTGATTCGGTTACGGTTGGTGTGTATCTTATACTGACTAGTCGTAATCTAGGTATGCATGGTTGTTGCCCCAACACCAGTTGTGGTCTTTCTACACCTACAGGTCCTGGTAGGTTGCCTGCTTGATACCTATGCATCGGTGGAACTTGAGGAGAAGCTACCTGAGCTTGGAGGTCTCTCTCTCTCACATATCCCTTGTTATAATAACATTCCTCGGTCACATGGTTTGTCCATTTTTGTTCAATAGCACACCACTTGGGCTGTTTAGCGTGGGGTTTGGCGTACAAGTTAATCTTTTTTAGCACTTCATCTACAAGAAGCTCTTGGTTTACAGCTACTTCTCCTTTCGGTGCTGTCTTAGAAGACTTGCTTCCTCTTTGTTGTGAAGATGAATCGTCGTCAAGGTCCTTGAACTCCCCCTCTTTGTAGACCGCACAATTGTCCACAAGGTAAAGAGCCTCCTTGGTCAACTCATTCAACGTCGTGCTCCTCTTCATATGTAAGTCTTTCTGGAGATCTGCATTCCTTAGTCCTTGGATGAATATAAGCATAAGTCTGGACTGAGTAGGAAGTTCTTCCACAGGACAGAACTTAACATATCTTTTTAGTGTTAGGGCTGCCTTTCATACAGATTCGCCATCTTTCTGTTTGAATTTATGGATTTGTGAGATGGTATTATCAGCTATTCCCCTTTGTGAGAATTCCTCGATAAATTCTTCAAACACTTCCTCCATAGAATCAAAGTCTCTACGCTCTACAGAATCAAACCAAGTGGCAGCGACATCCTCTAGGGTTAGTCCAAACCCTGCAAATTGAGTAGGGAAGTCTAACACCTCTTCAGCTCTAATTACACGCACAAAGACTGCTACATGATCTCTTGGGTCTCTGTTTCCTATGTATTTCTTGTTTACCCATTTTTGCACTTGAGAAGGTCTAATTCTACGATGGTCTACAAACCCCATCATTGGATCTCCACATCCTCATCGATATACCTCCTCAGGTCTTCTGTAGTAGGTTGGTTCCTCTCCCAGTGGTGCTTCTAAGCCATAATTTCTAACAGTTCTCCCCAGATATGGTTCTCTCTTCGAACTCGTTCTATGGGTGGCCCTCCAGGCTCAGTTGACCCTTGATTCTTTGGCTTACTCTCTCCTTGATACCTTGAATAGAGTGGTGGTTCTTGCAAATCCCTTAGCCCTCGTGTGTCTTGATAACCATCTCAGTTTCGGTCTTGCTCCATTGTTGCACTCTGTCGAATCCATGCCTACCATGATGGCTAAGTTGCTGGTTGGTTTTGGTTGTTGAACACCTGAGGTCGGCGTGGAATGTGAGGTAGCGTCATACTCTTCAGAAAAGGGATTTGTCGACTTGATAGGGTGGTAGGTGGCTCTTGGAACTTCCTCGAGGGCATATGTTGATGCTCTTGGAATTGTCGCCCTTTCTACCTCCTCTGGGAGAATACGTTGGTATTCTTGCCCGTATCTATCAACAAAAACTATACCCTTCCCCAATGCAGTTTCATAAGAGAATAAGTAAAGAACCTTGTCTTTGCTTAATTCGTTTAAGTATGGTTCTTTGCTGCGAAAGTAAGCGACTATACCCTCACTCTCATGCTTGTAGATGCCCACCTTCTCATTATAAGTTGGAACCTTGGTTGTTTTCTTATCATACATAAAAGTAGCTCCGGGCCGATCAATGTTTGGTGGCGGTTCTTGAGCTTCTGAAACCATTTTCCCTTTCACCACATTATCTCCATATCTGTTGTAATCTTCAGGGTTACTACTATTAGATAGTGGTTCCCCTTTTAGTCTCGGAATCTATCTCCATCATCTTAGACTTGAATTATCTCCAATCTCTGAGGCGTCCTCTCTTCAATACAAATGCACTTGCATCCTCGATAGTTAGAATA
This sequence comes from Adiantum capillus-veneris, assembly GCF_014529385.1. Taxonomy (NCBI): domain Eukaryota; kingdom Viridiplantae; phylum Streptophyta; class Polypodiopsida; order Polypodiales; family Pteridaceae; genus Adiantum; species Adiantum capillus-veneris. The sequence goes on from NC_140938.1 coordinate 160,183,542, forward strand.
GACTAGGGCTCCCCTTGAGTTTGTTCCCTCTAAGAAGATCACAGTGAGCTTGGAATCATTCAAAGGATTTTGGGAGGTGCTTCCTCCTGGCATTGGTCCATCATAGGTGAAACCTCTTGGTTGCTGACTACCCATCATGAAGAAAGATTTGTCTGACGAAGTGTGAGTATCACTACCTTCCTTAATAATCGGTGCTAGTGGATCTATCCTTGCCTGAGTTACACTCTCCTCGGTGGACACTAAGCTACCTTGGTCACCTACCACCTTCTGGTCTCTAAAAATGTATCTTCCTGATCTTAAATTCATCAAAATTATCAATGCAATTTATCACAAACCCATCCACTCACTTGGCAAAGGATCAGTCTCTGCACAACTTCTTGCTTTGCTGCTGAATATACCTGTACACAAGCGTTTAATTTCGGCAATCGAATCAAAGCATTTATCCGCTAGAGGTTATCTTAGTAATGATTGGTATAACTAGAGAGTTAATCTCAACCACTAATTTATTTTATACTTTGCTGAGTTTTGGATAAGGTCTGCTAATCTGGAACTGTACTTTCCTCGGATGTTGCTCAATTCACGTGAAAAAGTATGAATTCAGTCTTTGCTCCGTCAAATGGTCAAACAAGGTCCAAATTCACTTATGAAAGAATTTCTGGAACCCTTAAGACAAATGGAATCTCACTGTCTAAGCCCAATCAAATTTTCTCTTTAGTAGGCCGTAGTAGACATCCTACGTGTAGGATGTCTCCTGCTTTGTTTTGCCTGGATTTTTGCACTATGGATTCCCCTTTATGTGCTGAGTCCACAGTTGTTTTTACTTTTTGATTTGGACACCTATAAGTTGGTCAATGGATCAGAAATCTGCTCCGATAGCCTGTTGTTGCTGATCTTGATCAGTCTAATCAACTCCAAGTTGGACCAAAATTGACTAGGGGGCTTTCCTCAGGCTATACAGCACCTTGCTGTGCCCACTGTCAGTATATGGCTTCAATTTCTTGCTTTAGACATCCTACGCGTAGGCTGTCTTTTTCATTAGAATGGCTTCAAATTCAAAAAACAGGCTCCCCTTGAGTTGCTAATCACTTTGGTATGCTCAAAATTAGGTTTGGAGTGTAAAATCACACAGAAGACATCCTACGCGTAGGATGTCTTTTTGGCCTGTTTGACCCCAGACTTGACCCACAGCATCCCCTTGATGTCAGAAATCCAGTGGTATGCTTAGATTTTGGTTTGGATTTCAAAAGTCCCCAATTTTAGTTGTTCTTGCCTTTTTCAGGCAAAAGTGCTAAAGTCTGCTTTGAACCCAATTTTCTCACCCAAATGAGGTGAAACCCCTCTCAGTCACTCAATATATCATGCAAGTCATGCTCATGAAGCCATCTTATGGTTTTGGTCTTAAAATAATGCTTTGGCACAATTTGGGTAGGATGTCTGACAATTTTAGTCTATCGAGCCTTATCCTGTCAAGATATGGTCAAAATTTCCACTTTCCAGTTGAAAATAGGGTAAACCCCACCTTCTGAACACACTGGTCAACTCAAAATCCCAAAATTCCCACCAGATTAGCCTGTAGACATCCTACGCGTAGGATGTCTCCTGGCTTGAAATTAATTTTTTTTCCTGACAGAAATGCTCCCGATGCTCTACAGCTCTATCAGAACCACTCATAGTAACTTTTGGACTTCACTTAGGCTTTCAAACAAACTTTTGCGTCTTTTTGCATTTTTTACAAAATTGTGATGAATTTACCAAGCAAGTATACATACATGAAGTGCTCTAGATCCTGAATCATGATGTCCTACTTACTCTACTCCTACTTATCATGTGAAATGGTGATAATGGTGTTTCGGTTGCTTTCTGGGCTCTCCAGAATCTCAAGCTCTCCTCTCACCGCTTCTACCACTCCAACTCCTACTCAAGAACTCAATTAATACCTAAAACTATCTTAGTCTACCTAAATCTACCTAAGTCAAAGGATCTAGGCCAGACACACGCTTCCTAGACTCCCTCTAAGACCTAGAGAGTCCTCCACCCTCTGATCCTATTTAAGTGTAAAACGAGACTCTTGGGAAGCCAAAAATCCCTATCCTCAAGGACTAGTCTCGGTCACCTACCTAAGGTTTTCATCCCCGATAGCGGTGCCAATGTTGGACGGATACGCCATGACGGACGTCAGCACCGCAAGAACTCACCTAACAAGATTTGTTAGCTAAGGACGAAGCTCGACCCACAGGTGCGTGGAAGCAAGCATAAGGTGTCAACCTATACTCGACTGACTCCTAACTAATTCCTACAAAGGTCTCTATCAATTGTCTAAGTCACAGCCTTCAAGAGTGCATAAGAGGAAACTTCCTACAACGCTTTCTAGAGCCGAACACCCATCAAACAATCGCGAAACACCACAGAACTTGAAGGAGACCTTACTATCACCAATAGATCGCTCTCCCTAAGGTCTATGAACCAAAACCCCAACCCAAAACACCCGGTGCAAAATCACGTAGGATGTCTGGCCGAAATTTGCAGGTCTTCGTTTCCGAAATCTAAAGTGCCAAATGTGTAGCTCTACTCAATATGAACGTGTGGATATGCTGCAATACAGAATCAGACAATGTATGCTCACCAAATCACCAGATGAATCTCGTAGAAGGAGCTCGCAAAACCGGACCGTACGTGCGCAATGTATGTATCGGTGCGTAGCTCTCATCGGGGGCAACACACTGCACTTCTTCGTACCCGATTCCGACCACCGGTGCACACGTAGCATCAAGATGAAGCTCACACTCTCTCTCATACACAGTACGCTCACTCACAGACTTCAAAACTTCTTTTAAAAATGACAAAAGATTTTTCATTAAGGTCAAAAAGTGGTATATATACCTTACAAATTTCAAACCCTAAAGTTCCAAATCAACCATCTACTCCATCTAACTATCAAAACTGGGATACAATCTAGAAACTTCTGTAAGTCCGAATATTTATAAGGTGAAAAATCAGGTTTCATCAGTAAATGATAATTACAAAAAATGATAATCTTCGGAGTAGTCAGTTTCCGTGGGGTGTGTCCAGCTTCTAACATACTTCAAAACAAGAAGTAGTTTACAAAGGGATTATACCCTTAATAGAGCTTCCGCCTTGCTTCACTCTCACCACCTCACACCCACCTTGTTGCATCAACTTCACACTATATAATGTGTGTAGAAATGGCCTCCTTTTATAGGCCAAAACGGTTGCCCTCTCTCATGAGAGGCAGCCATGTGTAGCTGGCCTTGTGTAGATAAGTCCAAATCGGACCCTCCAATCTGCCCATGTGTGGCCGTCCTTGAGAAGACAAGTCCACTTTTGAATTCGGCCACCGGCCATTGAATTCGGCCACCAGCCACTGGCTATTGACTTCCAACCACCACCGGCCACCGGCCAATCTACTAGTCGTTTTTCGACCACTTCCGAACGCCGTCCGGCCATAGTATTCCGGTGAAAAGGAATATTCCCCGAGGCCCCTGAATTTTGGCTGCCATGAAAATTTTGGTTTCCGCTTTACCTTCATGCACGATGGCTTCTCCTCATAATGGGGGCCTTACAAATGTGCGTTTTTTCCACAAAAAGTTACAAGGGGTAAATCGGGCTCCATACTTAACAATCTCCCACTTGGAGACTGATCTCCAAACCAAACCTATGACTGCTTTCCATCCTGGCTTCTTATCCTTGAATGTCGATTGAAGATGAGTAAAAGCTCAACTTCTCCTTGTTGACCACCTTTGTAAACATGTCTGCAAGATTTTCACTTGTATGTACCTTTCCTAGCTTTAGTTGTCCCTCTTCCAAAAGTGTGTGTATGAAGTGATACCTCACCTCAATGTTCTTTGTCCTTGAATGAAAGGCCGATTGCTTTGCAAGATGGATAGCGCTTTGGCTATCACTGTACAAGACACAATTGTCTTGTTTGAATCCAAGGTCTTCTAAGAATCTGTAAAGCCACAGAATTTCTTTGCTTGCCTCCGTCATTGCTACATACTCTGCTTCCGTTGTAGAAAGTGAGACCACTTTCTGCAGCTTTGAAGCCCAGCTTATTTTTGTGCCTCCAACCGTGAACACATAGCCAGTAGTGCTCCTTCGAGTATCTTTGTCACCTACCATACCTGCATCAGCATACTCTTCTAGAAAAATATGAGTTCCTCCAAAATACAAAGCATTTGTTGTTGTTCCTTTTAGATACCTACGTATCCACTTTACAGCTTGCCAATGCTCTTTACCTAGGTTGTCCATGAACCTACTCACAACTCCCACTGCATGTGCAATGTTTGGCCTTGTCCAGACCATAGCATACATTAGAGAATCTACCGCTGCAGCATATGGAACTTTAGACATATAGGCTATCTCCTCTTGTGTCTTTGGACACATATCCTTCGTTAGTTTAAAGTGACCATCCAAAGTTCTAGAAACTGGTTTTGCATTTTGCATTGCAAACCTTTCTAGTACCTTCTTGATGTAATCCTCTTGCGATATCTTTATTTTCTTCTTCGTCCTGGTCCCTTGATATTTTCATACCAAGTATTCTCTTTGCAGCACCTAAATCTTTCATTGAAAAAGATTTAAACAGCTCCTCTTTTAGGTCTTTGATGTCCTGTATGTTAGCACTTGCAATCAACATGTCATCAACATACAACATTAGGATGATGAATTTCCCATCTCCAAAATTCTTCTTGTAGACACAATGATCCGACTTGCATCTTGTGAATCCATGATCCAACATCCATCAATCAAACTTCAAGTACCATTGTCTTAATGCTTGTTTTAAACCATACAAGCTCTCCTTTAATTTGAGAACCATTTTCTCCTTACCTTTTACTTCATACCCCTTTGGTTGAAGCATGTAGATTTCCTCCTCTAAGTCACCGTGAGGGAATGCCGTATTTACATCCATTTGCTCAAGATTTAGATCATGAGTAGCCACAAGGCTTAGGACAAGCCTGATTGAGTTCATTTTAACAACAGGAGAAAATATTTCATCGAAGTTAATACCTTTCTTTTGAGAAAACCCTTTTACCACAAGCCTAGACTTGTACCTTTTCTTCCCACCTTCACCTTGTACACCCATTTGTTTTGAAGTGCCTGCTTACCTTTAGGCAACTCAACCAACTCCCATGTTTGGTTGCGATGTAGTGAGTCCATCTCCACTTGCACGCTCTTCATCCATTCTTCTTTGGATTCATGTTGCATAGCTTCTTCGTATGATTCTGGCTCTCCAGAATCTGAGATCAAGAGATGGTTGAAGGAAGGAACAAAACTTTCTGGAGGTCTACTTGCTCTTGTAGATATTCGGGGAATCGTTGAGGCTCCTCAATTGGTTGACGTTGTTGCACATTGTCCCCATTTGCAGTCCTTGAGTCTTCACGGTCCTCAAGCTCCATGTACTCATCACCTCTTTGTTTTCTTTCCAAGTAATCTTTGTACATAATTTGTTCATTAAAAATTACATCCCTACTCCTTAAGATTTTACCATGTTCAGGATTCCATAGGCGATACCCAAAGTCACCTTCTCTATAGCCAATGAAGAAACACTTTTTGGACTTTGCATCTAGCTTTGATCTTAGGCTTCTATCTATGTGCATGAAAGCCTCACACCCAAACACTTTGAGAAATGCATAATTCTCCGGTTTATCTGTCCATGCCTCTTCTAGAATTCCCCCATCCAATGCCATTGAGGGTGACCGATTATTAAGTACATAGATGTACTTACAGCTTCCGCCCAAAGCTCAAGCGGTAGGCTTGCATGTAGCCGCATGCTTCGTGCTCGCTCCATGATTTTCATGTTCATCCTTTCCACAATCCCATTTTGTTTAGGTGTCCTTGGATTGTCCTTTGCCTCCGAATGCCATTTCTAGCACAAAAGCTTTCAAACTCTTGGCTGCAATATTCACCTCCATTGTCGGATTTGAGGCATTTAACCTTGGTACCTGTTTCATTCTCCACAAAGGCTTTCCACCTTTGAAATATGGAAAATACATCGGAATTATTCTTCATGACATAAACGCATGTTTTTCTAGTCGCATCATCTATGAATGTTACATAGTACAATGAGCCACCAAGTGATGGTGCACATGCAGGACCCCAAACATTAGAATGATGTTTTTTATTTTTTCTTTCATTTCTTGATTTTTGAAATTTTACACTCTTTTGTTTACCATAAACACAATCTTCACAGAACTCTAAGTCCACTTCTTTCAAACCTGGTAAAAGATTCTTTGTTTGAAGGATTTGCATTCCTTTGGCACTCATATGCCCAAGCCAATAGTGCCACACCGCACTGTCAACTTCTGTAGTTGCTGTACAAGCTGAAGGTTGCATGCTAGCAGTACACAGGTAAAGTGTACCGACCTTTTCTCCCTTGGCAACCACCAAAGATCCCTTTGAGATCTTCCACCGTTTGTTTTTGAATGCAATGTTGTGACCTTCATCGTCCAATTTTCCTGTAGAGATCAAATTTTTGCGAAGAGAAGGAACATGCCTAACATATTTAAGGTTCCATTTATTTCCTTTAGTAATTTTGACAGAAACTATATCTTTTCCGACAATCTCACAAGCGTCATCATCTCCCAAGTATACATACCCAAAATTACCTTTGGTGTAATCTTGGAAATGTTGCTTGTGTGGTGTCGCATGGAATGGAGCGTCGAAATCTACTATCCAAGAATTAGACACATTCTCTAATGAGAGAATTAGAGCATCTTACTCTACTTTACCTGCCACATTGGCCTCGGATGTTGGCTTGTTGTCTTGAGACTATGTCTCCTTCTTCTTCTTGGACCAGCAATCCTTCTTGACATGGTCCTTCTTGCCGCAGTTTCAACATTCAAGAACTGACTTTGTGCGTGACTTGCTCCGCCTTGAGCGATCACGACGCTTTTGGTTTTTGGACCTCTCCTTAGGCCTTCCTCTTGTTTCCACTGATAGTGCATCACTTGATGATTCTCCTGTGCTTCTCCTTTGCATTTCCTCGCTTAGGAGAACACCCACAACATCAGAGTATTTGTGCTTGAGATAGAATTACTTACAGCCATCACAAGGCTGTCCCAACTATCCGATAGAGATAATAGTATCAGGAGAGCTCGCACTTCAGCATCAAAATTGATTTTCATCGATCGAAGTTGACTTATGTTTGTGTTATCATTTAGGTGTTCTGCAACTGTACCATTCTCTGCCATCTTTAGATTGAACAAGTGCTTCATGAGAAATACCTTATTGGATGCCGATGGTTTCTCGTAGAAGTCATCAAGTGACTTCATCAAGTCCTCCGTGGTCTTCATCTCCAAAACATTGAAGGCCACCATTGACGCCAAGCTTAATCGGATTGTTCCTAGTCCCTTTCGATCAAGGACAATCCATGCTTCATCTGCCATCATTGCGGGCTTCTTTGCAAGACCGCCTAGTGGCAAATAGAGGTCCTTCTGGTAGAGATAGTCTTCAATCTGCATCTTCCAATGTTGGTAGTTTTTTCCGTTGAACTTCTCAATCTTGAACTTCCCTTCCTCCTCCATAACTCCCAATCAATTAAAGGAATCCTTTTGTTGAGATAGTTTAGCTATGAACAAACCTTGCTCTGATACCAGTTGTTAGGAAATATGACGTAGCTAAATAGATATTTGAGTAGATTACTTAATGGAGAGAGATAGATTTTAGAGATTATAGAGGAGAGAGAGAGAGAGTACACATGATATACGTGGTTCATCCAATGTGGGCTACGTCCATGGGAAAGTAGCCACTCAATGGCTTTAGCACTTCAAAACAAGAAGTAGTTTACAAAGGGATTATACCCTTAATAGAGCTCCCACCTTGCTTCACTCTCACCACCTCACACCCACCTTGTTGCATCAACTTCACACTATATAATGTGTGTAGAAATGCCCTCCTTTTATAGGCCAAAAGGGTTGCCCTCTCTCATGAGAGGCAGCCATGTGTAGTCGCCCTTGTGTAGATAAGTCCAAATCGGACCCTCCAATCTGCCCATTTGAGAAGACAAGTCCACTTTTCAATTCGGCCACCGGCTATTGACTTCTAACCACCACCAGCCACTGGCCATTGACTACCAGCCAACCGACCGGTCGTTTTCCGACCACTTTTCAGCCGCCGTCCGACCATAATATCTCGACGAAAAGGAATATTTTGGCGAAGGAAGAAAAAGTCTCGGGGCTTCCGCCCCCGAGGCCCCTAAAGTTGCCCCTGAATTCTGGTTGTGAAAATTTTGGTTTCCGACGAGTGATTTTAATTTTTGGCGAGTGATTTTCCTTCACGCACGATGGCTTCCCCTCATAATGGGGGCCTTACAAATGTGCATTTTTACCACAGAAAACTACAAGGGGTAAATCAGGCTCCATACTTTACAACAAGGGTGACTCTGGGATGTGAGGGCTACAGTCCTAACACTAGAGGTGGTAGCAGTGTAGCTTGAACAACATTTTGGGCTCCAGGATCCATGTGTTGTGATAGTTTTTCAACAAGTGGGACAGACTTCAATGCAAGAACTTGAGGTGAATCCATCCGGGATAAGGGTGGTCTATTCGCCATCATGTTGAATTTTACTCTAGATGTAGGGCGTTCACTAGTGCTATGTGGACCAATGGAAACTAAGCACAATTGTTGTTACCTTCTTGGATACATATGAGTGTTTTGTGGAGCAAGATTATCTCTAAGACCTTCTTGAATGGCCTTGGTGAGTCTACCAAATTCATCCTAGATATCTTTGGCTCTTTAACGATAGGTTTTATGTTCATTGGCTCATGCCCTGATGCTTGTGCGCTACTACACTTTGAATTAGGGGACACTCTTTTACTTGCAATCATAAATTATCTTCCAATTGGATTACATTGGTAGTGATTACCTCCCAGGTAGTAATACCTCTAATGACTAGGCCATTATAGATAATTTCATGTTGCAATCCTTGGAGGAATCTATCAAGTAATTGGTTATTGTTGAAACACTCATTTATAGGACAACAAGAGTTTAAGTGTTTTAGACAACTGATAAAGTCTCTCACTAACTTGCCTTCCTCATGTTTGGCCTTTTGTAGCTGAGATGCTACACCCCAAAGCACACCTTCTCGTATATACTCCTTTAGGAACAATCTCCAAAGAGTAGATTAAATCGTTTTCTCTTCCATCCTTAAGGTCTTATACCAATTCCCAACCTTCCCACTCAAAGTGAAGCTTAAAGCATTGCTCTTATGTAGTTCGTTGTGTTCTCCTAGATTCGCATATTTGTTCAAATACTTCAATGTGCTTTCGAGAATATTCATCCCCATTGAATTTTTGAGTAAGCTTTGCAATATGTACCACTTTACACCTATGTTCTCTTTCAAATGCGTGACGCATATTCTCTGCAATAGATCAACCTATTGTTTGAGCAAATGCTGCCAAATCACCTATGTGAGGAGGTATGGTCGGTGGAGGCACTCTTTCTGGAATTGTATGTGGGACAGGGGTGGTTACTGGCCCTGGAATATATGTAGCTGGTGTAGGATATGGAATATGATTGGGCATAGGCCCACTTAGATAAGGGATTGATAATGGAAATGGTGGAGCATATGTTGTTGGTACAATCGGAGATGTACGAGACATGTGTACGTAAGTGTCTACAAGAACATACGATCAAGGCTAAGTGGTAGGTACTATACCATTAGATAGCAGTACTGCACTAGCCCTAGAGGCCATAGGTGCATTCTCTGTCAGGTTCATCACTGGAGTAGGCATCATGGTTTCTTTAGGAGGAAGTTGATACAAACCAGGAAAACTAAAGTTGTTGTTCATGGGCTCAGACTGTGGGCTCATACTACATCGGAACTCCAGGAAAAACAACATATGAGGGGTCCATGGGACTCATCATAGGAGTCTCCGATTCTGATAGAGTAGGCTATTTGGCCTTGCTTGTATCCAAAAATCTCATGCAACCAGTTGAAAATACATTTATGCCTTGATTTTGCCTCTCCGAGTGAATGATGCATGGAAGAAATCACCAATTATTCTTTTTTGCTCCTCAATATTAATGGCACTAGAGGTGGATTGTACAATCTCTATCCAACCTACATGGTAGGAGTTGCCAGAGTATAGAGCCATCAACATCTCAGTGTGGAGGTCATATTTTCAATTTTCATTAAGGAATACCCCTTCTAGACTTTACGTGCTCTATTTTGCTCCTCAATATTAATGGCTCTAGAGGTGGATTATACAATCTCTATCCAACCCACATGGTAGGAGTTGCCATAGTATAGAGCCGTCAACATCTCAGTGTGGAGGTCATATTTTCAATTTTCATTATACTCCTTCTAGACTTGACGTGTTCCATGGTTTTATCTTTCATGGTGGGTACTTTAGAGGGAACTTCCAAGGGAGGTAGCTCGATAGGGCGTGCATTGAAGGAGGTAGGCAGAATATCCACATGGACACACTTAGGGGGTGTGGAGCCCACATGGTATGTGAACAAAGAATCTACTTCCCCACCCCTTCATACGCTTCATTGGCCTCGGGTTCAAAGCGGGTCACTCTACTAAATGTATCCATAAAACGACTATACGTACTAGCACTAGGTTGTGGATCCCTGGTGGGCACGTGTCCTTCCTTCGGGTTTTGTATAGGATAACCTTCCATCACATCTGAGTCGAAGAAAGAGTCACTAGCTACTAGGTGGGGGTCTTGAGTAGTATTGCCTTGTGTTCATCCTAGAGCCTATGTGGGGGGATAATGGGTGCTCGTGTAAATAGAGGAACTCTCTATATTCTCGTGCTCTAGCACACAACTACAACATAGGTGCATGTGACATTGACATCCTAGAAGTGTTGGTGAGTGCCCATGAAGGCCGCTCACTTAGTTTTTTGGGTGTTTTGTAACCCAATATTACTGTCAAATTTTTGATTTTTTGGTCCTTTTTTTACCAAGATATGGAATATAGCGTGTGATAGCTAGAAATGAGCATCTTGGTGAGGGACATGGCGTGCTTTATGGTGATCTATTTGATAAGCTACAAGTTTTGGCCTGACAAATGCTCTAACCGCATTCAAACTCATGATGGACAAAAATCTTCAGGCCACTCAAATTATCTTGAGGAGTACAAGCGACACCTCCAAGTAAGCTGTCAAGTGAGAGAGAATACATTTTTCATTAATCAAAATTAAATTAAATTTTTCCTACAAGAGATCCAATATTTAGGTCACATTATCTCTAAAGATGGCACCCACCCTTATGGATCCAACAAAGCTAGAGGTAATAAAAGGATGACCTAGTCCAAGCATTCTACAGGAGCTACAAAGCTTTATAAGTATGTGTGCATACTATAGACGCTTCATAGAAAAATTATTGCTATGACTTAACAAAAAAGAACATTAAGTATTCATGGTTTGCAAAAGATCAAGAAGCTTTTACGAATCTTATCTCTCAACTTGTGCTCACACTACTAGATCTCTCAAATCCATTTGAGGTCCAATGTGATCCTTGTGGTGATTTCCTTATAGCTGTTTTTCTTCAAGTGGGCATGCCATGGCATATGAGAGTTAAAGACTTAACTCCAATAAGTGAGTATTGGAAAAATACAAACAAGATATACTAGCCATTCTATATTCCCTAGACACGTGGAACACTATCTCTTGGGGACTCCATTCATGACATAAACTAAGATCTATGGAAAACAAATGAGGTGGGAACTTTTCTTTTTGCAATTTAAATTTATATTTCTCACATTGCTAGCAAGCACAATCAAGTGTCCGATGCACTTCCACAACGGCCAAGGGTAAATGTGGTGTCAATAGCAACTCACAATGATCTATCTTTTATGATAGATGAGTATAATACTAACCTAGACTTGAAGTATGTAATTATAGCCTTTGCATTGGGGAATAAAGATGAACCATTCACCTTGGAGGATGGTTATCTTCCAAATGGCAAGAGGCTATGTGTTACTCACCCATGCGATAAGAAGTATGTAATTATAGCCTTTGCATTAGGGAATAAAGATGAACCATTCACCTTGGAGGATGGTTATCTTCCAAATGGCAAGAGGCTATGTGTTACTCACCCATGCGATAAGAAAGTCATGTATAAATCCCATGCTTCTCCTTATGCAAGGAAAAGAGGGATTGCATAATCTAGTCATCGAGGAGTAAAAAAAAAAAATTGTTGGCATACCATGAAAAGTAAATATATAAGAGTATGTTTCAAAATGTGTGGTATGCCAAAAGTCAAAATTTGACTAAGTGAAGAAACTTGGATTGTTTCAGTTGACAGGCTTAGCAAGAAAACACACTCTATGCCTGTCAAAAAGACTATGAAGTCACACCAAATAGAAACCCTCTTCAGATCTCAAATTTTCAAGTATCATGGCTTGCCAACATTCATAGTGTCGGACAGAGATCCTAGAACCATTCATTTTTGGAAGGTCTCTTTTAGAATCTAAGAATTATATTAAATTTCTCTACCGGCCTATCATCCACAAACGGATGACCAAAGTGAAATAACTAATCTAACGCTTCTTGATCTACTAAAAGCCTATGTCATGGAAGTAGATCAACGTTCTCAATGAGAGAAGTACCTACCTCTTATAGAGTATGTGTAAAATGACATTATACATACTTCTATGGTAAAAGCACCTTTTGGGGTTAAAGAGGGAAGATCCAAAAGTCCCTTACTAATTAAAGTACATGGGAAGATCTTCAATGCTGATGAATATAGCCGAGACCTACAAGAATATTTTCCAAAGATTAAAGAGGCTATATCCATCTCACAATAAAGGAAAAAAGGGATGCTGCTAATAAACACATAAGAGCCTTAGCCTTTAAGGAAAATAAATGGGTTTTGCTAAAGTTTCTCAAGGCTCGTCTAAGGCATACTACGGGAAAGAATCCTATGGGCCACCAAGAGTATTATACTAAACTAGCAAAAAGATACTTTTTAAATTCTTAAACCAATCAATGATATGGATTATCAATTAAAATTTCCCAACCATTGGCTCATGCACAATGTTTTTCATGGAAGCCTACTTAAGCCTTATAAAGGAGTGCCACCAAGATAAGCAATAGTTACAAACCCTCCAAAAATCAAAGATCAAGAAGAGATACTTTAATCTGAGTCCATCCTACAACATGAAGACAAAGTATTAAGAAATGGTAAGATTATCCGATATTGTTGGAATTAGGGCTGCAGAGAAACACACACAGCTTGGAGAAGACGAAGGAAGCTCAAGGCACACAATAGAGAGTGTGTTACTTAGTGTGCAATGGAAAGATAGATAGCCCTAGAGTGATGGGCGTATATACAATGCACGTGGGAAAAAACCTCCTAAAGAGGGAAAAAATACCCCGACGGTCCTAGTGTGTTCCCACACATCACTACCACATGTATATGGTAACAAATCCCCCCTGGAGTGATGCGGTGAACGAGAGCTGGCACATGAGTAAAGGAAAGTGCCATGCCCTGAGGACAGGATCAGTCCACAAAGGGGAGTAAGCCCTAAGCTTTGCGGAAAGCTTCAAGCTTCTCACGAGACAATGCCTTTGTGAAAAGATCTGCAAGGTTGTCCTATGTTGGCACATAAGCCAAGCTGATCTCTCCTGCTGAGAGCCTCTCCCTGACATAGTGGTAATGTATGTCAATGTGCTTTGTGCGAGCATGAAAAAATGGGTTCCTCGCATCTGCCAATGTGCTCTGACTGTCAGTGTAGATAGTTTTGGCAGTGTCCTATATAACACCCAAATCAGCCATAAGGCGTCTGAGCCATACACACTCAACCGTAGCTGTGAAGACTGCCCTGTACTCAGCCTCACAACTCGAAGTGGCCACAGTAGGTTGCTTCTTGCTCAACCATGATATACATGAACTACCAAGCATGAAACAAAAACCACTTTTTGATACTTGAGTGTCAAAACAACCAGCCCCATCTGAGTCCGAAAAATCATGTAAGTCTGGCAGCAATGATCCCCCCTTGGGATAAAACAAGCCACGGTGTAAAGTGCCACTAAGGTAGCGGAAAATCCTCTTGACAGCCTGCCAATGCTTAGACCCTGGGCTATGCATAAATCTACTGACCTGTGAGACTACAAACTGAATATCCGGCCTCGTGTTGCATACATAAATGAGGCAGCCAACAACAGTTTGGTAAAGAGTGACATCAGAAGGATCGCCAGCATCATCTAGACTCAACTTAAAACTTGTTTCCATAGGAGTGGCAATAGGTTTGAAATCCTCAAGTCCAAATTTACATAGCAATGTCTCTATGTAACTTTTCTGACACAAGGCAATACCACCATCACACTGCTTAAACTGTATACCTAAGTAATGATGCAACAGCCCCAAATCCTTCATCTTGAAAGTAGCATTCAAATCAGCCTTAAATTCAGCAATATGTCTCTCATTTGGTCCAGTGATCAGCAAATCATCAACGTAAAGAACCACAATGAGAAGTACATCACCCTCACGCTTTACATACAATGTGCTTTCTGCTGGACTGTTACGAAAACCTCATTTAATCAAATGAGTGTCAGCTTTCTCATACCAAGCACGAGGAGATTGCTTCAACCCATACAAAGCCTTCTTACATCTGCACACTTTGTCCTCTTGTCCTTTTATGACAAAACCGCAGGGCTGCGTTACATAAACTTCCTCAAATATGTCACCATTCAACAAAGCGGTAACAATGTTTGATTGATGTACATCCCAACCAAAATGAGCTGCCAATGCACATAGAAAACGTACAGTAGTCATACGACAAGTGGGAGCAAAAGTATCTTCATAATCTATGCCTTTTTGTCGTGCAAAACCTTTTGCGACAAGTCGAGCCTTATGGCTATCGATCTCACCATGCAGCTTGAGTTTCAACTTGTAAACCCACTTCGTACCAATGGCCTTTTTTCCAGGAGGCAAATCACATAAAGTCCATGTGTCATTTTCTATAAGTGCATCATATTCTGATTGCATGGCAGTCATCCAATTTTCTGAATTTTGTACTTAATCAAAAGACAGAGGCTCCCTCAACATCATGTAAGCTAAACACAACCAAAGAATAAAAATCTAATGCATAAGATGCACGGCGAGAGCCTGAATGAGTACGACTAGACAAAGGTGCATCCAATTTACTATCACCCAAAGTGTGCACCAGCCATTTTGGTATACCTCTAGCCTGCTCATTTTCAGCCCTTTCCTCATCAAGTACATCATGTACATCTGCATCAGTAATAGGCTGATCTAAAACATTTTCAGAAACCCCCATAGGCTATACATTTTCCTCATTGGAACTTACATTCGTATTTCCACCACTAGAAAGAGGCAACAAAGTGTAATAAATGTCTTGTGAGCTTACATTACAGTCTCTAGTACATGATAGCAAGGGCTGAACAAAATCTTCCACAAACACTACATCCTGAGAAACCAGAATACGTTTTGTTTGCGGATGATACAACCTGTAACCTTTGCTTTCAGCACTATAACCAACAAAAATACATTTGACAACCTTATCATCCAATTTTCTGTGTTGCACTTGTGGCACCAAAGCATATGCCAAACAGCCAAAAACATGCATGTGCTCAATAGAAGGCTTTCTACCATGCCATGCTTCATATGGAGTAATAGACTACAAAGCTTTCGTAGGACACGTGTTAAGTACATAAGTAGCACACATGATGGCCTCAAGCCAAAAAGAATGCGGCAAAGCTTGACTTTTGACCATACATCGTGCCATTTCCGTCAGTGACCTGTTTTTCCTCTCAGCAACACCATTTTGCTGAGGTATATAAGGCACTTTACATTGGTGTTTTATCCCACGACTAGCCAGAAATGCATTAAATTCATGAGACATATACTCCCCCCCTCGATCGGAACGGAGGGTGCCCATAGTACATTTCGAGACATTTTCAGCCATAGCCAGAAATTGTTTGAAGCACATAAAAACTTTGGACTTCGCTTTAAGCGGAAATACCCATGCATGCCTGGAGTAATCATCAATGGAAGTCACGAAGTACATGTAATTGCCCAAGGTTGGAGTTGGCATAGGCCCACAAACATCACTATGCACAAGCTGCAACCTGCATGTGGCCCGAACTGAACCATCCTTTGGAAATTTAGAACACTGCATCTTACCCAAAATACAGCCTTCACAAACATGTTTGATAGGTGCTTCAAGAGGCTGCAAAGAAGCAACCATATCAGATTTCTGCAAACGCAGCAAACTGGCAAAATTCAAATGACCAAAACGTGCATGCCAAAGTTTTGCATCTGAAATAGCCCTTGAATCTGCAACAGCATTTGAAAAAAAATTTCCACACTTGTCATACAAAGTGAGCTTATACAGCCCACCGCACAAAAGGCCAGATGCAACAATTTCATCACCGAAACTGAGATCATGAACTGTACATCTGTCATCCACAAATTTGACTACAAGTCCAAGTCTAGCAAGTGCGGATACAGACAAGAGATTCTTCTTGATCCCAGGTACAAAAAGTGCATCAACAAGTTTGAAGGAGCTGCCATTAGCAGCAATGAGTACAATATTTCCAACTCCCTAAATTGGATAAGAGGCGTTGTTGGCACAAGTTACTGAATTCCCATGAGGGACAGACTCGAGAGAGGTAAACAATTCACGATGTGAGGTTATGTGCTTTGTAGCACCACTGTCGAAATACCACACATGTGAATCTGCAGCAACTGACAAGCATGCATCATGGACAATAGGATTGTAAATGCACTCTGCGCTAAAAGCCCATTCTGCATCAACATCAGCAACAAAGTCTCCTTTCACAGAAGACTCAACAATGGCTGCATTTGTAGTGGAACCAGCATTTGCAGTGGAACCACCCTGTTTCTTCTTAGCCTCTTTGGCCTTCAACTTAGGACACGACTTGATCAAGTGTTCATTAGCTTTACAATAATGGCAACGCATCTTCTTTTTTCCCTTATCACCAGAATTGCCAGACGAAGTGCTGCCAGCACAAGAATTAGGAACATAATTTTTGCCACTCGCAGCAGAACCATAAGAAGTGGCTGCATTGTTGTTACCACCCTTTCTTTGAGAAGCAATAAAAGCCTGTTCAACCGCACGCTGCCTAGTCCTGTTTTTTGTGGAAAGTGACTTTTGCAACAACAATGTGCATAATGCGTCAAAATTGACAACTTCTGGATTTCCTTGGGTCATAGTCTCCAAGTACTAGCAAAAGTCTGGTAGGAATCTGGTAAGGCATCAAGAACAGTCTGCACAAGGGAACTGTCTGAAATGACTTCACTTGCAGAAATAAGTTTCTCATTGATATCCTTGACACTAGCAAGGAAGGTGTCCATATCATCTTCCTCATGCATAATCTTCGACTCCAGCTCTTTACGCAGCAAAGCAATTTTAGCCTCATTGCGGCTTGCATAAAGACTTGCTAGAATATCCCAAGCCTGTTTTGTAGATTTTGCTGAATGGATGTGAGGAACAATGGTGCGCTTTACAGACAACGGAATCAATGCATGAGCCTGCGCATCCTTTACATCCTAGTGAGCTTGTTCTGCCGTAGGCAAAACAACTCTAATAGTAGCAATCCTTGCAGCAAGACCTGCAACATTCTCAACATCGCCTACATCCTCAGAACCACGACGTACATCAATGCCCTACACAATGTTCCAGACGCCCTTTGACACAAGAACATGTTGCATCATATAAGCCCACATAGGGTAATTGTCCCCATCCAACCTGTCCTCAGCAGCAAACATCTTGAACACATTTGTGTTGTTGTTGTCAGCCATGGTAAATGATGCACTTGATGTGAAAACTGCCCAAAAATAAGAGAAACGGAGCGGGAACAACACGTGCTATATAGCACAAACCGTAGAAGACTGTAAGGCACCTGTTATGCAGAAAATGGCACTGACATAATTTCTGCACAAAATGACGAAATTGCCCGTGCAGACCTGCATGTAGTGGAAACGGAGGCCGAAATGAGCCCAGATCAAAAATTTGAGCAGACCAATCTCTACGAGCTCCCCCAAAGTATTTGTCGACTGTGAACGCTCGCCAAAGCTCACTAAAATTAGAGAAAGTGAGCATGCGTGTACTGGAGCAGCTGGCGACTAAGCCCGGGAGGACGCAACCTACTTTGATACCAATTGTTGGAATTTGGGTTGCAGAGAAACACACACAGCTTGGAGAATACGAAGGAAGCTCAAGGCACACAATAGAGAGTGTGTTACTTAGTGTGCAATGGAAAGATAGATAGCCCTAGAGTGATGGGCATATATACAATGCACAGGGGAAAAAACCTCCTAAAGAGGGAAAAAATGCCCCGGCGGTCCTAGCGTGTTCACACACATCACTACCACATGTATATGGTAACAATATTGATATCTTATTAAGTTTAAGAATTATCCTTTTAACAATACTAGATGGATGCAAGGAACCTAGTTTAAGGATAATATGAACTTTGTCAATGCTTACAATGATGCCTTAGAGTAAGCATATGAGAATGCATTTTAAATGAACAATACTTTTGTCTTTTAAGACTCTCTATTTATTTTATTGTGCATAAAATTCAAGAAGTATGCATGCTTAGGATCATGTTTGTGAGGATGACGACGTCTCCCCAGCACCAAGTAGAACTTATCACTCTACATTGGAAGTATGATATGGACTAAAGAGCAAACATGCTTGTGGAAGCTAAATCTCTCAAGCACCAAATGGATTATTCATACATTCTAGAATGACGTTGTAGGGTAATAAGGGATCCTCCACTCGCTAATAAACATGGACTAATGACTAGGCTTTATCTTCTCTACCTCATAGTCAAGGACGACTATGATTTCAAGAGAGAGTTAATGTCATAAAGTCTAATATCTAACTTTACCAAAGGAATTTATCATATTAAAATGATCATTTAATATGGGAAGATAAAAGGGGAACAAGAGTTAGGATATAGATATATTCTTCTACACCTATCTCAACAGGGGACCAAAAGGAGAGGTGGTTGCATCTCAATAGAGATCAAAATGGAGATGATCCAACAAAGAGCATGTGCAATAAGTGCTTCTAGACTTATGCAGTAGGGGACCAAGAGGAGCCATGGTTACATCTCTATAGGGCTCCAAAAGGAGATAGTCTAAGGAGGTGCTTGAGGTGACTAAGGTGCTTGAGGTTCCTATTGAATAAGATGCTTGTCGTGCATGACAACTAAGGTTCTTGAGGTACTTCTCGTGCTTAAATGACTAAGGTGCTTGTCATGATTGATGACCAAGGTGCTTGAGGTATTCAAGTCAAGTATGATCCCTAAAGGTAGGGGCATGAGAGAGAACACTCACACACACACTCAAGGCAAGCCCAAGACTCAAGAGGCATAAAGGCCACATGTCAGGCCCCTATCAATATTTCCCTCATAATATGTGCGAATCCTATTGGATGACCTATGGGTATGTCCAATGAGAATTTGGATTCAATGAAATAATTAAGATCTTTCTCTCAATGGGGAAAGGAGGACACTTGTCCAAATGATACAATTAAATACTTAAGATCTTTCTCTCAAAGGGGAAAAGGAGGACACTTGTCCAAATGCTACACCCCTTGCTTATTATGACTTGAGCCACTCATTGGCTAGCCCAATGCTTGAGCCAATAGGCTTGTAGCAAGTGTAAAGTAGAAAAATTGAATCCTCTCTCTCTCTCTCTCTCTTATATACTCCACAAGCTGCACACACACTCCCCCATTGTGTGTTGGGAACACAAGTCATCTCCTTCTTCAAGCTTGAGAAGTGGAGAGACTACACCAACACCCCTTGGCTATGAAATGCAAATCCAACCAAGCGTTATGCTCAAAGAAACGCTTATCAATCTGTCCATCTTTATTATTTATATGCTAAGCTATGCTATAAGAGCGATTATATGTGAGGAGACTACTTCTTTCTCGTAGAGATACATCTTCTTCTCTTCATCTTCGTCACTCCCTGCTAGCTCTCTCCACCTTTGAAGGTTTTTTAGATCTTGGGATTGAAGCCAGGGACAAGTTAATTTTTTTGGGATTGAAGGTTTTTTAGATCTTGGGATTGAAGCCAGGGACAAGTTAATTTTTTTGCAAGTTAGTTATAGGTATAATAATGGTGCATGAAGCTTACCATCTTCATGGCATCAATAAGGTCTCAAAAAACACAAAGCATGTATTATGTGAAGTCTCTCTTCAAGGAAGAATATATAATACAAAAGTCTTTTGGAGGGGGGACCAAGTCCAAGTAAATC
Source organism: Adiantum capillus-veneris (assembly GCF_014529385.1). Taxonomy (NCBI): domain Eukaryota; kingdom Viridiplantae; phylum Streptophyta; class Polypodiopsida; order Polypodiales; family Pteridaceae; genus Adiantum; species Adiantum capillus-veneris. Next base: position 160,203,767 of record NC_140938.1, read on the forward strand.
CGGTCCTGAATTATTATCAATTTCTCTAATTCTTTCTCTCTTTTGCAGGTATTGTTCCTTGCCTTCTAGTATGAGGTTAGAGTATGTACATATTGGCAAAAAATATAATTATGGTGTAAGAGGATGAAAGAAGGTGTACATAGGTTTAATAAAACACACACCTAAGTAGAAATATTTAAATAAAATACCAAAATAATTATAAAAAATCCCTATATTTAGGCCATATATACAATGAAATATTTACACACAAAAAGGCCATAATATACTTTTATTTTTTTATTTTTTTGTCTCAACTAGCCCAGTGACTAGCTAGCTGAGGGTTTTTAAGAAGATATGGGAAAGCCCCCTAACTCACACACGCCTATGTACAGTGAAATGGTAGGGATAGCCATAGCGTTTGGGTGAATTTGGTAGGGTGGAGTAACTTACTATGGCAATTATGGAGAGCCGAAAAACGGCTATCACTAGATGTGTTTGAAGTAACAGAACTTGATAATTTGTGTACTGATAAGAAGTGGTTGGCGTCTCATTACGATGATGTCAGTAGCATACAAAATTATTGCCAAGGCGATAGCTCTCAGACTTGCCCCCCTCCTGAGTTGGATCATCTCTCCCCATCAACACGGGTTCATTAAAGGGAGATCTATATATGACAATATCTTGGCAGCAATGGTATGAATAGAGTATGCATCCTTCTCCAAGCAAGAGTGCATCTTGCTACATCTGGACCTCGACAAAGCGTGTAGCAAGAGTGCATCTTGCTACAACTGGACCTCGACAAAGCCTATGATAGGATAGAATGGTCCTATATAGAAGAAGTCATGGGAGCTCTGGGCTTTGGGCCTCGCCTTTGTCGCCTCATACGCACACTAGGCGATGGCAGCCAATCAGAGCTCTTTTTTAATGACAGAATTGTGGGATCTTTTGAGGTTAAAAGGTCTATTAAGCAAGGATGTCCCCTATCCCCCTTGATGTTCGCCATTGGGTCCCATCCTCTCATTACAATGCTTGAAGCCAGTGCAGCATAGGGAGAGATTCAAGGTCTGGCATTGCCGGGCAACAACCAGCTAGTGGCCAAAATGCTCGCAGATCATTTGCTCCTATTACTGAAGGCGTGCCCTCAAGTTTTCAAGAGAGCTCTGAAGATTGTGCAAACATTTTCCGTGGCCTCAAAATCCAAGTGTAATATAGAGAAGTCAAGACTAATCTCCATGTTGGAGAATGAATCTTTTGACCCTGCAGTCTGGACAGGAGAGATTATCTCAAAAGGGTGTATATTTAGACACTTGGGAGCCCCCATAGGGGTGGACATAACCCACAGTCAAAGATTTCAATGGGTCATTGAAAAAATAAGCGCCAAAACGAGAAGGTGGGAGTTTGTTCTTCTACCCTTCCAAAGCCGGATTAGAGTGATCAATGCTTTTATGATCCCGTATATTACTTTCCTCAGTCATGTGCTCAAGATGGCTAAGTGTAACTGGAAATAATTCTTAAAACCAGTGAAAAGGTTTCTTTGGAAGAACAACACAAAAACCTCCTGGCCATGGCAATGGGCTAGATGGGAGGTAGTTTCTTGCCAGGTAGAGCAAGGAGGGCTCGGAATTCTTAACCTTGTATCTCATGTTGAGGCCCTTTGTGCCAAATTTATGGTCTCATTGGCTAAACAAGACCAAGCTTGGGCTATCATGACCAAGGAAATGCTTGATGCAGCAAAACAGGGATTGAAAGGGGGAAAGTGGAAGGGGGTTGTGATGCACGACAAACTTCTCGCCTCGAAGTGGTCTTATCTTAGATCTGGTGGTCTCTTAGGGGAGCTGATGAGGAAGTGAAAAAGTGCTGCTGAGGTTCTGGAATGGGGGGAAGTAACCAGATACTTTAAGAACTCCATATTGCACTGGTCCCCTTGGCTCTCTAAAATATTGGGGCCACTGCAAAACCCTTACTGGATAGAAACGGCCAGGAAGGTGAATAATAAGGGGCTCGTTCGACTAGAGCAATTCTGGGATGGTAATAGGAAGTGCTAGAAAACTGCTGACTCTCTAGCCATCCAATTTCAATTGAATGGCTTTGAGATCTTACTAGTCTACAGGGTGATGAAAGATCTTGATAAGGTGGTGATGCCAATTTGTGAATCCAACTTTGAATGGACGTTTGGAGATGGCCCGGGAGTAGCCTCTTTTGGAAACCACACTCCAAAGGCATTTAGCATGCATTAATACACGAGGCTAGTTGGTGTGGCCCCCTCAACAAATTATGCAAGACACACTAGACGGAAAAGCGGTGGGAGGGAATCATGGAGAACATCGGGAAGCCAAGGTGGCCTCAATATATGAAGATATTTTTGTGGAAAGTGATGTGGGGTGCTCTGCCACAGGAGTAAAGGTACAAGAAAGAGGCATCGGGTCTGATCGTTGCTTGGGGTGCAGAATAGCTAGTGAAGACCTAGCCCACCTTTTCATGGGATGCCAGGCAATCAGGGGCATGGCTGGGAAAATATGCAAGTGGATTCAAAGGACATGGTAAATTAAGTTCTTCAAGAATGATTTGTTCTTTGGTAGTAACAGGGTGGGAAGTCCTGCTCTTTTTGTCTGCACTCAAATAATCAGGTACTACATCTTGCACCATATTTGGCAAGCAAGGAACCGTTGCGTATTTTATTGTTGTGGCAAGATTTTGTGAAATCATACAAGAGAGCAGAGTGATGATACACATGATCGGAGGCAAACAAGCCTTAGAGGGCTGGTCTAGAACAATGCATAACATCTTGTAATAGGGAAAGCCTAGGGGTGGTAGTGGTTTTTCTGCCAAGCAGATAACGTGCAATCTTGTGACCCTTGAGGCTTGATCTGAGCTCGAGGTTGTTGTATATTTTTGATGTTCTTAATACTATCCACTCACAATTGTGGCAAGCTTTTGTGAAATCATACAAGAGAGCAGAGTGACGATACACATGATCGGAGGCAAACAAGCCTTAGAGGACTGGTCTAGAACAATGCATAACATCTTGTAATAGGGAAAGCCTAGGGGTGGTAGTGGTTTTTCTGCCAAGCAGATAACGTGCAATCTTGTGACCCTTGAGGCTCGATCTGAGCTCGAGGTTGTTGTATATTTTTGATGTTCTTAATACTATCCACTCACAATTGTGAGTTTTGCAAAAAAATAAATAAAATGGCTGGCTCTCGAATACCTTCTTGTGAAAAATCATGGAGATTCCAAATGAAATCGACATATCATAAATAATTTGAAAGGTTTACACTAGAGAATTTGGAAGGTAATTGATATGCAAATGAAATGGATATATCTTGGAGAAGTGAAAACCTATAAAGTGGAAAATCTAGAAGGTTGAGTGTACACAAACATTTCATATGCATAAGTGAAGGGTCATTTTAGGATTGGTTGGTGGGAAGGTTGTAGCTAGAGGTTTTGGTCTAGATAGATGCCAGCAATGCAAATAAGCAAGTTAGAACCTCCCCACCTTTTTAAGGAATTCTTGACGCTAGAAGGAAACATATGCAAGTGGGTTTAAAAGACATGGAAGATTGGGTACTCTCCCTCGGCCCCCCTTAACTTAGGAGATCTTTGTGCCTCCTCACCTTTTTTAGATCATAAAGAAAGTTCCAGAAATATGGAGCTTGATGTCATTTTACAAAATTCTTATGGATGATTCAAAAATAGATATGTGGAAGAGAATCAAGTAGAGGCAATTGGTGAGATATATATATATAGATAGAGAGAGAGAGAGAGAGAGAGAGAGAGAGAGAGAGAGAGACTTTAAATTGATCTTTTTATTGATTACAAAACTAAACTTTTGTTTTGTTTCCATTATTGGAATCTATACTTCATCCCCAATATTAATCAAAAAACAGCTTCCTTGCTTTATTTTAAGTAGTTCATCTTCATCTTCCCCTCATTCAAATAACATCAACATATTTGGATCTATAATCTCGCGTGTTTTTTTTAAAAAATTGGCCATGTGTTAAAAAGAACACTATTTCATAAAACGTTCTAATTGATAACAACACATGGATCAAGTATGACATTGATTATTCTTAATACCTAGTTACTTCTAGTCCTAATGGATCCCAATCCGAAAAAGACTTGTAACTAAAGAATGCTGTCCTGAGACGCAAATGTACCTCCATAGGAAATTTTGGCTTGCTAAAGGCCTTAGTACCCAGATGGTAAAGGTCGTTGAGCTCTAATTGCTCCACATGTGTCCCTCAAAAGGGGCCTTGAAAGTCTTGGAGCGAAAGCCTTTAAATGTTATTTTTAAAAGCTACATCCACTTCTTTGACATACTGATTAGAAAACCAATAATTAAAAATGCATTCATAGGAGTTTGATCCCATGATGTGAAGTATTAACTCATTGAACTTTTTTTAATATTATAATTTGTAAAAAAATAATACATTCCGTTTTCAAAAAAAAAAAGTGTCCCAAACATACAATGATACAACATTTCCGTTAGGATAGATTCGAAGAGAAACTTTTGCAAAATAATAGGCGCCTTTGGACTACATAAGGAGTACTTAGTAAAGCGTTGAATTGTATGTGCAATTGTGGACCATTGGATAAAGCTTGCAAGTTGATGCCACATGGCAAAAAACTTTCTTTTTGAAATTTCTTTTAGGTCTTTGTGAGAGGTGTTGTCATTTGTGTACCTTTCTCTTTAAAGAGAGCCATTGAATATTGATTAAATCATTATGTTTTATGTTTTTGGAATATATTTTAATATAAATAATTCATTGTTACACTTGTTTTCAAAAAGTGTAATATTCTATCATGACCAAAAAAAAATGCTAGTGTCACTTTCTCAAATTTTCCTCTCACAATGAACCATCCTATTATTAAATTCCTCTCAATAGAATTATGTAGGCCATAGTAAAATTTCACCTTATTTGAAATTTAACTCTATTTTTTAATTCTTTTCTCCTTCTCCCCCTCTCTTCAATTGTTTGATTTGATTTTTCAACTGGCACAACGCTAAGCTGAGGTACACTTTTCTCAAACAATGCTTTCATTTAAAGATTTTTTATAAAGATTCATTTGATTAAACAATTTTATTATTTTTTATGCTTATCAAATCGACCTTTTTGTATGGCAACATTATGATACTTTTTTGTTTTAGTTTGTCAATGTGTCTCTTTACTTTATTGTTTTTATTTTCTTTTCTTTCAGCTTTATTTTGTTTTAAATTGTTATTGTGTAGTGTGTATTTTTCATAAAATAGTTCAACTGGGGCGCTTGTTTATGTATGTATAATTGATATATACTATAACACAACAAATGTACTATAGCATAAAATAGTTCAAGTGGGGCACTCACTCTTTTTAACTTTGCTCCTTCTTAACTTAGAAGTTAGGAAGCCTTAGTGCCTCCTTTCTATGGAGCTAGATTTCATTATATAACATTCTTTACAACATATTCAAAGCTAGACATGTGAAAGAGAGTCAAGTAGAGACGGCTAAAAAGATATATACATGGCAAAAATAGACTTGAATTTAACATTTAGTTGACTACAAATCTAAATCTTTGTTTGGTTGTCATCAAAGACTTGGAGCCACCAAACACCAAACACAGACGTGCCGACCTTTATTACCTTCATTTCCTCTCTCTATCCCCTCTCTCGTCCAAGTGGAAAGAGCAAAATAGAGGGATCTAGTGAGATTCCCTTCAAAAAGACATGCGTACCACCCTACTGACTTGAATTGCTTTTGTTGTCATTTAGTCTCCCCAAACTGAGACCTTAGTCTTCCTAATCGGTCCACCTTCAAGAAACTAATTAATTTGTATCTAAGATTCCAAAGGAACCTTTTTAATTCAAAGCAAAAGCATTTGCCAGCTCAGCCCCAGCCCCAACTGCCTGTGCTCACACCATCGTCCCTGTGCTGCCATCGCCCCTGCCGGCAGTGCATCTCCCTCTCTCTCTCTCTCTCTCTCTCTCTCTCTCTCTCACACACACACACACACACACACACACACACACAAATCCCGTTTTGGCTCCCCAATCTCCACCCAAGATGTCTCCCTCTCTCATGACCCTGGTACTCACAGATGCCATCTCCAACTGTATTTCACGTGCATCATCTCGTGCTTGCTTGACCACATTGCCTTTCCCTCCACTGGCACCCATGCGTAGCGCCCTCTGCAGCCAGGATCTGCCCCTGTTCCAACATTGAACTCCATGATCTCAAAGTCCTTCTATGATCACATCCTCTTTTTTGCCTCACCACCATCAACTCCGATGTCTTAGTACACGTCCCCCGTCTTCCCCTTAGCACCACCAGCTCCACTAGCCGCGAGAGAGAGAGAGAGAGAGAGAGAGAGAGAGAGAGAGAGAGAGAGAGAGAGAGAGAGGGAGCTCCTTCTCTCGAGGCCTCCCTTGCTCCGCAAGCAAACACAGGAAAAAAGCTGCCTAGCATCGACGAGATAGAGAGAGAAAGCATGACCATCGGAGACAAAAGAAGTGACAGAGAGCGACGAAGTCCCTGCTACACGGAATTGAAATTCTCCTCTTCTTCTTCTTCTCTCTGTCGCTATCATTTACCCAACTTTGTTGCCCACCTCGTCTCTCTCTCTCTCTCTCTCTCTCTCTCTCTCTCTCTCTCTCTCTCTCTCATCTTGCACGCGATTGCAGCCCCTCGCCCTCCCTACCACAATCAACTGCTACAGCATCCCACCCTCTCTCTCCCCTTCAACAAACGTACGCTCTCTCTCATTCTCTGGATGTCTTTCAGGTCTACATGCCATTCCCTCCATCCTCCATAAAAGATGACAAAAAATAAAAAACACACTCTCTCTCTCTCTATCTCTCCTCCACGTGTCTCCCGCACCTCCCTTTCCCCTAAAACCAAAGCAAAATCTCCTAAGATTCTTGTTAATAAACCCACTTTCAAAAATTGGGCACGCCTACTCTCCCCAAACTATTTCTTTGGTTTATTTTAAGCTCCTTACCTTCATCATCAGCCTCATCTAAAATAACATCATCCTCTTTGAATCACATCGCGCATGCTCAATTTTTAAAATTGATCATCTACTAAAACAATAACATTCTTAAAAATGGTCAAATGTAAGAATAATTTTTGTGTAAGTAGTTAAAGAGAGTTTATACAAACACATTCTTATAATGATTTTCTAGCCCGAAAAATTTACAATATAATTTAAGCTTTTAGAGGCCACCGATAGAAATTATTCAATTTTCTTTTTCAAACCATGGTTATTCATTGTGATTGAAGTGGATTTACGAAGTACTTATATGAGAGACTTCATTACCATTTTTGACCCTCTAAAGGCCTAAGTAAAGCATGGAACTCTTGGTTGAAATTGTGGGCAAGCTTTTCGATTAGTGCACATGGCAAGTTGTTAATGATCAGAAACCTTGTCCACCCAAAAGGCAAAGCCATAGCATTTCTTTCCCTTTTTGGCTGAAGTAAAATTCCAATTTTATCTTCTCATCTTAGGAAAGTATGTTGTTGGTAGATAAATAGGGATCTCACTTATATGACTACACACCGATTTTACCGTTTATGTTTGTGGTCTTCAATAGAGCCCATTTTAGATATCCATGGATGCTACAAATAATGAATTAACTTGATAAGTGCTACGAAGGTGCAAATAATGATTTCAATTACTTTTTTTCTTTGTAAGAACTTGGAGGGCCATTGTTACAAATAATGTACACTATTGTTGTGAAAGATAGCAAATTTTTGTTGGCCTTCTAAAGACCTTATCACCCCAAGGGTGAAGGTACTTCAAATTTCTTTGCTAGACGTCCACTAAACGCTTTAAATGTCTTGGCCATTCACTAAAGTCTACATTCACTTGTTGGACATGGTTGAAAAAGATTTTAGAGAATAAAAGATATAAATATATCCATACGATTTTGGATAGATTCTTTTAGTAAGAATGTAAATGAGATGTTGCTTTGTTGCAAGAAAAGTGAGAGGGCCGGCAAAAATGGTGGGCAACAAGCCGATTAGAGGTAGGAGAGTGACTTGGGGGTTGGTAGGAAAGGCTACATCACAGAGCTAAGAGAAGAAGATTTCCTTTTGTCTTAATTTTGCGCTTGCGTTGCATGCAGCAAATAGCTTGTAGGTGGAGTGGCTCAGTCTAAAGATTTATTTTTCGCTTGGTGTGGTCAAGGTCGCTCACTGCATGGTGCTTATTTAAGACATATCGAGCTTGAATTGCTAAATTAAACTAGGATCTACGAAGATTTGATCTAATGAGAGTAGAATGAGCAAGTTTGATCCCATGATGTGAGGAATTGATAAAGGGTCCTTTCATTCAAGGACTTTAAAAAAATCATCTCACTAAATTATTTTATTATTTTTTATGCTTAATAAATCTATTTTTAAAAAACATTAAAATACTATTTTTTGAATTTTTAATGTATCTTTTTTATATTTGATATATCTAGATTTTTAACCTAATGTAAGAATTACCAATTTTTTAATTTGATTATATCCTATGCCTATAAGACCTACCTTTTCCTATGAAAACATTAAAATTTTCTTTTGTTTTAATTTGGCAATGGCTCCCCTTTAATGTTTTTATTACTTATAACTTTTTCATAAAATGTGAGAATAACCATTTTTAATTTGGCATTGGGTCCCTTTTATTTATTTTACTTCTTTTTCATTTTATTTTGTTCTAGAAATAACAATGTGAACCTTTCAATTTGTTGTGTGGGGCCCTCTGTAACATATAAGCCATTTGTGATTATATGTGTATAATGGACAATAAAATTTTATATTAAGATACAAAAAAATGACATGTGATTGTAATCACTCATTCATACCTGCTACCCCTAACTCTCATCTCCCCCCCCAAATGATGGATCTTATCTTTAGTAGGCCTTCCTAACTCTTTACGATCAACACATGAAGTCATCCATGAGCCACAAAGGAAGAAAATTTTGTTAGCTTAAATTTTTGTTTGCTGTGTACCACATAGCGAAAGTTTTTTGTTTTGTTTTTATGGCCAAGATCAATACACGATAGTGAAAGATAGCTTTCCTTTTGTTTTCATGGCCAAGATCAATACACTCACTCATCCACAAGCCACAAAGGAAGGTCCTCTTGCTTTTGCTTGCATCTATACAAAATAATAGAAAATTTTGTTACCTTACATGTTCTCCTTTTTTTTTTCATACTCACAATTGTGAGTTGAGAGAATTTATATTGACTAGATCTGGAACATCCTTCATTTGAGTGATGACGCCTTTCACATTGTTCACTATGTACCGTTTTGAGGGTGGGAAATTATTGGCGGCTTGGTGAGGGTTGGATAATTGAGCATCGCTAGTCTTTTACTTTGTCATGTGTAGAAACTATCCCAAGATCATCTTTTGTTGATAGGATAGAAGGTAGGATCGTTCCTAAAATGTTGTGGTGCGTTTCTATGATAAGTTTCATCATTTGGGTGCTTTTTGAACCACTTATTTCACCATAGGGGTTGGTTCTCAAGGATTGCCAAGACTTGATCTATAGTTATAGGAACATCCCTATAATCCCCTCTTTGGTTGAGTTCAGGACTTGGCAGCATTTTCTCTTTTAGAGGAGGGGTTCTTGCTTCATTAGTAGAAGTGCAATCATATGATTTTTGACTACCTCATCTGGGGTGATCATTAGAAGTTCCACCGACTCTAGCACTTTGAGTTTATATTGCATATCTTCCTTGTGCGTGATGTGTTGTGCACTTTTGATCTCCATCTTTTAATTTATTCACTTGCATTTGTTATGTCATTTGTATTTTCAAAATCATGTAGCCCGCACCCTCTAGAAGTGTTTGGCAGATCTACACGGGGAAGGTCCATGCTTACATGCTCTCTGCCAGAAGCAGGTGGTGGAATATCCACTACTACTATTTGAGCCTTTATGGCACTAAAGGCCACATCTTTTCTTTCTATCTTCATGGTGTGTGCAATGCTCTAGGTTGCCAAATCTTCTTGTGATCTGGGTAGATGCTCTTTCATCTGCTTGATCTCGTTGTCCTTGTGGCTCTAAATTGCGCAATGTCCCGCAGCCAGGGTTTGTCAGTTATATCTTTCTTAGGCAAATTGTACCTTGAGAGCATTCCGCTCTTGCATTAGTGATGTTGGAGCTAATGAAGTAGAAGTGGGGGTTGGTGCCATCCTACATTGCCAAAAGTTGAGTCAATGTGGTCTTGACTACACCATACGACTCCCCAAGGTTGACATTCTTCATGCGTACTTTCTTGAGAACTTCTTCCAACCGCTGTTGTTTGATTTGTAGCTTGGTGTTTGCCTCATTTAAATCTTGTGCTTCTTTGTAATAGTAGGCAGAATTTTCCTTCTCTCTTTGTAGTTTTGGCATTAGCTCTAGCTGCATGCTTTGGAGTTAATCAATTTTGTGTTGCAGCTCTTGATTTTCTTCTTTTACTTTTGTCACTTCAGCTTTGGTCTCTTCTAAGTCCAACTCTCTAATGTTGGTGAGATCTCTTTGACATTGAAATTTTACTTTGATGTGCTCTAGATGCTCTTCAATGTCAAAAGAGTGGACTAGCTTCTTTCGGTCCTCTAAGATTGATTTGAGAGACAAGACATTGTCTTTTCGCCCGATGTATGCGGGTGGTTAGAGGTGCCCTCTTCTTTATCTTTAGCTTTTGTCCCTTCCCTAACCTTCTCTTATTCATGATCTTGTATTATTGATGGGTCCGACTCCTTTTCCTATTTGTTCATCTTCCCCTTAGCTTCGAATACTGGTGGCACCTTTGGCATTTCCTTTGATTTGGTCTCTGGTATTCTTATCTCTTGCTTGTTAGTCTCTTGCTTTCCAATCTGATCAATAGATTCTTGAGCAGGAGGAGGGGTGGTTTGTTGGTTTAAGAAGGGTGAAATATTATCAGTATGTATCTCCGAAGTGAAAGGACGAGGGAACTGGAACATGCCCATCTCCACCCAGCCATGCCCTATATAGGCCCTTGGCCTTCTAAATATAGGGACCCCCTTGACTGCATGTCTATCCTGGCCCTTGGCCATGCCTGGTCCTACCCTTGGTATGACATTACTCCCCCCTTGGATAAGCGTTTTCGTCCTCAAAAACAAAAGTGATGATACACTGATGTTTTCTATAGTGGCATCCTTCATGGATCCAACTGTTTGGTTGACCGGAACACGTTTCAGCAGGAGGTTCAATGAAACCAAGAGTAACATCTTGATTTTTCACATTGTTGTCCATTTGCAACCGTCTTGTGTTGCCGATTCCTATCCAATCATAGTGTGTAGACTCCATTTAGAACACACATGAGAATGAGTTATCACACAAAGATGTACCCTAAAGAGTACCTCTTTTCACTTTCCATGAAAGTAACTTGCTAACATAATTCATCAACCAAGTTCAAGTCCTTGACTTGTTTTCCAATTCTACTAGTAAACAACCCCACCATAACTATTGTTCAAGGTTGAGAACTTGATTTATACATGAAGAGACTACACCCAAACATGATTTAACTTATGGTAAGAAAACTTCGAGTAGAGCAATAAATGCTTATTGATTGGATCACTTGGTGCTAACGTACACACTTTGCATATCCTTCAGCACAAGATTACACTTTAATCTTCCTATCCCCTTGGATAACTGACAGTATTGAGGCCTTGCCAATACTTATGGCAAATGTGATGTGCCTAGCACACATTAAAAAGGAATGTAAATAGTTCTGAAAAGAAACTAAATACTTTCAGTTGCAATCTTTTGCAAGCCTTGCTGAAACGTTTGAACCATAATAGAAGGTGAAACTTTGATGACTTCTAGGTATAAACCATGAAACTTTTTCAGTAACAACTCATAGTCGTTCTATATGTAAAACAACTATCTGTAATGTTGTTTAGCAGCACTTGTACCTTAACAAGTCATTCTAAGTACCCAACAATTTTTGGCCACTGAAATTGCTTCTGATACGTCGTGCTGATAATGGTCTAGGAAACAGATTGGACCATCACCTAGGGACTTTGTTGTGACACATATTTGAAATAGGGGGTGCTAGTGTCAACCCCAGAGACTCATATTCGCCACATGTGGAATATGTCTCAACTAAGGATGTCCGAAAAAAGAAAGTTCTTCAAGTAGAAGATGTACTCAAGTGTGGAGGTAACTCTAAACACTCTGTGACAAGAGTGACAGGGACCCTCATTCGTTGCTCCACACTGGCTAAACCAAACTCCTTGAGTCCCTAGACCATATTGTATCCCATGTGACAACATGTGCCAAATCAAATCCAACAAGTGGATTCATAACAACATAATATACATTGGACACTACGGCCCAAAATACTTGTTTTGACCTGCCCTTGGCATGGCCCTGGGGATTGGACTGAAAGTTCAATTACCTGTATTCCAATGCACGGGAGTACGTCTCCCACTTGTGAAAAAAAACAGGAAACATGGCACTGGGTTGCCTTCTCAATCCAAACCCGTTGGGTAGAATCTACATAGTCAAACCACTTGGTAAGACCCTTTGCAAAAACTACTTAACTAGCAGGTAACGATAAACAACATAGTTAACCGTGTACAGAATGATGAGAATCAACTTGAAAAGTTGAATTTCTCCGCTACCGCATGATAGATTGCGGAATTCTTTCCTTGAAAGTATAACTGAAATAGATCAAACTGTGATCCTCAATGCCTATGGGGTGATTTAGTAAGCACCCGCTGGGTTGTACCCCAAAATTGTGATGCCATAGAAACTCGTAGTGCTATAGAGAGAGCAAGAAATCCACACAAGTGAGATACCTAGCTCGTATTAACAGTCGTACTGTCGCAACTGTTTGCTGCCTCTAGATTCCGTGGTATAGATCAGCTGATGTGAGTTTCAGATTTAAACTCAACTTGAGCGTCACACTAAAAGCATGCTATGCAAAAATGACACCCTAAACATCCGCAATGACAAGACTCTTGCTTGTTCATCATTAACGTCAAGGTGTTTGATGTGTATTCCATTGAGCAGATCTGTTTGATCTTAAGAACAATCACCCAAGGAATGTCCATAGTTGGGTCATACCCGAGATCTGACAATGACCCTTAGCCACGTGTGTGGCTCATAGCCTTGATGTAATTTAGTGTTCAATCAACGAATCGATGAAGACTAATTTAGATGGCGTCTTGTCCTATGTCTAGCTGAGAGTTAGAGCACGTTGGCTCAAGCTGACTTCCAAACAAACATGTTCAAAAGCGTCGTAGAAAGTTTTCATTATTCTATGAGAGAAATAAGAAAGAGAGAGAAAGAAAGCATGCTGGGCTGAGGAACTTTCCTTAAGTTACTGCCTTGTATGTACTGCACCCATGCTTGTGTGCATCTTATGCGTAGCGTGCAGCTTATCCTATAAGCATGCAATAATCTGGTTGTATAACGCTCTCATCAAGAGATGTAACAACAAACACAAGTCACACCTTGCTGCACTTACTGTGTAGGGGATCATTCCTTTTAGTATTGTTGTGCGTTGACATCAACCAAAAAGTATGTTTAAAGTTGGAAAGCATGTTGAAAGAATCCAAAAGTGTCCTCGTCCTTTACAGAGTGTCTGGTCTTATTGCTTCATGTAAAATTGTCAAAGCACTTTGCTTTTTCACAAAATCAATAGTTTCCAATCAAATATGTAAACATGGAAAAATAAGAAGATTGTAAAATTGGCTAACCTAGTCGTTGTTGTAACCAATTGGCCCGATATTGTGTGGAAGAAAACTTGCTTAAAAACGGCGCATAGCCATATTTGCTACACGAGTGAGAGTTGTTGTATGTACAGATACGTCCCGTGTATCATATACGCATGTCTGCACGTAATGAAATAACCTGCAAGCATATTGTCAAGTCCGTCCCAAGTTTATATGCTCATAGCATAGACCGAACGTGGGGAGTCGCAATGCAAGATGCATAAATACAAGCCTTGCTTCACATAAGTTCAAGAAATGGATGAGACAATAATGTAACATGAGTGCTCATAGCTAATAGATACTCTTGGTGACACACGTGTACGAGTAGAAAAAGATTGACCTTCTCAAAATTTCATAGAGAAATGGCTTTGTCAAATTTTGCTACGGATTGAGAATCATAACATTGCCCGATGCTCTTCTACAGCTGAGCTATCAAATGCCAGCTATTATCAAACCCTGCGTGATCCAAGCAACCTTTGCTTGACAAGTTGGCGTAGTGAAAATTCATGTGGTGGTCGACATGGAATTCAACTCATAGTTGTGGATGTCCATTATGTTTCACGTACCTATATTGCCTACTCCCTAGCAAGCTACAATGGCTTCGATATACTTATGTATCCAATGCTTAAAGACATAGGGATTCATGTCCTTGGAACCTTGTCAAGTAGGATACCATACTAAAAACATAAAATCACCAATAAACTATTGCACAAACAAAACGTACCTGAGTAATGCAATATTGGGTGCACACACTTCAAAAATGCCTGTCGGCTTCTTGAAGGATAATAACGAGTCGGCCCTGCCAAATATCTTTATTGTACAAGCGATAAGCCTGACCAGTACTTACCGTACTGCAACTAAATAACTGACCAATTATTGCTAGCAATTCGTGATTCCCGTCATCTCGAGGAAAATCCCAACGGTGCACATCATGTCATTCCTATCGTGCTACGTGCAAGCCGCGAGTCATGGCGCCAAGTTTGCCGCCTAATGCCTTATATTCTCGTCTCGTAGTTTCTCGACCTTGTCGGGTACATAGCTTGTGCAGTCAAAGTTCCATTAATTTCGTGTCGAAGTGATATGCAAACATGCCATGAAAACCTTTATGTGGTTCTACTGCAACAACTGCGGAGAAAGTGAGCTGAGTGCTTTCGGTAAGTTACTTTCGGCAATTTGCTCTGCTTCACGGGATCAATGCGTCAAAAATCCTCGAATCAATGAGCATTATTGTCTTTGTCGAACCACAACCTCAGATTGTGCAGCATGTAATCCATGCACGCAAGGTTGCATGCCATGCTACATAGGTCCTTGCCCTTATGCGATGTGGGTGCCCCAAAATAGGGCACATGTTTTCAATTTGAAATGCAAAATAACAAAAAAATAAAAAAATAACCCTCATTGTTCACAGCGATGGCGGTGGGTATAGCTGCACAGTGCTTGCAGACAAAGGGGCTTTATGACGTGAACCGTCTGGCTTGGCAGTGCACACAGTTCAAGCCCGCCCTCGCGGCGATCGGTGCAGGTCGACAATCTTTTCTCCCTCACCGCAAGCGGTCTTGCACACGGGCCTTGACCTTCGACTTCCTCGACATCTGCTAAGCGTCCTTGCCCGCGCAGTTCTATTGCGTCTTCTTCTTCTCCTCATGCAAGACATGCAACACCCCCCAAACATGAGGACCTCACCCTCCATAACCCGCAAGAGAAAGAGAGGGGTTGCCTTGTTTTTCGATAGAGAGAGAGAGAGAGAGAGAGAGAGAGAGAGAGAGAGAGAGAGAGAGAGAGAGAGAGAGAGAGAGAGAGAGAGTGTCATAATAATCAATATCTAATTCTCCTAAATGATTTTCTCATATTAAACTGATCATTTAATGTGGGGAAGTGCCAAGGGAGAAAAAGCTAGAATATTGGTTAAGTTAGCAGACCGGTCACAGTAGGGATCCAAAGGAGGGAAAATAGGGATCCAAAGGGGGGGCCATCTGCAAAAGAGCCATGTGAAACAATGGGCCAAAAAGACCCTAAGGTTCAGCCCATTAAGACTTCCAAAATGCTAAGGTTCCAAAATTCAAAGGTTGTGTCCAAAGGTCAACCCTAGGGAAAATTGGATGCTTAGTGTGTGCCCAAAAAGTCTTTCTACATCCCTACATGGGAGGGGGCGAGCCCCAAAGCTAGGGGATGAGAGAGAAAGCCACACACACACACACGGGCTCCCTTTACACAAAGGGAATGAGGGACACATGTCAGCTCTCTAGGCCAGATGCCCACAAGGTGTGCCCAATTCCTATTGGAAGACCCTTGAAGTGGACCAATGAGAATTAAGCTAGAGTAAATCTAGTCTAATTAATTTAAAAACATTTAATAAAAGAAACCAATAAGAATTAAGTGTCCTAGAAGACTATTGGGCAGTCTCCCAAGGGGTCCAATGAGCATTCAGGAGCCCCATGGCTTGCCTGATTCCTATTGGCAAGGAGGCAAAGGGGTCCAATGAGAGTTTAGTTTAATTATTTAATTACCTAAAGCTCTCACAAAAGGGGAAAGGGGGACACATGTCAGAAGGCTATCACTTATGCTGCTTAATCCCTATTGGCTTGACCTGGGGAGGTCCAATGAGGCAAAAGGCAGACTTACTTAGCAGCTAGGGCTCGCCCAAGAGAGAGGGGGGGCTGATTTTTGCTTGGCATTGACACACACACTCTCACACTTGACCATGTGTGAAGGGAAAATACTCTATCTCCTCCCAAGCTTTAATGGAGAGCTCATCACCTACTCCAAGCTTGTGAGATAGAAGCCTACATCAACACTCTCTTGGCATGTGGATGCAAATCCAACCAAGAGCCAAGCTTCAATGCATGCTCATCTTCTCTACCAAGCTAATTACTAAGCTAAGCTATGCTAATATGAGTGATTATGTGAGGAGATGTACTTCTTTCTCGTAAGATACTTCTTTTTCCTCTCAATCTACTCTCATACCCTGCTAGCTCTCACCATCTTCGAAGGTGTGTGAGGTCTTGGGTCTGAGAACGGGGATAATTCAAGTTGTGTTTGATTAAGTGTTTTTCTTGGTGTATGAAGCTTCCATCTTCATTGCACTAGCTAGTCTTGAAGGAACACAAAGAATTGTATTGTACAATGTCTCTCTTGATGGGAGAAACCATAATACAAAGCCTTTTGGAGGGGGGGCCGGCTCCATGCAAATCCGGTCCTCAACTGTTGTCAATAGCTTAATTGCTCTCTCTTTTGAAAGTATTGTCGATGCTATCTAACTAGGTGTTATGCTTTTTGTTGCTCTCTCCACCCAAGCACTCTTGTAATTCTCATTAAGAATCAACTCTAATGAAATGCCCACTATGTTCATGCTAAATTCTGCTACACAAAAGATTTTAGGCCATTAAATGTTACATTGGTATCAGAGCTCAAGGTTTCTCTTTTCTTGCTCAAGAAGGGAGGTCCTCAAGCTAGCTACAAATGGTTGGTATTATTAATTGCCTGTGAGTAAGTAGAATAGGGATTTTTCAGCCTTGCAGTGCGCCTGCCTTTGTGCAGTTAACGGGGCATCACCATCGAGAGCTATGGTCTTAATAGTGGAGTCCTACGGGGCTTGCCTACGGCTTAACCACTATTGAGCTATTAGAAGCTTGACAGGAGCCGGTGCTGTTTTGGTGTCGAAAGACCCTCTCTTCTATTCCTTGCAATTAATGGTATTCGAGCCGCGGGTACAATAGCTTGAGTGCTTTTTCTAAAGGGGTAAAGAGGAGTAGCAACTAGGGCTTGAAGTGCCAAAGTACACCTAAAAAGTTTACACCTAAAAGTTGTTAGAATGGCTGACAATAGTAAAGAGAGTGAAATTAATGTTGATAACTTTGATTTTGCTCATGAGCAAGCTACTAATGATGCTTCAATGCTTGTTAACTATCTTGTTTCTAGGCTTCAACAAGCCATGGGCAATCCATCTCTCCAAAGTGAAGTGCAACGGCAGCTCCGTGCTCACGGGATTCTCCAAGCTCATCACCATGATGAGAGAACACCTAGGAAGCCTCCTTGTGAGACTACCAAAAGAGTTCTCTCTCCGATTCGGGAAGAAGAAGAGAATCCATATGAAGGGCTCAAGAACTTACTTCTTGATGATGCATCTCCTTCCCAAAGGAGAACTCAAGAGCCTCCACCGAAGGAACGAGAAAGAAGCGAGTCTCCCGCCACCTCGGCGGAGATGGCTCCACGAAGACGGCGGGCTAAACGCTCTCCATCACCACCAAAACGGAGAAGACCATCATATTCTTCTCCTCACCACAATTCAAAGAGGGATGATAAAAAGCAAGAGAAGAAAAAGGCGAGAAAGAGGACACCCTCTTCTCCATCTTCTTCATCCTCTTCCTCTTATGAAAGCTATGGTGAAGACAACAAAGATCAAGACAAGAAAAAGGCGAGAAAGAGGTCACCCTCTTCTCCACCTTCTTCAAATTCTTCATCTTCTGAAGAAAGTGATGGTGCAACTTTTGAACCATCAAAAAGAAGAGGCCATAGGAAATCCTATGCCGCATGGAAGAGGTCGTCCAAGCTGAAGAAATTCAAAGAGGGAGGGAAGAGCATCTCTTTCCTTACCTATGATGGCACCTTCGGTGCTACAGACAAAGTTTTGGCCTTTATCCAGCAATTCGATGCGGCGTTTGGAGATGAGGGCTTCACGGAGTCCTCTAAGCTACGCCATGTAGCTATGCACTTTCAAAAGTCCGCCAGACAATGGTGGTCTAGCCTACGAGCCAACGGTGAAGCTCCACGAACATGGAAGGCTTTAAGAGCTTCCATTATGAAGCAGTTTTTGGCCACCGATGCCAAAGACAAAGTACTCACCGAATGGCGAAGCTTAAAGCTCTCTCCCAATGAATCCATCCACAAATATGTAGACAAGTTTTGGGACCTACAACTCAAAGCCACTGTCTTCAAAAAGTTGGATTTTGGAGAGCAAAAGCAACAATTTTGTGCGGGCTTAACCGAAGAAATGGCGGAGTATGTCAACTCCCAAAGGCCACGTACCATATCGACGGTAATACACCATACTATGGTGGCCTCGCGAATCAATTTCCAAACGGGGGGTAAAAGAAATAATAAGCCCCCGGAAAACAAGGGTTCCAATGAGCCTAAGGGGAAGGACAATGTCCAAAAGTCTCCTAAGGGCAATTCCAACAAAGCTAAAGAGAAGGGAGTTTACAAAGGAAAGAATAAACTCTCTCCTGAAGAGCTTGAGCGTTATCGTAAAGATAACCGGTGTTTCAAGTACGGCAAACAAGGGCATGCGTACCGCGCTTGTCCCCAAAAGAACAACCGCCAAGATCCTCCTAGAGCTTCTTTGGTTGAAATCCAAGAGGAGGAGATTCATCAAACTCACCACAAAGGATCTCCTCTATGCCATGCTTGGGGAAAGGTAAGAGAACATGATGCCTTTATTCTCTTTGACCCTGGTTCTACTCACAATTTCATATCTATGGAGTTAGCCACCAAGCTAGGCATACAATCCTACGAGATGGGAGATATCCTACCCGTAGACAGTGCCTTCAAGGGGCAAGAAGCTTCAGTCACTCCCTTAATCGGGAAATTGAGGCTTCATGTCCAAGGCTATGTGGACAAAGAGGACTTCTTTATCTCTCCTCTCAAGCATGAGGATGTAATCCTAGGGGCACCATGGTTTGACCGCCTGGCTGCCCATGTTCAATTTCCTGAAAGGAGAATCTCCTTTAAGTTCAGGGAAAAGGACATGTATATAGATGCTAGGGAGATGGGTAACACCATCCCCATTGTATATACACCAGCTTTCAACAAGTCAATAAAGAGCTCTATTTCCGTGTACATGATTTTTGTTAAAGATTCTCAAAATGAACCTAATGCTTTAGCAAAAGAAAATAAAAGCAACCAAAAGGAATTAGAGTTATCCAATTTTCTCAAGGGGTTTCAAGATGTCTTTATTGACGACATCCCTTGTGAGCTACCTCCTAAACGAGGTAATGACGACCATGCAATTGAACTTCTTCCAGGAAGTTCACCGCCTAACAAACCTCCTTATAGAGTTTCTCAAGCTCAACAAGAGGAGATTATGCGGCAAGTGCATGAGTTAATTGAGAAGGGCATGGTTAGGCCTAGCTCATCTCCATTTTGCTCACCTGTGCTATTAGTGCAAAAGAAAGACGGCACATATCGTATGTGTGTCGACTATAGAGCACTAAATAGGATCACTATCAAGAATAGGTTTCCCGTTCCACGGGTAGAAGACCTATTTGATAAGCTACAAGGATCGACCTACTTCAGTAGGATTGACCTAAAAAGTGGCTATCATCAAATAAGGATAGTTGATCAAGACATTGTAAAGACCGCATTTCGTACTACATTTGGTCTTTACGAATACTTTGTCATGCCTTTTGGCTTGACTAATGCACCAGCCACATTTAACCGCTTGATGGAGAAGCTGTTCAGGCCTCATCGAACCTTCACTGGAGTGTTCTTTGATGATATTATCATCTACTCTAATTCATTGGAGGAACACAAGCAACACCTCCAGGTAATATTTCAAGTTTTAAGAGAGAATAAACTTTATGTTAATCGAAAAAAAAGTGATTTTTTCTTGCAAGAGATTCAATATTTAGGTCACATTATCTCTCAAGATGGAATCGAAATGGATCCATCTAAGTTAGAGGTAATAAAAGGATGGCCTAAACCAAGGAATCTTCATGAACTAAGAAGCTTTATAGGTATGTGTGCATACTATAGACGCTTCATAGAAAAGTTCTCACAAATTGCGGGACCATTACATGACCTAACAAAGAAAAATGTTAGGTATACGTGGTCTACTAAGGAGAACAATGCTTTCGAAAAGCTTAAAGAAAAGCTTATCTCTCAACCTGTGCTTACACTACCGGATCTCTCAAAACCATTTGAGGTCCAATGTGATGCTTGTGGTGATTGCCTTGGGGCTGTTCTGCTCCAAGAAGGGCACGCCATAGGCTATGAAAGTCGAAGGCTCGACCGTGTTGAGCAAGCTCTAGGCATATACGAAAAAGAACTCCTTGCAGTTCTACATGCCTTAGACTCATGGAAGCACTATTTATTGGGGACTCCTTTCATTCTGCGAACGGATCACCAAAGTCTTAAGTACTTCATGACGCAGACCAAGCTCTCCGACAAACAAATGAGGTGGGCAAATTTCCTTTCGCAATTTCATTTTCATATTGCTCACATTGCTGGCAAGCATAATCAAGTAGCCGATGCACTCTCAAGACGCCCGAGAGTGAATGCGGTTTCCATAGCAACTCACAATGATCTATCTTCAATGATAGATGAGTATGCTATTGATCCCGATTTTAGAGATGTGATTTCAGCCCTTGCATTAGGGAAGAAAGAAGAACCATTTACTTTACAAGATGGTTATCTTCTTTATGGCAATAGACTATGCGTTACTAACTCACTACGTGAAAAAGTAATGTATGAATCTCATGCTCCCCCATATGCGGGGCATAGAGGGATTCAGTCTACCCTAAAGGGGATTGAAACATATTTCTATTGGCCTACCATGAAAGTGAACATACATGAGTATGTTTCCAAATGTGTGGTATGTCAAAAGACAAAATTTGATAGAGGGAAGCAACTTGGATTGCTTCAACCCTTGCCAATCCCTAATTCACCGTGGGAGAGCATATCCATGGATTTTATCTTTGGATTGCCTAAGTCTATCCATGGGAATACGGGAATATGGACGATAGTAGACAGGTTCAGTAAACAAGCTCATTTTATACCTGTCAAAAAGACTATCAAAGCCCATCAAATGGCAACCCTCTTCATTTCACAAATTTTCAAGTACCATGGCTTGCCAATGTCCATAGTGTCGGATAGAGATCCTAGAATGACCAGTAATTTCTGGAAGGGTCTCTTTGAGAATTTAGGAACAAGGCTAAACTTCTCTTCGGCCTATCATCCACAAACTGATGGCCAAAGTGAAATAGCTAACCTAACTATTCTCGATCTACTAAAAGCCTATGTAACGGAAGTAGATCAAAGATCCCAATGGGAGAAGTACTTACCCTTAGTAGAATATGCTTACAATAACACTGTACATACTTCTACAGGAAAAGCACCTTTCGAGGTAATTGAGGGAAGATCAAAAAGTACCTTGCTACTTAAGGTACATGGGAAGATCTTCGCTGCAGATGAGTATAGCCGCGACCTACAAGAATCTTTCCAAAAGATTAAGGATGCTATCTCTATCTCACAGCAAAGGCAAAAGGCTGCTGCTGACAAGCACAGAAGAGCCCAAGCCTTTAAAGAAAACGATTGGGTCTTGTTAAAGTTTCCCAAGGCTCGATTAAGGCACACTACGGGCAAGAATCCTACGGGCCACCAAAAGTACTATGCTAAACTAGCAAAAAGGTACTATGGTCCCTTCCAGATTCTTAGGCCAATCAATGAGATGGCCTATCAACTTAAGTTGCCCAATCATTGGCTCATACACAATGCTTTTCATGTGAGCCTCTTAAAGCTTTACAAAGGAGAGCCACCTCAAGAACCAACTATTGAAGACCCACCGGAGATTGAGGACCACGAGGAGGTGCTGCAGCCCGAGTCCATTCTCCGACATGAAGACAAGGTATTAAGAGGCGGTAAGACTATCCGACGATATCTTATTAAGTTTAAGAATTATCCTTTTGAAGATGCTAGATGGATGCAAGGCATACAATTAAAGGATAACCTAAACCTTGTCAATGCTTACAATGTTTCCCAAGAGTAAGCAAATGTACAAAATGATAAAAATGAACAAAAAGTTTTGTCTTATAAGACTCTCTTTTTCTTTATTTGTGCACAAAAATGAAGTAGTATGCATGCTTAGATCAAGTTTGCGGGGACGACGTCTCCCAAACACCAAAATAGGGCTTGTCACTCTACTATGGAAGACTGATAGGACTAATGTGCAGACATGCTTGCGGCAGCCTCAGGCTCTCAAGCGCCAAATGGACTAGTCATCCATTATGGAATGATGTCGTAGGGTAACATAGGGATCCTCTACCCGCTAAGAAAAGGACTCATGCGTATGCTTTATCTTCTCTACACCATAGTCGAGGACGACTATGATTTCAAGAGAGAGGTAATGTCATAATAATCAATATCTAATTCTCCTAAATGATTTTCTCATATTAAACTGATCATTTAATGTGGGGAAGTGCCAAGGGAGAAAAAGCTAGAATATTGGTTAAGTTAGCAGACCGGCCACAGTAGGGATCCAAAGGAGGGAAAATAGGGATCCAAAGGGGGGGCCATCTGCAAAAGAGCCATGTGAAACAATGGGCCAAAAAGACCCTAAGGTTCAGCCCATTAAGACTTCCAAAATGCTAAGGTTCCAAAATTCAAAGGTTGTGTCCAAAGGTCAACCCTAGGGAAAATTGGATGCTTAGTGTGTGCCCAAAAAGTCTTTCTACATCCCTACATGGGAGGGGGCGAGCCCCAAAGCTAGGGGATGAGAGAGAAAGCCACACACACACACACAGGCTCCCTTTACACAAAGGGAATGAGGGACACATGTCAGCTCCCTAGGCCAGATGCCCACAAGGTGTGCCCAATTCCTATTGGAAGACCCTTGAAGTGGACCAATGAGAATTAAGCTAGAGTAAATCTAGTCTAATTAATTTAAAAACATTTAATAAAAGAAACCAATAAGAATTAAGTGTCCTAGAAGACTATTGGGCAGTCTCCCAAGGGGTCCAATGAGCATTCAGGAGCCCCATGGCTTGCCTGATTCCTATTGGCCAGGAGGCAAAGGGGTCCAATGAGAGTTTAGTTTAATTATTTAATTACCTAAAGCTCTCACAAAAGGGGAAAGGGGGACACATGTCAGAAGGCTATCACTTATGCTGCTTAATCCCTATTGGCTTGACCTGGGGAGGTCCAATGAGGCAAAAGGCAGACTTACTTAGCAGCTAGGGCTCGCCCAAGAGAGAGGGGGGGCTGATTTTTGCTTGGCATTGACACACACACTCTCACACTTGACCATGTGTGAAGGGAAAATACTCTATCTCCTCCCAAGCTTTAATGGAGAGCTCATCACCTACTCCAAGCTTGTGAGATAGAAGCCTACATCAACACTCTCTTGGCATGTGGATGCAAATCCAACCAAGAGCCAAGCTTCAATGCATGCTCATCTTCTCTACCAAGCTAATTACTAAGCTAAGCTATGCTAATATGAGTGATTATGTGAGGAGATGTACTTCTTTCTCGTAAGATACTTCTTTTTCCTCTCAATCTACTCTCATACCCTGCTAGCTCTCACCATCTTCGAAGGTGTGTGAGGTCTTGGGTCTGAGAACGGGGATAATTCAAGTTGTGTTTGATTAAGTGTTTTGCTTGGTGTATGAAGCTTCCATCTTCATTGCACTAGCTAGTCTTGAAGGAACACAAAGAATTGTATTGTACAATGTCTCTCTTGATGGGAGAAACCATAATACAAAGCCTTTTGGAGGGGGGACCGGCTCCATGCAAATCCGGTCCTCAACTGTTGTCAATAGCTTAATTGCTCTCTCTTTTGAAAGTATTGTCGATGCTATCTAACTAGGTGTTATGCTTTTTGTTGCTCTCTCCACCCAAGCACTCTTGTAATTCTCATTAAGAATCAACTCTAATGAAATGCCCACTATGTTCATGCTAAATTCCGCTACACAAAAGATTTTAGGCCATTAAATGTTACAGAGAGAGAGAGAGAGAGAGAGAGAGAGAGAGAGAGAGAGAGAGAGAGAGAGAGAGAGAGAGAGAGAGAGAGAGACCAGAGACAGATCATGCAATCGATCTCCTTCCCCCCTCCTCCATGGCTCCTCCTGCCTGAGCTCTGAGACTAGTGAAAGGACGAGGGAACTGGAACATGCTCATCTCCACCTAGCCATGCCCTATATAGGCCCTTGGCCTTCTAAATAAGATTGTGAGGAGTCGTTTGATTATTCAAGATCATTGACTTTTTGCCTCTTAGAATCTTTCTATGCTCTTTGGGTAGCTTTCCCCTTGAGCTTCTTTTGAATGCATTGCCGCATGGTGCCGGTGTTGTGACGCTCTGCTTCCATGATGGGAAAAATAACAAAAAGATGTAGATTGAGTTTAATTGAAGTCTGCATTTTTTTAAGTAGTGACCAGGGCTTAGTAACAAGAAATTTCAATAATATGTGTCCCAAATATGGTGCACTTAATAGAGAAATAAGCGCTTGAGGAGCATCTCGTCCGAAATGTAATGCCGTGCATTGATAGCAGGTTATGCTAGAGGACTTCTGCTAATCGGCACTACTTTGGTCAAGGTGTATGCCAAATGTGTTGTGGTTGGAGATGCTTTGGCTGATATGCAATCTAATGTAGTGCCCTTACGGAAGCACATAAGAATATTGATGAGATCTATTCGTATTTGGGATTGACATATATGCTAAGTGTGATGCTTTTATGAAAGCATGAACTATTCTTGAAGGGATTCCCCCAAACAATCATTACTTGAAATGCACTGAATAAGGATATTGTTAGAGAATGTGGAGAAATACAATGTGCTTGGCTGTGACTTGGTCAATAAATATGCTCAATGGTTGAAGTTCAAAAATCATAAAAATGCTTGGGGAACTTAAATTGATTACGGGGTATGCCCAACATGGTAGTGGAAAAGTTGTTTAGGATGTTGTGGTTGGCAATGCCTTGGTTGCATGTAAACAAAATGAGGTGCACTTAAGGGCCAAACGCCCAAGGCCATTGAAGTGGCCTCTCAAGAGATTGAAGAGGAAGGGAAGGGGGGGGGGGGGGGGGGGGGGGGGGTTTGGTTGTTAATAAGTGTGAAAAAGAGAAAATAAGGGAAGCAAGGAGTCAAACAATGAGCAACAGCATAGGTAAGAAGGAGAATGGCTCACGGAGACCGCTTCAGAGATTGGATGAGAGCGGCCAAGAAACAAGAATTGTAGGGGAGGCTAGGGCAATTTCATTTGATACAGTTCTCACTTGATTTGGTGATATCCAATGTTGGCCTATCACATCATCAAGAGGCCAAACCCATGCCCTGCATTAGCACGCTAATGGTAAGAGTGGGTGGGGGAGCCGGATATTTTTTAGCTATATCTTTGGAAGTGGGAGTTAGTGCATGCATGAGGGGGGATATAAAACCATGAAAAAGTTGATTTATAGGATTATTCTCTCTTTGGAGTGGAGTAAGAAATAAACTTGAGCTTCGAGATCTTATAGCCTACTCCCTCTCTCATGTTTAAGTAGCCATAACATTAAATGGCCATATGCTCTCCTATCTTCCTCTCACTACCATAGAGGATCGCCCTTAGTTTTTTCCCTCATAATCATAACCTTTGCGCTCCAATATACTCTTGAAGGGCTCAAGATCCATAACAATTGGATATACTAATTTTTTTTCTTCTCTCCCTGGCACACCATCAAACTCCCATATCTCCGTCACATTCAACCTTAAGGAGAATAAGCAAGAAAAGAGGATCCAAAGGGAGCATTAAGGAGGTTCTTAAGGGCATTAAGAGAATTTAAGAAGCAAATTAAAATAAGAAGGAAGGAAGAAGAAGGGCATAACATCGTATTTTTCTCTCTCGGCATTGGAGGACATAAGGAAGGATAGAGACTTCTTGAAGGCAAACAGAGAGTGGAGTTCTACAAAGCTCTTGAGGGAAATTAAAGAGAGAGGAGAGCCACAGAGGAGGACTCATCATCATCAAAGTCATCAAACGTGGATTCTCAAAGTTTTGTTTCTATCAACTGCAGTGCTAAATCAGGTTAACCTATTATAAGGAGCTTAAACTCCCCAATTAACACTTAGTTCAAGTAATGTGGTTGTTAATGATCGGCTTTGGGTATCCTTATGTAGTCGAAGTGATGGTGTCGTTAACGGCCCACCTTGGCTATTGATTACGCTTTACTCAATTTATTTATTATTATGGTGATTGGTAGAGCTTTTTGTGTCTGTGTGTGTGTGTGACTTGGTTCCAACCACTAAATAGTAGAAATCTCATGAACATCGATCTCAACACTTATGAGAGTTTTCCAAGGAATTCTCTAAGAGAGGAATTAAGCACAACATGATTTCTCAAATCTATGCTTTCAAACAAAAAGGTGAAATAATCTTCACTTTGCTTCAAGGAATACATCTAAGATGTCCATTAAAAGCTATCAAAGGATAGTTGCTTATTGCTTCTCTTTATTGAGGTCCTGAGAAACAAAACTCTCAAAAGGACTTACATTTGAATGCATGCTCAACATTTGAACAAGTCACTGGGGAAGCATTGTACGCGGTTGGAAATTGAAAAACACATGGGGAGGTATCCGAAGATATGGAGACAAACACTAGCAGTACCTCTCCTACAATCAGTGAGTCAACTGTAAAACATAGTGCTCCAATTCAATCACACAAAATGTAGATCAGGTAGTTGAAGAAGTGGTCCACAGGTTAAATCAGACCTACAGACAAAACCCCAACCTGAGGTTGCAGCAACCAGAAGTCATTAATACTCCGAGAGTATTGAAGTGGTGTGCTATTAAGAAGAAATACACCAAACAATGCCACTAGTGAGTGTTTTTATAACTAGAATTACATAAGGGAAAGGCCGTATGGACCGCTAGCAATAGAAAAATTGCCACCACCTCCAAGGTATCACATTTGGACTGAACAATGCAATACAACGAGGGGACAAACCACAACCAGTGCTAGAACAATAGTCACCTTTTCCTCATGATAATTGAGCCATTATGTGTTATGTGTAACCAATGGAGACACTCATAACTTAGTCGATGATTCCACCGACTGTTTACTACTATGAGGAACCAATCAAAAGCCATGAGGGGGAGATAGAGGGTGTAGCTTAGGCCACATAGAAAATTTCGTATTGGGCTAGTGATGATGACATCATTCTCTTCAATGTTAGCCTGAATCCCTAGTACTTCTGCGTGGAAATCCGCTACTTGTTTTGCACTTAAAGACTTGCTTAAAACTGGAAACATGCATGTATGGATCTCGCAATCCACTGTACTTCTTTGGAACACACTTAACCACTTGAGAAGGTTGCATCCTTTTAGTTTTCACTGCCGTTCTCATCATTCTAGGTTCTCCTACCATTACATCTCTCGTCTCATAACCACTGACATGTGCTCTAGAAGGGGTTCAATCAGTCACTCTCCCCTTGAGTCTAGCATCTTGACTTTTGGTTCTGATATCCGACACTCTTGTGCTAAAAAGTCATGTCTAGAATTTTGCTACCTTGATGTGTAGACATAGTAACTTGGGAATCCAAGGATCCCATTGGTCTCGGTTCAAAAAGATGTGGTTGACTAAATGAATCTTCCACATGAGATTTCAAAGGACTCACTCTAGTGATTTTTGATCATGTTGTTTTGGAGACAGTAGATCTGTGCACGCTAGGGGTGACATAGTATTTATGGAGCAGTCCCCCAAAGTACATATATCCCTCAATTCTGTTATAACTCACCGCCAAATTCTCCCGAACATACTTGTCTAACATGACTATCTGCATATCTCTCTGAACTTCAAAATTAAATACCAAGGATTTCATTGACGTAAACATGATCATGTGATTACGTAATAACTCCAGTATTTACACAAGAAGATCACGTTGTCGAGAAATTTGCGGTCTTGCTAGAAAAGCACCGGGCTTTTGGCTGTGAGAGTTTGTGAGAGAACTCCAAAAACTATATGAAGTAGTTAAACCATAGATGGCATGAAGTCTAGGGTTTGGAAGGAAATGCAATCAGAGAAGCCCCACTCTTTCTCTCTTGCACTCACACACACAAAGAAAGAACACAAAAGAGAATATCAAAACAATACAAAGATGAAAACATCAAGGTTATGGTCATATCGTATCATGGCTAATATGAAAGGGTTAATAGATGAGTTAATGGAGTTCAATCTTTGCCAACAAAACAGGCTACAAATTGTTCTTTGGAGTTCTAGTTTTGTGCTTACCATAATATATATGTTTTGTCTAGTGATTGAGATTAGTTGTGTGTACAAATTCTCTTGCTTCATAGCAAGATAAATACACTTATGTCAAAAGAAAATTTATAGTCTATAAGGGGTAGTATGATGGGATCCAATGAAAGAAGTATTTTATTGATCCTTTCTGGGCCAAAGAGAAACACTATGCGTTGTTAAAAGTGTATTTTATGGCTAATCCAAATGTTAACTGTAATAGATCGCACAGAGTAGAAGCCATAGAAATTCATACGTGGATTATTCATCCAGGATAGTATGTGAGAAATGTAGAGATGAGAGAAGTGAAGAGATGAGAAGTTTCCCTCCCAAGCCCTATTCTTGCCCGTAGGCAATAAGGATACTACAAGGAGAGATGTACTTGTAGCAAGGAGAACCTAGAATTTGTAGGGAGAATGACTTTCTAGGATTGAGAGAGATAGATTTGGTTAGGAAGTGAGAAATTTGCGGTCTTCCCAGGAAAGCACCGGGCTTTTGGCTATGAGTTTGTGAGAGAACTCCAAAAACTATATGAAGGAGTTAAACCATAGATGACATGAAGTCTAGGGTTTGTAAGAAAGTGCAATCAAAGAAGACCTACTCTTTCTGTCTTGCACTCACACACACAAAGAAAGAACACAAAAGAGAATATCAAAACAATACAAAGATGAAAACATCAAGGCTATGATTATATCATATCATGGGTAATATGAAAGGGTTAATAGATGAGTTAATGGCGTTCAATCTTTGCCGACCAAACAGGCTACGAATTGTTCTTTGGAATTCTAGTTTTGTGCTTACCATAATATATATGTTTTGTCTAGTGATTGCGATTAGTTGTGTGTATAAATCCTCTTGGTTCATATCAAGATACTACACTTACGTCAAAAGAAAATTTATAGTCTATAAGGGGTAGTATGATGGGATCGGTGAAAGAAGTATTTCATTGAGCCTTTCTGGGCCAAAGAGAAACACGATACGTTGTTAAAAGTGTATTTTACGGCTAATCCATACGTTATTTGTAATAGATCGCACAGAGTAGAAGCGATGGAAATTCACATTATGTGGATTACTCATCGAGGAGAAATGTAGATATGAGAGAAGTAAAGAGATGAGAAGTTTCCCTCCCAAGCCCTATTCTTGCTCGTAGGCAATAAGGATACTATGAAGAGAGATGTACCTGTAGCAAGGAGAACCTAGAATTTGTAGGGAGAATGACTTTCTAATATTGAGAGAGATAGATTTGGTTAGGAAGTGAGATGAAATTAGAGATGTATATTGGATTAGAGATGAAAAAGAAAACACAA
Organism: Adiantum capillus-veneris; assembly: GCF_014529385.1. NCBI lineage: Eukaryota > Viridiplantae > Streptophyta > Polypodiopsida > Polypodiales > Pteridaceae > Adiantum > Adiantum capillus-veneris. Next base: position 160,233,720 of record NC_140938.1, read on the forward strand.
TAAATCAACAATATATCAAAGTAGAATACATCTTACTTGACAAACCCTTTGGAAGTTATTCATATTTTTTATGGAGAGAGAAGAAGGGTAAAGAATTCAAGCCTTGATTGATGCACCACATTCAAAACCTTCTTTGATTAGAGTTGATCTTCCAAGGATAGCTTACAAGATTGCCTAGTCTTCCTCTAGGAGCGAGTTTAGGCTTAGGCTTAGGCTTATATGTTTATGGCTAAGTACAATTAGGCATTACTACCCTCACTCCCTCATGAATTCATATCACGAATGGTTTACAAGGAAGAAGAGGTCCCCTTTACAAGTGAAGGGAACCCCCAAGGGTTACACAAGAAAGAGAAGAGCCAGTGTGAACAGGAACTGACAAAAGTTTGAAATGAGTTGTCCCTACATGATGTGGACAGATTGGGGTTCAATATTTTAATGATATCTCCTCAGCCGTGTCTTCAAATAAAAAGTAAAAATATGTACAAAAAATTAAGCTCATTAGCTACGAATCCCATTTTATATAATTTTTCCAATTTGGATTGGAGACTTGTGTTAAAAATCATCAAAATAGGGCATAGTTTTGACAGTAAAAGTCTTCTTCTGGTCCCTTTAGCGTAGATTTTTATTTGATTCCAATGGACACCTCATGCAATATGAAAGCATGGCATTGCTCCTTGATAAATTTTTGTAATCATGCTTGTAGTAATGCATTAAAATAGGTGTATCTTTGAGAATCATGCAAGCTAGTGTCCCACTAGGATTTGATTCCTTCTTAGTAGCTATTAAAAAGAAATATAAGAAAAATATGAAAAGTACATCGAATATATATATATATATATATATATATATATATATATTGAAATCTACCCTAGATATAGGATCAAGCAGGGTGTGAGATAATAATGAGATAGTAGAAAAAAGAACCAATGCTTTTTGCCCCAAGTTAAAGAGGCGAAGCTATTGACGTTTTTCCCATAGTACTTTTTGACGATAAAGTAAGAATATTTACCCTTGAGATATATAATAGGATGAGATAGAAATCTTATTATTATACTTAGATATGAATATTTACATTATAGGAAATATACATATGTATCTATAAGGTCACAAGATAGATCTTGTAACATTCGTTCCCACTATGTGCATGTCACGGCACGACATGCACCCCCTCTAAACCTGCACATCCTCTGGTGTATGTGCCACATTTGATCGTTGCAAGATCAGTCCTCTTGTAGATCTTCCATGATTTCATCTTCATTGATAGATTCCAACGCTTCATCTTCACTTTGATCTTCACTGATGTTTTGTTCCTCCTCCTCTTCAACATCTTCCTGATCACTATCTCCTCTTCTCTTAAACATTTTGTCCTCTTCTCTTAAACATTTTGATCATTTTTCCTGCAATGGGAATCTTTACTTCTATACCATCTAGTTCAGACAAGTTGTAAGTAGTATTTTCATGCACATGCTTTACAACATATGGTCCAAACCATCTTTTTGAGAACTTACACATGATTGTGTGTTGGCTATCAAGGCTACTATCATACACTAAAACTGAGTCACCTTTGACAATTGCTTTGCTCCTGAGCCATTGTTGCTTATCAAAGTAGTCCTTGTTTTTTAACCTTGCATTTTTGAGTCGTTCTTTTGCAACCTCAATGTCTCTAGGTCTTCTTTCTAGTTGTCTTATGTGCAATGCAAGGAAATATTACCTGCTAATCCTCTCTTGCCAAGGTAGTACATTCCATGTAGAAATTGCATCTTCAATCGGTATCATTGGCTTTTTACCATACATTAGCTCTACAGGCATATAGCCAGTTACTGAGCTATGTGTTGTACGATCAACCCATAAAGCATATGGTAACAGTTTTGGCCACTCACCATGTTATAGAATTGATATTTTATTATCTATTGCAGCTGACAGGTGGCAAAAGCATCAGCAGATAATGGATTATGCAGAAGGATGTTACGTTTTATGTATATTTGATTATTTAAGTGCTCTTTATGAGCTTTGTCCAATTATGTCCGGCCGGCCAGTTTGTACTCACAATTAACCATTTAAGAAATCTATAAAACAAATACGTGCAAGAGGGAAATGGTCACTCTTGCACGGGGGGAGATTGCACCCAGTGTCTGTGTATTCTTCTCTCCTCTCTTCTCTTCTCTTCTCTCTCACTGTGCCGGCCTAGCACTCCACTCTAGGAGGTGCGCCTGCACGCGCTCTCTTGCTCTCTCCCACTCTCTGTCTCTCTCTATTTGTGTTGTGCTCGATTATGGATTTGTGTGAGTAAGCAGGTACATAGATTTAGTCATTTATGTCTTGGTATGAGGTATTTTTGAGTATTTTGCAGGGCAGACAGGCTTCCGGATGTAGTAGTGGTATCAAAGCTTAAGTGTGAGTGGCTAGTCACGGTTGAGTTGGCAGTTGGCATGCCTTGTAGGCAGGGGCCACCATGCAGTGGAGTGGCATCAAGATGAGTGGATGTTAGACGAAGAGCGACTCACACACCCATGAAGTGCATGCAACACTACCTAGATCAACATAATGTCGATCGAGGACACAGATGACACGATAGGCACACGGAGGAAATCTCTTTAGCTTGTCCGGCTGAGACCATCCTACACATACAACACTCTGGAAGGCCAACTAAACAACAATCAAGAACCTCACTGCTCTCAACTACACCACCTAGCCACATACACACATACGGAAGGTAACTCACCTAATCATGCCAGATTCATACGAAACTTAAGGAACACCATCCCCTCACTAGGATACACCTGTCCCTAAGCTTCTACACTCAAAACCCTCACTCTAAATCCATTGCGGAAAACGCGTAGGATGACAGAGCAGAATTTTGAAAGTGCCCGAAACTAAAATTTATGAGTACATATGCGTAGATTATGTCGCCATGATTCTATAGACTACAAGCACGCAGAAAACAGACATCGTTTGATACACTTACAGCCACAAATAGCTCGTAGATGCATTGGTGTGTGCGCTTCGTCTCGCGTGGAATGCTTGGCGTTGTCGCGTAGCTCTCCTCGAGCCTACAGCAATGGTGCAGTCGGATCTCCAATGTGTTGAGCGAGCTGGGCATAGCGAGAGGATGAAACTCACGCTCACTCTCTTTCTCTCTCACACACAGTAGACGGCAGCGCTAAGTTTTGATTATGATAAAAGTCTTTCTTTACAAAATGACCTAGGTAGCTTATATACTAAGGTTACCTTAGGTTTAACCAAAAATGGGGTTGAAAGGGTCAAATGGCTTTGTATTTACAATCTGGAAGTGCCATTGCACCCCGGCTTTTGAAAACTAGAATAACTACTCATTACAAATGACGTTTATAGCCATAATCCACAGCATTTCATAACTCGCAAAAGATGAGACTTTGGTACGAAACTTGAGTTATGTTGTGTCGTTGACCCAGCGGTCAACATTCCCCCTTCCGCGCTCATGTCGTCCCCGACATGACCTGATTGTCGATGGCGATGTGGTCTTTGCTGTCGTTTTGGCTTCATTTGTTGCACTGCTTGTAACTTTGTCGAACCACAACAAGAACTATGATCCATTAGAGCGGACATCTATCATCATAACCATTCATCTTTTGAGATCCTCTGATTACTTTTATGTCTGCTCTTCTTCATTGGGGACTTCTTTGCTCCTGTGCAATCATGTTGTTAGTGTTGTCTGCAGCTTTGTCATTGTAGGCCATTCTTCGACTCACCATTGAGGAGAAGTATGCTATGATCTGAAATTGGTGCTCCAATTCATTTGTCAATTGATTTGAGTAGCATTTCCTTATTGTTGATGTAGAAGGAATATGTACAAGAGGATGGTGATAGGTGTCTTTAGATTAGGGTCTAAAACCTGGATGACCAAAGGAAAAACCCGGTGGGAGAAAAAATGCCTTTGATATACGCTCTTATTGGAGTTGAGCAGTTGAACGTGAAGTACATGTTCATGAAAGGTGAGTGCTTGGGTGAAACACAGAAAGAGTGCCTGATGCAAGTGCCAATTATGGGACACTCTATATGCATTTGAGAAATTTGTCAACAAAAGCATGCAATGTGAAAGAAGGAGATGATGGGTGTTTCGAGGAATAAATGTAGCACATGTGACATCAAAAGATGTCTCAATAGATTCCACCTTTCCAAGAAGGGTTATCGATGTAGAAGTTTCTCCACTTGTATCTCACTGTGCTCAGTACGTGAGTGTCTTTTGGACCTTCTCCTTCACTTCACCAGACTTAAGTACTTAGACTTCAACTCTTTTGCTCACCTATACCAGCATGAGCGACACAACATAAATATGCTCAACTCTTCCAGCTTGAGCAGTACCTAGAATAGCTAAGACGCTTAGACCAGAGAGAATATTACTTCAAGCTTTGGGACTAACACCTCGCTCATTTTGTGGCTTAGCTACTCGACTCTGACTTGTATGACTTGTCGGTTGCATGTTGACATTGCTTTGTGACAAGTTCTTCGGCTGTTGTAGTGGATGCTGAGATATACTTCGTGAAGTTTCATCGTTTCCCTATACCTTCTTCTCTTTGTAGTGCTCAGGCCTCTCGTCAGTCTTTTCTTCATGTGGAATATGGAATTTTTTACTTTTTCGTAATAATAAACAAAGAAAATCTTTAAAAAAACTTAACAAAAGAAAAATCATTCAAATAGAAATCTAAATGCTATGTACACTATACACATGTCCCTAGGGGCTCATATATGGATTTTGTCCCCATACTCCTCTCTAACACTGCTATGAGGGCATATACTCTAAATTTCTTCAAAAAATTATCACAATAAAACGCAAAAATTCAATGCATCTAACAAAACATTGCCCTCTAATAGTCATAATGTTAGGTCCACATTCAGAATGCCTCCTCCCTTCCTATTTGGAGTCATCCTTTACAACAGGGTATCGCAAAGGGTATGTGTTGTGCTTGGGCAATTAAAAGTTGTGCCTATGCAGGCCTTGTAATGTAGCCCTATTATGCATACACAGTCAATGCATGGAAAAGATTTATGTTGTGCAAGATGTGGGTATAAGCAATTTTCTTATTTGCATTTGTTGGCGAGGCTTCCTATTCTAAGCAATGTAATGGTCTTTGAAGCTCCTGTATCGTTGCTTGATTGAAGCGACTTGCTCTCTTCTAACTGTACTGTAATCGTAGGAAGAATTGTAAGAATTCAAGCGGCGATGCACTGACAACAGTTTTGTTGTTCTTCTTTGGGACCCATTTCTTTGCGATTATTGGTTGTTTTGTTGCTGGCTCTCGTTTGGGAACCCATACTTGCCCGTGCTTCGTTTGTGTTTGAAGAGACTTCTTTGGGATCCACCTTTTTGTTGTGTGAGTCGACAATGGTCTTTGCTTCAGCCCTTGTATGCTTGGTTGGGGAAGGGATTTAGGCTTTAACACTAGGTTGGTAACCTAACAGGACATAAAAGTGTCCTTTCAGGGTTTTGAAAAAAACCTCCAAAACCATAGTAGATCCACTCATTTTGTAAAATCCCTTCATGAGGTTATAGTTCAAGGCCTACTACACATGGAAAAATAAGAAACTTGTAAAATTTCTCATCTTTTGGTCACACCAAGCCTCCAAAGTTGATGGACCAGTACATTTTCATCAAAACGGTCATTTCTTATGTTTTGTTGCATAAAAATAAGATTAGGGATTTTTGTAGGACTTGAGATAAATTCCCTAGTTAACTTCAATGGGTTGGTGATCATAACTTATGATTGCTTCTCACTCACTATTTTTTGTTTTGCCAAAAGAAATAGGTACAAAAAAGTTGAATTTTTACCATTTTGCAAACCTATCATCAAAGTTTCTATAGCCGCGCTCAATACAAATAATATATGCATGTTTTCTTAGTTTCCTATTGTTCTTTAGGTTCATGATGATCCATGGAGCATGTCAGAATAATAATACATCTCTTACCAAGGGGAATCTTGGGGACAAAGATGAAGTGCTAAATACAGCAAACATGAAAAAAAAGGGTTCAACATTATGAGTTGTAGAATCCCATAGAAACTATTCAATATCTAGCCAAATTTGATCCTTATGACTAGATATGGTTACTACCTACAAAATGCATGTAGTTATCACAAGAAACTAACAATATTGAAAAAGCTATACTTGATATACTAGAATGTTTCGTTTTCTTCTATAATTGAAAAAATCAACCATCGTTGTCTACTATGCAAAATAGGGTATTAGGTGCCCCAAAACTCAAGGAATATTAGCTTTATGTTACAATATGCGCCATAGAAAATCAAAACTGCATTTGGATATCATGAAAGCTACCAAAAAAATCATAAAAGAGCTAAAATTGGCTAAAAAACAGGATTTGACAATTTTTGTAATCTGGTCATAACTTACAACTTTAACATTTATTTCTCCCTAGAAGCATCAAGACATGTTGAGGACTACTAAAGATAGTTCTCTAGCATTATAGACCTCACAAACATGAATTCTAGAGTGGTATAGTTGCAAAAAGTTGAAAAAAGCCAAAAACAGGACCCGTTTTCTCACAGAGTTTAGGTTGTGAAATGTTGTGCAAGGACAAGGTTAAAGATGGAATTGATATTCCAAAAAAATGTTGAGTTTTTTTCAGCTCATAAGACAACTTTCTAGATAGATAGCACCTCAAAATCCATTTTGAAACTCTTGACATAATTCAAGGAAAATGGTCACTTAACAGGACATAAAAGTGTCCCATTATCAACCTAGTGTTAAAAGGTGATACTGTGGTTGTTTTGGAATCCAAATGCATTCCTGACTTTTTTGTGCCTGAATCAACTTCTTTGGAGCCCAAACCTGAGTTGTGAAAGCTTGCGACTTTGTGATATTCTTACCCGTTCGTGCACGCTTTCCTTGTTTTTGTTTTGGTGTTGGATCTTATAATTTGTCATTAGAGATCTTTGTCTTCTTGATCCATATCTGTTTTTGGTCAATCTGGCTTTTTGGTATCCAGATTTGTCGAGCTTTTTGGCTTTGACTTGTTGTCTTGTTCTTTTGACTTGTCATGGTTGTTGTTGAAGGGGTTGGTGATAGTGATGGCCTGAGTTGATGATAGGGGATGTCGTAAGATTCATCACTATCCCTACTATCCTCAGCAAGGTTGACTTCTTATACTTTCCCTTGATTTTTTGGCTGGTAGTGGAAAGTTACTATCTTTTTGCTTGTGGGTGGTAGTTTCTTGGAGGACTTTTCTAGCCCATTGATTAGGGCATTGTTAGTTCGTTGCTCTGGTCGTATTCCTCCTAACTGAGTCTTTGCATCCTTATTAGGATCCATGTATGAGTATGCTTGTGGTGGCTGTGTCTTTAGCGAGGACTTTGGAATCCACTTTTGATGCACTTTATTCATGTAGCGATGACATTGATTCCTGGGTCGTTGATCTTCTTGAAGCTCGAAGTGTTCTACAGAGTCATAGAACTCGTCGTCTTCTTCATCTTTTGATTCTCCACATTTCTTTGTTTGATCCTTATTTCGAGAGCTTGTTGATGTCTGGTTCTCTTCGTTTTCCTGGATTACACTCACTACAAAATAAGGAACGACATCATAGCCATTTTCATCACAAAACTTTTTTGTGGGAGCATCCTCCACGGCGCACACGTCCCGAGTAGCCAAGATGTGTTCCCATCCAAAAGGCTCTAAATCTTCTTCAGGAAATGGTTCTAGGATATAGTCCATATCCTCTATAACCCGCTCTAGGATACATTCCTCACGTTTCAAGCTATCACATTGTGAAGCTCCACACATCCACAGTTCTTTAGGCTTACCTAACCAAGCTGGAAGTTTTGATCCTGCTACTGTGGCGGAATCAAACTCCTCAACCGGTGTTCTCGTCACATCCCTATAGCTATGGTCCCTCAAGTTTACCTTTGTTATGGTTTCCATATGTCTCATGTATATATGGTCATAACCCCAATCTTGGACCATTTTCAATTGTCACGTGAATGGTCTTCCCAGAATGATGTCATAGTTGTTCTTCTTGCCAAAGTCAACAACAGCAAAAGTGTGTTCAAATTCAATGCCACAATAAGTAACAAGTACTTTTTCTAGCAGTCCTAGGGGCTTTTCCTTGTGTCCGTCTGCAAGCTGCAGGGTCATTCGTGTGGATATCAAGGCAGGTTTTCCCCATTTTTTCCAAACCTCTTTGGTTGCAATGGCCACACCAACTCCACTGTCAAGGATTGCCATGGTTTTTACATTATTGAATTCCACAGGAAGGGTGGTGTTTCCATCTTCTCCCTCGTAATACTCAACTACCTTGTTTAATGGCACTAGACTAGTATTTAATTGAGGCATTTCAAGCTCTTTGATGCCTTCCTCGATTTGAGTCATTGGGGTTTTTACACCAAATTTCTCTAGACATTTACCCACATTAGCCCACATGTTTGGTCTTATTCTGAGCAACTGGGTTAACATTATTGTACAGGTGACTGGGGTAGATAGAATATCTACTAGCCCCTTTGAATCGATGACTTTGCTGGGAGACAATCTCTGTGATGGGACCGCAACCACATCTGACTTGGTCTCGTACTCTCCCATGTAGGACGGTAGTGTTCTTAGCGAATGGGGTTGACTATCCATAGATTGTACAGATCCTTTTTCACCCCAATACGATCGCACGTCTAGATTCATTTGAGATCCAGTCTCAAATTCCTCTATTGGTGGTAGAAACACTCCTCGTTCATCACCAGTCTTGTCTACTCGTCTTCTTAGGTCATCGGCTTCATTGGCCTCTCTGACTTGTTTCCACAATTCGTCAAGACCATCTATCTCTTGACAATCCTCAGGTATAGCTTGGTGAAATCCCTCGGAAGAGTTATCTGTGGTATTCAGTACTATCCTTGGTTCTAATGCTGGGTCTTTGAGGTTTGGTATGTGCTCATGACTAGAATCTGGCTCTTTTAGTTCCTAGTTTGGTGGGATTACTTGTGTAGGCATGACACGGATCACATCCTCAGGTTTTGCAACTGGTGGTTCTAGTAAAGCTTGGGCTGTTTGAATCATTTTCTTGCACATTTCAAACCTTTGCTTTTCTAGTTCCGCATAGGGATATGTCATCCACCTGTGTTCTTGGGTTTGGTGGTTTTTGAGCCTCACATCATAGGCTTTCAAGAGGGCATCTAACGTCTCATTAACCTTCTCTGCCAACATCGATCCTCCTAAACTAGCACTTCTCGGTTTCTCATCCGTGGATGGTTCTTCTAGAGGTTTAACCATCTGTGTAAGAGAAGGTGCCTCCTTTTCCTCATATTGTTTTATCTTCTCCTCAGCTTTGGTAAGCTTCTCAGCTCAGGATTTTTGCTCTCGTTCCCTGCGTGCTTTCATCCTAGTCTTTCTAGCTTTCCAACTATTTCGTTTGCTCTTAGTTTTCTGACTAGGTGCGTGTGTCTTTGGTCCATCATCTGTCTTTGGACTCGTGTCACTTTCCGTGTTCTTTGTCTCTGGATTCTCATCAGATTTCTTTTGAGCTTGTGCTCTCGTAACCACTTGAACTGGTACGACATTTTCATTTTCTGAGCTACTAGGGAGCTGAACAATCCCTGATACATTTGTCGTGATTTTCCTAATTTGGTTTTGTTTTTTCGGGCAATCGGGGATCAAGTGAGTGATGCCACACTCAAGACAATAGGCATTTACTTCAGTAATCTCCGTATGAGGACATTGTTTGACCAAGTGGTTGTCACGACTTTTGTGACAATCTGTCTCTGGTTGAGGAGATTCTTTTACCATTTCCTCTTGGCTATAAGCAAGCTTTGACCTAGATAAGCCGCTATTTGCAATGAATCGCAATGTCCTTTCGTCCATTTCATACCTTCTTTCTTTCGACTGAAACCCAGGAGGTGGAGGTTGTACCGGCCTCACCACTCCATGTATTTCTCTCACATTTTGTTGCTCCGAAGGGTAGTACTGACTTTGGCTGCTATACCACATTGTAGCTGGTACTGGCGTTGGTTTATTTGATGCTTCCATCATTGGAATGTATCTCATGTCTACCTGCATTCTAGCACCTGGCAATGGAGGTTGTTGTCCTAAGACAAGCTGTGGCCTTAAAACTCCTAGTGGTCCTGGCGCATTCCCCGTAATGTATCTAGGTGGAGTAGGTGCTTTTGGAACAGGTTGTACATACCTCTCCCTAGCATTTTCCATGCTATAATAGCACTCTTCCCTCGTATGGTTCGTCCATTTCCTCTCAATTTCACACCACTTCGGCTCTCCCGAATCAGACCTTACAAGAGGAATCAACCTTGACCAAGTCATCGATAAGATTTTCTTGATCAATAGGTGCCGTTGGCTTGGCAATGGACTCACTTATCTGTGAAACACTGTGCTGAGAGGATGTGTCATCTCCTTGACTCTTTAAGTCCTTTTCTTTCTATGCCTCACAGTTAGTTTAGCTTCTTTGATCAACTCATTTAGCGTCATCCTCATTATCATATGCAAATCCTTCTGAAGGCCCTCATCTCTCATTCCCTGGATAAAGATCAGCATTAGTCGTGCTTGCGTAGGTAATTCTGCTCTCGGACAGAGCTTAACATATCTCTTGAGCCGTAATGATGCTTTGCGTACTGATTCATTCTCTTTCTGTTTGAATCTATGGATTTGCGAGACCATGTTGTGAGCAATGCCTTTTGGCGAGAATTCTTCAATAAACTCCTCAAACAGCTTATCTAGGGTCTCAAAATCCTATTTTTCCACAGAGTCGAACCATGTAGCTGCATCATCTTCTAGAGTCAATCCAAATCCCGCAAGCTGTGTCGCAAAATCTGAAACTTCCTCTGCTCTAATCACTCTTCTAAAAGCCGCTATGTGATCTCTCGGATCTTTATCTCCGGAGTATTTTTTGTTTACCCATTTCTGGACTTGGGATGGTCTAACTCGTCGATTGTCTACAAGTCTAACCAGAGACTCTCCCAATCCTTCTCTCGTTATCGCTCTTGAAGGGAATCCTGGTGGCTCTCTTCTTGGAATTCCTATAGGAATTCTCGTGTTTGGTGGAGGCATTTGTGGTCCTTCATTGACCAAATATCCACCTCTTTCTAGTATAGTCTGTGGATTTGTGTGTTCTACAACTCTGTATTCTCGTCCATACTTGTCGACAACTATAGATCTCCATTGACAGTCGACTCCGTATGTGTAGACATATAAGAGCTTGTAATCCGTTATCTCTTCTAGGTATGGATCTGAGCATCTATAAAGATTGACCTCATTGTCGTCAATGTATCTATATAGTCCTTCACTCTCATGACCAATCATCCAAACTCTCTCAACAAGATGGTTCTTTATCAATTGCAAGTTTGGAAGATCCATTGTGGGAGGATGTTCTTCTATCGTCGGGATCTCCAAGCTTGTGTAAGCTGCGTTTGAATCTAGGGTAGACATGATTTCTGGGCTTAAAAGAGATTTTGCTTGGTTCAAGTAGACTTAGTACACTGTGTTCAAGTGCTTTGGTTAGGGAAAAGTCGAAACTATGTCCAAAACCACATCCGTTTCGTCACAATTCTCATAAATTGTCTCTTTTAGACACCCCTAACTTGCGGATGAATTTTGAGGCCTCAAACGACGTTTTTTTTCCCCAAAATTGAACTAAATGGTTGCCGTAGGCATGCATTTAGTTCAAGTTTTGCTCTAAGATCTGTAGATCCGCTCTCAAGCTATGTTTTGATATAAAAACTTTTATGATCCGAGACCGTTTGTAAAAGTTATGGCCAAAACAGTGAAATGCAGTTTAGACTGGTCAAAATGAGTCCAAATTCAATTTTAAAAGAACATTTGGGATCTCTATGACACTGTGAACACTCCTGTCTGGTCAAAAGTACAGTTGGACCCTAAAACTGACCTAAAGACATCCTACGCGTAGGATGTCTATATGCTCAGAATTTAACAAAATTTGGTCCAGAGACTCCCCTTAAGTCCAGCAACACAATGGTATGCTCAGAATTTCATTTGGACCTAAAAATGGCCTTGAGACATCCTACGCGTAGGATGTCTTTTTGCTCAGAATGACTTGAAATTTTCAACCCAGCTTCTCCTTCAAGTCCTAATCACAGTGGTGTGCTCATAGGCTGGTTTGGAGTCCTAAATCAAGCTGGAGACATCCTACGCGTAGGATGTCTTTTTGCTCTGTTTCGCTCAGACTTGCACTGTAGCTTCCCCTTGATGTGCTTAACTCACAGCTATTTTTACTTTTTAATTCTGACACCTATAGGTTGGTCAAATGATCAAGAATCTGTTCCAAAATCCTGATGTCTGTTCTGATGAATTCCTAAGTCAAATCAACTCCAAATTGGACCAAATTTGACTAGGAGGCTTGCCTAAGGCTATACAACACCCTGCTATGTCCACAGTTTGAATTTGGCCTCTAAATCAAGCCTTGGACATCCTACGCGTAGGATGTCTAACTGCTCAGAATTGCCCCAAATTTGAACCACAGACTCTCCTTAAGGTGCTGATCACTGTGGTATGCTCAGAAATGTGTTTAGAGTCTTAAATCACTGTGGTATGCTCAGAAATGTGTTTAGAGTCTTAAATCACTAGTGCAGTCAAAATTTTCAAATTTGGTCTCCAGAACCCCCTTGAGACATCCTATGCGTAGGATGTCTATGTTTACAAAATTGCAGGTTTTCTTCACAGAACCCTTGCAAATGCTCTTTTATATGCCCATCATCAGTCAGTCATACAAAATATATCCACAAAAGCTTGTTTAATGCATTTTCACCCTCAAAAGCATACTTTTCCGTGATTTCAAATGCAATCAAGCACTTTAGCAAATAATTCAATGCTGAATAGCTCTAGATCAGAATCGAATCACTTACCTAAAGCTACTCCTACAAATCATATGGGGTCTTGCATCTATGAGTAGAAAAATGCTTCACTGCCACACACGGACTAGTAAACGCTTTTATCACCTCACAAATCACTCGACCACCAACAACTACTCTAATCCACAGATCCTAACTAAACCTATCTAGTTGCAGACCGTCAGCAAGACACATGCTTCCTGGCTATCCACTTTATCGTGGAATATCCTCTTCCGGATCCACTTAAGAAAAACGATTTCTTTAGCCGAAACTAAATCAAGCAACCATTACACGAGTGTTAGTAGGAAACCTACTTAGGTCCTTGTGTCCCCGGCAGCGGCACCAATGTTGGACGGAGAGCGACTCACACACCCATGAAGTGCATGCAACACTACCTAGATCAACATAATGTCAATCGAGAACACAGATGACACGATAGGCACACGGAGGAAATCTCTTTAGCTTGTCAGGTTGAGACCATCCTACACATACAACACTCTGGAAGGCCAACTAACCACAATCAAGAACCTCACTCCTCTCAACTACACCACCTAGCCACATACACACATACGGAAGGTAACTCACCTAATCATGCCAGATTCATACGAAACATAAGGAACACCATCCCCTCACTAGGATACACCTGTCCCTAAGCTTCTACACTCAAAACCCTCACTCTAAACCCATCTGCGGAAAACGCGTAGAATGACAGAGAAGAATTTTAAAAGTGCCCGAAACTGAAATTTATGAGTACCTATGCGTAGCTTATGTCGCCACGATTCTATAGACTACTAGCACGTAGAAAACAGACATCGTTTGATACACTTACGGCCACAAATAGCTCGTATAGATGCGTCAGCGTGTGCTCTTCGTCTCGTGTGGAACGCTTGGCGTTGTCGCGTAGCTCTCCTCGAGCCTACAACAATGGTGCATTTGGATCTCCAATGTGTTGAGCGAGCTGGGCGTAGCGAGAGGATGAAGCTCGCGCTCACTCTCTTTTTCTCTTACACACAGTAGACGGCAGCGCTAAGTTTTGATTATGATAAAAGTCTTTCTTTACAAAATTACCTAGGTACCTTATATACTAAGGCTACCTTAGGTTTAACCAAAAATGGGGTTGAAAGGGTCAAATGGCTTTGTATTTACAATCTAGAAGTGCCATTGCACCCCGGCTTCTGAAAACTAGAATAACTACTCATTACAAATGACGTTTATAGCCATAATCCACAACATTTAATAACTTGCAAAAGATGAGACTTTGGTACGAAACTTGAGTTATGTTGTGTTGTTGACCCAGCGGTCAATAGTGGACGTCAAACGCGGTAGAGGGAAACCTGTGGTGGCAAGAGAAACAGTGGAAACTTGCATGGGATACAAAGAGAGTTGAGTGGGTGATACAAAGCGAGTTGAGTGGGTGATCCAAACGGTCCCCTTTTGGGTTCAGTATGTGCATGCAAAGATGGTCGGTAAACCACCATTGTTATTAGGTGATTGGATGCGCGAGGGGAGTGTGACATCACTGGTGGAGGGTGGGTTGGTTGACGGCATCACAGGATGAAGTGGGTGAGGGACGAGTGGATAAGATCAGATGGTAGGCTGCAATAGCGGGTCTATGCCATTCTTTACAGTGGCAGTATGCAGGTCGTCAATTCCTATTAATACGAACATTGGCGGGAATGGAAAAACAACTCGTGGGGGATGAGTGGTGGAGAGAGAGCTTGAGGCAGTTACTGTGTAGAGAGAGAGAGAGAGTGGATGCCTGGCTATCCGACAAAGTCTTGCATGGCGGTTGAGTAGTGCGCAACCAATTTCGGGCAGCCATATGAAGAGAGAGAGAGAAAGAGTGAGAGCATCGTTTTCTCTGGTTGGCTGATAATAGCGATGAAATATGGGCCGCTCTTTAGCTAGCGCAATTGGGGACCACTGAAAATAGCTGGTTGTAGATGCGAAGCTGCATGGTGGTCGGCTTGGCATTGTGTGGTGGGTCGAGAACGCACACTCCAGTTCGACACAGCTATGTTGCAGCCAGCCGGTTTTGAGGCACGGTTTTGAGGCGGCCAGTTTGTGTAGTGCGCCAAATGGCGACAACTCCCCCATCATCCCTTAAGCAATCTAGAGTTCTCAAGTGCTAGCGCAAAGTTTCCTAATGTCGTCGGCTTGAAGCTAGTGCCACTACAGGCCATATAACCATTGCTTGCTAGGGGATGATTTAAAATAATAATAATAATCGTTTTTTTCTTTTTTGTTCCCACGACAGTCTAAGGCTTATTGTCCTGCATTCAGTAGTAGCTATGGTCAAATCCGGATTTTGCCGCTCTCAATATTGCACAATGGGAGGGACCTTGAAGGTCACTCAAAGTTTGTTGAGATGTGTGTCCTAAGAAAAACTCATCCAGACAAAGCTTCAGTGGCTATCACGATTATTTATGTGGGGTTGAAAGAAGATTTGTCATGCTCCAATGGTTGTTTGCTGATACCATGCATCCGTACTAGTGGTATCAATCTGGAGCCCCATAGATTCCTTGAGATCTCCTAGGATTTACTCCTATTCCGGTCAATTTTCACTTCCTCTACTGCTTCTTCTCCTAGATAAGAAGAAACTAATAAAATCTCCATTACTTGTAGCTCTACCCTCTTAGGTTTAATAAACAATATGATAGCCTAATCTCTTTCTTTATGTACTTGGGTTCAATTGCATGCATCATATTAACTGATATTTTGCTCTAGACTCTACTTATGGTACACCCAATTATCCTTGCCTATATAGAAATTTGATTAATCATTAAAAAAAAACAACATTGAAATACTTATGATGCAAGGAGGTTCATAATAATCACGTATCTCTAATTTTAAACAAGAAAAATTAAGTGTAAGTAAGAATGACGTATCTTTGTTCACAATAGTCTCCATAGTCATTATCGTTGCAAGTCCAAGAGCATAGCCACAGCTCTGATACCACTGCTACAGCCGGAAGCCTGGCTGCCCTGCAAAATACTTACTATGTCTCAACATACTAATCAGTGTTTTTGATAAGTATTGTTTCCAGATTTTTATCTTTGCATCAACTGAGGAGAGTTGCTTTCCAACGGAGAGGTATGTTATAGAATTGATATTTTATTATCTATTGCAACTGACAGGTGGCAAAAGCATTAGTAGATAATGGATTATGTAGAAGGATGTTACATTTTATGTATATTTGATTATTCAAGCGCTCTTTATGAGCTTTGGCCAATTATGTCTGGCCGGCCAGTTTGTACTCACAATTGACCGTTTAAGAAATCTATAAAACAAATATGTGCAAGAGGGAAATGGTCACTCTTGCACGGGGGGAGATTGCACCTAGTGCTATGTATTCTCCTCTCCTCTCTTCTCTTCTCTCTCGCCATGCCGGCGTAGCACTTCGCTCTAGGAGGTGCACCTGCAGGCGCTCTCTTGCTCTCTCTCCCACTCTCTGTCTCTCTCTATTTGTGTTGTGCTCGATTATGGATTTGTGCAAGTCGGCAGGTACGTAGATTTAGTCATTTATGTCTTGCTATGTGCTATTTTTGAGTATTTTGCAGGGCAGCCAGGCTTCCGACTGTAGCACACCAACTCTTCCTTCACAAGCCTTGGCCACAGCTTTGATGATAGGAGGATGCCCTCTTTCACTCTTTCCATTGCCTTCAAGGTTGTAGACTATAGTAAGAGAAAGCTTGATTCCTAATATGAAAAATAACTCCCTTGCTTCCTCGGGATCCAGTTCACCTTTGTCTGCAATGATCTTTCCCACACAACCATAATGGAAAATCACCTCACCAAGAATGAACTTTCATATAGCTTGTGTGGTTTTGTCTCTTAACACTACAAGAGGTCGTTTAAATTCCAGTGCCAAATTACCGGCGTCAATGGTGGGCGATGATATATATGTAGGTAGTATGGAGGGAGATGAATTCTTTTTTTTAAATCATTTTTGAATTTTCGCATAGATACCGATGTCTCTTCTAGCGTTTATACCGATATCTCTTTCGACGCCTATATAGATAATTTTTTGACGCCTGCACCGATGCCTGTACCGGTGGAACCTGCAAAAAACAAACCCAGGGGTCTTTCCCTACGCATTTCTCTAGTTTTTGCGTCTCTTCTCTTGCCCTCCTCCTCCTCACCTACTGCAGATCTGGTGCCTAACAACTTGCCGGAGGTGAAAATCTTGCTTGTGGACTACTATCTAGCACCAAGGTGAGATTCTTTTCAAGTTTGCTTGTAGCTTTAGGGTTTAGGGTTTAACATAGTGTGTGTGTGTGTGTGTGTGTGTGTGTGTGTGTGTGTGTGTGTGTGTGTGTGTGTGTGTTTGTTTTTGTGTGTGTGTATTTTTGCAGGTTCAAGGACGTTTACAAGACCCTTTATTGCTCAAATAGGCCGCATGTGAGTGCTCAAAACTTTAACACTAGAATGGTAACCTAACAGGACATAAAAGTGTCCTTTCAGGGTTTTGGGAAAAAATTCCAAAACCATAGTAGATCCACTCATTTTGAAGAATCCTTTCATGAGCTTATAGTTCAATAACTACTACATATGGAAAAAATGAGAAACTTGTAATTTTTCTCATCCCTTGGTCACTACAAGCCTCCAAAGTTGATGGACCAGTGCATTTTGCCCAAAATAGCAATTTCTTATGGTTGATTGCATATAAATAAGAGTGGGGATTTTTGTAGGACATGAGATAAAATGCCCCGTTAACTTCAATGGTTTGGTGATTAAAAAATATAGTTTCTTATACCTCACTAAATTTTTTCTGGGCAAAAAAAATAGGTACAAAAAAGTTGCATTTTTGCCATTCTGCGGACCTATCATCAAAGTTTCTATAGTCACGCTCAATACAAATACTATATACATGTTTTCTTAGTTCCCTTTGGGCCTTTGGATTCAAAAGGATCCATGGAGCATGTCAAAAGGATAATGGATCTCTTACAATTGGAACCTTGGGGGCAATGATAAAGTGCTAAGTACAGCAAACATGAAAAAACTGGGTTTAGCATTATGACCTCTAAAAACCCATAGAAACTACTCAATATCTAGCTAAGTTTGTAGTCTATGATTAGATATGGTTACTACCTACAAAATACACACAATTGGCCTAAGAAACTAGCAATATTGAGAAAGTTATACTTGCTACTCTAAAATGTATCGTATTCTTCAGTAATCAAAAAACTCAACCATCATCATATACTATTCTATATAGCATATTAGGTCCCCCAAAACTCAAGGAAGACTAGCTTTATGTTATACATTAACTCAAGGAAGATTAGCTTTATGTTATACATTACACTTACACAATCAAAATTGAATTTGGATATCAAGAAAGCCACCAAAAAAATCATAAAAGTGCTTATTTTGGCCAAAAAACAGGATTATGCAATTCTTGTAAATTGGTCATAACTTTCAATTTTAACACTTAGCTCTCCCTACAAGCATCAAAACATGTTGAGAACTATGAAGGCCTAACCTCTAGCCATCTAAACCTCACAGACATGAAGTTTAGCGTGGTATAGTTGCCAAAAATTGAAAAAAAAAGCCAAAAATAGGACCCGTTTTTTCACACAGTTTAGGTTCAAAAATGTTGTGCAAGAGTAAGGTTACTGGTGAGATCGATACTCCAAAAAAAATACTAAGTTTTTTTCAGCTCATAAGGCAACTTTGTGGATATATAGCACCTTGAAATTCATTTTCATACTCTTCAAATAATTCAAGCAAAATGGTCACTTAACAGGACACAAAAGTGTCCTGTTACCATTCTAGTGTTAATTAATGCCATATTAAATTAATTTGTATATTGACAAAATAAAATTTCATGCTTTAGGCTTTCAATGCTTTAAGTTTTTATGCCATTTTGTTTAGAAATAATGCTTTCAAAAAAAATTGTTTTGAAATTATGGTTTGTGTTGTGAAATTATGGTTTGGGGTAATTTCATTTTGAAATTATGCTTTGGAATGATGTTATGAAATTATGCTACCATCTCGTCATGTTGTTTTGGAATTATGTTGTTTCAAAATAATGCTATAAAAAAATCTTGTGTTAAAATTATGCTTTGAAGAAATTTCGTTTTGAATTATGTCATTTTTGAAATTTTGCGATTGATGAGGTTTTGGTTATAGGTTTTGGTTAGGTTTAGTTTAAGTTATAGGTTAGGTTAGGGTATAGGTTATAAGTTAGGTTAATTATACATTAGGCTAGGTTAGGTTATAGGTTAGGTTATAGGACGTTATTTAGGTTAGAGTAGCTTATATATTAAGCTCTAGGCTAGGTTTAAGTTATAGGTTATGTTAAGTTATATGTTATAGGCTAGGTTAGTTAAATTATAGGGTAGGTTTAGGCAACAGGTTAGGATATAGATTGTATATACGTAAAAGGTTAGGTTAGGTTATAGGTTATGTTAGGTTTGGTTCGAAAAAAATATGATGCTCCCAACTGAAACATTGGCAGCCCATAACCATGATGTCAATAGCTTACAAAATTATTGTCAAGTCAATTTCCCTAAGACTCTCTCTCACTCTGGATAAGAATATCACTCCTCACCAATAAGGTTTCATCAAAGGAAGATCTATTTAAGATAACACCTTGACAGCAATGGTTGGATTAGAATACACACCATTCACCATGCAAGATTGTGTCGGTTATTGGTTAGGTTAGAGCTAGCAACAAATAGTAGAAAAAACATAAACGAACTTTCATTATGTTAGGTTATAGGTTAGTTTTAGGTCATAGGTTAGGTTGGGTTATAGATTATGTTAGATTAGGTTATAGGTTATAGGCTATGTTAGGTTAGAGCTAGCGGCAATTTAATAGTAGAAAAAACACATGCAAATGGACTTCCAAGATGACTCCTATACTTCAAAAAACGCAAACGGACTTCGATTAGGTTAGTTTATATGTTAGATTATAGGTTGGATTATAAGTTATATTTAAGTTAGATTATAGGTTAGGTTTAGGTTTAGGTTTAGGTTACAAATTAGGCTAGATTATACGTTAGGTTAGAGCTGGCGACAAATTATTAATACAAAAAACACAAACGGACTTCGAAGATGACTAGTGTACTTCAAAAACCGCAAAGGGACTTCGATTAGGTTAGGTTTAGGTTGTAGTTTAGGTTTAGGGTTATGATAGGTAAAGTTAGGTTTAGGTTATATGCTACGTTAAATTATAGGTTAGGTTAGAGGTAGCGGCTATTAATAGTAGAAAAAATGCAAAAGGACTTCGAAGATGACTCGTGTACTTCAAAAAACGCAAACAGGCTAGCCTATAGGTTAGGTTTAAGTTTAGGGTTATGTTAGGTTAGGTTAGGTTTAGGTTATAGCTAGCGACAAATTAATAGTGAAAAAAATGCAAACGGACTTTCAAGATGACTCATGTACTTCTAAAAATGAAAGCAGACTTCGGTTAGGTTAGGTTATAGGTTAGGTTAAGGGTATAGGTTAGGTTATAGGTTCTAGTTCATGTTAGGTTAAGTTAGGTTTAGGTTATAGGTTATGTTAAATTATAAGTTAGGTTAGAGCTAGCGGCAAAAATTAGAAAAAACGCAAACGGATTTCAAAAATGACTTGTGTACCTTAAAAAACGCAAACAGACTTCGATTAGGTTATGTTATAGGTGAAGTTATAGGTTAGATTTAATTTGGCTGTAGGTTAGGTTATAGGTTAGATTAGGTTAGGTTAGGTTAGGTTATAGGTTAGATTAAGCTAGGTTAGGTTAGGTTATGGGTTATAGGTTTGGTTTAGGTTATAGATTTGAAAAACGCTAGCACAATTGGACTTCAAAAGCTCACACAGACTTGAAAAACTAATATATAGTCATTGACCATGTGGTCATAATCTCCCTGCACCTTTAGACTGAGATGTGTGAGAATCGGGTAGGGCTAGAGAATGTGAGGTTGTTAGAGCTAGCGGCAAATAGTTGAAAAAACGCAATCGAACTTCAAAATCACCTTGTGTACTTTAAAATGCAAATGAAATTTGATAAACAAAGTAAAGTAACACAATCGGACTTCAAAAGCGCTTACAAAATTTAACAGCCTTAATATATAGTCATAAACTAGTAAAGATGAGATTATTACCTTGTGGTCCTAATCTCCGTGCACCTCTAGACCAAAGTGTGCAGGGATCGGACTTGGATAGAGAATGTGAGGTTGTTATGTCTTGTCATATAATTAATAGTGTGTAGTTATAACAACTAGAGTGTTTTAATTATTTGTTGCATCATTGGTAGATAAAGTATGGAAGATAGGATGGCATGTCCTTGTGCGCATTGCAAGCATTACATCTTTTGAAAACAAAAAATCTGTGACTAGCACATACGCAATCACGGTCTCTTTCCAATAGAGCAACTACAAGACCTGCATTATCAATCTCATGGTCAAGATATAATAGATCAAACTCCGCAAGTAGATACTGCTCCAAGAATCCCAAAGAAGACGATTTTCAAACGAACAGACATCAACTGAGTCCTCCCAACCAATACCTGATGTAGTATATTAAGAAGTAGAGATGGAGCACATGTTAGACGCGTTCTTTGACATGGATCCCATCATTGAAAATATAGAAGACAAAAACATTCAACGCAATATTGTGGACCAACCTCAGCCATCCCGTCCATATTGACGTCATGATAGAAACGATAAAGAGGGCGAGATGATGCAAACTCTTGCACGCATGCCGCTTTACAATGGTGCAAAAATCTTAGTTTTCTGTACCGCGTTGGCAATGCGTAATTTGCAGTCTGGTCCGATGCCTTAGTCGCTTTTCAGGTAAATACATTGTATCCTAAGCATGATAAAGTGCAAATTACAATTCAATAATGTGATCAAGGGGCTAACTTGTTCATGTAACAACAGGTTGCTCAACGAGAAAATCTTGCCAGAAGGGAATCACATGGCCCCTACTCGTCCAGCCGCTAAAAATCTTAATTTGGGCCTAGATTATCACAAAATACATACATGTCCTAATGATTGTATACTTTTTTGCAATGAGTATGCAAATTTGGAACAGTGTACCAATTGTGGATCAAACAGGTATAGAGAGGACACACAAGGAAAATTTATCTCTATGAAGGTCCTTCAACACTTTCCTATCATTCCAAGAATAAAGAGTATGTTCAGGTGCAAGTACATAGCTGCTTTGATGACATGGCAATCAAATACTAGATTGATGATGATGTGATGTGGGTACCTGCTGACTCTCATGCATGGAAGCACATAGAAGAAAGTTGGCCTACATTTAAGAATGAGCCTCGATGTATCCGCTTTGGTCTGGCAATGGACAGAGTAAACCCATTTGGATTATAGAGTTCTTCATGGAGCATGTGGCCTATTTGTCTAGGTAATTATAATCTTCCACCATGGCTAGCTATCAAGAAGGGCCATCTGTTGTTCAAGTTGCTCCACGGAGCAAGCAAGCGTGTGAAGTATTGGAAATTGAGGTCGAAGAGGAGATTCATGAACAAAGTGCAAGGCCAAAGGATGATATATGTTTGGATTTTGAGTTGGAGGTCAGTGGTGAGCATATGATTGAACCTAGAGATGAAGTGTCAAATATTGAAGCTGATGCGGAGAGCGATGAAGAAGTAGGGTTTCATGACAAAGATGCAGAAGTACAGATTGAGATAGACATCTTTGGTGCATGAGATTAACTAATGATTTTTGATAGGAACTCTTTTGTAAAACTCTTTTTATTAGTTTACAATACACTCTAGATTCATTCATTTGTGTTGGTGATTTGTTTATTTGTTATTTGTATTGATTAAGTGTTTCTTCTATAAAATAATGTATTTTGTGGGTGTTATTTGTGTATCTATAGCCATGGCCGATGACGATGAGCCATTCTCTCCTAGCTTTAGTTTTCCTGTTACTCAGGCCGGCATGTCACCCGAGCAGATGGGTCATTTTTTGACACAATTCACACCAGAGCAGATCGCGATGGCACAGAACCTTTGGGCAGCAGGTTTCTCTAGACCTACTAGGTCAAACCTACACCTAGGACTAATGTGGTCCCTACACCGACCGGACCCACACCTCAATCGAGTGTGCCCCCTATGCCTAGGACTAGTGTGCCCCCTACATTGACGGGTGGTTCGTCGTCGAGATGAGGTAGGTGTTGTTCTGGAGGTGGTGGTTGTTGTGGTAGCTATTCTACCGATGCGTCCACACCACCATGAGAGTGTCCCCTACTCTCTTCAGTAGATAGTTCACCAATTGTCACACCATGTACACCTTGGGGATCACACGAGCATGATCCTAGCAAGGTGTACAAGATCAAGGATGGGGTTTTTGTGGTGGATAGGGTCGGAAAGGCCATGAGATAGAGGATTTGAGAGCTCAGTACGGTTCATTTTGGTCACTGTGTGATGGAGGTTTGGGATAATCTCGACAATGAAAGAAAGAGTTACGTCGTCGAGGCCATTCACAGAGAGTAGAGGCCGGCGGAGGGATACGATGAAGTCTCGAATGCCTGGATTTTGGGCGTGGCAAAGGCCACAATGTCACACCGTCAATCAGAGGTGAGAGATAGGTCTAATGCCAGCAATCCAAAGCCAGCATGGTTGGACGCAGAGGAGTGGGTGGGGATTACATGAGAGACACAAGACAACCCAGGCAGATTTCAACAATAGACAGATGCAGCAAGAGCACCTTTGGAGTCTGCTAGAGCATCACATCTTGGAAGTGGAGGCTACGACACACTTCAACATGAGTTTGTAAGTATTATACGTATGCTTTGTATTGTTGAAAATATATATGAATTTTGAATATTTATCTCATGATAAAACCATAATTTTGTAGGAAGTTTCCATGAAGCGCCTTCCTTCCGACACGCCGAGAGGAGAAGTATGGGTACAAGCATGGACTTGTGGCCCTTTTGACCCAACTGCAGGAGGAAGGAGAGCATGTCAACTGAGAGGCATTACCATGACTGTCTTCTTGATATAGTCTTACTCGGTCATCTTCATACAGTCTTCTTTGTAGTTGTGGTCTTCTTGATACAGTTTTACTCAGTGATTGTTTGCATATATAGTTTTGTAGTGCTTATGTTTATGGTTTTGCATTCCGTTTGTGATTATGATTTGTTTTGCAATTATGGTATGGCACAGAGGTTATGGTTATGGTATGGCATAGAGGTTTTGATCATGTTTTGGCAATTAAGTTATGGTTATGGTTTTGCAATGATGGTATGGCAATCATGTGATAGTTATGGTTTGGCAAATTATCAGATTATGGTTATGGTTATGGTTATTCCATTGTGCCTATGTTTTGGGAGTCGACGTTATGGTTATTCTTTTGATAACTTGTCATGATCAAGCTTTTGATTTTGTTCTTTTGTTCTTTTTACAGTTTTGCTTATCTATAGTACACCCGCTCTTTAGTGTCAGCTTGTAGGTGGAGTGCGGTTGCTTGTGCACTCTTCCTTTGGGTAGAGAGGGTTGTTATCTGTTGTTGCAATACATGCAGCATTAGTTCCCAGCCCTCTCTACCAAAAACAAAAATTGCAGGCTTGGTCGTCGGAACAAAATGTGGTATATACTGGTATAGGCCTCGAAAGAACTGTCGGTATTACATACAATTTCCGGTGCGTATAATTGCGTACATGTAGGCGTATATAACTGCGTATATTTTGACGGTTATAAGTGCATATATTTCAATGGATTTTACCAATATGTATACCGACGCTATGATACGGGTGTTTATTACGATGCTTATTCCAGTGTATTTTACTTATAAAAGAAAGCTTGTCTTGTTGGTATTTGCGTCCATTTTTGTGCGGCATGTTGTAGTGTAATGCTTGCCCTTCAACCTAGTTAGTTAGGTCCTCTTGCGCAAGAACTAATTATCTCATTTGCCATAGTCCTAAAGGCATTGCGACTAGATTCACAACCCATTTATAATGCATGGCTAGTGGATATGTAGGGTGCAATCCATGATGATGTTGAACATTTGAATACATTTGACAAGTTCGACATGACTCTACAAATTGAGATACATCTTTATAAATACCCTTCCACCAATATTTTTCTTTCAACTTGGAGAAGGTTGCCCACCCACCCCTGTGTCCAGCCCATAGACTCTCATGAAACTCTTGCATGAGCTTTACTTGAGTCTCTTTTTTACATATAACCCTTTGTGGTGTAGCACCCTTTTGTTTAGGATACTTCCACAAGTAACCATCCCTCAAAAAGTACCCATATGCTTTCCTACGTATCCTCTTGAATTCTTGTTAAGACCAATCATCCTGTTTTGCTAGAGTACTCAAGTAGCTTCCAATAAGAAGCTAATCACCTTTATAAATCTCTTTCAAGAACAATTCAGGTGGATTAGTAATGCAAACATTGTTACCTTTGACATGAGAGATAGAATAGAACTTTGTGCCTACATCATTGTCCTCATCAATCACCTGTGACTCATCTTCATACATTTCCCTTGATAGCATATCTACCACTATATTTTCTTTACCTGCAATCTGCTTAAACTCGGGATTTAAGGACCTAATGTAGGCAATCCACTGCAACATAGCAATGTCTGGCATTACCAACAACTTGTATTCATCCCAAGAAGTGGTAGATAATCTGTTTCTACAACCACACATGCACCGATTAGGTACTCTTTTCCATTTTTCAAGGCTGTAACCATACCCCATAACTCTCTCTTTATTTGTGGATAGTTTCTTTGGAAATCACTTAGTACCTTTGCTCCAAATCTCACCACATACTTGTGTCCTTCTTTGTCATCTTGCCCTATTTCCCATCCAATCCCTGTAGGACTGGTGTTTATTGTGACAATTATTGGCCTTTGACACTCATAGTCTACCTTTCTCAAAGTTGGTGCTGATTAGATCAACTCCTTTAGCTTTCTCATGGCTTTTACATGTGCTTCTGTCCATTTAAACTTTTGATTCTTTCTAAGAAATGAATAAAGAGGATCAGCTACATGTGCATAATGTGGAACCCAAATAACATAAAAGACACATGCTCCTAGAAACCTTCTAACCTCAGTGATGCTAGTGCATGTTCTATTCATTCTTTGGATGGCATCTACCTTTGTTGGACAAGGTTTCCTATGATATGGACCGCACATGTGTCCCACATGAGCACTTCATTGACACCAAACATAGACTTTTTCCCTAACAAAGTAAGATTCACTTCTTCCAACCTAGACAAAAGTTTATCACAATCACTTATGTGATTTACCACAAACCTTCAACATCCCCTAAGATCCAAAGCTTCATCTTTCTCACTTTATTCACATCCTTTGATAGGCAAACCATCAATGAAAGGCATTGTGATTTGAGGAATTAAGTCATGTAAGACCTTATTCATCCTATTCATCATATGTGCAACCGAGTTGGTTACTCCCTGCGGCAAACCCAAAGGTGTCTTTGTAATAAGGTGTCTTATCTTAGCAGTTGTGATCCCCTTTCCCTATGGCACACTCTGCGAGCTCAATACCTACTGGTGGCGGGCTAAGGTAACCTTTCTTTTGCCTACGCAAAACTTCAGTTCAGAGAAACTTGCAGTTCAAAGGGGTTGAACGCGTCTGCAATTTTAGAAGGATCCCATATCAACTTTGATATCTACTTCACCATCTCCGCCACAATCTCATGGAGTCGTTCCCATCTTCATTAGAAGACGCACAACAGAGATCACCAAGTGTATTAAGGGGAGATAGAGAGAGATGATGCTTGGCGATTAGAGAGAGAGCAATAATGTCATGAGAGAGTGCAAGAGAGAGCTACACAACACAAGAATAGACTTGCAACTTCCTCATTCCATTCATTCACATGATTGATCCATTCTCCATTTACAACAAGGATCCACATTTACAGCTTGCTCATGCCTCTTGGAACTTCCCTCAAGGTGAGTCTTCATGGCTCCCATAAACCTTAGTGTAAAGCCTAGAAAGTGGTGCACTTTACGGTTCAACAATCTTCATGCTGTCAAGTCTCTGCTTTCAATTGCAAGCTGAAATTGATCATACCCTGAGAGTAGAGATCCCCGATCGAGTAGATTGCCCTCCCTGCAAATGCCTTTGCAAACTCATCCACGATTGGACATGTTCCTACATTTCTAATTGTCACCTTGTTCTCACTAGTTGCATATCTTGGATGAAGCGTAGAGCACCATTCTTGTTTGGAACTGTGAACCACCTGTTTGAGTATGGATCACAAGAAGGATCCAAAATCCCCATTTTGATCTTTAGATTCAGTAGCTCTACTAGCTTGGGCAAATGAGCCTTTGGAACCGGAATAGGTCACAAATTCCAAGGCACATGAGGTATTGTAAAAATTACCATGGGAGCTACAATAGAAGGATCAACATATCCTATCTCATGTGGCTCAAATTCAAAAGCCTTACCATGCTTTGAAAGAATTTCTTTGAAGCACTTTGTCTCCTCCTGTGTTAAAAACTCGTCGCAACCAATCTGCAACTCTTGAAAAGACTCCTTTGTGAAAGTATGCCCAATATTTTTAGGATTCCTCAAACTTGGTTGCAAAGAAGCCTGCTCAATCTTTTCCCTATTGTTGGGTAGTAAGGGTGAAGCTACTGGTTTCACCTTCTTTGCTACACTCTTGTATTTAGTTTCAACATGGACTTCTGGGCCACCTGTTTGGTTTTCTTTAAAGGCTTCTAAGACTTGATACATTTTCATAAAGCATACTTTTACAACTTCATTTTCAAGATGTAAACTAGACTCCATTATAGTATCAAGTCACCCATAGTATCTACAAAAGAAACTTGTTCACACAAACCCAAAACATGTTCAGTAGGCTCTAGAAACCCACTCTCTTTCATGCCCATTCGTACATTAGGTACATATTGCCTCTCACATCTCTTCAAGTTTTGTAAAACATATTGATCCATTCCTTGTTACCAAGGATCCCATTGAGAAAGTTTCACTTTTTTTTGGATCAACCGAGACCCTTTTTCTTTCTATACCATTGCAATCCCGCTTTACAATGGTACTTGGCCAAAATCCATCATTTCCCTATGGTCATAAAACTCTTTTTTCACCTTTGGTAGAGAACGATATTTTAGGTTGTCATTTGAGAAATTGAAAAACAAGTTTTCCATCTTTGCTTCATATCCTCGCATAAGTTGAACCATCGTCCATTACCTTTGTTTCCATTTGAACTCCCACAATGTAGGGTTGTCCAAGGATAAGATGATATGAAGATGTGTCCTATATAAAGAATTTTTTCTCAACCTTTACATCACCTATTGTCACCTTTACACTTGGACATGTTGCATACAATTTACCTGATGAATTGTTTGCCACTTTGACATTGACCATCCAGCCATGTTCTATGTCCATTGGCTATTTACATATGTTGTAAAGACATTTTGACATTATATTTATTTCAGAACCATGGTCAATTAAGGCAACAAATGGTTCTTCAAGATCACCTACCTCGATCAATGTATCTGTAGTAGCCCGTGCCCAATGGTTTCTAGAATAGTGGCTCCTAGGAATACTTTGAGATTCTTCCCCATCATCAGCAAATTTCACTTGCCTTACATTCCAAGAAGACTAGTAGCATCCTACCATAGCTTCGTCATCTTCTTTAGCATGCACTTGTACTCCTTGTGTCTTCACAGTATCACCTGCAGCTTGTGGACAAATAGGCTCTCCAAGTGTTTGCTTCTTTCTCTTGATGATGTCAATAATTTCTACATGGAATTCATGCTTGGCTATACCAAGCACCTCCCTCAAAGTAAACTCAACCTTGCTATTCAAAATCCACTCCTCTAGAACTTTCTTTAAGTCTGTAGCAAGCTCAATGTCAGATTGTAGTTTGTAAGCTGCTCATGTTGGCTTACCTTTTGTTGGCTCCTTTTTCTTCCCTGTTGTAGATTCCTCCATGGTCACTTCTGGTGAAGGTGCAAAGGTGTTGCATCATTCTTCAATCAACTAGATTACTCCACCCTATTTCTAGTCATAAGCAATCACCTGCTTCATGTAGAATCTCTTTTGTAAGCTTTCCCTTTTTAGCTAATTGCATGACATTTGGCCAAAGTCGACTATGATGGTCACTCAGCTCTTCATCACTAAGATGCTCAATTTTTACTCCATACGTAGATGCCTCAACTGAAGAGGTGGCATGGTTAGTTGACATATCTTCAACTAAGGTTTGCATTCCCCCCTTCCCAAAGTTAGTTCTCAAGGGTAGACTTGTCTCTCTTAAGTGGATTTTACCATCCTTAAAAAAGACAACATCTTTTGTCAAAGCATCACTAAAACTATCACAATCCCTTCTTAGATGGTCTGTACTATCACACCAAATACATCTATGAACAAAGCCTTCTTTGGGTTTTTGTCTTTGCCTAGAAGTGTCCCTGATGGTTGGCCTTTCTCTTCAAGCTTTCAAGCTTCACTTTCAAGTCACGCATTCCCTTCACAAACTCATCTAGCATGGACTCATCAAACTTAAGGGCGATAAAAGTAGGCTTTATCATTTTTTTAGAAGTTGAGGTGGAAGGACTTGTAGTGTTTACTACCATCTTGTCCTTACTTCTTTGTCATTTGGCAAGCAGTGAGACAACACCTTCAAACTCATTCTAGTTGGTCTTTGGTCCTTTCTCAGCATTTTTATCTTCAAGAAAAAGCTCCAAATTTTCTTGAAACTCTTTACATGTATCTTGTAAGAAAATATCTACCTTCTCTACATCTAGCATGGCCCTTTTTGTCCTGGTGAGTTGTGCATAGCGCCACTCAAATTCCCTAAGTAGCTCCGTTATTGATAGTCCTTGCTTTGGCTTGACTACCCATTCTAAGAATGTCCTTTTGGTCCCTCTCTCAGAGTCCTCCATGAAATATTCCTCCTTTAAAGCTACTTTGAGTTCTTCCCAGTTTCTCCCATGCTCATTTTAATTCCCCTAACATGCTCCCTAATTTTTGGAGCAACAACTAGCTCAAAACTCTGAATCATCTCACCTTCTGACACGTGATGCAACTCCATCTCTTTCACATACTCACGTAAGTACTTGGTTACATATTTGTCATTGAACTATTGACGATTGCTTGTATGGCTTTGGTTGCTGAAATCTCCCTTCTTTCAGTGGCATGTTGTTGTTTCATGAACATTGCAAATTCTTCAAACATGAACATTGCATGTTGTTGTTGCATGAACATTGCAAATTCTTCAAACATTGCATTTTTTATGGGTCAAAATTCATACCCTGTTGCTCAACATGATCACCCATGGTTATCCAAAAACTCACCCTGGAAAATTCGCATCGAGTTCACCAAAAACATGTCAAGAAATTTGCTTTTTATACAAGATTTAGATTCCTCTCGTACGCCTTTCGCATTTTATTTTTGTACCCAAACATATATTTTTATTTTTGTATGCAAACATTGTATTAGATCCACCAAGATTGTATAAGTTTGGTCTCATAGGTCATTTGTCCTTTTGAAGACGTTTAATACAACATTTCATCTCTCTCTCTCTCTCTCTCTCTCTCTCTCTCTCTCTCTCTCTCTCTCTCTCTCTCTCTCTCTCTCTCTCTCTCCCCAAGTGATTATTAACCGTAATAGCTTGGCCAATCACTGCCCGACTGTGTCATAATAGCTTGGCCAATCACTGCCCGACTTTGTTTTGTCCCATCCCTCTCGAAACTTGCGTTGTAGCTAAGCAATCGCAAATTTTTTGTGGATATCTAGTTGATCGTTGCACTACAAGAAGATAGATTAGAACAAGGGGATAGTTATAGAAAATGTAAAACAACACATAGATACATACAACCAACCTATGTGGAGTCGAGGCATGTACAACTCTAGCAAATGACCTATGCACTATCAAAAGTTGATGCCGCCTTTGAAGTGGTCACAATTTTCTTGTCCACATCAATGTCATAAGTCACATCATACAAGCTCACATACATCCAAAACAATCCTTGGTGGTCAGAATTGGGTCTTGGCGAGGACCCCGATCGAGAGGATGTCGGTGTTGACATTGGCGTCGAGATCGGACAAGGTCCCCAGGCCATAGAGGTACACCGTTGAACTTGTCAAGAAGGGACACTACACGCATAAATTAACAAAATGATAATTATATGGATGCTATGGAGATGCTATACTTCTATAATTAAATACCAAAGTAATATCATGTGTCGTGGTCCTGCTGTGTGACCTCATCATCCATGAGTGTTCTGTACTGGCGCGGCTGAGCAAAGGTAGTTGGCTTCGGAAGAGGGGTCCTACTAATGTCACAAGTGTATCACATTTTGGTGAGACAAAATGATATACTTAGGTGAACAATATATATATATATATATATATATATATATATATATATATATATATATATATATACATATATATATATATATATATATATACATACACACACATACATACATACTTTGCATAAAAAGAGATTCAACCTATGTGTTGCTCCTCCTAAAGGGTCTTGAGAAGAGCCCTCGCTTGGGCGTATAGGTTTCAAGACCTCTTGTAGCCGGCGTATGGTCGCCTTCAACTCCTCGTCGGGTAGCTTCTTGTACTCTATGATATCCTCTATTATTTGGTCCCTTGGAATGCCAGCGGCTCGTAACATGCTCTTCAACATCAATAGTAGGCCCACTCGACCTGAGGTGGGAGCCATCAAAATGATCTATTGAAAATTGAAAGTTTTAGCCAAAGTTAAAATGATTCAATAGCTTCTCTAAAGAAATTTGGTCGCTTATCAAAGAAAAAGAGAGAGGATTTACACTTCCACAAATCTTTACTTCTTTCCTTGCTTCAATGATTGCTTTTAGCATGAATGGTGGTTCCTTTTACTTTCTGTGAAGAGAGGGAATGAGAGAGAGCGGTAGAGATGTATAGAGAGAGAAGAGAGAGAGAAGAGGAGAACGACACCCGATTGGGGTCTCAACCAACCCTCTCAAGGACCCCCCACACCATTACAAATATGGTATTTGCTTTTGATTGTGTAAATAAAAAGTCATCGGGTAACTCCTCACGAAGTGGCACCTTTGGACTGTTTTGATGCACCATTGGATCCATCTCAATGTGGGAGTAATTTTGGTCATCAAGGGGTATATTTGGGTTTGTACTCTTGCCATGAGGTCTCGCTCGATCATAGAGGTACCCAAAGAGTTGATTTGAGGGATCATGGCTCTATACAAGTTAGTGTTGAGGAATGTATGCACTCTAGGGGGAATTTTTGATCCGATTCACTCTACCATTGAGGTGTTGTCCGCTATGCACTACACTATTTGGCATGTATGTGAGTGAGGTTACTAACTAAATTGAGAGGTTCATAAATAGAGGAGCACATTTGGCAGGGACATGTGTGGCGACAACAATGACGACAAGGTACTGATGGGGTCTATGGATCCTTATGCCGAGCCAAGGCACAAGGGATACTAGGTATTGGGGCAACAGGCCTTTGACAAGCTTCATGTCCCCAAATGTTATCTCATGGAGTGCATTGCTTGCAAGATATGTCCAATAGGGTCAGGGTTAGGAAGCTCTAGCTATTTTTGTAGATGCACAGCGAGGGCATCTCTCCAAATCCAATGATTATACACTTGCACCTTGAAGGCATGTGGAAAGATGTTGATATAGGCAAAAGAATTCACGGTGATATTGTTAGTTAGGGGTTGTTGAAGAAAACATTGTGCTTGGCACTACCTTGGTTGACATGTATGCCAAATGTGGTGCATTCCGTAAAGCTTTTTGTCCGGGATTTTGTTTCTTGGAATGCACTGATTGTGGGATATTCTAATAGTGGACAAGGCCAAGAAGCTCTGGATTGTTTTCAACCGATGAAAAATGAGGGTCTCTCTTCAGATGCAATTATATATGCTTGCATCTTGAACGCCTATGGCTCTACGTGAGGTGTGGGAGGTTGAGGGCAGTGATAGCCGTTTTTTCGGCTCTTTGTAATTGCCACAGTGAGTTACCTCACCCTACCAAAATCACCCAAACACTGTGGCTATCCCTACCATTTCACTGTACATAGGCGTGCGTGAGTCACGGGACTTTTCCCATATCTTCTTAAAAACCCTCAGCTAGCTAGTCACTGGGCTAGGTGAGCCAAAAAAAATAAAAAAAATAAAAAAAATAAAAGTATATTATGGCCTCTTTGTGTGTAAATATTTCATTGTATATATGGCCTAAATATAGGGATTTTTAATAATTATTTTGGTATTTTATTTAAATATTTCTACTTAGGTGTGTGTTTTATTAAACCTATGTACACCTTCTTTCATCCTCTTACACCATAATTATATATATATATTTTTTTTGCCAATATGTACATACTCTAACCTCATATTTTTCCTTTATACAAATCACTCCCACATTTTCACCCTCACCCTCGTGAAAACAAAAAATTGATTTCTACTCATTGGTTACTTTTATTATATTATTTACTTGCATACCTTTTCCTCTTTCACCCAAAATAATTCAAGGAGGGACCATATCATATGATTCCAATATCTTTCCATATCCATAACTCCTCCATATTTTTATTATTATTTTTACTCATTATTCTAACACCATGTGCTCATTGAGCTAAAGTCCATGAATAGTCCATACACTAGTCCCACCATGTATATATTTCTTATTTCACCAATAATCCTCCTCCATGCATGGGTCAAGGGCAACTTGAATGCTTTGTATTATAATATGACAAAGGAGGGGCTCACTCTTGGATGCATTGTACAAATTCAACAAAGGAGGGGACCACTAAAAGACTTTTGCAGGCATAAAAAACAGGCTTTTTGGTGAGAATTTTGGCACCTATCTTCACTCCGAATTTGGAGCGGTGGTCAAAAGAGAAAATGTAGCCCACGCTCTGAATAATCACCCCAAATTGTTTCATGATTTTTGGAGCTACCAGCTGTGAGCTATGATTTTTTTAGTGGACCCCAGTTTTCCCATGCTATGCAGCCACACTCTCTCTTCCACTTTATCATTTTCCTCTTTCACACACACTTCTCCACTCATCATCCCCATCTCTCTCACCACTCCTCTCTGCACACTACTCACCTTCTCCTCAACCTTGAAGAATAAGAGAAACCATGGTGAACTCATACCTCCCACACACAATTCCATTCCAAAATTGACCACCTAGTCTCATTTTTCCTCCTCCAAATTACCCATATCTATCAAAAAACCACAAAATTCAGCCTCTTCTCTTAAAAGATAGCATCATGGTGGTTGATTACTCAGCTTCAATTACCTTGTCTCTCAAGGAAGGTCAAGAGTGGAGAAAAAATGTACCGTCAAAGCTAGTGGACCGTCAACAAGCGTCAAAATTGGCCCTACTCAAGACACTTGGAGCATCAACCTTGTAAGAAATCCACCTTTTCTTACCTCTTAAGAGTTTTTCTTCCTTATTTGTATCCTACATGGATACTCCCATTGTAAATATTCAATTCCATTTGTAAATTAATACTAACTCTACTAACACTAACCCACTATGAAAAGTCCTATCACCTCTATTTCTCTCCTCTCTCTTTCCCCACCAACTTCTTGATAATTCCAAGCAAAAGAAATTAGATAAATTGCTGAAAATCTAACTCAACCATGGTTAGAGGAGTAACCCTAGCCTTCAAAATTGCTATAAAAGGAGGGTGTAGCTAGCATAAAAGGGGGAAGCCATAAGCAAGAGCACTATGCTATAGCTTGAGAAGACAAGCTCAACCTCTCTAGAAGGAGCTCTTGAGTGGAAGCTCATTGTCTTATGCATGTGCATGTGTTGTAATAGGGGATTAGCAAGGGAAACATATGCCACTGTAAGAGAGAGAGTGATCATTCAATTGAGAGTAGGAAATCTATCATTTCTCCTACTAGTGTAAGCCCAACATTCGCTGAATCAAGGAGGGTGGATTTGGACTAATCTTGGATATTTTGTCTCCTTTCCAACGTGAAGTAATGGACAACAATGATGCGTAAGTGTCTTGGTTTTTTTTAAGTTCTTGATAGCTTGTCTCTGGTGTTGTCATCAATCTAGCCATAAATCCCACATACTGTAAGAGGGCGACAGGATGGAGAGGACTCCCCTGGCCTTAAGACAGTGATTGGGGTGGCTTTTCTAGTGATGTGTTGTGGTGAAATTTACGCAAGCTATGTTGAACAAGTACTAATCTCACTTTGATTTGTCATGACAGATTTGTAAGAAGGTATTAATGCAACAAGCACCCCCTCCCCCTTTCTCTCTCTTTCTTAAATATATAGTTGTGTTTGCTTGATCATTGCCGATACGTTTCAAAGCAGCCCGAGCACTATCTCTCTCTCTCTCTCTCTCTCTCTCTCTCTCTCTCTCTCTCTCTCTCTCTCTCTCGTGTTTTAGTGTGTGAGAGTATTCCATTGGTGTTAGGGTTAGTGTAAACTCCTTGCTTGTTTGTGGGTTGCTCTAACGATTCTCCTCTTTTGCGTCCTAGTTCGCTCTTAAACTAGGTGGTGCCCCTTGTGTAGTTGGGATTTGGCGGTGGGTTTGTTGTTTTGGTTTGTGTTGTGTTGTGCCCCAGCCCCATTGAGCAGCACGGGAGCCTTGAAGGGTTTCTAGAGGCCACTCTTCTTGTTGCCCGCCCCGGACCGCCTCAATTTTGGTGCCCCCACTGAGGACGGCTTGTGTATTTTTGTGTAGAATCAACCTTTAGCATAGTCAAGTAGTTTGCATGAATCACGAAGCTTTGTATGATCCCTTCATTCCCATTGCAAGGCAAAAGGTACACATAATTGTTAGTACTAAGTTGCAATTTCAACGTGTCATTCGTAGAGTTTTAGGTCCTCTTAGGTTGGCCGAGATAAACGCTTCAATAAATCCTTTTATTTTGCCTCTCATTAGGTACGACCTTAGTTTGGACATCTATATTTTTGTTTTGTTTTAAGCATTAGGACATGCATAGGCCATGGATAATGGCCCAGGAATAGAGGTTTTTCCCTTTCATTTTACTCCACACATTAGAATAAACGTTGCAATTAGTAGAAAGATCCATTTTCAACAACGAATGGTGTTCATGTTTGGTGCCCAAAGAGCAGGAGAAATTCTTGCATCACCAAACCCTGTCATTCTACCTCTCATCAACTACCACACTTCTTTTGATGTACATGTGTTCATTTTATTTTAAAATGAAGTGCAGCCCGGCAAAGTAGTGTGTATGTTTGTTTTTTCTTTGTCCAAGTTGTTACAAGAAACAAAAAAACGATCATTTGTTCTAACTGGGAATGTGTGTGCAGTGAAAGTTCAATCCTTAGAGATCTAGCTCTATTACCAATTGAGTTGCAGGAGCAAGTAGTAAGGCGTCTCCCTCATAACAAGAGGGTGGTGAAGTTAAGACGGAAGGTCCTACGCGTTGATTCCATTTTCCTCTTGTTGTTGGGCACTAAGGAAGACCGCGCATTCATCCAACTAGTGTGTGCCCTAAGATTGGTAAATAGAGTGAAATTTGGCGTTTGGCGAGTGCATTTCACCATTGAGGAAGACTCTTCAGGAAACTTGCGGCCAGAGTTCATGCTTCATAGACTCACATTTGGTGAATTTTTCCCTCATTTGCGTCTTATTAATAGTCTTCCTTTCGCTTTCAACAAAGGAGATAGGGAGCTATTCAGAGCTTGTCTTAATAAAGAGAGCATAGAGAAGATTGCAAATTTGTATAAATTCTCATCCTTCTCTACTTTCTATGACACTTTGTTCATAGAGACATTGTAAATCTCTTTATGCTTTTGAATGATTTAACCATAACCCTAAGGAGTTTTTGTCCAGGAATTTTGTAGCACAAGTGGAGTCTTTAAATCTTGCAAACTTGATTGGACTTGATGAGGATGTTCTTTATGAAATTGTGAGAAGGTTGCCTCACTCCGACTGTGTGGAACTCGAAGGAAAGGAGCTCCTAGTCAATTGCTACTTTCTCACGGCCTTCGACGAGCATGAAGATCTAGTTTTTATACAAACCGCTTGTGCATTGGGAATTGTAGAGCAAGTGCAATTTATCACTTGGGACGTGGTTGCTCTTTTGGATCCAGAAAAGGAAGTTCTAGAGATTTTTGTTTATCGCCTTAGCTTTGAAGAATTTCAACCCTTCTTAGAGCTCATCAATAGTCTACCCTTTTGTTTTGATCAAACAAATCGAGACCTTATTGAAGCTTGGATAGCTGAAGAAGAAAACCTAGAGTGGTATTTTCTCACTTCTTCATTTGCAGGCGAGTGGTTCTAGATCTCTATTGTATCCCTTATTGTAACTCGTGTTGTAATCTTTCATAATAATGGAGAGCCAACGCCAAATGTCTGGATATCCTCTTTTCTTTGGAGAGCCTGGAGAGGATGCAGAATTATTTTTAGCAAATTTCAAGATGTCTTGCCGTATCAAGAGGATAGTAACTGATCAAGAACGTGTAGAAATGTTTGAGGTGGTCCTTAGGAAAGATGCTAGTACTTGGTTTGACTCTTTGCCTGAGGAAGTTAAGGGGAATTACACAGAAGTTTTAAATCGTTTTAAGAGATACTTCTTTGATCCCCAAAACACTCAGAAAACTATGGCAAGACATTGTTTCTCATAAGCAAAAAGACTTAGATGACTACTACTTGTACAAGCAAGAGTTTCTACGTCTTTGGGCTCTATGGATACGAAATGTTGCTAACCCTGGTGATGGTGCAGAATTTTTAAAGAAGGAGAGGTTCATAGCCGGACTCTTTCCTGACTTAAGGTAAAAGTTGAGGCGGGAGCACCTGCTACTTTTGATGCAGCTGAAACTAGGGCTGCTGAGAAGTATAGGAAACTCAAGTGCTTAAGGGGAGAGGTTCCAATAGAAGGTCTTAGACCCAAAGGTAAGTCACAAGCATCAACATCGAGGGAGCTTCCTGAGGTAACGGCGGAAGTAATTGAGAAGTTAAACGAATCTTTAAGCAGCCTGTCAATTCACCTTGCACAAGCTGTAGGTCCAAAGGGACAAGCAAAGAAGTCTGAAGAGCGAGATCCACGACCTAGGAGAGTCTTGCAATGTTGGAATTGCGGAGAGTCTGGACATGGGATGTATAATTGTCCTTGGCCCCGTGGGGAGCCAGGGAGGCCTAACTTGAATTACCCAGTGATGAATGCAGGTGAAGGAACTGGTCAACAACCAAGGCTTCTACAAAGGCCAAATGGACCAAGACCACCTCCACAAGGGGTAGAAGGAGTTCCACCTTTGCCAGATCCAAATGTGCATGTGGTAGAGGTGACAAATTCAAATGAGGTTGACATGGAAGCCAATGGAATTAAGCGTGGCCGAGGAAAAGGTAAAGAGAAAGAAGGAGTCACATCATAGAGTGACCATGGACAAGGCAAGAAGGCAAAGGGAACCAAGGAAACCAAGAGGACTCGACGTCGTATCAACCTCCAAGACTTCCCTCTTGGACATGGTATGGCTCCGTACAACTTGTTGGAAGACATGAGAGGTAAGGGTCCTGATATTTCATGGCCTCAATTTCTTGCATTATGTCCACAAGTTAGGAGGGATTTAACAAGGGCAGTTAGCACTAGGAGAAAGGTAAAAGAGAGTGTGCCTGTTGTAAAAATTGCACAAGCTGAAATGAATGAGGACATTACACCGGTGCTAGACTGTTACATCAAAGGGAGATTGGTTAGGAAAGGTCTAGTGGATGGGGGTGCACAAATTTGCATCATGACAGAGGGAGTCATGCAAAAACTAGGCATGCACATCCATGAGACACCTGAAATTAGGGTCAAGATGGCAAACAATAGCAAGGCTAGGTGCGTAGGCATTTGTAAAAATGTTTTTGTGGAGGCCTTTGGCATTAAGAAGGCAGTGGATTTCTATGTCATGTCTACCAAGGGAAATGGTTACCCATTTATCCTAGGAAGACCATGGCTAATGAAAATGCGAGCTTTGCAGGATTGGGAGAGTGGAAAGCTAATTTGCAGGAATGACAATCACAAGAAGGTTGTCTTTGACATGAAGGAGCAACGCCAAGAGGAGCTCCATGAAGAATCATCTCAAAGTGAGACGGAAGAAGGTTGGACCGATAGCACTTCAGAAGAAGAAAGTAGCGGCAGCATTACTGAAGAGGAGTCTTCCATCGAAGTCATGGGGGTAAGGTTTAAGCCAAGCAACCAAGAGACCTCTTGTCAAGGCTTGGAGGAGGTAGGTCCTCAAGAGAACGAAGGTGATCAAGATGAAGGGATGCTGGAAGGTATGCTATCAACAACACTTACAAAGAATGAAAGAGAGGAGTTCAAATGTGTGCTAAGGAAGTTTCCTAGGCTTTTTGCTAAAGACTACACCGATGTGCGTGGAGTAGATGCTGTTCAACACAAAATTGAGTTGAAGCCAGAGGCCACACCTAAGGCTTAGAAGCTACGAAGGCTAGGAGTCATCAAGGAGCAGGCTTTACTCAAGGAGGTAAGAAAGCTTCTAGCAGGAGGGTTCATTTATCCAGTGGAGAATTCATAGTGGGTCTCTCCTGTTTTTGTCACTCCTAAGAAGAACGGCAAGTGGAGGGTGTGTGTGGATTACCGTCCCCTCAATGAGGCAACAAAGAGAGATCACTTTCCCCTCCCATTCCAGGATGAGATACTAAATGAGGTAGCTAGTCATGAGAAGTACACTGTGTGCGATGGTTACTCAGGTTACTTTCAAATAGGGATTGCACTGGAGGATCAATTGAAAACAACCTTTATCACTCCTTGGGGTTGTTATGCTTTTAGAGTCATGCCATTTGGTCTGACAAATGCTCCTGCAACATTCCAACGTTTCATGAATATGGTGTTTCAAGCATTCTTTGGAAAGTCAATTAGGGTGTTCATTGATGATTTCTGTATTTATAGCTCAAAATCATTGCATCTACAAAGGGTAGAAGAAGGTTTAAAGAAGCTCTACGACATGGGAGGTCAACTCAACCCCGACAAGTGCCATATAGGTGAGGATGAAGTAATCTTGCTTGGTCATAAAGTTTCTTACAAAGGCATTGAAGTGGATCCTTCGAAGGCAAAGGCTCTTATTGAGCTACCATCACCCAAGAGTCTTAAGGAGGTCATCTCATTCATTCAAAAGGTGAAGTATATGTCACGCTTCATTCACTTAGCCTCGGAGTTACTTCACCCTTTGCAAAAGTTGACACAACAAGTAGAATTTGCATGGTCTGATGAGCTTGAAGAGTACTTTTGTAACATTAAAGTCATTTTGTCAGAGCTACCAACACTCATGCCTCCTTGTTGGGAGTACACATTCTTTGTTAGCTCTAGTGCTGGGAAAGAAACAATTGGTGCTGTGTTGCTACAACAAGATCCCCACAGTACAAGGATGCGACCCATCTACTTTGCTAGTAGGGTCATGAATGCTTTGGAGAGAGACTACATAGAAGCAGAACTCATGATGCTTTCTCTCATGTTTGCGGTGAGAAAGTTTAGATCCTACCTGCTACCAAAACCTTTTGTAATTCTCACTGCAGAAAATTTGTTCCCTTGGGTGTCATCTCAAATGAATCTTAGTACTAGGATCTCAAAGTGGATTATGGAGTTGCAAGAGTTTCAATACTCTTTCAAGGTAGAAGATAGTGTGCGTGCACAATTGGCAGGGATTCTCACTTATAGGGTGCACGAAAAGGAGATTAAGGTGCCTGAAGTAAAGACCCTACCATTGCCACCACCAAAAAGTATTCCTAATGCTTTTACTTTGTTCTTTGATGGAGCTTTTCGTCGAGCCACAGGAAAAGCAGGGGGAGGGCTAGTGTTGCTCAACCCAAGTGGAGAGGTGGTCATGAAAGAGAAGTTCAATCTACCAAGTTCAGCTAGCAACAATGAAGCAGAATATGACACTCTACTTCATGGTTTGAAGATGTGCATTGGCCAAGGGATACAACGCCTCATGGTAAAGGGAGATGCACTTCTCATTGTTAAACAGATTTTAGGCATTTGGGCATGCAAGAATGAGAGCTTACGGACAAAAGTTCATGCCATTCGTAGATTGTTTAATCAATTTGAAGAAGTGCAACTATATCATATTCCTAGGAAACAGAATGAAGATGCTGATTTACTTGCACAACAAGCCGTTGCATGTGTAAAGAAAGAAGTGCAGGTCATCATGGTGGCGGCTGCTGTGAAGCAACCGAGGTACCAGGGATTGGAGTCATTGGCTCCCATCATTGGCTACATTTTGGAGGGTGAGTTTCCACCAGACTTCACAAAAGCTCAGAAGAGGAGACTCATGAAGAAGGCAAGCGTATATCTCTTCCTAGAAGGCTCCCTCTATCAAAGAGGGAAGGATCAAGTGTGCAGACGAGTACCAACTATTAAGGAAATTCCAGCCATTCTAAAAGGTTTGCATGAAGAGGCATGTGGTGGTCATTTTGCCCAAGAATTAACTGTGAAGAAGATTTTGCTTTCGGGGTATGTTTGGCCAAGTTTGCATGTGGATGTTCAACATTGGTGTAAAAGCTGTCACACTTGTCAGATAAATGGAAATAGAAGGTTGGTGCATGGCCCGAGGAAAATAGTGCTTGCAAATGGACCCTTTGAAAAGTGGGGCATTGATGCTATGGGTCCTCTGCCTACGACAAAAAATGGTAAACTCTACATTCTAGTGGCTGTAGACTATATGACTAGGTGGGTGGAAGCACAAAGTGTGGCAAAGGTAAATGAGAAGACAGTAAGCAAATTCGTCTACACTCACATTTGTTGTAGATTTGGCACACCTTTGGAGATTGTTTCTGATAATGGTCCAGGGTTTAGAAAAGGATTGCTCACAGAAGTTTGTGAAGAGCTTCACATTCTACATCGTCATAGCACACCATACTACCCACAGTCAAATGTTTTGGTGGAGAAGGCTAATGGTGTCATTGCAGGAATCATTAGAAAGATGGTGCAAAACAAGACAAAATTATGGGATGACTTCTTGGATGGTGCCTTGTGGGCGTATCGAACCACATTTAGGGAAGCCACGGAGTTCACACCATTTCACTTGGTCTATGGTCAAGAGGCTTTACAGCCAATTGAGCTAAACATTCCAACAATGCGACTTCATGGCAAATCAGCACAAGATGATCAAGAGGTATGGATG
Organism: Adiantum capillus-veneris; assembly: GCF_014529385.1. Taxonomy (NCBI): domain Eukaryota; kingdom Viridiplantae; phylum Streptophyta; class Polypodiopsida; order Polypodiales; family Pteridaceae; genus Adiantum; species Adiantum capillus-veneris. The sequence goes on from NC_140938.1 coordinate 160,275,565, forward strand.
GATCGACTTCTTACGTTAGTGGAGCTTGAGTGGAAAAGAGAAGCAGCATACGAGTGCTACAAGAGGAAAGCCACACAAGCGAAAGAAACGCACGACAAGAAACTGAAGGACAAAGGCATCAAGGAAGGAGAGCTTGTGCTAAGGTATGACAATCGACTTGACAATCGTTTTGATGCCAAGTTTGAAACTAGATGGCAAGGGCCATACATAGTCAAGAAGGCTTTCAATTCTAGCTACTATCAGCTTATGGACTTGAATGGTAAAGAGCTCTCCAGGAAGGTAAACGGGTATCGCTTGAAGCCCTATTTGAGTCGCCTTCTACCAAAGGATCTACCAAAGATCTGTCCAAAGGCCGCTGTCTCATGTAAGTATTGTTACATGAAGCATGAGTGTAACTCCAGCCAAAATTCTGAGGGGCCAAACAATGAAGATCTCGTCAAGGACTCTGAAGCACTCTCTTTGGAAAAGATGCTCTATGATGGTACATGAATATACCATCATCCAGGGGGAGGGCTAATGATAGACGTTTTTTCGGCTCTTTGTAATTGCCACAGTGAGTTACCTCACCCTACCAAAATCACCCAAACACTGTGGCTATCCCTACCATTTCACTGTACATAGGCGTGCGTGAGTCACGGGACTTTTCCCATATCTTCTTAAAAACCCTCAGCTAGCTAGTCACTGGGCTAGGTGAGCCAAAAAAAAATAAAAAAAATAAAAGTATATTATGGCCTCTTTGTGTGTAAATATTTCATTGTATATATGGCCTAAATATAGGGATTTTTAATAATTATTTTGGTATTTTATTTAAATATTTCTACTTAGGTGTGTGTTTTATTAAACCTATGTACACCTTCTTTCATCCTCTTACACCATAATTATATATATATATATTTTTGCCAATATGTACATACTCTAACCTCATATTTTTCCTTTATACAAATCACTCCCACGTTTTCACCCTCACCCTCGTGAAAACAAAAAATTGATTTCTGCTCATTGGTTACTTTTATTATATTATTTACTTGCATACCTTTTCCTCTTTCACCCAAAATAATTCAAGGAGGGACCATATCATATGATTCCAATATCTTTCCATATCCATAACTCCTCCATATTTTTATTATTATTTTTACTCATTATTCTAACACCATGTGCTCATTGAGCTAAAGTCCATGAATAGTCCATACACTAGTCCCACCATGTATATATTTCTTATTTCACCAATAATCCTCCTCCATGCATGGATCAAGGGCAACTTGAATGCTTTGTATTATAATATGACAAAGGAGGGGCTCACTCTTGGATGCATTGTACAAATTCAACAAAGGAGGGGACCACTAAAAGACTTTTGCAGGCATAAAAAACAGGCTTTTTGGTGAGAATTTTGGCACCTATCTTCACTCCGAATTTGGAGCGGTGGTCAAAAGAGAAAATGTAGCCCACGCTCTGAATAATCACCCCAAATTGTTTCATGATTTTTGGAGCTACCAGCTGTGAGCTATGATTTTTTTAGTGGACCCCAGTTTTCCCATGCTATGCAGCCACACTCTCTCTTCCACTTTATCATTTTCCTCTTTCACACACACTTCTCCACTCATCATCCCCATCTCTCTCACCACTCCTCTCTGCACACTACTCACCTTCTCCTCAACCTTGAAGAATAAGAGAAACCATGGTGAACTCATACCTCCCACACACAATTCCATTCCAAAATTGACCACCTAGTCTCATTTTTCCTCCTCCAAATTACCCATATCTATCAAAAAACCACAAAATTCAGCCTCTTCTCTTAAAAGATAGCATCATGGTGGTTGATTACTCAGCTTCAATTACCTTGTCTCTCAAGGAAGGTCAAGAGTGGAGAAAAAATGTACCGTCAAAGCTAGTGGACCGTCAACAAGCGTCAAAATTGGCCCTACTCAAGACACTTGGAGCATCAACCTTGTAAGAAATCCACCTTTTCTTACCTCTTAAGAGTTTTTCTTCCTTATTTGTATCCTACATGGATACTCCCATTGTAAATATTCAATTCCATTTGTAAATTAATACTAACTCTACTAACACTAACCCACTATGAAAAGTCCTATCACCTCCATTTCTCTCCTCTCTCTTTCCCCACCAACTTCTTGATAATTCCAAGCAAAAGAAATTAGATAAATTGCTGAAAATCTAACTCAACCATGGTTAGAGGAGTAACCCTAGCCTTCAAAATTGCTATAAAAGGAGGGTGTAGCTAGCATAAAAGGGGGAAGCCATAAGCAAGAGCACTATGCTATAGCTTGAGAAGACAAGCTCAACCTCTCTAGAAGGAGCTCTTGAGTGGAAGCTCATTGTCTTATGCATGTGCATGTGTTGTAATAGGGGATTAGCAAGGGAAATCTATGCCACTATAAGAGAGAGAGTGATCATTCAATTGAGAGTAGGAAATCTATCATTTCTCCTACTAGTGTAAGCCCAACATTCGCTGAATCAAGGAGGGTGGATTTGGACTAATCTTGGATATTTTGTCTCCTTTCCAACGTGAAGTAATGGACAACAATGATGCGTAAGTGTCTTGGTTTTTTTTAAGTTCTTGATAGCTTGTCTCTGGTGTTGTCATCAATCTAGCCATAAATCCCACATACTGTAAGAGGGCGACAGGGTGGAGAGGACTCCCCTGGCCTTAAGACAGTGATTGGGGTGGCTTTTCTAGTGATGTGTTGTGGTGAAATTTACGCAAGCTATGTTGAACAAGTACTAATCTCACTTTGATTTGTCATGACAGATTTGTAAGAAGGTATTAATGCAACAAGCACCCCCTCCCCCTTTCTCTCTCTTTCTTAAATATATAGTTGTGTTTGCTTGATCATTGCCGATACGTTTCAAAGCAGCCCGAGCACTATCTCTCTCTCTCTCTCTCTCTCTCTCTCTCTCTCTCTCTCTCTCTCTCTCTCTCTCTCTCTCTCTCTCTGTGTTTTAGTGTGTGAGAGTATTCCATTGGTGTTAGGGTTAGTGTAAACTCCTTGCTTGTTTGTGGGTTGCTCTAACGATTCTCCTCTTTTGCGTCCTAGTTCGCTCTTAAACTAGGTGGTGCCCCTTGTGTAGTTGGGATTTGGCGGTGGGTTTGTTGTTTTGGTTTGTGTTGTGTTGTGCCCCAGCCCCATTGAGCAGCACGGGAGCCTTGAAGGGTTTCTAGAGGCCACTCTTCTTGTTGCCCGCCCCGGACCGCCTCAGCAGCTAGAGGCATGAGAAACACTATTCAAGGCCATGCAAGTACGATGCACTTCTTAGAACAAAACACAAAGAAGCTCCAAGAAAGCAAAAATATTTGCTACACAAGCAGGAAACTGTGCTAAGAAGAAGTATTTATACCAAGGCAATGAATACATGCTAATATTCGTGATAGTTAGCTACTTGAAAAGACTACATGCATAGGAAATAGGGTAGTCAATATGTATGTCAAGGGTAGCAACACTTCTCAAAGTGCAACAAGTCCTCAACAAGATTCCTGTCTCCAATGTTGTCCATGGAGTGCATTGATTGCAGGATATGTCTGATAGGGTTAGGGTCAAATAGGTTGTCTTTGGTAGGTATAGGTGGTGCACCTCTCAGAGCACAATAGGTCCTTAACAAGGCTAGGGCTAAGATCTATCGCCAACTCGCGAGGACAACAGCGCGGCTAAAAATCTACAAGCGCTCAAAGCTGAAAATGCTAGCTATCTTGGGCTAAAAACACTGGCCTTTCAGCATACAACAAGACGCTCCTCAGAAATCTTGAGATGCTTCGTTCAAAGGTTTTCTAGCATAGAACAAAACGCTCCCCAAACATCCCGTATGCGTCCTTTTGAGGTTTTCAAGCATACAATAAACGATCCCTAGACATACTGTTTGCATGGTTCTGAGGTTCAAACAATGCTAAAACCACATTTCTCACTAATCTACCTAGGAGTAAATAACCAAGCATTAAAACTAGTATTTAAACCAAAGTCAAACAATTCAAATCGGCACCACAACATGTTCAAAACAAACACCATCCATTTCAAACAAACTCTAAATAGGATCAACAATTAAGTTCTTAGACAAAATTCAAAAAACTGCTAATTCAAGCTGAAAAAGCATTCTTGACATCAATCAAGCTCGAAAGTCGTAGGGCTTTTGTCTTGAACCCTGCACTAAAATTAGGGTTCCATTTCTTCCATAAATTTGTAGTTGACTGCATCATGGTCCATAAGCTCTTGAATAGTTGAAACAAGGCTTAACACACAATGTTCCTATGGAAAATTTAGGAGAGTACTCGTAGAGGCTAAGATATGCGAGTTGTGTCATATAGATCCATAGACAAGGTTACATCATAACTATCATGGTCCGTCGATTTCACTGTCTTTTTAGAGAGGCTTTGGACCATTGGCTAGAGTTATGAGATATCAATAGCAGATATGCCTTGGGTTGTTTTTGCTAGAGCTACACAGACACAAGGAGAGTCTCTTGAGAAGATCAGACAAAGGGAGACATTCACAGAGGGAGATTACTGACTTCTCTAGAGCTTGCTTCACAAAAAACTTTAGAGCGCACTTATACCAGAGGTATATTAGTTGACATAGCCATTGAGCTCGAGAGAGCTATACATCCACGTTGTCAAAAGTTTTCTGGAGCAAGGGATTGCGCATATGTATATACACATGCATGGTGCATGAAATAAAGGATTGCCCATTTTCCTTAGCCAGGTGGTTACGTGGGGCCCACATGTGTACAGGTAGGACACCATGTACATAGTGCATCGATTTTCACTATTACCAGTACCACTGTGTTTTTTCTACAATAAGGAGGAGTTGGTAGTGCGTAAAACTTCTCGAGGAAGCTATCCGCGGGCCGACGACGTGAGGTCAGCAGGTTCGTCAGATGGCATCTAGTGGCGTCAGGAGGGCGAACGAGGTCAATATTTGCACGTGGAGAAGTACGGGCACAACATGGGTGTTTTCTTCTGAGATTTATGCAGAAAGGTCATCATTAGGACCACTTTTTGGGGCCACTTCACGTGGTGGCGAGATGCATTATTGGAAAAAAGCTGAGTGTCAGGTGTGCGAATGATGCAAAAAGGTGACAACTATGCACTGCGAGGTCAGTTTTTGGCCTGTTCGGGGTCCGTTTGAGGTCATCTAAAAGGCCAAGGGTGCCCAACTAAAAAAGCTAAGTGTGGGAACTGAAAAAACTGAGAGAAGACCAGAAAAAAACGTGGAGAAGAGAGGAGGAACAGCCGCAGCTGTGTTTTTGCTCATTTTGGAGCCTGTTGTGGCCGTAAACTGCTCATCCGAGGTCGGATTTGAGCACTTTGACATTGTAGACTGGGGTTTTGGGCCGTTCCGGACGCGATGGCGCTGTCCATTTTTCCAAATTCCTCACTCTTTTCCTGCTGTTTTTCTGTGTAAGTTTCTCCTATGAGCGAAGTTTCTGCTCCAGTTTGTGATTGTATCTGGCTTATTTTACCCATATTGTGTGAGCTGTTTGCCCCATTGGTGTTGGCCCAAGCTCATTTGTATCTAAACATCAGAAATTCTCCTCTTTTGAGCTGAGTTTTTTGGGTGTGTGTTTGTGTGTGTGTGTCTGTGTGGAGTGGGCAAGTGGATAGTCTCTCTCCTCTCACTCCAGAGGTGTGTTCCCTGTCTCGGCCAGGTGTGTTGTGTAAGCCGAGTGGTGCCCCATAGTGTGTGTGTGTATCTTTCCAAGAGTGTGTGTCGGGTCGTTATAGAGGCGCTGTGTGTGTTTTCATCCCGCTCACATTCTTTTGGCGCCCCCACGGAGGATCTTCTTCGAGTACCTTCTGCTTCGAGCTTCGAGCTTCGAGCTTCGGGATTACAGGTTGCAGGTTGCAGATTACAGGTTACAGGTTACAGGTTACAGGAACAGGGACAGGGACAGGTACAGGTGATTCACACAGGTACAGGTAGCTGGAGTACAGTGATGTCACTTGCAGTTGTTGTGGGAATGCATCACTTGGCGCCTATTTGAGCGCATTGTCTGTTGGATTGTACGTTACTTGTGGAAACTGCCATTGTACGCCTTTGTGGAGCCATATATGGTTTTATTTGGCAGTCCCAGCCATTTCTGAGACTTGGTCTGGAAGATAGTCATTTCTGAGACTTGACTATACGCGATTTGCATTAGCCTTCGTGTGAGGGTCGATAGCGTGAGGTTTGTATTGAGCTGGGGGATTCTCAAATGTGGAGATCCTTTCGGTGATACAGGTAGCTGGAGCACCCTTTTTGTGACCTCGCCATAGGCTATGTACTAGTGAGTCCTATTTGATGCTCGGGTTCTATTGTTGGCAGTTTATGCATACAGATACAGTCTATATTTTAAGTTCTCATTGCTCTACTTCTGGGGAAACTCTGTCGAAATTTTCCCAAGTTATGATGGCTGGTTTTTTGGTATTTTGAGCCATTTATGCTGTTATGCTGCTGAAATTCTGGCAAAATCAGAGGTTGAGTCAGGTGTGCCTTCTTGGGAGCTGCATGGTTGGCTTTAATGGATGATCAAAATGGACCTCAATTCACTCCATTTCATTTAACTCAGAGAATCCAGATAAATGTTCATGTGTCAAGGAAGATTTTTTTCCAGCAGCACATAGTCTTTATGTTTGGGCCAAGAAGATTGAGAGAGATCCTGGAATGTCCTTTGCCTGTTGTAATTCCGATGATCAACTATGAAAACTCATTTGATGTGCATGTGTTTGTCCTTATCTAAAGTTGAGCTCCATTGAAGTTTCTGGGGATTGGGAAGTGAAAAGTTTTGGGTTCTTGCACGTGTGTTCGAAGGGGTTCTCAAAGCATCATAATTTGGGTAGCCATGGCTTTCTCTTATCCCGAGTTTCATGGAAGAAGTGATGAAGATGTGGAAGAATTTTTGGAAAAGATGGAGGTTGCCTGCATTAGCAACCAGATTCATGACCCTACGCAAATGTTACGCCTTCTCCAAATTTGTTTGAAGAGTGATGCACGAGCTTGGTCCAAAGCATTTGAAGAGGAGTTGTGTATGGCTGATCCACCTATAAGATTGAGTTGGGACAATCTAAGGCATGGATTGGAAGTGGAGTTTGTGAAGATAGAAGACCCTGACAAGGTGTGGCAAGAAGTACAGGCTTTGGTGCAAAAGGAAGGTGAGCCAGTAGATGCGTACATACGTAAGTTTTCATTGGCATGGGAGCGAATGTGCAAGGCTTTAGCACCACAGGTACCCCCGCCTGACATGATGAAGAAGGACAGGTTCTTGGCTGGTCTTTGGGAGAATATACGTTGGAGAGTGGAGCTAAAGAAGCCTAGGACATATGAAGATGCACTAGAGGTAGCAAGGAACAAAGAGTGGAAGCTGAGGAAAATGAGCCAGTTAGGGGTGGAGTCTTTGCCAATGAGGTCTGAATTTCAGCCTATAGAGTCTTTACAAGGGCGCATGTCAGGGGTTCATCATGAACCAGTGGTTCCTGTTACTACTCAGGTTATGCCAGCAGTGGTCACTACAGCAGTGCAAGATGATGGCCTAAGGCAAGACATGAGGCAAGTGGTTGATCTGATGAAGAATCTCAGCCTAAACATGCCAGGTCAAGTGGGAAATAATCGAGGTCGAGGGCGGTTTGCAAATCAGCCAGCAGGTGAAGAAAGACCTAGGAATGGTGCTGGACAAAGTAATAGTAGGTTTTGGAGGCAGACGCCCACATGTTATAATTGCGGAGAGTTGGGCCACATCAGCTCGCAATGTGATAAGCCACCAAGGATGGGGGGAGACATGTATCCATTGCCAAGACAGGTGCTAACTAGGTCAAATGATTATGGCATCGAAATTAAGGGAGACGAAGGAACCAGTGGACTGACCCAGGAGGAAAAAGGGAAGACAAAAGTGCTTAGTGTAGTCACCTTGGAGAAGGCATCAAAGCTAGAGGATACATTAGTGATGCCTATTGGGAAGAGGACCACAGAGGATAAGGAAGGAAGAAGTGCCCCAGGTCCTAGTAAGAAGAAAGGAAAGAGCCATGAAGGCGAGGATGTCAAGGCCAAGAGGAAAAGGAGAGCTTGTCGAAAGTTTCATGTTTCAGATTTTCCACTAGGGGATGGGCAATTAAGCTATGACTTAAAGGAGGATTTGACGAGCAGGAAGGCAGATGTTACTTTTGGGCAGCTTATAGAGATGGTGCCTAAGCTAAAGCGACAGTGGAAGAGGATGGTTAACCCAATGGAGAAAGAGCCAGAGAGAGGTTCAGTGAAGGTGTTGGCAATGGACGAGCTACCAGACATTTGTCCAATAGTAGATGTGTGGCATAAAAGGAAAAATTTGGGACAAGGTTATGTGGATGGCGGAGCCCAAATATGCGTCATAACACACTCATGCGTTGAGAAGATGGGTCTCACAGTGGCTGGGGTGTCAGGTTTTCGGATCAGATTGGCAAACCATCAAAAAGTAAAATGCTTGGGTGTTGTAAAGAGCTTAGAAGTGGAGGCATATGATGCAAAGGCAGTGGTTGATTTTCATGTGATGCCAGCAGGGTTGGGAGCATATCCTATTATACTGGGCAGACCATGGTTACGTGCAGTGGGAGCTGTTCAAGATTGGCGACATGGTACGATTAGCCTCTATGGAAAGACAGGTACCAAGAAGCTTTATAATATGGACACAAGGAAACGATTAGAGGAGCTTTATGAAGATGAGGATGAGTCTAGTGATGAAGACTCTTCCACGGTGATTGATGAGGACAGTGATAGTACTACCAGCAGTGATGAGGATGCTGATGTTTCATTTCTTTTTATGGACAAAGAAATCCAGGAGGATGGTTTAGTTTCATTTGCGAATGAGGATGAAAGTGAAGGGCCTTATGAAGTGATTGAAGGGCTGATGCAAACCAAAGTTGAGTTTTCAAAGAAGCGGGAATTGATGACACAAATGATCAGTGGAGACCTCTCAGCTATGGAGAAGGAGATATATTTGTACATGCAAGTCTATGCCAAAGTAATTGATGATTTTCTTGATGGGAGGTTGATAAATGGCATCTCTACAGGTTTTCCTTCGGAACCAGGTCAAAGTTTGATTAAGCTTTTGATGCAAGGAATGCCAACTGTTTTTGTGTGGGATCCAGGTGGAATGAGCATCTACTAGTGTTGCTGCTGCTGAGCATGAATGCTCTAGCAGGCTAGGGGGTGGGCAAATTATGTAAGGAGTTTTCTGGAGCAAGGGATTGCGCATATGTATATACACATGCATGGTGCATGAAATAAAGGATTGCCCATTTTCCTTAGCCAGGTGGTTACGTGGGGCCCACATGTGTACAGGTAGGACACCATGTACATAGTGCATCGATTTTCACTATTACCAGTACCACTGTGTTTTTTCTACAATAAGGAGGAGTTGGTAGTGCGTAAAACTTCTCGAGGAAGCTATCCGCGGGCCGACGACGTGAGGTCAGCAGGTGCGTCAGATGGCATCTAGTGGCGTCAGGAGGGCGAACGAGGTCAATATTTGCACGTGGAGAAGTACGGGCACAACATGGGTGTTTTCTTGTGAGATTTATGCAGAAAGGTCATCATTAGGACCACTTTTTGGGGCCACTTCACGTGGTGGCGAGATGCATTATTGGAAAAAAGCTGAGTGTCAGGTGTGCGAATGATGCAAAAAGGTGACAACTATGCACTGCGAGGTCAGTTTTTGGCCTGTTCGGGGTCCGTTTGAGGTCATCTAAAAGGCCAAGGGTGCCCAACTAAAAAAGCTAAGTGTGGGAACTGAAAAAACTGAGAGAAGACCAGAAAAAAACGTGGAGAAGAGAGGAGGAACAGCCGCAGCTGTGTTTTTGCTCATTTTGGAGCCTGTTTTGGCCGTAAACTGCTCATCCGAGGTCGGATTTGAGCACTTTGACATTGTAGACTAGGGTTTTGGGCCGTTCCGGACGCGATGGCGCTGTCCATTTTGCCAAATTCCTCACTCTTTTCCTGCTGTTTTTCTGTATAAGTTTCTCCTATGAGCGAAGTTTCTGCTCCAGTTTGTGATTGTATCTGGCTTATTTTACCCATATTGTGTGAGCTGTTTGCCCCATTGGTGTTGGCCCAAGCTCATTTGTATCTAAACATCAGAAATTCTCCTCTTTTGAGCTGAGTTTTTTGGGTGTGTGTTTGTGTGTGTGTGTCTGTGTGGAGTGGGCAAGTGGATAGTCTCTCTCCTCTCACTCCAGAGGTGTGTTCCCTGTCTCGGCCAGGTGTGTTGTGTAAGCCGAGTGGTGCCCCATAGTGTGTGTGTGTATCTTTCCAAGAGTGTGTGTCGGGTCGTTATAGAGGCGCTGTGTGTGTTTTCATCCCGCTCACAACGTGTATGAGGGTGACCACAACATCGATGGAGGCTCTATGAGAGGATCAAGACTATTCTAGCACAAAATGGGAGACACCTAGTGCAATTATTTATAGAGGTGGACATTGATGAAGCTCTTTAGTGACTAATGTAATACTTTCTCGGAAAACGCCCAATGTTGGGCATCCTTGAGCACTGATCCTAGGGAGCTAGTAAATTACTATATTATTATGATTGGACACACATTGGCATGGTTGTATGCATCTATCCTTGAGAAAACGTTGAGAGGATGGGCAAAGATTGAGGGCATATGGGCAGCAGGACATGTCGGTTTTAGGAGAGACTTTTCCACTCTTGACCATATTCTGACACTCAGAGCCATCATTGAGGAGGGTAGGGCACATGGGAGACGGATTGACTGTAGCTTTGTGGATTTCCTCAAAGCATTTGACATGGTGACTAGATTGATTGCATATTACAAGAGATGGGAGTACCCATTGACTTGATTTGGGGGATCATGGCTTTATATAGATCAGTGATAGGGCATGTACACACTCCAAAGGGGATATCTAATTTAGTTCACTCCACTGTTGCAGTGAAACAAGTTTGTCCATTGTCTCCTACTCTTTTTGGTATGTATATAGATGAGGTTTCTAATTACATTGACACGGAGGGTGACAGAGGTGCCCAATTGGAAGGTGTTATATGATGATGATATTGTGCTGATCTTTGAATCATTAGAGGGTATGCGATGACATTTGGATGCATTGCACATCTTTATGGAGAATAGTGGATTATTTGTAAAACTTGGTAAAACCAAGGTTATGGTGTTTAACACCACACTGTAGTGGATCAAGAGATTAACACCTACATTCACTTATGGTTAGGAGACTATGGAGTACACATATGCATACACTTATCTTGGGGTAGTCTTCACTCGACCAAACTTTTCTTTGAAGAGAGCATGAGAGATTAGACTCACCACAACGTATGCGGCTTTGAGAGGATTGTAGAGGATGTGTTTGCAGGTTCAATTCCAAGAGCCCATAACAAAGCTTTGGCTCTTTGATACCTTGGTAGCTTTAGCTATGCCCGATGGGGTTCAAGTTTGGGGACCTCAATCAGTTAGGATGTGTGGAGGGGCATTGAGAGGCCCTTGGTATCAATGATCTCTTGGTTGATTAGAGCCAAGGCTTCCATGCAACATGACATCATTAGAGAGGAGTTAGCACCCCCCCCCTATGGAGTTAGAGGTTCTTACTAGGTCAGTCTCTCTATACACAGCTTATGGGATACTATCAGAGACAGATATGCCACATTGGACCTCGAGTCCTCCAAACAATTAGTTTTACAGGGGGACACATCATGCTAGTATGCATAGATGTTATCATGGTTTAAGATACATGGCTTCAACGTGCACAACTTGCCTCTCTTCTAGTACTCCCTTGTGCACAATCATTGACTCTTACATAGGTGGAGATTACTAGACTCATTCACCAGGCATAGTTACAAGAAATGGCCATTTCCAAGTCCTCGTTCCCTGTTTCCATTCCAATATCCCATTCCATGTTTCAAACGTGAGTATATAAAACAGAGAATGGAATTTCATACATGTTGTCGTTCCCTAATCTCCATTCCCCATTTTGATTTCCTGTTCCAGGTAACTCCAGAAGGACATGGATAGAGCCGACATAGGAGTTGGGCACAAAGATGGGTTACGATGTTCCATTGGTTAGATACACACATATTCACACCAACTTGAGATTGAGACTGGTAGATTCAGAGGGATACCATTAGCTAACAAGATATGTCACATATGCCATACAGATCCAAAGACAAAGATGCATTATATATGTCAACGCACAGTGTATACAAGATATGGGGTCGCTTCGACTGTCTATTCGGAGAAGTCTTTGGAACCTTCTCTAAAGTAATGAGCTATCAGGACCAGAGATGTCTTGGACTGTATCTACTTGAGTTAAACCGAGAATTACACAGTCACAGGGATAGTTTACTGAGGAGATCTAGAGAGAGACAATCCTAGAGATAGACTAATGATTTCTTCACATCAGACAATGGAGAGATATAGGAGAAGCCACCATTGCAAATCTCAGCTCAAACTCACACCCGCGGTACACTCATTGATTGAGCATTGGAGCTAGGGAGATCAAGACACCCATGATTGAGGAGAGGAGATTCACAACATTGATAGAGACTACAACAAAGGATCTGAGCCATACTTTCTCAACATCCAAATTATAGATGAGGATTGATTCATCACCCATTGTATCTCTCTCTTGTATTGGGCACCCATTGTATCAGTGATCACACATACCCCACACCGTTTTAGCTAGTAACTTCTAGATTCAATGTAGTATCTCTTTTTTTGTACTCAAACATGGTCTCAGATTCATCATTATGTAATAGATTGATCGCATAGGTCATTTTGGCCTTTTGAAGACATTAACATATCATATCATCTCTCCCTCTCTCTCTCTCTCTCTCTCTCTCTCTCTCTCTCTCTCTCTCTCTCTCTCTCTCTCTCTCTCTCTAGACAAAGACCACTAGACTTATACGTGAGGATTTTATTCAACTAGATACTAGAAGCACATGGATAGAGCCGATACAAGAGTTGGCCACGAAGATGGCTTTCTATAGAGAGCATCTCCTCCAACTAATAGAGGATGGATATGTGATAGATGTATCTCTATCTTGTATTGGGCACCCATTGTAATTAGTGATCACACATACCACACATAGTTCAGCTAGTAACACTTCTAGATTCAATGTAATATCTCTTTTTTTGTACTCAAACATGGTCTCAGATTCACCATTATCTAATTTTTGATTGCATAGGTCATTTTGGCCCTTTGAAGACATTAATATATCATATCATTTCTCTCTCTCTCTCTCTCTCTCTCTCTCTCTCTCTCTCTCTCTCTCTCTCTCTCTCTCTCTCTATAGACAGAGATCACTAGACTTATACGTTAGGATTTGATTCAACTAGATACTAGAAGCACATGGATAGAGCCAATACCAGAGTTGGCTGCAAAGATGGCTTTCTATAGAGAGCATCTCCTCCAACTAATAGAGGATGGATATGTGATCAGATCGGCCGACATGGACATTCAGTTATCCTATGGGATATGATGTGCTATTGGTCAGATGCACAAATCATCACCATCAGCTAGAAATTGAGACAGGGAGATTTAGGAGAGTATCAGTAGAAGCCAAGATATTGGCAGCTATGTCATATAGAGCGAGAGACAAAGCTACATCACATTTGTCATTGTCCGGTATACTGTGAGATACAGGGGTTCTTTCACAGTCTATTTAAAGTGGGATTTGGACTGTGGGCTAGAGTCATGAGATATCACAATTAGAAGACCAAGTAGTGGGAGACATTCACAGAGGGAGATCCCTGACTTCTTTACAACATGGACTCAATAGCCCGATGAGCATGCTTCACATTAGACTTTAGAGGCCACTTCTACCAAAGGTATAATAGTGGACATAGCCAATGGGCTTGGGAGAGTTAGATGCCTGCATCTATAGGGGCAACCAAAACATTGATAGAAGATCCACCAGAGAATCAGGACTATTCTAGCATGACATGGGAGACGCCTAGTACAACTATTTACAGAGGTGGACATTGGATGAAGCTCTTCAATTACAATACTTTCTCAGACAACCCCCGATATCGGGCATCCTCGAGCATTGATGATGATGATGATGATTTTTAGGCTGACAATTTTAGTATTTCAGTTTACTTCATTTAATTTTTGTACATAGACATGGATTAGATCCACAAGGATTGTATCAGTTTGGTCTCATAGGCCATTTTGGGATTTTGAATATGTTCAATAAAACATTTCATTTCATTTCATTGCTCTCTCTCTCTCTCTCTCTCTCTCTCTCTCTCTCTCTCACACACACACACACACACACACACACACCTAAATTAGAAGCTCTTGATAGTGAAGAAGGATGGCACGGGGTGCCAATTGTTGAAGACTATTGACCAAACTAACTATGGGAACGAGTTAGGGAAGCAAAAGATGGGATATTAACTCTAAAATCATCACCAATTGCAGAATTTGGGTTTGACAGACCACCCATGAAACTAGATGAACAATCATTTTATGGAGATTGGGATTAGAGATGAAAGTGAATGCAACAGACTACATAAAAGAAAGACAAGATAACTGGAAGGTATCCAAACATAGAGCATTCAAAGAGAAAAACCAAACAAAACCAAAGTCAATCAAGCCTATGGAAAAAAGAAAAATAATCTCTATTTTTTCTTTTTGAGTAATGCCTTGCGGTTTGACCAATGCATCGACAACATTCCAAAGGCTAATGATCCATGCCTTCAAGAAATATTTGCAAATTTTTTTGGAAGTATACATGGACAATCTTTATGTGCACTCCACAAAACAAGAACGTCATTTGAACATTTATGAGGTGTCTTTGAGAAATTCCATTTATAAAGGATTTGCTTGAATCCTGAAAAATTGTTTTTTTATGGTTAGACAAGGCAAAAAGTTTAGACATATTGTGTCAAAAAATGGTATATCCACATACATGGAGAAGGTGACAGTGATTGTTGAAATCTCTAGGCCAACATCAGTCAAAGAAGTGTAGGCATTTATGGGACATTGTGGTTACTATCGTAGATTTATCTACATGTATGCAATAATTGCTAATCCCATATACAGCGTTATCGCTCACTTTGAATGGACTGATGAATGTGAGGAATCCTTCCAAAATCTTAAGCAAGACTTGACCTCGACACCAGGTACTGAAAGCTCCAGACTAGCATAAAGTGTTTCATGTAAATGTTGATGCTTCAAGTTATGCCATTGACTGCATCTTAGCTCCTAGTCAAGAGAGGGACCCATGGATTTTCCTATATCCTATGCTAGTTGACAATTAAACCTGGCAAAAAAGAACTATACAACCATGGAAATAGAAGGTCTTGGTATGGTGTATTAAGACAAGAAATTCTAACACTACTTGCTAGCTAGCAAGTTTTTCTTTTTTGTAGACCATCAAGCATTACTCTATTTGGTGAATAAACCACAAAATACATGCAGGACAGTAAGATGTTTTTGTTAGGAAATAAGACATAGCTAAATAGATAATTGAGTAGATTACTTAATGGAGAGAGACAGATTTACATACACGAGATTATAGAGTAGAGAGAGAGAGAGAGAGAGTACACACGATATACGTGGTTCACCCAATGTGGGTTACGTCCACGGGAAAGCAGCCACTCAATGGCTTTAGTACTTCAAAACAAGAAGTAGTTTACAAAGGGATTATACCCTTAATGGAGCTCCCGCCTTGCTTCACTCTCACCACCTCACACTCACCTTGTTGCATCAACTTCACACACTATGAAATGTGTGTAGAAATGGCCTCCTTTTATAGGCCAAAAGGGTTGCCTTCTCTTATGAGAGGCATCCATGTGTAGCCGCCCTTGTGTGAATAAGTCCAAATCGGACCCTCCAATCCGCCCATGTGTGGCCGCCCTTGAGAAGACAAGTCCGCTTTTGAATTTGGCCACCGGCCATTGACTTCCAACCACCGACCATTGACTACTGGCCACCGGCCAACTGACGGTTGTTTTCCGACCACCTTTTGGCCGCCGTCCGGCCATAATATTCTGGCGAAAAGGAATATTCCAACGAGGGAAAAAAAAGTTGCCCCTGGTTTTTGGTTTCCGGCGAGTGATTTTCCTTCACACACGATGGCTTCTCCTCATAATGGGGGCCATTAGGCAAAATTTGGACTCACAAAGGGGCCTTTTAGGGAGTTTTACTTTACCTCTCTCTACCAAAACGGGCACATGGATAAATTTTTGCAAACAAACTCTAAAGTTGGCGAAGGTTTGACAGTTAGAATGTCCTCTTCAAGCTCTATCTACTGATATATAGCACGCCATGAGATTCCTCATATTTTAGAAGATTCTTTTTTTTATTCACTTAGATTCCGACAGAGTTGTCACATAATAGGTGATCAAAAAAAGAATCTTCTAAAATATGAGGAATCTCATGGCATGCTATATATCAGTAGATAGAGCTTGAAGAGGACATTCTAACTATCAAACCGCCGCCAACTTTGGAGTTTGCTTGCAAAAATTTATCCATGCGCCCGTTTTGGTAGAGAGAGGTAAAGTCAAACTCGTTAAAGGGCCCCTTTGTGAGTCCAAATTTTGCCTAATGCTTACAAATGTGCGCTTTTACCACAAAAAATTACAAGGGTAAATCAAGCTCCATACTTAACAATCTCCACTTAGTCATTTTGTACTCTCTTTTCTGTGAGAATAAGAAGAAGCTTTCCATCTCTGTGTGGTGTGTGCTTGTCTTGCCACCAAGTGATGGTGTACTTGCAGCACCCCAAACATCAGAATGAACCAGCTCAAGTTTTTTATTTTTTCTTTCATTTCCTGATTTTTGAAATTTTACCCTCTTTTGTTTACCATAAACACAATCTTCACAGAACTCTAAGTCCATTTCTTTCAAACCTGGTAGAAGCTTCTTTGTTTGAAGGATTTGCATTCCTTTGGCACTCATATGCCCAAGTCGGTAGTGCCACATTGCACTGTCAACTTCTGTAGTTGTTGCACAAGCTGAAGGTTGCGTGCTAACAGTACACAAGTAAAGTGTACCGACCTTTTCTCCCTTGGCAACCACCAAAGATCCCTTTGATATCTTCCACCGTTTGTTTCGGAATACAATGTTGTGACCTTCATCGTCCAATTGTCCTGTAGAGATCAAATTTTTGCGAAGAGAGGGAACATGCCTAACATCTTTAAGCTTCCATTCATTTCTGTTAGCAGTTTTGACAGAAACTGTACCTTTGCCAAAAATCTCACAAGCTTCATCATCTCCCAAGTATACATACCCAAATTTACCTTTGGTGTAGTCTTGGCAGTGTTGCTTGTGTGGTGTCGCATGGAATGAAGCCATGGAATCTACTATCTAGGAATTAGACACATTGTCTAATGAGAGAATTAGAGCATCTTGCTCTACTATACCTGCCGCATTGGCCTTCGATGTTGGCTTATTGTCTTGAGACTCAGTCTCCTTCTTCTTCTTGGACCAACAATCCTTCTTGACGTTGCCTTTCTTGCCGCAGTTCCAACATTCAAGAACTGACTTTGTGCGTGACTTGCTCCGTCTTGAGAGATCACGACCCTTTTGGTTTTTCAACCTCTCCTTAGGCCTTCCTCTTGTTTCCACTGACAATGCAGCACTTGATGATTCTCCCGTGCTTCTCCTTCGTATTTCCTCGCTTAGGAGAACACCCACAACATCATCAAACTTAAGAGTATTTGTACCAGAGATAGAATTACTTACAGCCATCACAAGGCTGTCCCAACTATCTGGTAGAGATGATAGTATAAGGAGAGCTCGCACTTCGTCATCGAAGTTGATTTTCACCAATCGAAGTTGACTTATGTTTGTGTTAAAGTCATTTAGATGTTCTGCAACTGAACCATTCTCTGCCATCTTTAGATTGAACAAGCGCTTCATAAGAAATACCTTATTGGATGCCGATGGTTTCTCATAGAAGTCGTCAAGTGACTTCATCAAGTCCTCCGCGGTCCTCATCTCCAAAACGTTGAAGGGCACCGTTGACGCCAAGCTTAACCGGATTGTTCCCAAATCCTTTCGATCAAGGACAATCCATGCTTCATCTGCCATTGTTGCGGGCTTCTTCGCAAGACCTCCTAGTGGCAAATAGAGGTCCTTCTCGTAGAGATAGTCTTCAATCTGCATCTTCCAATGTTGGTAGTTTTTGTCGTTGAACTTCTCAATCTTGAGCTTCCCTTCCTCCGCCATAACTCCCACTCAATTCAAGGAATCCTTTCCTTGAGATAATTTAGCTATGAGCAAACCTTGCTCTGATACCAGTTGTTAGGAAATAAGACGTAGCTAAATAGATAATTGAGTAGATTACTTAATGGAGAGAGACAGATTTACATACACGAGATTATAGAGTAGAGAGAGAGAGAGAGAGAGTACACACGATATACGTGGTTCACCCAATGTGGGCTACGTCCACGGGAAAGCAGCCACTCAATGGCTTTAGTACTTCAAAACAAGAAGTAGTTTACAAAGGGATTATACCCTTAATGGAGCTCCCGCCTTGCTTCACTCTCACTACCTCACACTCACCTTGTTGCATCAACTTCATACACTATGAAATGTGTGTAGAAATCGCCTCCTTTTATAGGCCAAAAGGGCTGCCCTCTCTTATGAGAGGTAGCCATGTGTAGCCGCCCTTGTGTGAATAAGTCCAAATCAGACCCTCCAATCCGCCCATGTGTGGCCGCCCTTGAGAACACAAGTCCTCTTTTGAATTCGGCCACCGGCCACCGGCCATTTGTTAGAAAATAAGACGTAGCTAAATAGATTTTTGAGTAGATTACTTAATGGAGAGAGATATATTTCACACACAAGAGATTTTAGAGTAGAGAGAGAGAGAGTACACACGATATACGTGGTTCACCCAATGTGGGCTACGTCCACGGGGAAAGCAGCCACTCAATGGCTTTAGCACTTCAAAAGAAGAATTAGTTTACGAAGGGATTAAACCCTTGATAGAGCGGCTTCACTCTCACCACCTCACACTCACCTTGTTGCATCAACTTCACACTATGAAATGTGTGTAGAAATGGCCTCCTTTTATAGGCCAAAAGGGTTGCCCTCTCTTATGAGAGACACCCATGTGTAGCCTCCCTTGTGCGAATAAGTCCAAATCGGACCCTCCAATCCGCCCATGTGTGGCCGCCCTTGAGAAGACAAGTCCGCTTTTGAATTCGGCCACCGGCCATTGACTTCCGACCACCGGCCATCGGCCATTGACTACCGGCCACCGGCCAACCGATCGGTTGTTTTTCGACCACTTTTCGGCCGTCGTCCGGCCATAATATTCCGGCGAGAACAAAAATTCTTGAGGGCCTCCGCCCCCGAGGCCTCTAAAGTTTCCCCTGATTCTTGTCCGTGAAAATTTTGGTTTCCGGTGAGTGATTTTCCTTCACGCACGATGGCTTCTCCTCATAATGGGGGCCTTACAAATGTGCGCTTTTACCATAGAAAATTACAAGGGTAAATCAGGCTCCATACTTAACACCATTTCCTTTCGACCACCGGCCATTGACTACCGGCCAACCGACGGTTGTTTTTCAACCACTTTTCGGCCGTTGTCCGGCCATAATATTCCGGCGAAAAGGAATATTCCGGCGAGGGAAAAAAGTTGCCCTTGGTTTTTGGCCGTGAAAATTTTGTTTTTTGGTGAGTGATTTTCCTTCACACACGATGGCTAATTACAAGGGTAAATCAGGCTCCTTCCCTAACAGTTTTAGCATCCTACTTGAATTTGACTTCATAGTTTTAGTTTAAAAAGGCACTACTCTTCACTAGCGGGTAGATCATCTGTCAAGACTCACCACTAGGGAAGCATCTAAAGGGATAGACAATGATTTAGATAATGCATATCTATTCTCTATGGAAATGATTACAAGATGGTCAGATGATCTTGTGTCCTTAATGATTATAGCACAAGTGGATTCTCAAATTACAATTCCCATTACACCACGATTGATTGAGCAATCTGCCCTATATCAATTCCTAGCTAGAAGATTGTATCGCAAAAACAAGGATGGAATCTTGCTCTTGTGCATTAATGTTGAGGAACAAGAAGACTATTTGAGTCAAGCTCATACCACAATAGTAGGTCTATATTTTGCACGAGATCAAAACTTACAAAGATTAACTTGGTTGGGTGTTTATTAGCCTACCATGAAGAGGGGCGCTCATCTTACGCGAATAATTTCTCTCAATGTAAAGGAGAAGCCACCATACCCCATGCCATGTTATTCCACATTTTAGTGATGCCATAGTGGAGTAGATATCTGGTAGATATCTGACTAGCAAAATATCCCTAGAAGACATGAGTAAAAGACAAAAAAGAGCAATAGAAATTGAGGTAGCCAAATATGCAATGATTGGTAACCATCTCTATCGAGACGAGGAAAAGACCAATAGCACAGACTGTGCACCGATAAAACATGGTATCTTTCTATTTTGGAAGAAGCACATTTAGGTCTAGTAGGGGTCACTTCTCTCATGAAATGATAGCCAAAGCTATATTGATGGCAAACATTTGGTGGCCAACTTTGTTTGCCGATGAGAAATAATTTGTTCGACAATGTGATGCATGTCAACATGAACAAAAATGCCAATGAGAATGGATAATATGCCACTACAACCTATGATAGGAGCATGTGCATTTGCTAAATGGGGTATAGACTTTGTGGGTCCAATACAACCACTAACTTACAAAACTCAGGCACAATATATTATTGTGGCCATAGATTACTTAACCAACAAGTAGGTTGAGGCACGAGCCACCAAGAAGAACGATTCTAGAAGCACGGTTGAATTCCTGTACGAATACATATTTACTAGATACAGACTTCCTATTGAGCTTGTGAGTGATTGCGGATTGTGTTTCCTCAATGAGGTGATAGAATATCTACTAGATGAGTTCATGGTAATGCATAACAAATCTGCACCCCTATCATCCTCAAGAAAATAATCAAGCAGAACATACAAACAAAATTTTGAGCTTTGTACTAACCAAAATTGTTAATTCAAGCAAAACAGACTAGGAAATGCATCTTTATTCTACCTTGCAAGATTATCAGTTTCCCTCAAAACAGCCTTGAACATGACTCCTTTTAATTTGGTCTATGGCTTGGATGCAATATTGCCAATGGAATTCTTACTACCCACTCTCAGAGTTGCAACTGAGCTGGAATGGAATGGAAAGGGCATGAGTTATCAGAATGACTTGAGGACTTAAGTTTCCTAGATGAACAATATTTAGTTACCATTGCCCACATATATGCACAGAAACTAAAACAAAAACAATTCTTTGACTCACATTTACTCACTAAAGGTTTTGAACCAGGGGATTTAGTCCTAGTATACTCGTTGAGATAACATATACCCAAGTTCAAGAAAAACGGACATGATCCTTTTGTCACTAAAGATTGGGGCCGTCAAGTTAGCCACCTTTGATGGAAAAATCATGGAAAATTGGATTAGTGGATGTCGACTCCACAAATACAATCTTTCCTTGACTAATGAACTTCTATAGAGAATGCATGCATCCAAGGAAAGGAAGCTTAAATGACAACATGTTATTGAAGAGGCTCAAGAGGAGGCACACATTCGAGTTTCAAAAAGAAAAGCTGCAAGACAACTTCTTCCCCAAGCTGTACCACTTAGTACTCTCCAAATTCAACCCTTAGAAAAGGATGATTTCAAGATGATAATGAGTGGATGGATAGTCTTGATATGCAAGTCACCGTGAATCTAAATGAGGATTACAAAGTCAAGGCTTTAGCAGATAGAAGAGCCCAAGTCAATGCGGTCAGCTATTCTACTTATCTCAAAGCAGCTACTCAACCACTTGAGTATTGTTGAGCCATTGTCAAGGACTGCAATGAGAGAGTCACTCCAACTCTAGGGAAAATAGACTTGAATATTATGGTTCATGTATTCTCTTGCCCACATACTTTCATATGTATAGCGGGGATGAACATATGAATGAGGACCAAATATTAGGTGATCCTTGGATGAGAACCTATAAAGATCCAAGATTGGGATGCCAAAATTTTGGAACTTACACTTAAAGGAGGACAACTAAAAATACCATTTTCATACATCAAGGAGGAATGGAAAGAAGCTCTCGGTGATTTCCAATCAAAGAAGCATGAGTCATCAGCCACAATTACAACTACTTCTCCACTAAGGAATTATGCAAGGAACCAGGAAAGTTTGGATACCCAAAAGTCAGCTCGTTGACCGACCTCAGTAAATTTGGGTGCCCAAAAAGTTGTTGTACATTGCCAAAAACCCTAAGGTAAATCCATCGCATCCCCCTCAACAGAAACCACAGCTACTAAATATGAAATGGATATGGCAACCAAAGAAGAAATGTATAGCTAAGTGCAGAATACCAACTACCCAAAGCAGACAAGTCAAACCACGAGTACCAAAGACCCCACTACAATGTAAGCCAGCCTCAATCAGGTATAAGTGGAGACCTAAAGTCAAACCACCCACCACAATTGTGACCATTGTTTTCAATCATCACACAATGGACACTGGATATTGCACCATAAAAGAATAAGCTCAATTGCTACAAGACGTACACTTCAAGAGAATTCAATCACAACATACCACGCCATCAGAAACCCTTGAGTGCAGCATTCAAGACCCACCTCTTACACAACATAGTGTGTTTAATTGCATTGACATCGATAGCATTATAGGGCCAATCAGGGCCATGCATAGAAACCACTTTATAACCTACACAGTACACAACCAGGGTACTCAGTCGTCTCAAAGGGTTGAATCAAGGAGGGGGGAGACAATCTAAATATGGACAGAAGAAAATGAATCTGGAAGAGAAAAGGGAAATGTTTTGAGTAAGTGTGTATTAATGTATGATCTTTCTTGAACAAATTAGGTGATTGCCCAAATAATGAGATGAATGGGGAATGCAATAGGATAACCCCTAGGTGTGTGTATATATTATACATATCTACCAAAAGCCATAAATAGTGTAAATTTTACTTATAGGGTATGTACTTCATTCAAAATCATGATGAAAATGGAGCAATTTACGAAAATCTGGCCAAATAATATAATTAGAAGTGTTTTATTATTTTTTAGTGTGGAATAAAATTTTTTTAGTAGTCTATTTAATTTTCCTTTAATTTTTGCTAATAAAAGATAATAAAAGCCAAAATAAATAATAATAATAATAATAATAAGCAAGAATGTCAAAATTGGATTTTGACCTCAAATGCCAAATCTCAAAGCTCAATGGAAAGGCCAAAAAAAATTTGAGACAATTCCAATAAAGAAACTCGGACACCACTCCGGCTCACTAATCATCTAGAACAAATTGCGACAAAAAGGTACATGGATGTCAATTTTTAAAAACATTTGATCTAGGAGTACACTGTGAGACCTAATGAGATCATTGGATAGTGGGTGTCAAAAAAGTCTAGGTATGTATAGTCCCTTGGGCCATTTTCCCTCTCATTTGCATTCTAGCCTTTAGAGAGAGAGCTCTTGGTTGTGGCTTTTGGCGACCTTCGACATTCTCCTACACACCATCTTCCAGCTCTTACTCACTCCATCCATGAGGGGTAACTTTCTAATTGTGTCTAGAAGCATTTTGATTATCACATTTCCAACCACAGGAGTTGTAAGGGGCACGGCAACTTAGTACAATCTGGAAACTTTCGAGATCAAAAACACTAACACCGGCCACACCAGACATCCAAATTGCACCAAAAAAGAACCATGGGCTCATCACTAGTGGGGCAACACATTGCAAAGCTCAAAGATGTAGAATATGTCAGAAAAGCTGACCTAGTATCTTCGGCATGCCGAAGATAAAGGACCAAATCTGAACCACATTTTCCATATGTGTTGGGACCATCATGTTATGAAACTATGGAGAATTAGTGGTGCATTGGAGTCCCAATGATCAGTGTAAGACAAAATGACCATATCCTTACCGCAAAGTGACATGCAAATTATTGATCCATTTTGACCTCAAACTCAAAGGGGGAACTCTATACATCACCTTGGACCTTTACCAACCTTTAGTGGGCACACAACTAGTGGTTAATGACTCCAAGTCAAACTCGGCTTCAACCTTCATAACTACCCTAGTAGAAGCTACATGGGACAATATTAGAGCCGAAGTTACAATAAATTGCAAACTTCATCTTAAGTGCGCCGAAGATACTTTGCTATGCTAGAAGCATTCTTTTTCACATGTTTTCAAACTGGCATGATCCCCCTACCCACACATCACACTAGTACACTTCTTTCATGCATAACTACTTCCAAGTGCACTTTACCGCACCAAAGATACTCAAGTGACCAAGACTGACTTTTAACCTGTCAAGTCAAACCAAACTTCATTAGGCATCAAGAATCAACACTCCACATCCAATCAAGTTGCTAGGAGCACAAATTGGCCCCAAATTAGTCTTTTATGTTAGGCATGCCTAAGATAGAAATGATAAAGGGGAGACATGATTTGCCATTTGGGTACACAGATATGTTTACAGAGGTCAAATAAATCACCTTGAAAAGTTTCATTAAGTTTGGCACAACATAACTCCATCATTCACTGAAAGCGTTAAAGCGAACACAAAGTTGTTCACAACTCTCACCGCAAGTGTCCAAGAGCTATCAAACTTTTTTCATATCACAAACAACTTATATACTTCCTATCAATTCAATCTAACACCAATTTTCATGCACTTACACCCATTTGTACTCTTAGGCACGCCTAAGATAAAGTTTGCCAGGATTGTGCTTTTTAGTGCTCTTTTTTTCCTTATTAACTTTTCTACTTGACTGGGGCTTGCTAGAATTGGTCTCCTCAATAAATTGGATGATGCTCTTCCAGGTTCACTCTCATCTACTTCAAGAACTCCAAAGAAGAAAACTATGAAGGAAAAATTGGCTGATCTTTCACCATATCAGTTAGAGGAACACTCCTGAAAGAAGAAAATGTCACATGGCTTGCAAAAGAGCAGTTAGAAAGTCAACATGTCACTATTTATCATGGATAATTCAAGATCACACAAGGATTCCAAGTAGAAGTTCAAATTTTGCGAAAGGAAGCTTAAGACCTTGCCAAAGAAGAGGCAGTCATGCCACTTTGGGAGAAAATTGGCCTCAAAGACTACATAGGGCTGGAACCCTGTAGTGTGGACTACAAGAGGGCTTATGAGCTCTTACAAAACATCATAGAAGAAGGAAGGGAAACCATTGGAGGTAAACATCACAAAAGATCAGATTATAGAAGCTCTAAAGCTACAAAAAGCGGAAAACTTTTGAGAGACCTACAGTTGCCCACAACCAGCATCTTCAGCAGTAGGTCAACCTCTTTCTCCAATCTAAAGAAAATTGAGATAGAGCAAGCACTTTGGTTCTATCACCAACACTTTCATTTCACTGCTAAAAAACCTCCGAGATACATGGTTCCAAATCATGCCATGGCTTCCACTTTCACTGAGGCCTCAAAGAAAGAGGGAATGGCAGAAGTGAACCACACCCAATATAATTACACAACCCTCACTCATGTGAAAAATCCAAAGATCATCACTTTTTTGGGAGCTCTAGAAGTGTTAACATGGATTGATTACCATGCTATAGGCCAAGCAAAGCATCTATCGCCTACCTTGGAGTAGAATTTATGGCTACTCCACAAAACTCCTGATGAAGAGGAAGTGCAAATAAGAGCTCCACCAGTGGTGACAGACTGAGGACAAGATTAGTCAATGTCCCAAGCCAAGAAAACACTGTTGTAGCAAAGACTACAAAAAGCAACAAAGAGGAAGAAGAAATGGGTGGCACGATGGTCTATCGAAAGAAAAGATAGATTATAAATCCTTGGAGCGGATTTTCAAAGCAAATTTGTGGTAGACGCATAGTTGGACGAAGTGAAGAGAAAGTTGCATGGGTTAAAGAAGATCTTGGAAGGTGATTTTCAAGCGTTCAAGTGGGAGTTCGAAGCCCTTTGGGGACATCTGATCAAGGTAGCTATTGCAAAGAATGGTGGTTTTATGAAATTGAGCAAGATCATGGATTTCTTGCATGAGGAGGTGCAAGATAAAGTGGAGATAGATGGCTTGGTGTTGCATAAAGAAGCAGTGGCTTTAGCGGCAAGACGAACAAAGAAGATAAAGAAGAAGCACCAAGCTAGACGAGAATTTTCTAGTCAAGTGGTACCAAAGTAGATTGATGCAAAGGAAGTCAAGCCAAATTTGATGCTAAGAAATGCGATAGTGCTAGAGGAGCCAAGAATTCTATGTCTGCAAAGATCTAGAGCGGTTTCTATGCCAATGATTCCAGTTAGAGAAGCTCTAGCTGTAGAAGAAGTGCAGGTGGTTCCAAGTCGGTCAAAGAACGTATAGGAAGCTCCACGTTTAAATTGTAAAGCACCATTGAAGTGTGCTAAAGTTCAGAAGGTGCAATTTATAGATAAGTCAAAGCGATAAATCTAGATGAAGAGATTTGAGATCTTGAGATGGAAGAGGAGATTGAGCTAAGTGATAGTAGCTCTAAGGATGTTGATACAAGTTGGGAAACTAGGTCATCTCAGTCAAGGTTTGAAGAATTTGATCTTTTGCATGTGAGTGGAGATGTAGTGAAAATGTGTTATGAGCAAGGAGATGTGCAAGCCGATATGCTTGATGGAAGCCAAGGGTAGAATTTAGGACCTACAAGTAAAGACATGCATGTGAAAATGATGTGTGGTGCCATGCTAATGGCCGTTGCTACATTTGTGCAGCAGGTACGGAGTTCTACCAAAAAGGATGAGGTAGCCTTCCCTATGAAAGAAGACCAAGTGGATAATGCAGTATAATGTGAATGCCTTTTTTCTTTGGCTAAGGATGAAGCAGTAGAGAAGGCTGATGAAGAACAAGTGCTTGAAGAGCAAGGAGGGGAAGTTGAGAAGCAGGTGGTGTTGGTAGATCTTGAAGGGCCAATTGATGAGATAGAGTTTGATCATGTTGGCATTGAGTGATTGTAGGTGAAAAGGTAAGTGTGGAGCCAAAAGTAAAGAAGTGTCCAATGCAACAGGTATACTCTATGGTAGATGAAGTGAAATTCCACGTTGTGGCTCACTCTCTAAGATTTCAAGGGAGGTATGTGAATTTTGGTTAAAAGGTGTGTTGGTAGGTAGAGTTGTGTAGTGGGATATCAAGTAGATAAAGTGTGTGTTGGAGGAGGACCTTGCTTTGCATGGTTGGGAAGGAGGGTCACATATGTCCAATGAGAGTGGTGGTATGTGTATTGATAATGAAGTGATGGTGTGTTTGGTTCTTTGTTTGAAGTGGGCTATATGCAAATGGGTGATTGGATTGGCAAAGGTATGCCAAGGGCAGCCTATGTGCATGATTGGCTATGTCCTCGGGTTTAACAGCATGGGAAACAATTGTAGGTGGATGGATCGGGGGGGGGGGGGGGGGGGGGGTCCCTTAATGGTTATGTGACTATCAGCAGGGGAGTGCAACAAAAGGGGTTATTAATTTCATTTTTTCTCACATTTTCACATATAGAAGGGTACCTTACGATGGAATCAAAAAAAAATAAATACATATTGAATAGGAAAAGGAGGGTGTATTTAATTTGAAAAACTTCACAGATAAGGAGTTTTAAAAATAGTCCTTGAACACACTCAATATGCATAATTTATACATAGTGATCCCCCTTGAGGTGGATGGGCTAGATCAACGCTAGGTATTTCACCCACACGGAAGCTTTGTTGTGGTGCAGGGGGCTAGGCAACCCACTTGAGCATACTAGCAATGGGTGGCACGTTTTGTACATATGGTATCAGGTTTGGTGTGTATAGTGTGTTTTTTGGTGTTGTAATTTTTGAGTTCAATAAGCGTGTTTATGGTTGAACATAAATGTTAAACAAGAAGGTTTGGCAATGATGGTGCAACCAAAGTTGGCCGGTCATAGAAGTGGGCACAAGCAGGGATGGGTATGCTAACAGGTGCTAAAGCAGATGTGGAAGCTCTAGGCAGGCCAAGTGCAGTGGGATTAATGTGGCTTTCTAAGCCAAAAGGGATCCAAAATGAGCCAATGGGGATGGCAGAAAAAGGTGTTTAAAGTGCAAGAATTGAGCTAAAAAATGTGGAGTTCAAGGTTTTGTGCGAGCCAATCTTAAAGGCTCCTCAACCGGAGCTATGGTGTGAAAGCTATGGCAGTGCAAAGTTGGAAAGGTTTGTAGATTCCCAAAAAATAGGGCAAGTAGGGACATGTGACCAAAGGTAGTATTAGTGGATGGATGGAAGTGCACGAGTTGTGGAGCATGCTAGTTTCTCGGATTGTCAGAGCTCAGATGGGAAAGATATGGCTTGTGTGGAAGATTTATCGAGGACCAATTGTGGGGAACTTTGCGAGCTCGGCATGCACGGTCCTGGCATTGAGGCCGTCGGGGTGCGTGTCGTGCTTTGCGCTCGTCATTTGGTGCCCCAATTGAGGAGGGCTTCTCGAAAACCTCCATTTTACAATGCTGAAAAAAACACACATCGTCGACCATGGGCAAATGGCTGCAAGAATTCTCCAACTGGAGAATGGAAGAGGAGGAGATTAAAGAAACACTGACCACCTTCATTGAAATACTACTGCCAGGCTGTAGCGTCGTCAATATCCAAGAGGTAAGCTCCCCATCTTGTATCGCTCATGCTAACCGCAAATCAAGAGCATCAAGTGGGAGGGCTACAAAATTCCATCACTGCTGTTGACAGCACACGCAATGAATTTCAGCAAAACGAGGGTAACGAAGAGGTGGAAATCAACTACATCAAGATCTACCACGAGAAGGTTATCCATATCAAGGCAGGAAAAAAATTGGTAAGGCCTCTCTTTCCTAAGGAATCTGCAAGTAAAGGTATAGCATCTACTCCTAAGTGGCCAAAAGGGGCTACTTGAGCCAAGAGAAAGGAAGGGCTAGGCCAGTCCTGAAACACATGAGCCCAAAGGAAGAAGCACCTAGCCACACGAGTGCTTCAAGTTCGGGAAGCAGAATCGTGCCTAGTTTGCCAAAAAGAAGGTCATTCGAGGTGAAGCGGCACATGCTTGTGCTGCCAATCCACTTTGACAACCCCAAAGTAGAAGTGGTAAGAAGGTTCCCATGCCCTAGGGAGGAGTGGTTTGGCTACTATCCTCGCTGATTTGGAGGGCGGGTAGAGGGTCTTCCTCCTCTCCCCGTACAGCTCATCCTGAAGAAACTGTACACCATGGGTGAGACCCAATGGACTGGAGAAGAGCTACAGCTAAATGGGGTGGAGTTCATGGAACGAGCTGACTATAGTAATTACTTGCAGCTACTGCTAGCTAAAAGGCTAGGAGTAGTCAAACACGTCGCCATCACCTCATACGTGCTGAGCAACGAAGGAAAAGTGGAGCCTATGAAGGGTGATGACCTCTTGTGGATGTGCCAACTTGTCAACACTAACATGGTAAGGGTATAAGTAAGTGCTCCACACTCTGTGCATCATGGATAATGGACCAACCTCCTTTCCCTTTAGGTTTTTGCAACACATGCACGTGAATATATATGTAGATAGAAAAATCTTCTATCAATAGAAGATTGTGTATCTGTTTGGTGCTGCGGTGCTAGGAGAAATCCTTAGCTCCCCAAACCCTATTATTCTCCTTGTGTTGGATTACCACCACTCTTTCAATGTTTCCATTTTTATCATGTTTTAAATCCATCCACCCAACTCTGTAAGAAAGCCGCTATGAGCTGCTGAGCCATTTGTGATATATGTATATATATATATATATATATATATATATATATATATATATATATATAGATAAAAGAGTTTGTAATTTCCTGCTCATTGAGTTACTACCATGGCAAGTGTCTCTTTTCCCACATTCAATGGAAAAAAGGGAGAACACATCACCACCGATTTTCTAGATGACTTTGACATTGCTTGTGTGGTTTCCAACAAGGATGATGATGCCTCACGACTACAAATTTTTCCTCTACTAATGAAAGTAGAGGCCAAGTCTTGGTAGAATGCTTTGCCCCAAGCTACCAGGAATGCATAGGACGTACTACATGTTGCCTTTGTGAAGAGGTTTGGTGGAGGCACAACCTTAGAAAAGTTATGGCAGCTATTGACAGAGTTAAAGCAGGGAGGTCTGCTAGAGTATGCTATTTACAAATCAAGTTTGTGGATTTGTGGGAGCGTTGGGTTGCCTCACTGGAGGAAGGTGAAGGAGCACCTAATTTCCTGAAGAAGGACCGTTTTATTGTTGGCATGTGGTCGCCGCTTAAAGAGAAGGTGAAGGGGAGATTCCCTGCAACATATGAGCTGGTAGAAAGTAGCCCACCTTAAAGACAAGAAGCTGCACATGCAAGCAAGAGTCAACGAGTTAGAGGAATTATGCTCAGTGCGACTAACCCCAGTGATTTCAACAATCTCTCATAGAACCATACCATAAGAGGCATCAGAAGAGCAGCAAGACCTATTGAGTCGCATCACTACTCAGCTTGAAAGTTTATCCGTGCATCTGGTGCAGCAAGTACATGCACTTGTCAAAAATCTAGATCAAGGGAGAGGACAGCGAAGGAAAACCAAGAATACCACTGCTATAATTGTAGGGAGGACGGGCATGGCATGTATGACTACCCACATCCAAGAAGGCAAAACTTCAATAGAGGAGGAAGACAAAATCCGATCTCCCTACCAAGGGCAAGACCACCACCACCCAGGCAACCAAGGCCCATTCCACCGGTCCAAATCCTTCGACCACCTGTATAACCACCACCACCACCACCACAACCTCTCATTCCACCACTACCTCCACCACCAAGTAGTGAGTGTCGTTAGCCTGGAAGCAAAAGGGAAGGAAAAGGTAGAAGAACTAGTTCGAGAGAAGAACAAAGGAAAAGGGAAGGTAGAAGAAGTGGATGCCATTAGAGTGAAGAGTTCCAGGCACAAAGAAGCCTCTCAAAGGAAGGAGAAGATGAAAGGAAAATGCGAGTCTAGCAAGCAGGCATCTAAGCCTCGGCAGAAGATCGACATTGTGGATTTTTCACTGGGTGAGTATGCTAAACCATATGACCTAGTTCAGGATGTATTGATGCAGGGTCCAAAGATAACCTGGCCCCAATTACTCCATCTTGCACCAAGGATGAGGAGACAATGGACGAAGATGGTAAGTATAAGAAAATCAAGACCAAGGATAGATGGGTCTATCTCTGGGAGGAATCTGAACGACATCCTACCAATCATGGATGCCCACATCAAGGGGCAACATATCTCAAATGTCTACATAGATGGTGGTGCACAGATATGCTTCATGAGTGAGAAAATGATGCACCATCTAGGCCTAGAGGTAAGTAGGCCGAGCCAAAATGGCAAATAACGCCAGAGTGAAGTGCGTAGGCATTGTGAATGAAGTCAAAGTGAAGGCATTCAACACAAAAGTGGAGGGCTACCCTATCATTCTTGGAAGACCATGGCTCATGGCTATGGAAGCTAAGCAAGACTAGAGTACCGGAATGATTCAAATGAAGGATGAAAAAGGGAAGTCCATATTCTACGACATGAAGACTAGGAAGCAACGCAACATGATCTTGGAGGCATCGAAAGATGAGTTCACTAGTGACTCTTTGACCACCTCAGGAGAAAGAGACAACAACAACCGAAGAGAGCGGTGGTAGCATAGAAGTAATGGGACCGTCATCCTCAAAGACCCAAAAAGATTGACACAATTTGAAACATCATTGGAGAACCAAGAGGGAACATCAAGTACGCAACCCTTGGTGGATACAAGTAAGTTACATAGGATGTCTCATCTAGAATCGCTAAGTGGCTTGTTAGATTACAAGAGTTTGATTACACCATGCAAGTAGAAAACTCCACTAGGGCTAGTCTAGCAAGTATTCTTGCTGATCGTCACTATGAGAAGAAGCTAAAGGTCAACACAGAAGGTAAAGAAGTGACACCAATGGTAGAAATTCCAAAGCTGGAAAGAGCTTGTTCTCTTTTCTTTGATGGGGCATACAAAATAACAGTGGACCAGTCTGCAGGTGGCATCATCATTTTCAATGAGAAAAGGGAAAAGGTATTCTCTATTGGGCAGTTGCCACACTCCCACTCCAACAACAAGCAGAGTGCGCAGCTTTAATTCTTGGATTAGAACAATGTATTCTACAAAGGATTCAACGCCTAAATGTGTTTGGCAATGCCATGCTTTTGATAAAGCAGATAAATGGCACTTGGATTTGTAACAATTAGGTTTTACATGGCCAATTATACCCAATTTGAGGATCATTTAAGAAAGTTTGAATCAGTACAGTTATTTCATGTCCCTAGTGTAGAAAATTAAGAGGCAGATGCTCTAGCTGTTAGGAAATAAGACGTAGCTAAATAGATATTTGAGTAGATTACTTAATGGAGAGAGACAGATTTCACACACAAGAGATTATAGAGTAGAGAGAGAGAGAGAGAGAGAGAGAGAGAGAGTACACACGATATACGTGGTTCACCCAATGTGGGCTATGTCCATGGGAAATCAGCCACTCAATGCCTTTAGTACTTCAAAACAAGAAGTAGTTTACAAAGGGATTATACCCTTAATAGATCTCCCACCTTGCTTCACTCTCACCACCTCACACTCACCTTGTTGCATCAACTTCACACTAAAAAATGTGTGTAGAAATGGCCTCCTTTTATAGGCCAAAAGGGTTGCCCTCTCTCATGAGAGGCAACTATGTGTAGCCGCCCTTGTGTAGATAAGTCCAAATTGGACCCTCCAATCTGCCCATGTGTCTTTGTCACCTGCCATATCTGCATCACCATACCCTTGAAGAGAAATATTAGTTCCTCCAAAATACAAAGCATTTGTTGTTTTCCCTTTTAGATACCTAAGTATCCACTTCACAGCTTGCCAATGCTCTTTACCTGGGTTGTCCATGAACCTACTCACAACTCCCACTGCATGTGCAATGTCTGGCTTTGTTCAGACCATAGCATATATAAGAGAACCTACCACTGCAGCATATGGAACTTTAGACATATATGCTATCTCCTCTTGTGTCTTTGGACACATATCCTTCGTTAGTTTAAAGTGACCAGCCAAAGGTGTAGAAACTAGTTTTGCATTTTGCATTGCAAACCTTTCTAGTACCTTCTTGATGTAATCCTCTTGAGATAGCTTTATTGTCTTCTTCGTCCTCTCCCTTGATATTTTCATACCAAGTATCCTCTTTGCAGCACCTAAATCTTTCATTGAAAAAGATTTGGACAGCTCCTCTTTTAGGTCTTTCATGTCCTGCATGTTAGCACTTGCAATCAACATACAACATTAGGATGATGAATTTCCCATCTCCCAAATTCTTCGTGTAGACGCAGTGATCCGAGTTGCATCTTGTGAATCCATGATCCAACATCCATCGATCAAACTTCAAGTACCATTGTCTTGATGCTTGCTTTAAACTATACAAGCTCTACTTTAATCTGCAAACCATTTTCTCCTTACCTTTTACTTCATACCCCTTTGGTTGAAGCATGTAGATTTCCTCCTCTAAGTCATCGTGAGGGAATGTCGTATTTACATCCATTTTCTCAAGATTTAAATCCTGAGCAGCCACAAGGCTTAAGACAAGCCTCATTGAGTTCATTTTTACAACAGGAGAAAATATTTCATTGAAGTCAATACCTTTCTTTTGAGAAAACCCTTTTACCACAAGCCTAGACTTATACCTTTTCTTCCCACCTTCTTCTTCCTTCATCTTGTACACCCATTTGTTTTGAAGTTCCCACTTACCTTTAGGCAACTCAACCAACTCTCATGTTTGGTTGCAATGTAGTAAGTCCATCTCCACTTGCATGCTCTTCGTCCATTCTTCTTTGGATTCATGTTGCATAGCTTCCTCGTATAATTCCGGCTCTCCAGAATCTGAGATCAAGAGATGGTTGAAGGAAGGAACAAACCTTTCTGGAGGTCTACTTGCTCTTGTAGATCTTCGGAGAATAGGTTGAGGCTCCTCATTTGGTTGACATTGTTGCACATTGTCACAGTTTGCAGTCCTTGAGTCTTCACCGTCCTCAAGCTCCATGTACTCATCACCTGTTTCTTTTGTTTGTTTTCTTTCCAAGTATTCTTTGTACATATTTTGTTCGTTAAAAATTACACCCCTACTCCTTAATATTTTACCATCTTCAAGATTCCATAGGCGATACCCAAAGTCACCTTCTCCATAGCCAATGAAGAAACACTTTTTGGACTTTGCATCTAGCTTTGATTTTATGCTTCTATCTATGTGCATAAAAACCTCACACCCAAACACTTTGAGAAATGCATAATTCACCGGTTTACCTATCCATGCCTCTCCTGAAACTCCCCCATCCAATGCCGTTGAGGGTGACCAGTAATTAAGTACACAGACGTACTTACAGCTTCCACCCAAAGCTCAAGCGGTAGGCCTGCATGTCGCCGCATGCTTCGTGCTCGCTCCAAGATTGTCCTGTTCATCCTTTCCAAAATCTCATTTTGTTGAGGTCTCCTTGGGGTTGTCTTTGCCTCTGAATGCCACTGCTAGCACAAAAGCTTTCAAAATCTTGGTTGCAATATTCGCCTCCATTGTCGGATCTAAGGCATTTAACCTTGGTACCTGTTTCATTCTCCACAAAGGCTTTCCACCTTTGAAATATGAAAAATACATCAGACTTATTCTTCATGACATAAACCCATGTTTTTCTAGTCGCATCATCTATGAATGTTACATAGTACAATGAGCCACCAAGTGATGGTGTACTTGCAGGACCCCAAACATCGGAATGAACCAACTCAAGCTTTTTTATTTTTTCTTTCATTTCCTGATTTTTGAAATTTTACCCTCTTTTGTTTACCATAAACACAATCTTCACAGAACTCTAAGTCCACTTCTTTCAAACTTGGTAGAAGCTTCTTTGTTTGAAGGATTTACATTCCTTTGACACTCATATGCCCAAGCCGTTAGTCCCACACCGCACTGTCAACTTCTGTAGTTGCTGTACAAGCTGAAGGTTGCATGCTAATAGTACACAAGTAAAGTGTACCAACCTTTTCTCCCTTGGCAACCACCAAACATCCCTTTGAGATCTTCCACCGTTTGTTTTTGAATGCAATGTTGTGACCTTCATCGTCCAATTGTCCTATAGAGATCAAATTTTGCGAAGAGAAGGAATATGCCTAACATCTTTAAGCTTCCATTCATTTCTGTTAGCATTTTTTATAGAAATTGTACCTTCACCGACAATCTCATAAGCTTTATCATCTCCCAAGTATACATACCCAAAATTACCTTTGGTGTAATCTTGGAAATGTTTCTTGTGTGGTGTCGTATGGAATGAAGCAACGGAATCTACTATCCAGGAATTAGACGCATTTTCTTATGAGAGAATTAGAGCATCTTGCTCTACTTTACCTGCCACATTGGCCTCTGATGTTGGCTTGTTGTCTTGAGACTCTGTCTCCTTCTTCTTCTTGGGCCAGCAATCCTTCTTGATGTGGCCCTTCTTGCCGCAGTTCCAACATTCAAGAACTGACTTTGTGCGTGACTTGCTCCGCCTTGAGCTATCACGACCCTTTTGGTTTTTGAACCTCTCCTTAGGCCTTCTCTTGTTTCCACTGATAATGCAACACTTGATGATTCTCCTGTGCTTCTCCTTTGCATTTTCTCACTTAGAATAACACCCACAACATCATCAAACTTAAGAGTATTTGTGCCAAAGATAGAACTACTTACAGCCATCACAAGGCTGTCCCAACTATCCGGTAGAGATGATAGTATAAGGAGAGCTCGCACTTCATCATCAAAATTGATTTTGACCGATTGAAGTTGACTTATGTTTGTGTTAAAGTCATTTAGGTGTTCTGCAACTGAACCATTCTCTGCCATCTTTAGATTGAACGAGCGCTTCATGAGAAATACCTTATTGGATGTCGATGGTTTCTTGTAGAAGTCATCAAGTCCTCCGTGGTCTTCATCTCTGAAATGTTGAAGGCCACCATTGATGCCAAGCTTAACCGGATTGTTCCCAGTGCCTTTCGATCAAGGACAATCCATGCTTCATCTGCCATCGTTGCGGGCTTCTTTGCAAGACCGCCTAGTGGCAAATAGAGGTCCTTCTGGTAAAGATAGTCTTCAATCTGCATCTTCCAATGTTGGTAGTTTTTTCCATTGAACTTCTCAATCTTGAGCTTCCCTTCCTCCGCCATAACTCCCACTCAATTCAAGGAATCCTTTTCTTGAGATAACTTAGCTACGAGCAAACCTTGCTCTGATACCAGTTCGTAGGAAATAAGATGTAGCTAAATAGATATTTGAGTAGATTACTTAATGGAGAGAGATAGATTTCACATTCAAGAGATTATAGAATAGAGAGAGAGAGAGAGAGAGAGAGAGAGAGAGAGAGAGAGAGAGTGCACACAATATACGTGGTTCACCCAATGTGGGCTACGTCCACGAGAAAGCAGCCACTCAATGGCTTTAGTACTTCAAAACAAGAAGTAGTTTACAAAGGGATTATACCCTTAATAGAGCTCCCGCCTTGCTTCACTCTCACCACCTCACACTCACCTTGTTGCATCAACTTCACACTATGAAATGTGTGTAGAAATGGCCTCCTTTTATAGGCCAAAAGGGCTGCCCTCTCTCATGCGATGCAACTATGTGTAGCCGCCCTTGTGTAGATAAGTCCAAATCGGACTCTCCAATCCGCCATGTGTGGCCACCCTTGAGAAGACAAGTCTGCTTTCAAATCGGCTACCAGCCATTGAATTCGAACATCGGCCACCGGCCATTGACTACCGGCCAACCGGCCAACCCGACCGCCGTCCAGCCATAACATTCCGGTGAAAAGGGATTCCGGCTTCCGACAAGTGATTTTTTTTTCAACGAGTTATTTTTCTTCACGCATGATGGCTTCTCCTCATAATGGGGGCCTTACAAATGTGCATTTTTACCACAAAAAATTACAAGGGGTAAATCAAGCTCCATACTTAACACTAGCCAAGGAGAGAATACAAGATGTTCCCATAGGAGCAATCAAACTAACACTACCCCGTTTTGGCACACCTTTGGAGATAGTATCTGATAGAGGGCCAGGTTTTAGAGGCAATCTAGTGGGAGAACTGATGAAAATGTTAGGCATTACATGCCGACGTTCCACCCCATACTATCCACAGTGCAATAGTCTAGTGGAAAAGGTAAAGGGCATCATCTGTGAGATCATCACAAAGCAGGTGAATAACCACACAAGTGATTGGGATAAGCATCTCATGGCTGCTCTTTGGGCCTACCGCACAACATTCTGAACATCACTAGGTTTCACCCCGTTTCATATGGTATATGAAGGAGGCCGTTCTACCCGTTGAGGTGCATATAGCTAGCTTGCGAGTCATGGCTAGACAATTATAGTGCCCAATTTCCCATCTCCACAACCACATCCTGGACCTAGAAAGATCATCACAAAGCAGGTGAATAACCACACAAGTGATTGGGATAAGCATCTCATGGCTGCTCTTTGGGCCTACCGCACAACATTCTGAACATCACTAGGTTTCACCCCGTTTCATATGGTATATGAAGGAGGCCATTCTACCTGTTGAGGTGCATATAGCTAGCTTGCGAGTCATGGCTAGACAATTATAGTGCCCAATTTCCCATCTCCACAACCACATCCTGGACCTAGAAAGGCTTCAACTAGATAGAGAAGATGTGATCAATCACTATGCAGCATAAGCAGAGCGACGCCAACTCACATTCAATCAAGGGCTTAAGGAAAAGGGTTTGGAAAAAGGCATGTTAGTGTTGAGATACAACAACACATTTGACACTACGAAAGATAAGAAATTCCAACCCAGATGGGAAGGGCCATTCATTGTCAAAAAGCAATACACCAATTGCAGCTACAACCTTCAAGTAACCGAACGCTGTGCTGTAAAGCACACCACCACCCCTTGAGCGATACGCTTGTTTTGAGCTATCACATGCTCTAATCCAAAAATCGATCGTAAAAAGACATTAAAAAACATCAAAAAACGAGTGAAAACAGAATGCAAAACGCCCAAAAAATCAAGCGATTAATCTTTGAGGGAATTTGTCGACACTTGTAGGGTGCCAAAGACACATGCATCTGCGCTCTGGTCGTGTGTCAGAGGCTAAGCAACTAGCGAGCACTTTGACTTACACGGGTTCTCAATACCCACCTACCTTAGGTTCCAGGCCCTCAGCGGGGACCCAAGGTAGTACAACCCAAGACCCAAACATAGTGGCTAGTGGCTAGGGCTCACACACTTTGTCAATGTGCATCAAGCCTATATACCTGTCACACCTCATGCCCACATAGCTCCCACACCCCCAATTATGCCAAGGGCTCACACTCCACAATGGAATTATCCAAACTCTTATTCAAATGGGTCCATACCATTTAGCAATAACATGTCGTATTCGGCACCGGCTATGCCTAGGGTCACACCTATGAACTTTGTACCACCACGTGGTACACCACCATACAAGGTATGGGACCCGAGGGTTGCGCATATGCCAAGGCCAAGGCCAACTCCCATCCCACATGTAGTTCAAGGAGTACCTACACCTGCGACCACTATACCTGCTTATTTAGGAGATTTGGTAGCATTTTCTCATACCATCGATTGATCTATTGCTGAGAATATGTGTAGCACGCCTAATAGAGAGCCTAAAAGTAAGGCACTACAAATAGCCAAGCTCACACAAAAATTTAGTGGAGACGGGGATGTGAGAAAGCATATCAAAGTGTTTGAACAAATATGTGATTCTCTAGGAGAACACAATGACCTACATAAGGGTAATGCTTTAAGCCGCCTAACCTTGAGTGGGAAGGCTGGGGATTGGTATAGAAAGCTAAGGGTGAAAGAAAAAACTATTAACCCTACTCTTAGGAGACTCTTCTTGAAAGAATACATACAAGAGGGAGTGCTTTG
Source organism: Adiantum capillus-veneris (assembly GCF_014529385.1). Taxonomy (NCBI): domain Eukaryota; kingdom Viridiplantae; phylum Streptophyta; class Polypodiopsida; order Polypodiales; family Pteridaceae; genus Adiantum; species Adiantum capillus-veneris. The sequence goes on from NC_140938.1 coordinate 160,314,474, forward strand.
GGGTGTAGCCTCTCAGCTCCAAAAATCCCAACAAGAGGAAGGAGAGTCGGTGAGAGACTTTATTAGTCACTTGAAGCATTTGAATTCTCGTTGTAATCCAAATGAGCGCTTCAATAATAATCGATTTCTTGATAGATTCATTAGGGGATTACGACATGAGGATAGCTACAATGGCCTAGTCATTAGAGGTATCACCACTTGAGAAGTAGTCACCACCAATGCAATCCAATTGGAGGATAATTTAATCAAAGAGTGTCAGTTGAGCCTAAATCTATTAGCTCGCAAGCATCGGGGCATCAGTCAATGACCCTAAAGCCTATTGCTAAGGAGACAAAGATATCTAAGCTGACTTTAGCAGATCCCACCAAGGCCATTCAAGAGAGTCTTAGAGACAATCGTGCTCCACAAAACAATCATATGTATCCAAGAAGGGAGAAACAATGGTGCTCAGTATGCTATGGTCCGCATAGTACCAATCAATGCCCTACTTTTAGAGTAAAATTCAATGGGAATTGCAATGCTTGTGGGAGGTATGGTCATCAAGCTAAGGACTGCATAGTATTTAATCGCACGATGGCCAATAGATCAATCTTAGCATGGGTAGCACACCTCGAGCGCTGCATTGATGCCGGCCCCACCTCTTGAACAAATGTCACAACACATGGTCCCTAGGGCCCAAAATGTTGTTCAAACAACACCCTTACCACCTCCAATACTAGGACCGCAACCACCACATCTGAGAATCACTTATGTGAATCAAGTGGGTTGTGACTCATCTATTGCTTGTTTGGAAGGCTCTGAGGAAGATATAGACCCTAATATTGCCTATGGTATTGATGCGCTTGAAGAAAGTACACAATACTACATGGAAGACTATTGGGGACAAGTCAAACATGTATATCAAGTAGCTACTCTTGCTACAAGAGGCCAAAATATCAATCACACTGCCAAGAGACCACCTCTTCAATGCTATGAGTGTGGAGGTCCACATCTTGTGGCCGAGTGTCCTATTAGGCTACAAAAGAACACCACACTAATGCAAACCAATCAAGCGAGCATGTCTACAATGCTGATACTCATTTAATTGACCAATGTCGGAATAATCCAAATGCACTGAAGATCACGCTATTAAACTTGACTGAGGTTACCAAGGAGCCATCACAAAGTATACATGTGGTACCAGTAGTAAATGTACTCACACGATCTATGCTCTAGAAACAAAATTATATTCTTGAAGAAAGAGACACGGCATCAATTGCCCAATCTCAAAAGAAGCAGAGAACACGAAGAAAGAGATCTCAAAAAGCAGCGAAGTTAGACCCCAGTTCAAAGACCAACATAGGGACTGGTGACAACCCCGTATATATGACACTGAAGAGGATTCTGATTTAAATGAAACCATGGAGACCAAAATGACCACTAAGGAAGAAACCAACAAGGAAGATCGTCATGAGCCACAATGGCCAGGATCCAAGAAGAAGATAGAAACTTACCCAAACCCTCCAGAGGAGATCGAGCAGGTCAATCAATTAAGGAGTTTGGTAGAAGATACCCAAAGGGATCTAGAACCATCACCTAGGCATATCCAAATTACAAACACAGTGTTCCCTACGCAACAACAACCTCACAAAGTCCATAGACCTCTAGCCATACCTAGTGCCATCCAAGAAAAAAGTGACTTAAAGTCATGGAAAAGTGGACGTACTCACTTATTGTTGGAATGTTTACAGAGGGACTATCTGACCCTATCAAAGAAATGGAGATCCCATCTTCCCCTCATCAAGGGACTGAAGCCTAAAAAATGCCGTTAAATATTGCCAAACTAATGGATTTCATGGCTTCAGAAGTCAGAACCACCATCATGTGCAAACTATATGGAGACTTTGAGCTATTCTTAGCTCTTCGATCTTTCCTCAATGGAGAACTGAAGGTCAGGCTACCACAATTTTTATAGATGGATGGAGCTAGGAGATGCCAATTTAGGAGGAACACTTAGATCCACAACCCAACCTAGATGAGAACCTTGTTGTAGAAATACCCGTTAACAGGTTGGGACAATACTTTGAGGACGATGAATCCAATGCAACCATACCATTCACTACCAAGGGATTAATTGTGAAGAGAATCCTTGATGGTGGCATTGGGGTTAGCATTGTGACTAAAAATTTCTGGGAAACTATGGGAAGACCTCACTTGGGGACCACAACCATAGTAGTAAAGATGGCCAATGGGTCTATTGTTAAACCTTTTGAGATGCTAGAAGATCTCAAGATCAAGGTCTTTGGACATAAAATAAGAAATACCTTCATTGTTATAGATTTCTCCAAGCACACTATGGCATCTGAGATGATTTTAGGACTTCCTTTCATGAGGGAAGCAAAAATGGTGCATGACTGGTCTAAAAACCATGTCTACTTGCAGTTCCAAGATTCTGTCATTTGAGTGGATCTTGTAACTAGTCAAGCATGTCCTCTAAGAAACAGGTTTATAATGATCATAGATCTAACACCATAGTTCACTTGGCCCATTGCAGTATTGTTACACATGTACGGGGAATTGGGGAAGTCTCTTTGTGTATGCACTACATGCCCCTTGCAAGTTTGAGAGTCTAACCATCAGATCCTCGGATTTTGCTCAGGATTCTAACCTCTCATTCGCTTGTGAGGGCGGCGGGGACGGATTGGATGGGTCCACTTAGCAGCAACCATAGACACTTGGAGAAATAGGGGGACGACCTGGGTAACACCTGAGGGGGATGAAATGCCACCACTCGTACCCTTAAATATGCTAGAAGCAATGCATATAGCTTCTGATGACCTACAAGATGAAGGTTTTACTGGCATTGGAACCAGTAGCGTCTCACAAGACTATATCCCACACGATTTGGGGTCAAATTATCAATTGAAATTGACTCTAAGGACGAATAATCTGAGTTAAATCTTAGTGCAAATGTGGGGAAAAATCATTCAGGGGCCAGTGGTACCCTAGATGACAATCTATCCAAGGGAGCAAAAGAGGCAAGTGGCGATTCTTCTAGTGACTCTTCACTAGAGATTGGCCATAATCAAAAATTAGACAAGAATAGTAAGATATATAAGAGGCGACCATATCAGGAGACTCTAGGTGCAGTTGAAACCATTGGATTCCTCAATGGGAGTAAATTCAAAAGGTACTATAATCCTCTAAGCCAGGAAGAGTTACAAGCCATCCATCAAAAGAAAGCAGCCAAAGAACAGGAAGAGCTTAAAAAGATCCAAGCAAGAGTTGAGGCTCAAGAAAGACAACAACATCTTAGATGCCAATGAGAGGCTAATCTGGAAATCACAAAAGTGTTTTTTGAAGACACTGATGATGATTCATTGGAATCTGAGCCACCTCTATGATATCCAATTGAACTAAATAGCCTCTATGGGAGGTAGTATATAACACATTATTGGATACAGGAGCTCAACACAATTTGTTATCCTATGGAGTTTGGTGTCAGCTAGGAAAACCACCCCTATCCACAAGAACCATCCAAGTCAAGGGTGTCAATAAGAAGAAGACCACTAGTTTTGGAATCCTACACTCCTGTTATTTATGACAATGGAACTGTGGTTCAAAGCTTTTTTGTCATGCTTGCTGGTACTATGGAGGGTAATATAAACATGGGGGTGTGCAAATGGATGTCTGTAGTCAAATGTAATATCAAGTGGGAGACCAGGAGTATCCCGATGCAGAAATCACCTCATGGCCCTACGGCTCAAGGAATAACACCTAAAATCTTCCCTCTTCATAAAACAAAAAACAACAAAATATTGCCAATCCAAAAAGTCACAACATTCTTGCCAGTAGCACAACCCTCTAAAGCTTCAACTTCCATGGCTATGATAGACAGTGCTACATCAAAGGCTCCACATGATTTGATTCAAGCGTACATATCAATGGTTCCCCAAGGTATCATTATCGGAACCCCCTATGGTTCACGTTAATTCACAAAGGAAATCTCGAAGGAAGGAGTCCACTCAGGTGAAGAAGGTGAAAACCAAATCATGTTGGATTCCCAAACAACTATTAGAAGCCCAAGGCTACTATGATGGAAATGATCAAATTTGGGTACCTAAACATAAATCATGTCCTTCCCTATCCACTACAAAACCATGTGAGTCAAACCTTGTGATTCCGAAGCCGATGGAAGATCGTGGGAAGGAAAAGATCACAGAATGCTACACACCTATTCCAGAGCTAGTTTGGGTTCCAAGGAAAAACCAATCTATTCAGCTTAGCTCAGGAGAGGGGGAGTTCCATGAAGCTTCTAGCTCCTCATGTAATGCATCCATAGAGTTAAAAGCTTCTACACCACCTCCACCTACCATAGGAATCCTCCATAAAGCTACGAAAAATTTTGACACCTCCCATTGTTCAATTATTACCTAATGCACTACTTCAAGTTTGTTCATGGGAGAGTACCTTACCACCCTTGCAACTCGATGAGGCACCCAAGGTAATAGAGAACTATTGGATAAAATCCTCACCTATTACCAATTGGATTAGCTAGTTCCAAAAGGTGATGACATCCTTTTAAAGTATGATCTACCCAAGGAAGGGGGGAGTCTTCATTCACGTCAGCCTATTAAATTATTTCCCTCTTACCCTCCTTTCCCTATATAGATATATAGTTACTAACCACCCTAGCTTTTTTTTTAAAAAGTAAAGAGCAAGAGAAATTAGCAAACAAGTATGCACAATACTACTCAAATCATTGACCCAGTCACGTCAACTACATTGAAACAGAAACCTATATCATCAAACACCTAACCATCCTCTATTTGTGTTCATAAATATGGCTGATTCTTATGAATATTCTTTTTACCTATCCCCAGTAATGCATTTATGTTATCCTCATATTTCCTCTAAATGGGATTCGGTTGAAACACTCGCTTGTTAGAGAAATTTTGAGGAGCTAGATTGGTTGGTCCGCCTCTTGATTATGACGGATCCTATTCTATCCAGGAAGTTCGCCCAATTGCCGAGGTTTACCCTTTTGCCCAATACTATTCTGCAAGGAAGAGGACAAGGACGATAATGGTGATTTGACAGACGAGACACACAGCCTTACCAAAGAGGATTACACCTACCTTGATTATGAGGATGGAGGTTTATCCTTAGAGCTACCAACCGAGCTCTCCAACTCCCACTTACTTTGATCCTCATCACTCGAGTGATGGAGGGTAGGTAGGATTAGTACAATAGGATTGTTTCTGTTAGAGTTTAGTGATTAGCAAAGTTCTTTTTTCCCACTGATGTACCTCTGGAAGATGGATGTTTGTTGGTGACTATTGTGCAGTTTGTGACTACATAAGGATGCCTTCAAAGGACAACGAAAATGGATGTTTACATGTTACAATGGATGTTCTCCATTACATCAACTTCCTTTTATTTATGCTTTCCACATTTACATGTTTGCATCTTGTCATTTGAGTTTCTAAAATGCATAAGATTTATGAAGTTGTGACATTGCCAATTTAGATGCTATAATTTTTTCTTACTTCTAGTTCTTTGTTCTTCTCTTTGAGTTTGGTCTATTAGTTGGCTTTAAGTAGGTATCATGACCTTAGGCTAAAATAGGCCACTTAATTGCTAATTTTAATTCCTAAATAGTTTATTAATTTTAGTAACTTTAGTATGGGGTATAGAAGACTTGGAAGACCACCTTCTTTATTGATGACCTAATCTGAGGAGGGTGGAGATTCCAAAGCCATGTCATCTTGGTGTGCACCCAAACTACTAGACTTTGCTACCTGAACTAGGTCTTGAAGTCTAGAAACCTTCAAGTTTTTGAGGCCAAACTGGCTGTGGCCCGTTTTGATGATATCGTATTCATGAGCATTGAGCTCATTCATGGTGTTGGACCAAGAAGAAGGTGAGCAAGATGATGATTGAACTCTTGCATTGAGTTTCTTAGAACACTAGAGAGGGTAGGCTTGTCACCGTTGGTTTTATTTCCTCTGTGTTTGTGTACAAGCCTCTGTTGGAACCAAAGCCCCCCCAAGGCACATATAGTGCTTGAGGGAAATTGTATTCTATTTGAGTTAATATAATCTATCTCAAGAAAAAAAAGAGCACATAAGAAATATCTAAAGTGATGACCAATTTTCATACTTTATGAAGGTTCTGGAACACATAAGAATACTTCTTCATAGCTTTCCTTGAAATTGACTTCTTGTATCTTTTTTTCAAACCTCTACTGCAAAATTCTTTTAGGAGGAAAAAGTGACATTGAAGAAGGATATGCAACTTGTAAGAAGGGTACCACACCATCGTTAAATGCAGCCACCCAACAGCCTTCACCATCAACACCAGCACAAACACCAATAGTGCACTCGGTAGGGCCGCCGCCCGACACCAAGCACCAAACTGTTAAGAAAGAGGATGTAGCTAAGTAGATAGTAGAGTACCTTACTTAATGGAGAGAGACAAATTTTCACACACAAGAGATTATAGAGTAGAGAGAGAGAGAGCACACACGATATACGTGGTTCACCCAATGTGGGCTACATCCATGGGAATGTAGCCACTCATTGGCTTTAGTACTTCAAACAAGAAGTAGGTTACAAAGGGATTATACCCTTAATGGGGCTCCCGCCTTGCTTCACTCTCACCACCTCACACACACCTTGTTGCATCAACTTTACAATGCTACACAATGCTATGTTTTGTGTGTAGAAAATGCCTCCTTTTATAGGCCAAAAGGGTTTCCCTCTCTCATGAGAGGCAGCCGTGTGTAGCCACCCTTGTGTAGACAAGTCCAAAATAGACTCTGTAATGCGTCCATGTGTGGCCGCCCTTGAGAAGACAAGTCCGCCTTAAAATCGTCCACCAGCCATTGAATTCGGCCACCAGCATCGGCCATTGACTTTCGACCACCGACCATTGACTACCGACCACTGGTCAACTAACCGACCATTTTTTGACCACTTTTCGACCGTCATCCGGCAATAATATTCCGACGAAGAAAGAATATTTTGATGGCTATGAAAAATTTGGTTTTGTGGCGAGTTCACGCGCGATGGCTTCTCCTCATAATGGGGGCCTTACAAATGTGCATTCTTAATACTGAAAATTACAAGGGGTAAATCAAGCTCCATATTTAACACAAACAACGTCGAGCTTAGCTCTATGCAACGCTCATACGAGCATGCCATACTCAGTGCTTCAAGAGCCCACGTCTCCCACCTTGTGATGCTCAAGAGTAAGTCACCTTATATATACCACAGGCATTAGCCCCCTCACATCCCATGTGGGATTTTGTAGCAACACGGGGAGTCCCATGGGGGAGGCACCCCTCCAAGCCTCATAAAACTCCTTATGCGGAATATTTTGATGGCTATGGAAATTTTGGTTTTTTGGCAAGTGATTTTTTTTCACTCACGATGGCTTCTCCTCATAAGGGGAGCCTTACAAATGTGCATTTTTTATACTAAAAATTACAAGGGTAAATCATGCTCCATACTTAACACAACCAATGTCGAGCTTAGCTCTATGGAACGCTCATACGAGCACGCCATAGCTCAGTGCTTCAAGAGCCCACGTCTCCCACCTTGTGATGCTCAAGAGTAAGTCATATTATATATACCACAGGCATTAGGCCCCTCATACTTCATGTGGGATTTTGTAGCTACATGGGGAGTCCCATGGGGGAGGCACCCCTCCAAGCCTCATGAAACTCCTTATGTAACATGCATATAAATAAACTTTTTCCCGGCCACTTTAAGGCTTTTCATTTCTTGCTCCCCAACTTGATGGTTAAGGGAGCGCTCCCAACATTAGGCAATCCGGACTTTAAACTTCTCAACCCTCGTCGCGTCTTAATTGTCTTGTGGGTATTCACCAAGAGTATTTACCTTGCAATTGCCTCAAGTGGAGAAACTCGCTCTATTATGTAGGATGGAACTGATGGGTATACTATTGTATATTATTTACATAGCCAATGTAGAGGTTTGCCTTGCATTCGTTAGTGCACTTGCTTATGCCATACTTTTTGGAGTTGATTGTTCTATTTTTTTAAGGATGATTACCAAAAGACTTTACCTATTTTTGCTATGCATTATTGTTGATGCTTATATGATCTTATTTTCTCATTAATTTTTTGTCTTCTATTAATCATATGAATGATTGTTTGTTTTTGGCAATCCTTATGGCAGAGTGGGAACACCCTTTTTACCATAACTGATTGTGTGTTTTTGGCATTTCCTATGGCAGGTGGGAACACCCTCACTACCCACCTTAGTTATAATGGGGGTACATTTTATTGCACCCCCTCTTTATGGTGGTCTCATCCCCTCACGTTGGTTTTCGGCTGCATCTCTCTGTTGGGCATCGACTATAGCATTCTTCGTTATTTCTCTCCCCTCTACACACTCTCCTCCCCTCTCTCTTTTCTTTGTGTTGATAGGTTTTCTTGTTTACTGATCATCCTACTACTGGTTGTGTACCCCCGACTCCTGCACGCCAAGATTTGGTGGAGCTATGGGAGTTGTGCTAAGGTTGATCCCAATACTGGTACAACGTGGAGACTCCTACATAGTTATTGCTTATTTAAAGGTGAGGGATTCTCACCCGCATCACTTAGCTTTGCATTTACGTGGATGTTGGGTTGTGAATGTTGTCACCTGATTTGCGTGTTTTGCACTATGGACATCATTGAGCAACCGGTTGCTTCTCAGGTGCTTTCATTGCCATCTTAAAATTGATTAATTTGTTGTTGTGATGGTGATTAAAGTATTCACATTGTGCAAATGATGGGGAATTATTTGTCATTTGTAGGGTGAATAATGTCGAAGCTTAATAGTTGCCTGTGCACTTTGGATAAACTCTGTAATACCCAATGGTCCCAAAACTGGTCTGTATTTTTTCAAAAATATGTCTTGGTTACTTATTTGGGAGCACCAAATTAAATTGAGGTTGTGATAAATAAAAAAATAAAAGGCTTTCTAATACTACTCAAATTTGATATATTTTTTCATAAGCTTAACCTTATTTTTTTAACCAAGGAATACCAACCTAAATAGTTGACATAATGGTACTTGCCGAAGTGGAATGTACAGCTATGATTGATGACATTTAAATATACCATAATCTCCCCCTTGTGTAGTATTTGATGCCATGTATGTTGGTTTGCAATATATGAAAGCAATTTTTTACCTTGGAAGGCCATATCTAAAACCATAGATAATTATCGAGACTTATTGAGGCTTCTCTGCATTCATTTAAAAAAATAGATTTCTAACCAAGAACGATCTTCCAAGATGATATAATTGAGCATTCATTTAAAAAAACAGATTTCTAACCAAGAATGATCTTCCAAGGTGATATAATTGATCATATGTAATTAGTAATGGCTTTACACGGTAATATTTGCTAGGAATGGATCTACTTTCTTGAAGAGGTAGCTACTACCGACCTCTTTGGGTACTGATGTGATTGACATGTTTGGTCAGTTTGTGTTGTATAGCACTTGTACATTCTTACCTTCCTACCTCTCCTGTGGATGTGGATAATATATACTATTTTGATATGGTTTTGTTTGAAAAAAATTGGTGACTAATCAAAAATCAATATAAACTTACTTGAAGTTTGGATGATTTGGCAGAGATCCGTCTTCTGAAACCTCTAAACCACAGATATGCTTTTCAATATTCAAACTTGGAATAGTGAAGGGTGGCATCACAAGATGATAGGCCTAGCTTTTGAGTTGGAAATTTGATTACATCAGTTGCTATAGGAACATGATAATGCTTACCTAAACTCTTTTGTAAACACAAATGCTTCATAAATCTTGTTGATATATGATTATAAAAAACGTATAAATGCTGAAAAATAGATTTCAATCTGCCACTTGCATCGGGAGGGGTAATGGCCTTCTCACGAATTACTACAGTTCTAGAGGAACGTTAATCTATAAGGTTAAGCTCAGATTATGGTAACTTGAAAAGTTGCCACGTGCATCAGAAGGGGTGATGGCCTTTTGATGATTACAAAATCTTTGAACAAATAATTTTTTTTTGAAGTTGTTTAAGTTAAAACAATTTTCTGTAGAACAATGATAATAATTGATAGGTTTACTAACACTTGAAATATGTATTCAAGGCTAACGAATTTTTTTTGTTTATATACATGCAGGTGAGAATGCTATCTTTACTTAAAAGTATTTTGGCTTAGCTGTTGTCCGACTTTTGACATCCCTGTCGAACCTGGATGATCTCTTGAACTCCATTTCTTTTGCATAGGATCATTGGAATGATGCCTTGTTCTTATTATGTTGTACAAAACTGAATCTAAGACTAAGTCATTTTTGTACAAATACTCGTCTCGTTATCTAAAGCCAATTGTCTTTTTTACGTTATGTTCTTTAGTGTATATGTACTAAGTTTAATACATCAACACACACACACAAACGCGTATATATATATATATATATAGATATATATATATATATATATAGATATATATATATATATATATATATATATTGTGTGTGTGTGTGTATGTCTGGAATTGGAGTTGATCTTTTGAGACAGCTAATTCCAGTGTTGAAGGATCTTAGCTACTCGTGTGGGAAGATTTCAGACAGCAGACTAGACAGAAATCAGAGACTATACTGAATTGTGGATACTGAAATAAGAATCAGACTTATGCACTAGAAATAAGGTTCAGATTCAGAAGACTGGTCGAGAAGTAAGTATCACTGAAATATATACCATGATTGAGATTACAGCAAATATGATTACAGAGAGAAAGTATAGTCGACGATACTGCCACTGATGCTCAAGTACAATTATAGCCCAAAGCGCTAATACAAGTGATAACAATTGCCAACCCGATAATAATGTAATGGGCCCTATTTATACACTTTGGTTTTACTGTAGTAATTACTCTAGTAATTACTAAGTAATTCGTTCCCCATCTTCTAAGAACACGTTCCCACATGGTGATTATCCAGCCGTCTACATCCTTCCCTTATTTCTTGATTCCAAATTTTTTGAAACATTCCCATTTGATGCTGATGTGATACTGAAAAATCCATCGTCTAGTTCTGGTGTGGAACTGAAAAATCCATTGTCTGGTTCTGATGTTGGGATGCAGGAGTTCAAGAAGGACCAAGGATTGCGGGAGGCAGCGGAAAAGGCCAAGGTGGAGCTCTCACCAGGCCAAGGTGGAGCTGTCATCAGGCCAAGGTAGAACTGTCATCTCTCCCTGCCTGCTGAGAAGAAAAGTCGCCACTGAATTCTGAGATGGAACTACCTAGTATCCTTCCATTGGACCGTCTTCCTCTTGCCTTTGCTCTTTGACCGGGATGGTGCCTGAGAAGTCCTAGCACCAGCATTCTCCTTTTGAATCAGTCGGTAAATGGCCTCTTGCTCAAGCGGATCCCGCCAGCCTGTGGTCATCTCTACCTCATAAGGTATGTGAGAATGATAGGTTTTGGTGTCAGGATCATAGAGTGTACGCCTGCCCTTGGTCAGTCTGGTTCTGGCCAGCTTATGACAATGCGAAGCAGTATGGATCCATCCTTCTGGAAGAGGCTGATTTGGTTTGACGCGAGCTTTGAAAAGAATCTCAGCCATCTCTCTGTATTGCGGTGCTAGACCCGGCTTTACTGCAATGTCTTTCTCAAGCAGTTTGGAAGATTCGACCATAAGCTGTAGCAACTGATTAGTAATCCTAGTCAATCCTCTGACGTGAATCTTCCACAGGCCCATACACAGATGAATCCTATGTAGCTCTTCTTTCATTGCCTGAATGTCATTGATTTGAAGAGCATCATTGAGCAATGTCTTCCATGTCTTCCATTCCACAGTCGATCGCTCATACCAATCCTGAAGCTCATCAATTATTTTGAAATATGTGAGTCGATCAATTGGTTCTTGATGTTGAGGATACAGCGCTGGAAAGAATCTTGGCAGCTCAGTTTCTCTTGCTGGAGCAGCATCCAAGAGAACTAGAGAATCGGGCACAAATTCCAGGAAATTGAGAATAGCCAGGATCTCTTGTTGCATCATCTTTCTAGTGATTCTCACTAGCTGGAATAAGGTTCGGAGAGCAGTTGCCTGTGCTCCTATTGACATTCGCGTTTGGGGTCCTCTGCTAGTGGCTGTCTGGTCCTCAAGAATGTCTTTCACTCTCTGATCCAAAACACCTCTGGCAGCTTGCAGTTGTACGAGAACATCCTTGAGTTGGACCCTAACATCCTTCATGCAGCGGTAAGTTGGTTTGTTACCCAGCAGAAGTTCCAGTTCTAGAACTAAAGACCGACAATCTGTAGTAGACTGTCTTTGCCAGTGCGGGTTTGCCACTTTCTCATCAGCATTGAGTATCCATTCCGAAACTCGTTCCAACAACTGAACTGTACTGGGATGCACAGGTAGTCTACAAGCTTCTTTATCACGAAAAGCAGCGGATTTCCAATGTGCGGCCATTTCCCTGGCTCCCACATATAGTCTTTGAAATCTTTCTAAATCAGTCCAGAGAGCATCATCCTCCAGATACTGTCTGGTGATGGAGGCCTGTTGATGTCTCAGCTGCTTATTCAAAGTAATGAGATGTAGTGAATGCTGATGATCAGTCATTGGTCCCTCATCTTGCACCTTCATTTTCCCTTTAGCCTCTCTGCTATGATGGGACTGATCAGTTGGCTGATTCCCAGTGTTACTAGGATGTCGCTCTTCAGTCTGCTGATGACCTGACTGGTACTCTTTATCCTGTCCTTCTTACTAACCCTCATTCTGGTCTGGCTGGTGTGGCTGTGACTGGCCTCCTCCATCTGGCCTTGTCCCACCAGTACCAGGTCCTGGAGGTGGAGATGGTGGTGGGGCATCATCATCATCCTTTGTATGCCTAGTTTCTTGATCGTCCTCCTCCTGATCAGCTTCATCTTCTTCATCTTCTCCATCCTCATCCGGGAAAGTCTGTTTCTCAATATAATCCATTATAGCTTGGTTCATCAGAGCATTATTGAACTTACCCATCTTGTCCTGTAAATCGCTCTGCATACTTTCCATCAAGAACTTTAAATTTTCTAAGTCAAAAACAGCATTTCCTGCGGGGTTTAAAATTTCAGACAAGCTATTGTAGATGTATCTATCAGTCAGCGAACGCTTCAGAGCTGTATGGTGCAATAACAACTTTCTGAATTCTGTCCGCTTCATTCTGAGCATCGTTTCAGCTTGCTCGGCAGCTCTCATTGCTTCATTTCTTTGACTTTTCATGATCATAGTTTCAGACTCAGCCTTAGATAACTTTTTGTTCAACAACTCCTGAGCCCTTTTTGATTGAGCTTCCAGTACCCTGTGTTGTATGTTCTGCACTTCCTGGGCTTTCTGGAGTGTTGCAATCTGATGTTGTGCTTCTGCCAAGTCAGCTTTAAGCTTTTTGACTTCGTCTTCTGATCCATCAGCCTCCACCAATTGTCCCATACAACTGACAATGGTATTCCAAGAAGACTGTATCAGAACTGAACATCTGTTCTTTGACCATGGTTGGATTAGAATCAACACGTTCATATATTGCCACAGGAGCCATGTAGGGTAAAGTTGCATAATCAGTTGTGCTGAGCAAAAGATGCCCTCTCAATTTTTGGGTTTGCATTTGCTGCAACTTATCCTTTTTAACCAGTTGCAGAGGGTTTCCAAAAATGACAAGAACTTCTCCAGACAAAGTCGAGGATGCTGGACCTTTGCCTTTGTCCAGTTGACACTTGCCTTTGTCCTCTGACTGGTCTGGTACCTTCTCCTCAGTGGCTTTACATGATCTTTCCCAAAGCCAGTAGCAACTGTATGTTTGACAACTGACTGATCAGGCACAGTTTTCTGAGCAAATTGCTGCTCAGTTTTACTTTTCTCAGCTTTGTCAGTGCTCACTGCCTTAACCTGGGTTTCTATTTGCTTCAAGAACTCACTGCTTTTTGTCAGTGTAATTCTTGGCTTCTTTGAACTGCCGGCTTCCTCTGCAATGGCTTTCCTTTTCAGGTCATTGGAAATCGTTTGACTGTCTGTTTCCTCGTCATCTGAGGATAGTTCAATCTTCTTTGGTTCAAAAATGGGCTGCTCACTCCAAGCCTGCTTTACCTGCTCATTAACATCTGCAGTAGTAGCCCAATACAGGAATTGCCAGACATACCATGCCTTGAAAACAGTTTGAGATTTCAGCTTGGCAGTCTGCTGGAGTACATTATGCGAGAGTATTTGACAAAGATTGATATGGACTTGTGGATCCAGTATCTTGGCCAACAGCATAGCAAATAATTTCTCTGACACATACGTTGGGTTATTCTTAAGACTGACTGCTTCAGGTACAAACCTGTAAGCAGCGGAAACTTCCAGTCCTGCTACTGGAACTCCTTGAGCACTTGCCTTGCGCTTCTTTCTAGCTGTTTCATCCTCCTTTAGAGCAATACTTATTTGTTGCGCAGTCGCCACAGACGATTTGGGCTCATTAGGCATCCGAAATGCAAATGCAATAGCTTCTGGTGTCACTGACACCTTCTTATTATTTATCATAGCACTGCTAGTTCCAGCATCAAAGGAATCAAGAACTTGCTTGATGATATCTGCATCAAAAGCAATCCTTGTAGCTTGCAACACGACTCGCAGATCCCAGAGTTGTAGCAGAGTCATTGCGTGATCAGTAAAGACATATAGCTCGATTTTACTGTATGGAAGAACAGGAAGGCTTGCCTTTGACTCAACAACTATAGCCTGGGTTTCTTCAAGAGTTTCTTGCATCTTCTCTGAGCGTTTCCTTCTACCCATACACTGTGAGGTCGACGACGATGAAACAGGCGAAGGCGAAGAGGACTTACTTTTGCCAAAGCCGTTTCCTGGTGTCGCTGGTAAGGCTGTCTGACCGGCAGCTATCTCGTCAGAGGTCGAAGTTTGCGGCTGTAGTGAAGAAACCTCGGAGCTTGGCGATGGCGAATGGTTGACAGGAGGAAAGCGTCGCTTAGGAGATTTATGAGGAAAAATGCTAACTCTCCTTACTGTTATACGTGTTCGCGCCATAAAAGCTCCACCACTTGCCGCTCCTAGACTTGTGTGCACCGTTGTTGTCATGGCAAACATGCATTGGACAAGACTACAACCCATCTTTGTAATAATTACCACTGGCATACCACTTGACCATTGGTCACTTAAAATTTGGAAAGTGTGTCCATAGTGGTTTTGAATTGACTCCCACTCTGGCTGGACCATACTGGTACTGGTTCTCAGGTCAGCCTGATCTGGTTCTTCTGGTACTGGTTCTGAAGCTGGAACTGGTTGCACATGGAAAAGACCAAAAATGTCTGATTCCGGTATCTCTTGATCAACATCCTCCAGTTCCTTAGTACCTTGTTCCAACCCAGTTTCTCTGGTCTCTGAATAATAAAGTTTGATCTTTGCTCCATTATATACTCCTGGCAACATCAGTCCAGATAAATGTTTCAATCTGACTGTGCCACTGGAGAAGACCCAATCGACCTCAAAAGGTCCTACCCAAGAAATCTTCAAATTCGGCTTCTTTGGACCTAATTTAGACTGATTTAGAAGCACTAAGTCTCCTTTCTAGAATTCTCGGACTTTAATTCGGCGATCATGCCTTTGCTTCCTTCTTTGTTGAACAATCTCCTGTTCCAATATAGCTCTTTGCCTGAGTTCATATAACTGCATCAGTTCATTCAGTCTTTTCTTAAGATTATGGTTGAAGTCTAATCCATACTTCATAGCCATTCTCAGACTGGGGATTACAAACTCCATAGAAACCACAACTTCATTACCATACACCATTCTGAATGGTGTCATTCCAGTAGTTACCTTATAAGATGTCCTATAAGCCCATAGAGCAGTCTGAAGCTTCAAATCCCACTGGTCTGGTTTCTTTTGCACCACCTTAGTGAGAATAGTCTTAATTGTCTTATTGCTACTTTCAGCTTGTCCATTGCATCTGGGATAGTAAGGAGTAGACTTTCAATGCTTGTCTGAAAGCATATCCAATAGGATTTCCATAGTATCATTGATAAAATGTGTCCCTTGATCGGTCACAATTTCTACTAGACATCCATATCGGCAGAAAATATTCTCAAACAGAAACCTTGCAGTTGACTTGGCGGTGTTGTCAGGAAGAGCCTTAGCTTCAACCCACTTGGTAACATAACAAGTAGCCATCACAATGTACTTGTTCTTCCAGGGAGTCACCTTCTTAAAAGGTCCCATAAAATCCAGTCCCCATTTCATGAATACTCCCAATGGTTGTATTGGCATTAAGGGAGTCATATCTGCAGTTGTTGGTCGGCCCATTCTTTGGCATATGTCACAAGTTTTACAAAAGCTTCTGACATCAGCAATCATTGTTTGCCACCACAGACCTGCTTGCTGAATCTTCTTGTAGGTCACTTCTGAAGGGGATCGGGGAGCACCACAGACGGAGAGTGAGAGAGAGAGAGAAGGAGACACACACACGATGTGGGTGGGGAGACTGTGAAGTGGAAGCTCCCCCTATACAATATACTCACTATAAGTATAGGGTAACAGTGGGCGGGCACCCATGACCTGGGCGACCGGTCAGGCACATAGGCCTTAACCCCAACAACCTCCCACTTAAAGGCCAATGTGCCTTTAAGCAAGATCTACTAGTGTACAACTAATAGAAGGTGAGATATTCTCTCAAACTATGCCCACTGACTCTCGATAAGCTAGTGCATCCGGCTCTACTGATAGACAAACATCCCGCTGCAGAAGCCACACAGAGCTAGCTCCAAGATCTGCAAATAGTCTACAAGAGCTCATGCACTCCTGCAAGTATCGGTCCAATACCTGAAAACCTCCCCTTTGCTCTATGCCGAGATCATTCATTGAACAACCAATCAACCCTGCTGCAAATGCTTCCACTGCAGCTGCTATGTCGGGCCTCGAGATCAGCATCTTGTACATGAGGACACCGAACGTTGATGCAACCCTGGCAACCTCTGCCACCTCCAACTCAGAACTCAACTCATGGCAATCATGTCCCCTATCATAGAGACCATGGCACTTTGACTCCGAGCTCTGGAGTGACTCCTCATACCCACCACATATCACATGTGTACCAAGAGTATCCATCTGTCCTGAATTTGCATCAAGCTCTGGCATAATCATATCAAGAAATGACTCCACAATAGCCGACATCTCAGCATCCATGTGAGTCATCTCTGTCATCACCTCTGATGACTCATCCTGTTGTGACTCACTAGAGCTGTCCCGCTCTACCTGTGCATCCGTAGACGCAACCTGCACAACAAGGTCACTACTCTGGACTCCATGCAAAGCATCCTGCAACCCACAAGCAAAAGAGACTCGCCTGCTCTCTCGCTCTCTACCTGGTTGTATGATCACAGAGACAACACCGTCTCTCCTGTGATCCACATGCAATAGGTAACCTGTACCACTCCTGGCACCTCTCGCAATCACTAGCGAACCCAAATGCATCACAAAATCTCGCTCTCGTAGCGAAATCTGACATCCACAATCTCTAAGCTGACCAATCGAGATCAAACTCACTGTCAAATCTGGTACATAGCACACATGTTGTAACAAGTAAGATGCACCACTCAGTAATGGCAGTTCTTCTTCTTGGACCAGCAATCCTTCTTGACGTTGCCCTTCTTGCCCCAGTTCCAACATTCAAGAACTGACTTTGTGCGTGACTTGCTCCATCTTGAGAGATCACGACCCTTTTGGTTTTTCAACCTCTCCTTAGGCCTTCCTCTTGTTTCCACTGATAATGCAGCACTTGATGATTCTCCTGTGCTTTTCCTTCATATTTCCTCGCTTAGGAGAACACCCACAACATCATCAAACTTAAGAGTATTTGTACCAGAGATAGAATTACTTACAGCCATCACAAGGCTGTCCCAACTATCTGTTAGAGATGATAGTATAAGGAGAGCTTGCACTTCATCATCGAAATTGATTTTCACCGATCGAAGTTGACTTATGTTTGTGTTAAAGTCATTTAGGTGTTCTGCAACTGAACCATTCTCTGCCATCTTTAGATTGAACAAGCGCTTCATAAGAAATACCTTATTGGATGCCGATGGTTTCTCGTAGAAGTCGTCAAGTGACTTCATCAAGTCCTCCGTGGTCTTCATCTCCAAAACATTGAAGGCCACCATTGATGCCAAGCCTAACCGGATTGTTCCCAGTTCCTTTCGATCAAGGACAATCCATGCTTCATCTGCCATTGTTGCGGGCTTCTTCGTAAGACCTCCTAGTGGCAAATAGAGGTCCTTTTGGTAGAGATAGTCTTCAATCTGCATATTCCAATGTTGGTAGTTTTTGCCGTTGAACTTCTCAATCTTGAGCTTCCCTTCCTCCGCCATAACTCCCACTCAATTCAAGGAATCCTTTCCTTGAGATAATTTAGCTATGAGAAAACCTTGCTCTGATACCAGTTGTTAGGAAATAAGACGTAGCTAAATAGATAATCGAGTAGATTACTTAATGGAGAGAGACAGATTTATATACGTCCACGGGAAAGTAGCCACTCAATGGCTTTAGTACTTCAAAACAAGAAGTAGTTTACAAAGGGATTATACCCTTAATGGAGCTCCCGCCTTGCTTCACTCTCACTACCTCACACTCACCTTGTTGCATCAACATCACACACTATGAAATGTTTGTAGAAATGGCCTCCTTTTATAGGCCAAAAGGGCTGCCCTCTCTTATGAGAGGCAGCCATGTGTAGTCGTCCGTGTGTGAACAAGTCCAAATCGGACCCTCCAATCCGCCCATGTGTGGCCGCCCTTGAGAAGACAAGTCCGCTTTTGAATTCGGCCACCGGCCACCGGCCATTTGTTAGAAAATAAGACGTAGCTAAATAGATTTTTGAGTAGATTACTTAATGGAGAGAGATATATTTCACATACAAGAGATTATAGAGTAGAGAGAGAGAGAGAGAGAGTACACACGATATACGTGGTTCACCCAATGTGGGCTACGTCCACGGGAAAGCAGCCACTCAATGGCTTTAGCACTACAAAAGAAGAATTAGTTTACAAAGGGATTAAACCCTTGATAGAGCGGCTTCACTCTCACCACCTCACACTCACCTTGTTGCATCAACTTCACACTATGAAATGTGTGTAGAAATGGCCTCCTTTTATAGGCCAAAAGAGCTGCCATCTCTTATGAGAGACAGCCATGTTTAGCTGCCCTTGTGCGAATAAGTCCAAATCGGACCCTCCAATCCGCCCATGTGTGGCCGCCCTTGAGAAGACAAGTCCGCTTTTGAATTCAGCCACCGGCCATTGAATTTCGACCACCAGCCATCGGCCATTGACTACCGGCCACCGGCCAACCGATCGATTGTTTTTCGACCACTTTTCGGCCGCCGTCAAGCCATAATATTGCGGCGAAAAGGAATATTCTGGCGAAAAAGAAAATTCTTGAGGGCCTCCACCCCCGAGGCCTGTAAAGTTTCCCCTGATTCTTGTCCGTGAAAATTTTGGTTTCCGTTGAGTGATTTTCCTTCACGGACGATGGCTTCTCCTCACAATGGGGACCTTACAAATGTGCGCTTTTACCACAGAAAATTACAAGGGCAAATCAGGCTCCATACTTAACACCATTGCCTTTCGACCACCGGCCATTGACTACCGGCCAACCGACGGTTGTTTTCCGACCACTTTTCGGCCGCGGTCCGGCCATAATATTCCGGCGAAAAGGAATATTCCGGCGAGGGAAAAAAGTTGCCCCTGGTTTTTGGCCGTGAAAATTTTTGTTTCCGGTGAGTGATTTTCCTTCACACATGATGGCTAATTACAAGGGTAAATCAGGCTCCATACTTAACAGTTTTAGCATCCTACTTGAATTTGACCTCATAGTTTTAGTTTAAAAAGGCACTACTCTTCACTAGCGGGTAGATCATCTGTCAAGACTCACCACTAGGGAAGCATCTAAAGGGATAGACAATGATTTAGCTAATGCATATCTATTCTCTGTGGAAATGATTACAAGATGGTCAGATGATCTTGTGTCCTTAATGACTATAGCACAAGTGGATTCTCAAATTTCAATTCCCATTACACCACGATTGATTGAGCAATCTTCCCTATATCAATTCCTAGCTAGAAGATTGTATCGCAAAAACAGTGATGGAATCTTGCTCTTGTGCATTAATCTTGAGGAACAAGAAGACTATTTGAGTCAAGCTCATACCACAATAGTAGGTCTATATTTTGCACGAGATCAAAACTTACAAAGATTAACTTGGTTGGGTGTTTATTAGCCTACCATGAAGAGGGGCGCTCATCTTACGCGAATAATTTCTCTCAATGTAAAGGAGAAGCCACCATACCCCATGCCATGTTATTCCACATTTTAGTGATGCCATAGTGGAGTAGATATCTGGTAGATATCTGACTAGCAAAATATCCCTAGAAGACATGAGTAAAAGACAAAAAAGAGCAATAGAAATTGAGGTAGCCAAATATGCAATGATTGGTAACCATCTCTATCGAGACGAGGAAAAGACCAATAGCACAGACTGTGCACCAATAAAACATGGTATCTTTCTATTTTGGAAGAAGCACATTTAGGTCTAGTAGGGGTCACTTCTCTCATGAAATGATAGCCAAAGCTATATTGATGGCAAACATTTGGTGGCCAACTTTGTTTGCCGATGAGAAAGAATTTGTTCGACAATGTGATGCATGTCAACACGAGCAAAAATGCCAATGAGAATGGATAATATGCCACTACAACCTATGGTAGGAGCATGTGCATTTGCTAAATGAGGTATAGACTTTGTGGGTCCAATACAACCACTAACTTACAAAACTCATGCACAATATATTATTGTGGCCATAGATTACTTAACCAACAAGTAGGTTGAGGCACGAGCCACCAAGAAGAACGATTCTAGAAGCACGGTTGAATTCCTGTACGAATACATATTTACTAGATACAGACTTCCTATTGAGCTTGTGAGTGATTGCGGATTGCGTTTCCTCAATGAGGTGATAGAATATCTACTAGATGAGTTCATGGTAATGCATAACAAATCTGCACCCCTATCATCCTCAAGAAAATAATCAAGCAGAACATACAAACAAAATTTTGAGCTTTGTACTAACCAAAATGGTTAATTCAAGCAAAACAGACTGGGAAATGCATCTTTATTCTACCTTGAAAGATTATCAGTTTCCCTCAAAACAGCCTTGAACACAACTCCTTTTAATTTGGTCTATGGATTGGATGCAATATTGCCAATGGAATTCTTACTACCCACTCTCAGAGTTGCAACTGAGCTAGAATGGAAAGGGCATGAGTTATCAGAATGACTTGAGGACTTAAGTTGCCTAGATGAACAATATTTAGTTACCATTGCCCACATATATGCACAAAAACTAAAACAAAAACAATTCTTTGACTCACATTTACTCACTAAAGGTTTTGAACCAGGGGATTTAGTCCTAGTATACTCGTTGAAATAACATATACCCAAGTTCAAGAAAAACGGACATGGTCCTTTTGTCACTAAAGATTGGGCCCGTCAAGTTAGCCACCTTTGATGGAAAAATCATGGAAAATTGGATTAGTGGATGTCGACTCCACAAATACAATCTTTCCTTGACTAATGAACTTCTATAGAGAATGCATGCATCCAAAGAAAGGAAGCTTAAATGACAACATGTTATTGAAGAGGCTCAAGAGGAGGCACCCATTCGAGTTTCAAAAAGAAAAGCTGCAAGACAACTTGTTCCCCAAGATGTACCACTTAGTACTCTCCAAATTCAACCCTTAGAAAAGGATGATTTCAAGATGATAATGAGTGGATGGATAGTCTTGATATGCAAGTCACCGTGAATCTAAATGAGGATTACAAAGTCAAGGCTTTAGCAGATACAAGAGCCCAAGTCAATGCGGTCAGCTATTCTACTTATCTCAAAGCAGCTACTCAACCACTTGAGTATTGTTGAGCCATTGTCAAGGACTGCAATGAGAGAGTCACTCCAACTCTAGGGAAAATAAACTTGAATATTATGGTTCATGGATTCTCTTGCCCACATACTTTCATATGTATAGCGGGGATGAACATATGAATGAGGACCAAATATTAGGTGATCCTTGGATGAGAACCTATAAAGATCCAAGATTGGGATGCCAAAATTTTGGAACTTACACTTAAAGGAGGACAACTAAAAATACAATTTTCATACATCAAGGAGGAATGGAAAGAAGCTCTCAGTGATTTCCAATCAAAGAAGCATGAGTCATCAGCCACAATTACAACTACTTCTCCACTAAGGAATTATGCAAGGAACCAGGAAAGTTTGGATACCCAAAAGTCAGCTCGTTGACCGACCTCAGTAAATTTGGGTGCCCAAAAAGTTGTTGTACATTGCCAAAAACCCTAAGGTAAATCCATCGCATCCCCCTCAACAGAAACCACAGCTACTAAATATGAAATGGATATGGCAACCAAAGAAGAAATGTATAGCTAAGTGCAGAATACCAACTACCCAAAGCAGACAAGTCAAACCACGAGTACCAAAGACCCCACTACAATGTAAGCCAGCCTCAATCAGGTATAAGTGGAGACCTAAAGTCAAACCACCCACCACAATTGTGACCATTGTTTTCAATCATCACACAATGGACACTGGATATTGCACCATAAAAGAATAAGCTCAATTGCTACAAGACGTACTCTTCAAGAGAATTCAATCACAACATACGTCGCCATCAGAAACCCTTAAGTGCAGCACTCAAGACCCACCTCTTACACAACATAGTGTGTTTAATTGCATTGACATCAATAGCATTATAGGGCCAATCAGGGCCATGAATAGAAACCACTTTATAACCTACACAGTACACAACCAGGGTACTCAGTCGTCTCAAAGGGTTGAATCAAGGAGGGGGGAGACAATCTAAATATGGACAGAAGCAAATGAATCTGGAAGAGAAAAGGGAAATGTTTTGAAGTGTGTATTAATTTATGATATTTCTTGAACAAATTAGGTGATTGCCCAAATAATGAGATGAACGGGGAATGCAATAGGATAACCCCTAGGTGTGTGTATATATTATACATATCTACCAAAAGCCATAAATAGTGTAAATTTTACTTATAGGGTACGTACTTCATTCAAAATCATGATGAAAATGGAGCAATTCACGAAAATCTGGCCAAATAATATAATTAGAAGTGTTTTATTATTTTTTAGTGTGGCATGGAATTTTTTTAGTAGTCTGTTTAATTTTCCTTTAATTTTTGCTAATAAAAGATAATAAAAGCCAAAATAAATCATCATAATAATAATAAGCAAGAATGTCAAAATTGGATTTTGACCTCAAATGCCAAATCTCAAAGCTCAATGGAAAGGCCAAAAAAAGTTTGAGACAATTCCAATAAAGAAACTCGGACACCACTCCGGCTCACTAATCATCTAGAACAAATTGCGACAAAAAGGTACATGGATGTCAATTTTTAAAAACATTTGATCTGGGAGTACACTGTGAGACCTAATGAGATCATTGGATAGTGGGTGTCAAAAAAGTCTTGGTATGTATAGTCCCTTGGGCCATTTTCCCTCTCATTTGCATTCTAGCCTTTAGAGAGAGAGCTCTTGGTTGTGGATTTTGGCGACCTTTGACGCTCTCCTACGCACCATCTTCCAGCTCTTACTCACTCCATCCATGAGGGGTAAGTTTCTAATTGTGTCTAGAAGCATTTTTATTATCACATTTCCAACCACAGAAGTTGTAGGGGGCATGGCAACTTAGTACAATCTGGAAACTTTCAAGATAAAAAACACTAACACCGGCCACACCAGACATCCAAATTGCACCAAAAAAGAACCATAGGCTCATCACTAGTGGGTCAACACATTGCAAAGCTCAAAGATGTAGAATAGGTCAGAAAAGTTGACCTAGTATCTTCGGCATGCCGAAGATAAAGGACCAAATCTGAACCACATTTTACATTTTACATATGAATTAGTGGTGCATTGGATTCCCAATGATCAGTGTAAGACAAAATGACCATATCCTTACTGCAAAGTGACATGCAGATTATTGATCCATTTTGACCTCAAACTCAAAGGGGGAACTCTATACATCACCTTGGACCTTTACCAACCTTTAGTGGGCACACAACTAGTGGTTAATGACTCCAAGTCAAACTCGGCTCAAAATAGGACTATCAACCTCATGGAGGTCAACTTCAAGTGAAAATACAAAACCAAGTGCTTCAACCTTCATAATTACCCTAGTAGAAGCTACATGGGACAATATTAGAGCCTCAGTTACAATAAATTGCAAACTTCATCTTAAGTGCGCCGAAGATACTTTGCTATGCTAGAAGCATTCTTTTTCACACGTTTTCAAACTGGCATGATCCCCCTACCCACACATCACACTGGTACACTTCTTTCATGCATAACTACTTCCAAGTGCACTTTACCACACCAAAGATACTCAAGTGACCAAGACTGACTTTTAACCTGTCAAGTCAAACCAAACTTCATTAGGCATCAAGAATCAACACTCCACATCCAATCAAGTTGCTAGGAGCACAAATTGGCCCCAAATTAGTCTTTTATGTTAGGCATGCCTAAGATAGAAATGATAAAGGGGAGACATGATTTGCCATTTGGGTACACAGATATGTTTACAGAGGTCAAATAAATCACCTTGAAAAGTTTCATTAAGTTTGGCTTAACATAACTCCATCATTCACTGAAAGCGTTAAAGCGAACACAAAGTTGTTCACAACTCTCACCGCAGGTGTCCAAGAGCTATCAAACTTTTTTCATATCACAAACAACTTATATACTTCCTATCAATTCAATCTAACACCAATTTTCATGCACTTACACCCATTTGTACTCTTAGGCACGCCTAAGATAAAGTTTGCCAGGATTGTGCTTTTTAGTGCTCTTTTTTTCCTTATTAACTTTTCTACTTGACTGGGGCTTGCTAGAATTGGTCTCCTCAATAAATTGGATGATGCTCTTCCAGGTTCACTCTCATCTACTTCAAGAACTCCAAAGAAGAAAACTATGAAGGAAAAATTGGCTGATCTTTCACCATATCAGTTAGAGGAACACTCCTGAAAGAAGAAAATGTCACATGGCTTGCAAAAGAGTAGTTAGAAAGTCAACATGTCACTATTTATCATGGATAATTCAAGATCACACAAGGATTCCAAGTAGAAGTTCAAATGTTGCGAAAGGAAGCTTAAGACCTTGCTAAAGAAGAGGCAGTCATGCCACTTTGGGAGAAAATTGGCCTCAAAGACTACATAGGGCTCGAACCCTGTAGTGTGGACTACAAGAGGGCTTATGAGCTCTTACAAAACATCACAGAAGAAGGAAGGGCAACTATTGGAGGTAAACATCACAAAAGATCAGGTTATAGAAGCTCTAAAGCTGCAAAAAGCGGAAAACTTTTGAGACACCTACAGTTGCCCACAACCAGCATCTTCAGCAATAGGTCAACCTCTTTCTCCAATCTAAAGAAAATTGAGATAGAGCAAGCACTTTGGTTCTATCACCAACACTTTCATTTCACTGCTAAAAAACCTCCGAGATACATGGTTCCAAATCATGCCATGGCTTCCACTTTCACTCAGGCCTCAAAGAAAGAGGGAATGGCAGAAGTGAACCACACCCAATATAATTACACAACCCTCACTCATGTGAAAAATCCAAAGAACATCACTTTTTTGGGAGCTCTAGAAGTGTTAACATGGATTGATTACCATGCTATAGGCCAAGAAGAGCATCTATCGCCTACCTTGGAGTAGAATTTATGGCTACTCCACAAAACTTCTCATGAAGAGGAAGTGCAAATAAGAGCTCCACCAGTGGTGACAGACTGAGGACAAGATTAGTCAATGTCCCAAGCCAAGAAAACACTGTTGTAGCAAAGACTACAAAAAGCAACAAAGAGGAAGAAGAAATGGGTGGGACGATGGTCTATCGAAAGAAAAGATAGATTATAAATCCTTGGAGCGGATTTTCAAAGCAAATTTGTGGTAGACGCATAGTTGGACGAAGTGAAGAGAAAGTTGCATGGGTTAAAGAAGATCTTGGAAGGTGATTTTCAAGCGTTCAAGTGGGAGTTCGAAGCCCTTTGGGGACATCTGATCAAGGCAGCTATTGCAAAGAATGGTGGTTTTATGAAATTGAGCAAGATCATGGATTTCTTGCATTAGGAGGTGCAAGATAAAGTGGAGATAGATGGCTTGGTGTTGCATAAAGAAGAAGTGGCTTTAGCGGGAAGACGGACAAAGAAGATAAAGAAGAAGCACCAAGCTAGACGAGAATTTTCTAGTCAAGTGGTACCAAAGTAGATTGATGCAGAGGAAGTCAAGCCAAATTTGATGCTAAGGAATGCGATAGTGCTAGAGGAGCCAAGAATTCTATGTCTGCAAAGATCTAGAGCGGTTTCTATGCCAATGATTCCAGTTAGAGAAGCTCTAGCTGTAGAAGAAGTGCAGGTGGTTCCAAGTCGGTCAAAGAACGTATAGGAAGCTCCACGTTTAAATTGTAAAGCACCATTGAAGTGTGCTAAAGTTCAGAAGGTGCAATTTATAGATAAGTCAAAGCGAAAAATCTGGATGAAGAGATTTGAGATCTTGAGATGGAAGAGGAGATTGAGCTAAGTGATAGTAGCTCTATGGATGTTGATACAAGTTGGGAAACTAGGTCATCTCAGTCAAGGTATGAAGAATTTGATCTTTTGCATGTGACTGGAGATGTAGTGAAAATGTGTTAGGATCAAGGAGAAGTGCAAGCCGATATGCTTGATGGAAGCCAAGGGTAGAATTTAGGACCTACAAGTAAAGACATGCATGTGAAAATGATGTGTGGTGCCATGCTAATGGCCGTTGCTACTGATAGCCGTTTTTCGGCTCTCTGTAATTGCCATAGTGAGTTATCTCACCCTATCAAATCACTCAAACACTGTGGTTACCCTCACCCTTTCACTGTATATAGGTGCGTGTGAGTTAGGGGACTTTTCCCATATCTCCTTACTGAAAAAAAAAACCCTCAATTAGCTAGTCATTGGGCTAGTTGAGCCAAAAAAATAAAAAATATAAAAAATATAAGTATATTATGGCTCATGCATATGTAAATATTTCTTTGTATATAGGGCCTAAATAAAAGATTTTTTCATAATTATTTTGGTATTTATTTAAATATTTCTACCTAGGTGTGTGTTATTTATGCTCTGTACATTACCACAATTTTTCTTACCATTTTTCATACTCTTTATTCCATATAGAAATATTTTCATGTAAGCTTCTCTTATATTTGGTGTAACTCCACCCCAACAAAAATCCAAAAAACTAGTTTTATTTATGTGTATATTTTTTCACTATTGTGATTTTTCCCTTCCTACATCTATTTTATTTTTTTCTAAAACATTAGAACACCAAAAATATTTATCTTTTTATGGTAGCCTCATAATGAGAGAGATTTCTTTTGACCCCTTTATATTTTTCCACTTATATTATTTATATTTGACATGTACATATTTTTTAGACCCCTCAATATTTGATTTTCTTAGTTGTACTATTCACTTATATCATGATCTCAACAATATCTTCAATTATAGACCTACCAAATAAGGTCAAGGGTAGGTGGCATGCATACATGCACTATGGAGGGCTCACTCTTGGAGGTATTCAAAAGAATCATCCAAAGAAGGATCCCACAAGGACCTTGTGCAATGGAAAAAAACGGTCGGTTTTGCTGAATTTTTAAAGTTTACTTGCTCTCCGAATTTGAAAAGGTGATACAAACAAAAGTTGTAGCTCGTGGGCTGAACTTTTGCCTCAAAGTTTTTCATATTTTTTTGAGCTACGAGCTGTGAGCTATGATTTTATTAGTGGAACCCAGTTTTCCCATGCTATGCAGCCACACTCTCTCTTCCACTTTATCATTTTCCTCTTTCACACACACTTCTCCACTCATCATCCCCACCTCTCTCACCACTCCTCTCTGCACCCTACTCACCTTCTCCTCAACCTTGAAGAATAAGAGAAACCATGGTGAACTCATATCTCCCACACACAATTCCATTCCAAAATTGACCACCTAGTCTCATTTTTTCTCCTCCAAATTACCCATATCTATCAAAAAAACCACAAAATTCAGCCTCTTCTCTTAAAAGACAGCATCATGGTGGTTGATTACTCAGCTTCAATTACCTTGTCTCTCAAGGAAGGTCAAGAGTGGAGAAAAAATGTACCGTCAAAGCTAGTGGACCGTCAACAAGCGTCAAAATTGGCCCTACTCAAGACACTTGGAGCATCAACCTTGTAAGAAATCCACCTTTTCTTACCTCTTAAGAGTTTTTCTTCCTTATTTGTATCCTACATGGATACTCCCATTGTAAATATCCAATTCCATTTGTAAATTAATACTAACTCTACTAACACTAACCCACTATGAAAAGTCCTATCACCTCCATTTCTCTCCTCTCTCTTTCCCCACCAACTTCTTGATAATTCCAAGCAAAAGAAATTAGATAAATTGCTGAAAATCTAACCCAACCATGGTTAGAGGAGTAGCCCTAGCCTTCAAAATTGCTATAAAAGGAGGGTGTAGCTAGCACAAAAAGGGGGGAGCCATAAGCAAGAGCACTATGCTATAGCTTGAGAAGCCAAGCTCAACCTCTCTAGAAGGAGCTCTTGAGTGGAAGCTCATTGTCTTATGCATGCGCATGTGTTGTAATAGGGGATTAGCAAGGGAACTCTATGCCATTGTAAGAGAGAGAGTGATCATTCAATTGAGAGTAGGAAATCTATCATTTCTCCTACTAGTGTAAGCCCAACATTTGCTGAATCAAGGAGGGTGGATTTGGACTAAGCTTGGATACTTTGTCTCCCTTCCAACGTGAAGTAATGGACAACAATGATGCGTCAGTGTCTTGGTGTTTTTTGTTAAGTTCTTGATAGCTTGTCTCTGGTGTTGTCATCAATCTAGCCATAAATCCCACATACTGTAAGAGGGCGACAAGGTGGAGAGGACTCCCCTGGCCTTAAGACAGTGATTGGGGTGTCTTTTCTTGTGATGTGTTGTGGTGAAATTTACGCAAGCTATGTTGAACAAATACTAATCTCACTTTGATTTGTCATGACAGATTTGTAAGAAGGTATTAATGCAACAAGCACCCCCTCCCCCTTTCTCTCTCTTTCTTAAATATATAGTTGTGTTTGCTTGATCATTGCCGATACGTTTCAAAGCAGCCCGAGCACTCTCTCTCTCTCTCTCTCTCTCTCTCTCTCTCTCTCTCTCTCTCTCTCTCTCTCTCTCTCTCTCTCTCTCTCTCTCTACGCGTCCTAGTTTGCATCCAAAACTAGGTGGTGCCCCAAATTTGTGTAGGGTTAGGTTGCGGGTTTGTTGTTTTTTCCAACCCCAACCCAATTGAGCAGCATGGGAGCCTAGAAAAGTGCTTGGAGGCCACTCTTCTTGTTGCCCGCCCTAGACCGCCTCAAATTGGTGTCCCCACTGAGGACAGGCTTGTGTATGTTTTGTGAAGGCTCAACCTTTAGCATAATCAAGTAGCTTGCATGAATCACGAGAATTTGTATGATCCCTTCATTCCCATTGCAAGGCAAAAGGTACACATAATTGTTAGTACTATGTTGTAATTTCAGCGAGTAATTCGTAGAATTTTAGGTCCTCTAAGGTTAGCCGAGATAAACACTTCGGTAAATCCTTTTATTTTGCCTCTCATTAGGTACGATATTAGCTTGGACGTCTATATTTTTGTGTTATTTTAAGCATTAGGACATGCATAGGCCATGGATAATTTTACTCCACACATTAGAATAAACGTTGCAATTAGTAGAAAGATTCATTTTTCCCTTTCATTTTACTCCACACATTAGAATAAACGTTGCAATTAGTAGAAAGATTCATTTTCAACAACGAATGGTGTTCATGTTTGGTGCCCAAAGAGTAGGAGAAATTCTTGCATCACCAAACCTTGTCATTCTACCTCTCATCAACTACCATACTTCTTTTGATGTACATGTGTTCATTTTATTTTAAAATGAAGTGCAGCCCGGCAAAATAGTGTGTATGTTTGTTTTTTCTTTGTCCAAGTTGTTACAAGAAACAAAAAAACGATCATTTGTTCTAACTGGGAATGTGTGTGCAGTGAAAGTTCAATCCTTAGAGATCTAGCTCTATTACCAATTGAGTTGCAGGAGCAAGTAGTAAGGCGTCTCTCTCATAACAAGAGCGTGGTGAAGTTAAGACGGAAGGTCCTACATGTGGATTCCATTTTCCTCTTGTTGTTGGGCACTAAGGAAGACCGCGCATTCATCCAACTAGTGTGTGCCCTAAGATTGGTAAATAGAGTGAAATTTGGCGTTTGGCGAGTGCATTTCACCATTGAGGAAGACTCTTCAAGAAACTTGCGGCCAGAGTTCATGCTTCATAGACTCACATTTGGTGAATTTTTCCCTCATTTGCGTCTTATTAATAGTCTTCCTTTCGCTTTCAACAAAGGAGATAGGGAGCTATTCAGAGCTTGTCTTAATAAAGAGAGCATAGAGAAGATTGCAAATTTGTATAAATTCTCATCCTTCTCTACTTTCTATGACACTTTGTTCATAGAGACATTGTAAATCTCTTTATGCTTTTGAATGATTTAACCATAATCCTAAGGAGTTTTTGTCCAGGAATTTTGTAGCACAAGTGGAGTCTTTAAATCTTGCAAACTTGATTGGACTTGATGCGATGTTCTTTATGAAATTGTGAGAAGGTTGCCTCACTCCGATTGTGTGGAACTCGAAGGAAAGGAGCTCCTAGCCAATTGCTACTTTCTCACGGCCTTCGACGAGCATGAAGATCTAGTTTTTATACAAACCGCTTGTGCGTTGGGAATTGTAGAGCAAGTGCAATTTATCACTTGGGACGTGCTCTTTTGGATCCAGAAAATAAAGTTCTAGAGATTTTGGTTTATCGCCTTAGCTTTGAAGAATTTCAACCCTTCTTAGAGCTCATCAATAGTCTACCTTTTTGTTTTGATCAAACAAATCGAGACCTCATTGAAGCTTGGATAGCTGAAGAAGAAAACCTAGAGTGGTATTTTCTTACTTCTTCATTTGCAGGCGAGTGGTTCTAAATCTCTATTGTATCCCTTATTGTAACTCGTGTTGTAATCTTTCATAATAATGGAGAGCCAACGCCAAATGTCTGGATATCCTCTTTTCTTTGGAGAGCCTGGAGATGATGCAGAATTATTTTTAGCAAATTTCAAGATGTCTTGCCGTATCAAGAGGATAGTAACCGATCAAGAACGTGTAGAAATGTTTGAGGTGGTCCTTAGGAAAGATGCTAGTACTTGGTTTGACTCTTTGCCTGAGGAAGTTAAGGGGAATTACACAGAAGTTTTGAATCGTTTTAAGAGATACTTCTTTGATCCCCAAAACACTCAAAAACTATGGCAAGACATTGTTTCTCATAAGCAAAAAGACTTAGATGACTACTACTTGTACAAGCAAGAATTTCTACGTCTTTGGGCTCTATGGATACGAAATGTTGCTAACCCTGGTAATGGTGCAAAATTTTTAAAGAAGGAGAGGTTCATAGCCGGACTCTTTCCTGACCTTAAGGTAAAAGTTGAGGCGGGTGCACCTGCTACTTTTGATGTAGCGGAAACTAGGGCTGCTGAGAAGTATAGGAAACTCAAGTGCTTAAGGGGAGAGGTTCCAATAGAAGGTCTTAGACCCAAAGGTAAATCACAAGCATCAACATCTAGGGAGCTTCTTGAGGTAACGGCTGAAGTGATTGAGAAGTTAAATGAATCTTTAAGCAGCCTGTCAATTCACCTTGCACAAGCTGTAGGTCCAAAGGGACAAGCAAAGAAGTCAGAAGAGAGAGAGCCACGAACTAGGAGAGTCTTGCAATGTTGGAATTGCGGAGAGTCTAGACATGGGATGTATAATTGTCCTTGGCCCCGTGGAGAGCCAGGGAGGCCTAACTTGAATTACCCAGTGATGAATGCAAGAGAAGGAGCTGGTCAACAACCAAGGCTTCTACAAAGGCCAAATGGACCAGGACCACCTCTACAAGGGGTAGAAGGAGTTCCACCTTTGCCAGATCCAAATGTGCATGTGGTAGAGGTGACAAATTCAAATGAGGTTGACATGGAAGCCAATGGCATTAAGCGTGGCCGAGGGAAAGGTAAAGAGAAAGAAGGAGTCACATCACAGAGTGACCATGGACAAGGCAAAAAGGCAAAGGAGACCAAGGAAACCAAGAGGACTCGACGTCGTATCAGCCTCCAAGACTTCCCTCTTGGACATGGTATGGCTCCGTACAACTTGTTGGAAGACATGAGAGGTAAGGGTCCTGATATTTCATGGCCTCAATTTCTTGCATTATGTCCATAAGTAAGGAGGGATTTAACAAGGGCAGTTAGCACTAGGAGAAAGGTAAAAGAGAGTGTGCCTATTGTAAACATTGCACAAGCCGAAATGAATGAGGACATTACACCGGTGCTAGACTGTTACATCAAAGGAAGATTGGCTAGGAAAGGTCTAGTGGATGGGGGTGCACAAATTTGCATCATGACAGAGGGACTCATGCAAAGACTAGGCATGCACATCCATGAGACACCTGAAATCAAAGTCAAGATGGCAAACAATAGCAAGGCTAGGTGTGTAGGCATTTGTAAAAATGTCTTTGTAGAGGCCTTTGGCATTAAGAAGGCAGTGGATTTCTATGTCCTGTCTACCAAAGGAAATGGTTACCCATTTATCCTAGGGAGACCATGGCTAATGAAAATGCGAGCTTTGCAGGATTGGGAGAGTGGAAAGCTAATTTGCAGGAACGACAATCATAAGAAGGTTGTCTTTGACATGAAGGAGCAACGCCAAGAGGAGCTCCATGAAGAATCATCTCAAAGTGAGACGGAAGAAGGTTGGACCGATAGCACTTCAGAAGAAGAAAGTAGCGGCAGCATTACTGAAGAGGAGTCTTCCATCGAAGTCATGGGGGTAAGGTTTAAGCCAAGCAACCAAGAGACCTCTTGTCAAGGCTTGGAGGAGGTAGGTCCTCAAGAGAATGAAGGTGTTCAATATGAAGGGATGCTGGAAGGTATGCTATCAACAACACTTACAAAGTATGAAAGAGAGGAGTTCAAATGTGTGCTAAGGAAGTTTCCTAGGCTTTTTGCTAAAGACTACACTGACGTGCGTGGGGTAGATGTTGTTCAACACAAGATTGAGTTAAAGCCTGAGGCCACACCTAAAGCTCAGAAGCTACGAAGGCTAGGAGTTATAAAGGAACAGGCTCTACTCAAGGAGGTAAGAAAGCTTCTAGCAGCAGGTTTCATTTATCCAGTGGAGAATTCAGAGTGGGTCTCTCCTATTGTTTTCACTCCTAAGAAAAATGGCAAGTGGAGGGTGTGTGTGGATTACCGTCCCCTCAATGAGGCAACAAAAAGAGATCACTTTCCCCTCCCATTCCAAGATGAGATACTAAATGAGGTAGCTGGTCATGAGAAGTACACTGTGTGCGATGGTTACTCAGGTTACTTTCAAATAGGGATTGCATTGGAGGATCAATTGAAAACAACCTTTATCACTCCTTGGGGTTGTTATGCTTTTAGAGTCATGCCATTTGGTCTGACAAATGCTCCTGCAACATTCCAACGTTTCATGAATATGGTGTTTCAAGCATTCTTTGGAAAGTCAATTAGGGTGTTCATTGATGATTTCTGTATTTATAGCTCAAAATCATTGCATCTACAAAGGGTAGAAGAAGGTTTAAATAAGCTCTACGACATGGGAGGTCAACTCAACCCCGACAAGTGCCATATAGGTGAGGATGAATTAATCTTGCTTGGTCATAAAGTTTCTTACAAAGGCATTGAAGTGGATCCTTCAAAGGCAAAGGCTCTTATTGAGCTACCATCACCCAAGAGTCTTAAGGAGGTCATCTCATTCATTCAAAAGGTGAAGTATATGTCACGCTTCATTCACTTAGCCTCGGAGTTACTTCACCCTTTGCAAAAGTTGACACAACAAGTAGAATTTGCATGGTCTAATGAGCTTGAAGAGTACTTTTGTAACATTAAATCCATTTTGTCAGAGCTACCAACACTCATGCCTCCTTGTTGGGAGTACACATTCTTTGTTAGCTCTAGTGCTGGGAAAGAAACAATTGGTGCAGTTTTGTTACAACAAGATCCCTATAGTACCAGGATGTGGCCCATCTACTTTTCTAGTAGGGTCATGAATGCTTTAGAGAGAGGCTACACGGAGGCAGAACTCATGATGATTTCTCTCATGTTTGCGATAAGGAAGTTTAGATCCTACTTGCTCCCAAAACCTTTTGTAATCCTCACCGCAGAGAATTTGTTCCCTTGGGTGTCATCTCAAATGAATCTTAGTACTAGGATCTCAAAGTGGATTATGGAGTTGCAAGAGTTTCAATACTCTTTCAAGGTAGAAGATAGTGTGCGTGCACAATTGGCAAGGATTCTCACTTATAGGGTGCATGAAAAGGAGATTAAGGTGCCTGAAGTAAAGACCCTACCATTGCCACCACCAAAAAGTATTCCTAATGCTTTTACCTTGTTCTTTGATGGAGCTTTTCGTCGAGCCATAGGAAAAGCAGGGGGAGGACTAGTGTTGCTCAACCCAAGTGGAGAGGTGGTCATGAAAGAGAAGTTCAATCTACCAAGTTCAGCTAGCAACAATGAAGCAGAATATGACACACTACTTCATGGTTTAAAAATATGCATTGGCCATGGTATACAACGTCTCATGGTAAAAGGGGATGCACTTCTCATTGTGAAGCAGATTTTAGGCATTTGGGCATGCAAAAATGAAAGACTAAGGGCCAAAGTTCATACCATCCGTAGGCTATTTAATCAATTTGAGGAGGTGCAATTACATCATATTCCTAGGAAACAAAATGAAGATGCTGATTTACTTGCACAACAAGCCGTTGCATGTGTAAAGAAAGAAGTGCAGGTCATCATGGTGGTGGCTGCTGTGAAGCAACCGAGGTACCAGGGATTGGAGTCATTGGCTCCCATCATTGGCTACATTTTGGAGGGTGAGTTTCCACCAGACTTCACAAAAGCTCAGAAGAGGAGACTCATGAAGAAGGCAAGCATGTATCTCTTCCTAGAAGGCTCCCTCTATCAAAGAGGGAAGGATAAAGTGTGCAGAAGAGTACCAACTATCGCGGAAATTCCAGACATTCTAAAAGGTTTGCATGAAGAGGCATGTGGTGGTCATTTTTCCCAAGAATTAACTGTGAAGAAGATTTTGCTTGCGGGGTATGTTTGGCCAAGTCTACATGTGGATGTCCAACATTGGTGTAAAAGTTGTCACAATTGTCAGGTAAATGGGAATAGAAGATTGTTTATGGTCCAAGGCAAATTGTGCTTGCAAATGGACCCTTTGAAAAGTGGGGCATTGATGCTATGGGTCCTCTGCTTATGACAAAAAATGGTAAACTCTACATTCTAGTGGTTGTAGACTATATGACTAGGTGGGTGGAAGCACAAAGTGTGGCAAAGGTAAATGAGAGGACAGTGAGAAAATTCGTCTACACTCACATTTGTTGTAGATTTGGCACACCTTTGGAGATTGTTTCTGATAATGGTCCAGGGTTTAGAAAGGGATTTCTCACAGAAGTCTGTGAAGAACTTCATATTCTACATCGTCATAGTACACCCTACTATCCCCAATCAAATGGTTTGGTAGAAAAAGCTAATGGTGTCATTGCAGGCATCATTAGAAAGATGGTGAAAAACAAGACAAAGTTGTGGGATGACTTCTTGGATGGTGCCTTGTGGGCGTATCGAACCACATATAGGGAAGCCACGGAGTTCACACCATTTCACTTGGTCTATGGTCAAGAGGCTTTACAGCAAATTGAACTAAACATTCCAACAATGCGACTTCATGGCAAATCAGCACAAGATGATCAAGAAGCATGGATGGATCGACTTCTTACCTTAGCTGAGCTTGAGTGGAAAAGAGAAGCAGCATACGGGTGCTATAAGAGGAAAGCCACACAGACAAAGGAGAAGCTTGACAAGAAACTGAAGGACAAAGGCATCAATGAAGGAGATCTTGTGCTAAGGTATGACAATCGACTCGATAATCGTTTTGATGCCAAATTTGAAACAAGATGGCAGGGGCCATACATAGTCAAGAAGGCTTTCAATTCAAGTTACTATCAACTTATGGACTTAAATGGGAAAGAGCACTCCAGGAAGGTAAACGGCTATTGCTTGAAGCCTTACTTGAGTCGCCTTCTACCAAAGGATCTACCAGAGCAAAAGGCAACTATCCCATGTAAGTATTGTTCCATGAAGCATGAGTGTAACACAAACCAAAATTCCAAGGGGCCAAACAATGAAGATCTTGTCAAGGACTCTGAAGCACTCTCTTTGGAAAAGATTTTTTATGATGGTACATGAATATACCATCATCCTGGGGGAGGGCTAATGATAGCCGTTTTTCGGCTCTCTGTAATTTCCATAGTGAGTTATCTCACCCTATCAAATCACTCAAACATTGTGGTTACCCTCACCCTTTCACTGTATATAGGTGCGTGTGAGTTAGGGGACTTTTCCCATATCTCCTTACTGAAATAAAAAACGCTCAATTAGCTAGTCATTGGGCTAGTTGAGCCAAAAAAATAAAAAATATAAAAAATATAAGTATATTATGGCCCATGCGTATGTAAATATTTCTTTGTATATAGGGCCTAAATAAAAGATTTTTTCATAATTATTTTGGTATTTATTTAAATATTTCTACCTAGGTGTGTGTTATTTATGCTTTGTACATTACCACAATTTTTCTTACCATTTTTCATACTCTTTATTCCATATAGAAATATTTTCATGTAAGCTTCTCTTATATTTGGTGTAACTCCACCCCAACAAAAATCCAAAAAAACTAGTTTTATTTATGTGTATATTTTTTCACTATTGTGATTTTTCCCTTCCTACATCTATTTTATTTTTTTCTAAAAAATTAGAACACCAAAAATATTTATATTTTTATGGTAGCCTCATAATGAGAGAGATTTCTTTTGACCCCTTTATATTTTTCCACTTATATTATTTATATTTGACATGTACATATTTTTTAGACCCCTCAATATTTGATTTTCTTAGTTGTACTATTCACTTATATCATGATTTCAACAATATCTTCAATTATAGTCCTACCAAATAAGGTCAAGGGTAGGTGGCATGCATACATGCACTATGGAGGGCTCACTCTTGGAGGTATTCAAAAGAATCATCCAAAGAAGGACCCCACAAGGACCTTGTGCAATGGAAAAAAACGATCGGTTTTGCTGAATTTTTAAAGTTTACTTGCTCTCCAAATTTGAAAAGGTGATACAAACAAAAGTTGTAGCTCGTGGGCTGAACTTTTGCCTCAAAGTTTTTCATATTTTTTTGAGCTACGAGCTGTGAGCTATGATTTTATTAGTGGACCCCAGTTTTCCCATGCTATGCAGCCACACTCTCTTCCACTTTATCATTTTCCTCTTTCACACACACTTCTCCACTCATCATCCCCACCTCTCTCACCACTCCTCTCTGCACCCTACTCACCTTCTCTTCAACCTTGATGAATAAGAGAAACCATGGTGAACTCATACCTCCCACACACAATTCCATTCCAAAATTGACCACCTAGTCTCATTTTTCCTCCTCCAAATTACCCATATCTATCAAAAAAACCACAAAATTCAGCCTCTTCTCTTAAAAGACAGCATCATGGTGGTTGATTACTCAGCTTCAATTACCTTGTCTTTCAAGGAAGGTCAAGAGTGGAGAAAAAATGTACCGTCAAAGCTAGTGGACCGTCAACAAGCGTCAAAATTGGCCCTACTCAAGACACTTGGAGCATCAACCTTGTAAGAAATCCACCTTTTCTTACCTCTTAAGAGTTTTTCTTCCTTATTTGTATCCTACATGGATACTCCCATTGTAAATATCCAATTCCATTTGTAAATTAATACTAACTCTACTAACACTAACCCACTATGAAAAGTCCTATCACCTCCATTTCTCTCCTCTCTCTTTCCCCACCAACTTCTTGATAATTCCAAGCAAAAGAAATTAGATAAATTGCTGAAAATCTAACCCAACCATGGTTAGAGGAGTAACCCTAGCCTTCAAAATTGCTATAAAAGGAGGGTGTAGCTAGCACAAAAAGGGGGGAGCCATAAGCAAGAGCACTATGCTATAGCTTGAGAAGCCAAGCTCAACCTCTCTAGAAGGAGCTCTTGAGTGGAAGCTCATTGTCTTATGTATGTGCATGTGTTGTAATAGGGGATTAGCAAGGGAACTCTATGCCATTGTAAGAGAGAGAGTGATCATTCAATTGAGAGTAGGAAATCTATCATTTCTCCTACTAGTGTAAGCCCAACATTTGCTGAATCAAGGAGGGTGGATTTGGACTAAGCTTGGATACTTTGTCTCCCTTCCAACGTGAAGTAATGGACAACAATGATGCGTAAGTGTCTTGGTGTTTTTTGTTAAGTTCTTGATAGCTTGTCTCTGGTGTTGTCATCAATCTAGCCATAAATCCCACATACTGTAAGAGGGCGATAGGGTGGAGAGGACTCCCCTGGCCTTAATACAGTGATTGGGGTGGCTTTTCTTGTGATGTGTTGTGGTGAAATTTACGCAAGCTATGTTGAACAAATACTAATCTCACTTTGATTTGTCATGACAGATTTGTAAGAAGGTATTAATGCAACAAGCACCCCCTCCCCCTTTCTCTCTCTTTCTTAAATATATAGTTGTGTTTGCTTGATCATTGCCGATACGTTTCAAAGCATCCGGAGCACTATCTCTCTCTCTCTCTCTCTCTCTCTCTCTCTCTCTCTCTCTCTCTCTCTCTCTCTCTCTCTCTCTCTCTCTATCTATCTATCTATCTATCTATCTACGCGTCCTAGTTCGCATCCAAAACTAGGTGGTGCCCCAAATTTGTGTAGGGTTAGGTTGCAGGTTTGTTGTTTTTTCCAACGCCAACCCAATTGAGCAGATGGGAGCCTAGAAGAGTGCTTGGAGGCCACTCTTCTTGTTGCCCGCCCCAGACCGCCTCACTACATTGGTGCAGCAGGTAAGGAGTTCTACCAAAAAGGATGAGGTAGCCTTCCCTATGAAAGAAGACCAAGTGGATAATGCAGTATAATGTGAATGCCTTTTTTCTTTGGCTAAGGATGAAGCAATAGAGAAGGCTGATGAAGAACAAGTGCTTGAAGAGCAAGGAGGGGAAGTTGAGAAGCAGGTGGTGTTGGTAGATCTTGAAGGGCCAATTGATGAGATAGAGTTTGATCATGTTGGCATTGAGTGATTGTAGGTGAAAAGGTAAGTGTGGAGCCAAGAGTAAAGAAGTGTCCAATGCAACAGGTATACTCTATGGTAGATGAAGTGAAATTCCACGTTGTGGCTCACTCTCTAAGATTTCAAGGGAGGTATGTGAATTTTGGTTAAAAGGTGTGTTGGTAGGTAGAGTTGTGTATTGGGATATCAAGTAGATAAAGTGTGTGTTGGAGGAGGACCTTGCTTTGCATGGTTGGGAAGGAGGGTCACATATGTCCAACGAGAGTGGTGGTATGTGTATTGATGATGAAGTGATGGTGTGTTTGGTTCTTTGTTTGAAGTGGGCTATATGCAAATGGGTGATTGGATTGGCAAAGGTATGCCAAGGGCAGCCTATGTGCATGATTGGCTATGTCCTCGGGTTTAACAGCATGGGAAACAATTGTAGGTGGATGGATTGGGGGGGGGGGGGGGGGGGGGGTCCCTTAATGGTAATGTGACTATCAGCAGGGAGTGCAACAAAAGGGGTTATTAATTTCATTTTTTCTCACATTTTCACATACAAAAGGGTACCTGACGATGGGATCAAAAAAAAAAAATACATATTGAATAGGAAAAGAAGGGTGTATTTAATTTGAAAAACTTCACAAATAAGGAGTTTTAAAAATATTCCTTGAACACACTCGATATGCATAATTTATACATAGTGATCCCCCTTGAGGTGGATGGGCTAGATCAACGCTAGGTATTTCACCCACACGGAAGCTTTGTTGTGGTGCAGGGGCCTAGGCAACCCACTTGAGCATACTAGCAATGGGTGGCACGTTTTGTACATATGGTAGCAGGTTTGGTGTGTATAGTGTGTTTTTTCGTATTGTAATTTTTTAGTTCAATAAGCGTGTTTATGGTTGAACATAAATGTTAAACAAGAAGGTTCGTGTAATGGAATTTGCCTATTCAATTTGAGAGTAGCGGAATTTAATGAGAGTACTTTCAAGAAATGATTTTGTGAGCATAGCGGGTTGACATAATTGAAGATAGCAACATAATCATAGCAATTAGTTAACTTGGCATAGACAATATTTTTGCAAGAGAGAGAATTTAGAGAACATGACAACAGTTGAGGACCGGATTTATGTGGAGCCGGTCCCCCCTCCAATAGGCATTTGTATTATGATTTCTCCCATAAAGAGAGACTTGTTACAATACATTCTTTGTGTTCCTTGTGACCTAGGTGAAGCAATGAAGATGGAAAGCTTCATGCATCACCATCATAGCATAACCTAAACTTGAAGAAAGCTTTAACACTAGGTTGGTAACCTAAGAGGACATAAAAGTGTCCTTTGAGGGTTTTGAAAAAAACCTCCAAAACCATAGTAGATCCACTCATTTTGTAAAATCCTTTCATGAAGTTATAGTTCAAGGCCTATTACACATGGAAAAAATAAGAAACTTGTAAAATTTCTCATCTTTTGGTTACACCAAGCCTCCAAAGTTGATGGACCAGTGCATTTTCATCAAAACAGTCATTTCTTACATTTTGTTGCATAAAAATAAGATTAGGGATTTTTGTAGGACTTGAGATAAATTCCCTAGTTAACTTCAATGGATTGGTGATCAGAACATATGATTGCTTCTCACTCATTATTTTTTGTTTTGCCAAAATAAATAGGTACAAAAAAGTTGAATTTTTACCATTCTGCAAACATACCATCAAAGTTTCTATAGCCAAGCTCAATACAAATAATATATGCATGTTTTATTAGTTCCCTATTGTTCTTTATGTTCATAAGGAGCCATGGAGCATGTCAAAAGAATAATACATCTCTTACCAAAGGGAATCTTGGGAACAAAGATAAAGTGTTGAATACAACAAACATGAAAAAAGTGGGTTTAACATTATGAGTTATAGAATCCCATAGAAACTATTCAATATCTAGCCAAATTTGATCCTTATGACTAGATATGGTTACTACCTACAAAATGCATGTAGTTGTCACAAAAAACTAACAATATTGAAAAATCTATACTTGATATACTAGAATGTTTCGTTTTCTTCTATAGTTGAAAAAATCAACCATCGTTGTGTACTATGCAAAATACGGTATTAGGTGCCCCAAAACTTAAGTAATGTTAGCTTTATGTTACAATATGCGACATAGAAAATAAAAAATTCATTTGAATATCATGAAATCCACCAAAGAAATCATAGAAGAGCTAAAATTGGCTAAAAAACAGGATTTGATAATTTTTGTAATTTGGTCATAACTTACACCTTTAATATTTATTTCTCCCTAGAAGCATCAAGACATGTTGAGGACTACTAAAGATAGTTCTCTAGCATTATAGACCTCACAAACGTGAATTCTAGAGTGGTATAGTTGCAAAAAGTTGAAAAAAGCCAAAAACAGGACCAGTTTTTTCACACAGTTTAGGTTGTGAAATGTTGTGCAAGAACAATGTTAAAGATGGAATTGATATTCCGAGAAAATTTTGAGTTTTTTTCAGCTCATGAGATAACTTTCTAGATAGATAGCACCTCAAAATCCATTTTGAAACTCTTGACATAATTCAAGG
Organism: Adiantum capillus-veneris; assembly: GCF_014529385.1. Taxonomy (NCBI): domain Eukaryota; kingdom Viridiplantae; phylum Streptophyta; class Polypodiopsida; order Polypodiales; family Pteridaceae; genus Adiantum; species Adiantum capillus-veneris. The sequence continues at coordinate 160,356,392 of NC_140938.1, forward strand.
AAAATGGTCACTTAACAGGACATAAAAGTGTCCAAGGACATAAAAGTGTCCCATTACCAACCTAGTGTTAACTATATCAAGCCTCAGTCCCAAGACCTCAAACACCTTCGAAGGTGGAGAGAGCTAGCAGGGAATGAGGGCAGGGAAGAGGAAGAAGAAACATTTCATACGAGAAAGAGCTAGTTCCTCACTTATCATAACTCTTGTGCTAGCATACATAATAGCATAGTAATGAAGAAGAAATAGATGGCAAGCTCAAGCATTAAAGCATGGCTCTTGGATGGATTTGTACTCCATAGCCAAGAGTGTTGGTGTAGGCTCTCAACCTCTACTTGCTTGGAGAAAGAGAGGGAGCTCTTGCACTTTGCATAGTACACAATGAGAGTGTTTGTGAGTGTGTGTGGGTGAGTATACCCCCTAAGCACCCCCCTAGCTTGCTTGGGTCGACCCCCCCTTGTAGCTCATGCTTGAAGCTCATTGGACCCCTCCAGGCCTAGCCAATCACAAGCAGGAGCCATTACAAGCAACAGGGATAGCCTTGGGACAAGTGTCCCCCTTTCCCCTTTGAGAGAGAGGACTTGATAAATGCAAAGTCAATTAATTAAATATCCTTTATTATCATTGGACCCCTTGGGTGGCCAACCAATAGGTTTCACGCACACCATGAGGGCAACATGAGGAGGAACTTGACAAGTGTCCTTGCTGCCTCTTCAAGCTGGGGCTTCCCTTGTGTGTGTGTGTGTGTGTGTGTGTGTGTGTGTGTGTGTGTGTGTGTGTGTGTGTGTGTGTGTGTGTGTGTGTGTGTGTGTGTGTGTGTGTGTGTGTCTCTCTCTCCCCCCCCCCCCCCCCCCCCCCCCCCTTGTAGGCTCACCCCCCTCCTTGTAGGGATATTTTTGACCTTGGATGCGCAAGCCCCTTAGTCATCAAGCATGACTAAGCACTTGAAGTAGGGTGTGTTCCCACAAGCATCTCAGGCAAGCTTCTCAAGGCACCTCAAGCACCTTAATCATGCACCAAGTCAAGCACCTCAAGCATGGAGCCAGTCAAGCACCTCAAGCATCTTAATCAAGCACCTCAAGCAGGACAAGCACCTCGAGTTTGGGCCGGGTTCCCACCTCAAGCTCAGCCCTAGCTTACCTAAGGTCAAAGGACTTTTACACACATTATTGGAGGTCTTCAATGAAGCTAATCCTAAGGTCTTATGCTCCATTGGTTAGCCTTGCTCTTGATAGACCATCTCCCATTTGGGCCCCTTTACTATTGGCCCCGTGTTGAGATAGATCTATAAGCACATATCTATATCTTAACACTTGTTCCCGTTTATTCTCCCACATTAAGTGATCAATTTAATATGAGAAAATCATTTGGGTTGGTTAGATATTAGATTTTATGACATTACCTCTCTCTTGAAATCATAGTTGTCCTCGCCTATGAGGGAGAAGAGATAAAGCCTTAGTCATTAGTCAATCGTACTTAGCGGGTAGAGGATCCCTTTTTTACCCTACGACATCTTTCCAAGATGGATGACTAATCCATTTGGTGCTTGGGAGACATAGCTGCCGCAAGCATGTCTGCTCTTTAGTCCATTCCATTCTCCCGAAGTAGAGTGACAAATTCTACTTGGTGTTTGAGAGACGTCGTCATCACAAACATGATTCTAAGCATGCATACTAGTTAAATTTGTGCACAATTAAAAAGAGGACTAGTCTTATAAGACAAAAACATGAGTCATTTAAAAGAAATTTGTACATTTGCTTACTCTAATGTAGCATTGTAAGCATTGACAAGGTTCATACTATCCTTAAGTTGTACTCCTTGCATCCATCTAGCACTTCAAAAGGATAATTTTTGAACTTAATAAGATACCGTCGGATTATCTTACCATGTCGTAGTACCTTGTCTTCATGCCGAAGGACAGCTTCGGGTTGTAGCACCTCTTCTTGGTCTTCAACTTTGGGAGGGTCTTCAATAATTGGTTCAGTTGGTGGCTCTCCTTTGTAGGGCTTAAGTAGGCTTACATGAAAGGCATTGTGTATAAGCCAATGGTTGGGCAACTTAAGTTGATAAGCCATCTCATTGATGGGCTTCAAGATTTGGAAAGGACCATAGTATCTTTTTGCTAGTTTAGCATAATACTTTTAATGGCCCGTAGGATTTTTGCCCGTCGTTTGCCTTAATCGAGCCTTAGGAAACTTGAGTAAGACCCAATCATTTTCTTTGAACATTAAGACTCTTCTGTGCTTATCAGCAGCAGCTTTTTGCCTTTGTTGAGAGATGGCTATAGCCTCCCTAATCTTTTGAAAAGATTCTTGTAGGTCACGGCTATACTCATCGGCGGCGAAGATCTTCCCATGTGCTTTGAGTAGCAAGGGACTTTTAGGTCTTCCCTCTATGATCTCGAAAGGTGCTTTCCCCGTAGAAGTATGGACAGTATTATTGTAGGCATACTCTACTAGAGGTAAATACTTTTCCCATTGTGAGCGTTGATCTACTTCGGTAACATAAGTCTTGAGTAGATCGAGTATCGTAAGATTGGCTATCTCACTTTGGCCATCCGTTTGTGGGTGATAGGCCGAAGAGAAATTCAATCTTGTTCCTAGATTTTTAAAGAGACCTTTCCAGAAATTACTGGTCATTCTAGGATCTCTATCTGACACGATGGATGTGGGTAATCCATGGTCCTTGAAAATGTGAGATATGAAGAGAGTTGCCATTTGATGTGCCTTAATAGTCTTTTTGACAGGAATAAAATGTGCTTGCTTGCTACACCTGTCGACTATTGTCCATATTCCTGTATTCCCATGGATAGACTTGGGTAATCCAAAGATGAAATCCATGGATATACTCTCCCATGGTGAATTTGGAATAGGCAATGGCTGGAGTAATCCAGGTTGCTTCCCTCTATCATACTTGGTCTTTTGGCATACTACACATTTTGAAACATACTCTTGTATGTCCACTTTCATGGTAGGCCAATAGAAATACGTCTCTACTCCTCGGAGAGTAGGTTGAATACCTCTATGCCCTGCATATGGAGGAGCATGGGATTCATACATAACCTTCTCACGAAGGGAATGGGTAACACATAGCCTATTTCCGTGGAGAAGATAACCATCCTACAAGGTGAATGGCTCCTCTTTCTTCCCCAAAGCAAGGGCTGACATTATGTCTCTAAAGTCAGGGTCAGTAGCATACTCATCTATCATAGAGGATAGATCATTGTGAGTAGCTATAGACACCGCATTAACTTTTGGTCGTCGTGAAAGTGCATCGGCAACTTGATTGTGCTTACCAGCTATGTGAGCAATATGGAAATTAAATTGCGAAAGAAAATTTGCCCACCTCATTTGTTTGTCGGAAAGCTTGGTTTGCGTCATGAAATACTTGAGACTTTGGTGGTCGGTTCGTAGGATAAATGGAGTCCCCAATAGGTAGTGCTTCCATGTGTCTAGGGCATGTAGAACAGCTAAAATCTCTTTCTCATAAATTCCCAAGACTCGTTCATCACTATTGAGCCTTCGGCTCTCATATGCTATGGCATGCCCTTCTTAAAGCAAAACCGCTCCAAGGCAATCACCACAAGCATCACATTGGACCTCAAATGGCTTTGAGAGATCCGGAAGCACGAGGACTGGTTGGGAAGTAAGCTTCTCTTTGAGTTTTTCAAAAGCATTTTGCTCCTTAGCAGTCCATACAAACTTAACGTTCTTCTTTGTTAAGTCGTGTAGTGGTCCTGCTACTTGAGAGAATTTTGCTATGAAGCGTCTATAGTATGCACACATACCAATAAAGCTTCTTAGCTCATGTAGATTCCTTGGGTTAGGCCATGATTTTATTACCTCTAACTTTGATGGATCCATACAAATACCATCGTGAGACATAATATGACCTAGATATTGAATCTCTTGAAGGAAGAATTCACTTTTCTTTTGGTTGAGAAAAAGTTTGTTCTCCCTCAAGGCTTGAAAAATCACTTGGAGATGTTGCTTATGTTCCTCCAAAGACTTGGAGTAGATGATGATATCATCAAAGAACACTCCAGTGAATTTACGATATGGTCTAAAAATTGTCTCCATGAGACGATTGAAAGTAGCTGGTGCATTAGTCAAGCCAAAAGGCATGACTAGATATTCATAATGACCAAATGTTGTGCGAAACGCGGTCTTTAGGATATCTTCATCCACTATCCTTATTTGATGATAGCCACTCTTAAGGTCAATCCTACTGAAGTAGGTAGAGCCTTGTAGCTTATCAAACAGATCTTCTACCCGAGGCACGGGAAATCTGTTTTTGATAGTGATATGGTTTAGTGCTCGATAGTCCACACACATACGATATGTACCATCTTTCTTTTGCACTAAAAGGACTGGAGAACAAAAGGGAGAGGAACTAGGCCTCACCATCCCTTTGTCTACCAATTCCTGTACTTGCCTCATAATCTCCTCTTGTTGAGCTTGTGAGACTCGATAAGGAGGTTTGTTAGGCGGTGAGCTTCCTGGAAGGACCTCAATACGATGGTCATCATCCCCTCATTTTGGAGGTAGGTCCATAGGGATATCATCGATAAACACATCTTGGAACCCTTTTAGAAAAGCAGACAAGTCTAACTCTTCTTGATTCCTATCATTTTCATTTGATGAAACCTTATTAGCTTTTAGAGACTCTTTGACATAAATCATGTACGCAGAAACTGAGCTCTTCATTGATTTATCAAAAGAAAGAGGATTTACAAGTGGAATAGTGAGACCACGCTCACTAGCATCTATATACATGTTCTTACCCCTGTAGGTGAAGTAAATTCTCCTTTCAAGGAACTTCATGTTGGCAGCCATGCGATCAAACCATGGTGCCCCTAGGATAACATCCTGATGTTGGAGAGGAGAGATGAAGAAGTCTTCTTTGTTGGCATAGCTTTGGACATGAAGCCTCAACTTCCCAATCAAGGGAGTAACGGAGGCTTGTTGTCCCTTGAAAGCTGCATCAGCTGTTACTATATCTCCCATCTCAAAAGCTTGAATGCCCAACTTGGTGGCCAACTCTATTGATATGAAGTTGAGAGTAGAGCCTGGGTCAAACAAGATGAAGGCATCATGCTCTCTTACCTTTCCCCACGCATAGGAAAGTGATGATCCTTTGCAATGAGCATCCTCTTTTGGAGCTTCGATAGTGGAAGCCCTAGGAGTCTCATTGCGAGTATTCTTCTTGAGGCAAGAACGATAGCCATGTCCTTGCTCCCCACACTTGAAACACTTATGGTCCTTGCGAAAAGCTTCAAGCTCTTCAGGACAGAGTTTGTTTTTACCTTTGTAAACTCCCTTCTCCTTGGACCGATTGTTGTTGTTGTTATTGCTGTTGTTGGAAGTGCCTTGGGAATTATTTTGAGCATTGGATTTCCCCTTTGCATCATTTTTATCTTTGTTTTCCATGGGCTTGACATTACGTCTAGCCCCTTGATGGAAATTGATGCGTGAAGCAACCATGGTGTGGTGGATTACTTCGGTAATAGTACCGGGCCGTTGAGAGTTGATGTATTTGGCCATCTCTTCAGGTAATCCCGCACAGAATTGTTGTCTTTGCTCGGCAAAGTCTATCTTTTGAAAGACAGTAGCTTTGAGATGTAAATCCCAAAACTTGTCTACATACTTGTTGATAGACTCATGAGAGAGAAGCTTCAAGCCGTGCCATTCGGTAAGAACTTTATCTTTAGTATCACTTGGAAGAAATTGCTTCATGATGGAAACTCGTAGAGTTTTCCATGTCTTTGGGGCTTCTCCATTGCCACGAAGGCTAGCCCACCATTGACGAGCTGATTTTTGGAAGTGCATAGCTACATGGCGTAGCTTGGAGGACTCTGTGAAGCCCTCGTCCCCAAAGGCCACATCAAATTGCTGGATGAAGGCCAACACTTTGTCGGTAGCACCAAAGGTGCCATCATAAGTGAGAAAAGAGATACTCTTTCCTCCTTCCTTGAACTTCTTTAGCTTTTGTGACCTTCGCCATGTAGGAAATGATTTGCGATGTCCTCCCCTCTTGTATTCTCTAGGAGAATATCCATAACTTTCATCGGAAGAGGAGGAAGGTGAAGAAGAAGGAGAAGAGGGTGACCTCTTCCTAGCCCTTTTCTTCCTTTGTTTCCCATTAGAAAATTTCGTAGGTCATTTGGAGGGCCTTGTAAGAAATTGTATTTCTCTCTCTAGAAACTTTTTATAAAATGCACTTGCACCTTGTGAGTACGCCCAAAAGGACAACCAGACACTCTAAAAAGTAGATTTATATTCTCAATCATCCTTGAAAACGGTCACTTTTTTATTTAATGCGAGCGTCTTTTTCAGGAGGCAGGTGCGGCGCATTCAATGCAGCTTACGTCATCACTAAAAGTTGAAAAGTCACAAACTGTCAAATAGTGATAGATTTTGAGGCTTTTGACACCACCAATGCGTCCGGAACGCCAAAATACCCTAAAAACGAATGTCTACTTGCCTCATTCCGACAACCGAAGAGGCAAAAAATGTCAAAAAACCCCAAAAAATGGGCTTTTTACTTAAGGCGCGCGAGGAGGCATTTCTAAATTCTAGAATGCCCCTCTGCGCGCCGTTAGTACAAAGCTCCTTTTAGTGAATTTTGGACACTTATCTTTCCAGAAAGCCCCTTTTTAGAGGTTTTTGGACATTTTCCTCTCAAAAAGCTCCCTAAAAAGAGGAAAAAGGGGCTTTTTACTAACGGCGCGCGAGGAGGCATTCCAAAATTCTAGAATGCCCCTCTGCGCGTCGTTAGTACAAAGCTCCTTTTAGTGATTTTTGGACACTTATCTTTCCAGAAAGCCCCTTTTTAGAGGTTTTTGGACATTTTCCTCTCAAAAAGCTCCCTAAAAAGAGGAAAAAAGGGCTTTTTACTAACGGCGCACGAGGAGGCATTACAAAATTTTGGAATGGCCCCTCACGCGCAGTTAGTAAAATGTTCCTTTAGGGATTTTTGACATAATTTTGCCTCTTTGGATGTCTAACCGAGGCAATTGGACATTCATTTCTAGGAGATATGTGCGTTCCGGACGCAATGACAATATCAAAAGTTTCAAAATCTTCCACCACTTGATAGTTTTGTGACTTTTTGAGTTCTAGTGATGACGTATCCCGTATCAAATGCACCGCATCTACCTTCTGAAAAAGGTGCTCGCATTAAATGAAAGAGAGTGCTCGTCTTCAAGGACCACTAGATTATTAAATGAGGAGAGGGACACCTTTTATATTTTTGTTAATATCAATCTATTTTTCTACGTAACGTGGGCTCTTCTCTCATTGGAGGAGCTTATTTTCCTCTCTCTTCCAAAAGGCCCTCCAAAAGACCTCCGAAATCTCCTAATGTCTCTTGCCTTTCAGAGTGATGAGGAGAAGGACTATGGGTTGCTCTTTTCCTCTTGGGAGGAGTAGGCGATCGTCTAGACCACCGTCTTCGTGGAGCCACATCTTCAGAAGAACTTAGACTGTCATTGCTTTCTTTCTCTTTGGATTCCTCCTCTCGAATGGGAGAGAGTCTTCTTTTGGGGGTCTCTTCAAGAGGCCTCCTAAGCTCTCTCTTCTCTGGGAGAGGAAGGGAAATTCCATAAGCACGAAGTTGTTGAGTAACTTCGGCTTGCAAAACAGGGTTGCCCATAGCTTGTTGCAACCTAGTGACGAGATGATTCACAAACATGGGAGCATCATCATTAGCACCTTCATGTGCAAAATCAAAGCTATCAATGTTCATTCTACTCTCTTGATTATTGTCAGTCATGTTAACAAAATTTATGTTTATACTTAGTGTATGCTTTGGCAATACAAAACCTTAGTTGCCACTCCTCTTAGCCTTTGAAAATCGGCTCTTAAGTATCTACACCCACGGCTCAAAGTGGTTAATTATAGAGAGTAGAGGAGTAGGTCTAACATAGCAGAGTTGCCAAGGGCTAGCTCCTTTCGGACTTCTTATGGCTCAATAATGGTAAAGCCGTAGGCAAGTCTAAAATGACTCCATTATTAAGTCCAAAGCTCCTGAGGTGTGCACCATCCCCCACATAGTGGGCTTAACAAAACCGATATTAGATCCCAATTCCACTTACTCTATTATAATTAACAACATCAACCATTTATAGGCTACTTAAGGACCTCTCTTCTTAAGCAAGAAAAGAGAAACCAAATGCTCTGATACCAATGTAATGGAATTTGCCTATTCAATTTGAGAGTAGCGGAATTTAATGAGAGTACTTTCAAGAAATGATTTTGTGAGCATAGAGGGTTGACATAATTGAAGATAGCAACATAATCATAGCAATTAGTTAACTTGGCATAGACAATACTTTTGCAAGAGAGAGAATTTAGAGAACATGACAACAGTTGAGGACCGGATTTATGTGGAGCCGGTCCCCCCTCCAATAGGCATTTGTATTATGATTTCTCCCATAAAGAGAGACTTGTTACAATACATTCTTTGTGTTCCTTGTGACCTAGGTGAAGCAATGAAGATGGAAATCTTCATGCATCACCATCATAGCATAACCTAAACTTGAAGAAAGCTTTAACTATACCAAGCCTCAGTCCCAAGACCTCAAACACCTTTGAAGGTGGAGAGAGCTAGCAGGGAATGAGGGCAGGGAAGAGGAAGAAGAAACATTTCATACGAGAAAGAGCTAGTTCCTCACTTATCATAACTCTTGTGCTAGCATACATAATATCATAGTAATGAAGAAGAAATAGATGGCAAGCTCAAGCATTGAAGCATGGCTCCTGGATGGATTTGTACTCCATAGCCAAGAGTGTTGGTGTAGGCTCTCAACCTCTACTTGCTTGGAGAAAGAGAGGGAGCTCTTGCACTTTGCATAGTACACAATGAGAGTGTTTGTGAGTGTGTGTGGGTGAGTATACCCCCTAAGCACCCCCCTAGATTTCTTGGGTCGACCCCCCCTTGTAGCTCGTGCTTGAAGCTCATTGGACCCCTCTAGGCCTAGCCAATCACAAGCAGGAGCCATTACAAGCAACAGGGATAGCCTTGGGACAAGTGTCCCCCTTTCCCCTTTGAGAGAGAGGACTTGATAAATGCAAAATCAATTAATTAAATATCCTTTATTATCATTGGACCCCTTGGGTGGCCAACCAATAGGTTTCAGGCACACCATGAGGGAAACATGAGGAGTAACTTGACAAGTGTCCTTGCTGCCTCTTCAAGCTGGGGCTTCCCTTGTGTGTGTGTGTGTGTGTGTGTGTGTGTGTGTGTGTGTGTGTGTGTGTGTGTGTGTGTGTGTGTGTGTGTGTGTGTGTGTGTGTGTGTGTGTGTTCTCTCTCATCCCCCCCCCTTGTAGGCTCGCCCCCCTCCTTGTAGGGATATTTTTGACTTTGGATGAGCAAGCCCCTTAGTCATCAAGCATGACTAAGCACTTGAAGTAGGGGGTGTTCCCACAAGCATCTCAGGCAAGCTTCTCAAGGCACCTAAAGCACCTTAATCATGCACCAAGTCAAGCACCTTAAGCATGGAGCCAGTCAAGCACCTCAAGCATCTTAATCAAGCACCTCAAGCATGACAAGCACCTCAAGAAGGACAAGCACCTCAAGCACGACAAGCACCTCGAGTTTGGGTCGGGTTCCCACCTCAAGCTCAACCCTAGCTTACCTAAGGTCAAAGGACTTTTACACACATTATTGGAGGTCTTCAATGAAGCTAATCCTATGGTCTTATGCTCCATTGGTTAGCCTTGCTCTTGATAGACCATCTCCCATTTGGGCCCCTTTACTATTGGCCCCGTGTTGAGATAGATCTATAAGCACATATCTATATCTTAACACTTGTTCCCGTTTATTCTCCCACATTAAGTGATCAATTTAATATGAGAAAATCATTTCGGTTGGTTAGATATTAGATTTTATGACAGTTCGGCAATGATGGTGCAACCAAAGTTGGCCGGTCATAGAAGTGGGCACAAGCAGGGATGGGTATGCTAACAGGTGCTAAAGCAGATGTGGAAGCTCTAGGCATTCCAAGGGCAGTGGGATTAATGTGGCTTTCTAAGACAAAAGGGATCCAAAATGAGCCAATGGGGATGGCAGAAAAAGGTGTTTAAAGTGCAAGAATTGAGCTAAAAAATGTGGAGTTCAAGGTTTTGTGCGAGCCAATCTTAAAGGCTCCTCAACCGGATCTATGGTGTGAAAGCTATGGCAGTGCAAAGTTGGAAAGGTTTGTAGATTCCCAACAAATAGGACAGGTAGGGACATGTGACCAGAGGTAGTATTAGTGGATGGATGTGAAGTGCACGAGTTGTGGAGCATGCTAGTTTCTCGGATTGTTAGAGCTCAGATGGGAAAGATATGGCTTGTGTGGAAGATTTATCGAGGACCAATTGTGGGGAACTTTGCGAGCTCGGCATGCACAGTCCTGGCATTGAGGCCATCGGGGTGCGTGTCGTGCTTTGCGCTTGTCATTTGGTGCCCCCATTGAGGAGGGCTTCACGAAAACCTCCATTTTACAATGCTGAAAAAAACACACATCGTCGACCATGGGCAAATGGCTGCAAGAATTCTCCAACTGGAGAATGGAGGAGGAGGAGATTAAAGAAACACTGACCACCTTCATTGAAATACTACTGCCAGGCTGTAGCGTCGTCAATATCCAAGAGGTAAGCTCCCCATCTTGTATTGCTCGTGCTAACCGCAAATTAAGAGCATCAAGTGGGAGGGCTACAAAATTCCATCACTGTTGTTGACCAAAGCACACGCAATGAATTTCAGCAAAATGAGGGTAACGAAGAGGTGGAAATCAACTACATCAAGATCCACCACGAGAAGGTTATCCATATCAAGGCAGGAAAAAAATTGGTAAGGCCTCTCTTTCCTAAGGAATCTGCAAGTAAAGGTATAGCCTCTACTCCTAAGTGGCCAAAAGGGGCTACTTGAGCCAAGAGAAAGGAAGGGCTAGGCCAGTCCTGAAACACATGAGCCCAAAGGAAGAAGCACCTAGCCACATGAGTGCTTCAAGTTTGGGAAGCAGAATCGTGCCTAGTTTGCCAAAAAGAAGGTCATTCGAGGCGAAGCGGCTCATGCGGCACATGCTTGTGTTGCCAATCCACTTTGACAACCCCAAAGCAGAAGTGGTAAGAAGGTTCCCATGCCCTAGGGAGGAGTGGTTTGGCTACTATCCTTGCTGATTTGGAGGGCGGGTAGAGGGTCTTCCTCCTCTCCCCGTACAGCTCATCCTGAAGAAACTGTCCACCATGGGTGAGACCCAATGGGCTGGAGAAGAGTTACAGCTAAATGGGGTGGAGTTCATGGAACGAGCTGACTATAGTAATTACTTGTAGCTACTGCTAGCTAAAAGGCTAGGAGTAGTCAAACACGTCGCCATCACCTCATACGTGCTGAGCAACGAAGGAAAAGTGGAGCCTATGAAGGGTGATGACCTCTTGTGGATGTGCCAACCTCTCAACACTAACATGGTAAGGGTATAAGTAAGTGATCCACACTCTGTGCATCATGGATAATGGACCAACCTCCTTTCCCTTTAGGTTTTTGCAACACATGCACGTGAATATATATGTAGATAGAAAAATCTTCTGTCAATAGAAGATTGTGTATCTGTTTGGTGCTGCGGTGCTAGGAGAAATCCTTAGCTCCCCAAACCCTATTATTCTCCTTGTGTTGGATTACCACCACTCTTTCAATGTTTCCATTTTTATCATGTTTTAAATCCATCCACCCAACCCTGTAAGAAAGCCGCTATGAGCTGCTGAGCCATTTGTGATATATATATATATATATATATATATATAAGAGTTTGTAATTTCCTGCTCATTGAGTTACTACCATGGCAAGTGTCTCTTTTCCCACATTCAATGGAAAAAAGGGAGAACACATCACCACCGATTTCCTACATGACTTTGACATTGCTTGTGTGGTTTCCAACAAGGATGATGATGCCTCACGACTACAAATTTTTCCTCTACTGATGAAAGTAGAGGACAAGTCTTCGTAGAATGCTTTGCCCCAAGCTACCAGGAATGCATAGGACGTACTACATGTTGCCTTTGTGAAGAGGTTTGGTGGAGGCACAACCTTAGAAAAGTTATGGCAGCTATTGACAGAGTTAAAGTAGGGAGGTCTGCTAGAGTATGCTATTTACAAATCAAGTTTGTGGATTTGTGGGAGCGTTGGGTTGCCTCACTGGAGGAAGGTGAAGGAGCACCTAATTTCTTGAAGAAGGACCGTTTTATTGTTGGCATGTGGTCGCCGCTTAAAGAGAAGGTGAAGGGGAGATTCCCTGCAACATATGAGCTGGTAGAAAGTAGCCCACCTTAAAGACAAGAAGCTGCACATGCAAGCAAGAGTCAACGAGTTATAGGAATTATGCTCAGTGCGACTAACCCCAGTGATTTCAACAATCTCTCATAGAACCATACCATAAGAGGCATCAGAAGAGCAGCAAGACCTATTGAGTCGCATCACTACTCAGCTTGAAAGTTTATCCGTGCATCTGGTGCAGCAAGGACATGCACTTGTCAAAAATCTAGATCAAGGGAGAGGACAGCGAAGGAAAACCAAGAATACCACTGCTATAATTGTGGGGAGGAGGGGCATGGCATGTATGACTACCCACATCCGAGAAGGCAAAACTTCAATAGAGGAAGGAAGACAAAATCCGATCTCCATACCAAGGGCAAGACCACCACCACCCAGGCAACCAAGGCCCATTCCACCGGTCCAAATCCTTCGACCACCTGTATAACCACCACCACCACCACAACCTCTCATTCCACCACTACCTCCACCACCAAGTAGTGAGTGTCGTTAGCCTGGAAGCAAAAGGGAAGGAAAAGGTAGAAGAACTAGTTTGAGAGAAGAACAAAGGAAAAGGGAAGGTAGAAGAAGTGGATGCCATTAGAGTGAAGAGTTCCAGGCACAAAGAAGCCTCTCAAAGGAAGGAGAAGATGAAAGGAAAATGCGAGTCTAGCAAGCAGGCATCTAAGCCTCGGCGGAAGATCGACATTGTGGATTTTTCACTGGGTGAGTATGCTAAACCATATGACCTAGTTCAGGATGTATTGATGCAGGGTCCAAAGATAACCTGGCCCCAATTACTCCATCTTGCACCAAGGATGAGGAGACAATGGACGAAGATGGTAAGTACAAGAAAATCAAGACCAAGGATAGATGGGTCTATCTCTGGGAGGAATCTAAACGACATCCTACCAATCATGGATGCCCACATCAAGGGGCAACATATCTCAAATGTCTACATAGATGGTGGTGCACAGATATGCTTCATGAGTGAGAAAATGATGCACCATCTAGGCCTAGAGGTAAGTAGGCCGAGCCAAAATGGCAAATAACGCCAGAGTGAAGTGCGTAGGCATTGTGAATGAAGTCAAAGTGAAGGCATTCAACACAAAAGTGGAGGGCTACCCTATCATTCTTGGAAGACCATGGCTCATGGCTATGGAAGCTAAGCAAGACTAGAGTACCGGAATGATTCAAATGAAGGATGCAAAAGGGAAGTCCATATTCTACGACATGAAGACTAGGAAGCAACGCAACATGATCTTGGAGGCATCGAAAGATGAGTTCACTAGTGACTCTTTGACCACCTCAGGAGAAAGAGACAACAACAACCGAAGAGAGCGGTGGTAGCATAGAAGTAATGGGACCGTCATCCTCAAAGACCCAAAAAGATTGACACAATTTGAAACATCATTGGAGAATCAAGAGGGAACATCAAGTACGCAACCCTTGGTGGATACAAGTAAGCTACATAGGATGTCTCATCTAGAATCGCTAAGTGGCTTGTTAGATTACAAGAGTTTGATTACACCATGGAGGTAGAAAACTCCACTAGGGCTAGTCTAGCAGGTATTCTTGCTGATCGTCACTATGAGAAGAAGCTAAAGGTCAACACAGAAGGTAAAGAAGTGACACCAATGGTAGAAATTCCAAAGCTAGAAAGAGCTCGTTCTCTTTTCTTTGATGCGGCATACAAAATAACAGTGGACCAGTCTACAGGTGGCATCATCATTTTCACTGAGAAAATGGAAAAGGTATTCTCTATTGGGCAGTTGCCACACTCCCACTCCAACAACGAGCAGAGTACGCATCTTTAATTCTTGGATTAGAACAATGTATTCTGCAAAGGATTCAATGCCTAAATGTGTTTGGCAATGCCATGCTTTTGATAAAGCAGATAAATGGCACTTGGATTTGTAACAATTAGGTTTTACTTGGCCAATTATACCCAATTTAAGGATCATTTAAGAAAGTTTGAATCAGTACAATTATTTCATGTCCCTAGGGTAGAAAATTAAGAGGCAGATGCTCTAGCTGTTAGGAAATAAGACGTAGCTAAATAGATATTTGAGTAGATTACTTAATGGAGAGAGACAGATTTCACACACAAGAGATTATAGAGTAGAGAGAGAGAGAGAGAGAGTACACACGATATACGTGGTTCACCCAATGTGGGCTATGTCCACGGGAAAGCAGCCACTCAATGCCTTTAGTACTTCAAAATAAGAAGTAGTTTACAAAGGGATTATACCCTTAATAGAGCTCCCGCCTTGCTTCACTCTCACCACCTCACACTCACCTTATTGCATCAACTTCACACTAAAAAATGTGTGTAGAAATGGCCTCCTTTTATAGGCCAAAAGGGTTGCCCTCTCTCATGAGAGGCAACTATGTGTAGCAGCCCTTGTGTAGATAACTCCAAATTGGACCCTCCAATCTGCCCATGTGTGGCAGCCCTTGAGAAGACAAGTCCGCTTTTGAATTCGGCCACCGGCTATCGGCCATTGACTACCGGCCAATCGGCCAACCAATCGATCGTTTCCCGACCACTTTTCGAACGCTGTCCGGCCATAATACTCTGACGAAAAGGAATATTTAGACTTCCGGTGCGTGATTTTATTTTCCAGCGAGTTATTTTTCTTCACACATGATGGCTTCTCCTCATCATGGAAGCCTTACAAATGTGCATTTTTACCACAGAAAATTACAAGGGGTAAATCAGGCTCCATACTTAACAATCTCCCACTTGGAGACTGATCTCCAAACCAAACCTGTGACTGCTTTTTATCTTGGCTTCTTATCCTTGAATACCGATTGAAGATGAGAATAAGCTCAATTGCGCCTTGTTGACCAGCTTTGTAAACATGTCTGCAGGATTTTCACTTGTATGCACCTTTCCCAGCTTTAGTCCCTCTTCTAAAAGAGTGCGTATGAAGTGATATCTCACCTCAATGTGCTTTGTCCTTGAATGAAAGGTTGAGTTCTTTGCAAGATGGATAGCACTTTGGCTATCACTGTACAAGAGACAATTGTCTTAATGTTTGAATCCAAGCTCTTCTAAGAATCTGTGAAGCCACATAATTTCTTTGCTTGCCTCCATCATTGCTACATACTCTGCTTCCGTGGTAGAAAGTGAGACCACTTATTGCAGCTTTGAAGCCTAGCTTACTCCAATCATGAAGACATAGCTTGTAGTGCTCCTTCGAGTATCTTTGTCACCTGCCATATCTGCATCACCATACCCTTGAAGAAAAATATCAGTTCCTCCAAAATACAAAGCATTTGTTGTTTTCCCTTTTAGATACCTAAGTATCCACTTCACAGCTTGCCAATGCTCTTTACCTGGGTTGTCCATGAACCTACTCACAACTCCCACTGCATGTGCAATGTCTGGCCTTGTTCAGACCATAGCATATATAAGAGAACCTACCACTGCAGCATATGGAACTTTAGACATATAGGCTATCTCCTCTTGTGGCTTTGGACACATATCCTTCGTTAGTTTAAAGTGACCAGCCAAAGGTGTAGAAACTAGTTTTTCATTTTGCATTGCAAACCTTTCTAGTACCTTCTTGATGTAATCCTCTTGAGATAGCTTTATTGTCTTCTTCGTCCTCTCCCTTGATATTTTCATACCAAGTATCCTCTTTGCAGCACGTAAATCTTTCATTGAAAAAGATTTAGACAGCTCCTCTTTTAGGTCTTTCATGTCCTGCATGTTAGCACTTGCAATCAACATACAACATTAGGATGATGAATTTCCCTCCCAAATTCTTTGTATAGACACAGTGATCCGAATTGCATCTTGTGAATCCATGATCCAACATCCATCGATCAAACTTCAAGTACCATTTTCTTTATGCTTGCTTTGAACCATACAAGCTCTTCTTTAATCTGCAAACCATTTTCTCCTTACCTTTTACTTCATACCCCTTTGGTTGAAGCATGTAGATTTCCTCCTCCAAGTC
Source organism: Adiantum capillus-veneris (assembly GCF_014529385.1). Lineage (NCBI taxonomy): Eukaryota > Viridiplantae > Streptophyta > Polypodiopsida > Polypodiales > Pteridaceae > Adiantum > Adiantum capillus-veneris. Next base: position 160,372,650 of record NC_140938.1, read on the forward strand.
ATCGTGAGGGAATGTCGTATTTACATCCATTTGCTCAAGATTTAAATCTTGAGTAGCCACAAGGCTTAAGACAAGCCTCATTGAGTTCATTTTTACAACAGGAGAAAATATTTCATTGAAGTCAATACCTTTCTTTTGAGAAAACCCTTTTACCACAAGCCTAGACTTATACCTTTTCTTCCCACCTTCTTCTTCCTTCATCTTGTACACCCATTTGTTTTGAAGTTCCCACTTACCTTTAGGCAACTCAACCAACTCTCATGTTTGGTTGCAATGTAGTGAGTCCATCTCCACTTGCATGCTCTTCGTCCATTCTTCTTTCGATTCATGTTGCATAGCTTCCTCGTATAATTCCGGCTCTCCAGAATCTGAGATCAAGAGATGGTTGAAGGAAGGAACAAACCTTTCTGGAGGTCTACTTGCTCTTGTAGATCTTCGGAGAATAGGTTGAGGCTCCTCATTTGGTTGACATTGTTGCACATTGTCACAGTTTGCAGTCCTTGAGTCTTCACCGTCCTCAAGCTCCATGTACTCATCACCTGTTTCTTTTGTTTGTTTTCTTTCCAAGTAATCTTTGTACATATTTTGTTCGTTAAAAATTACATCCCTACTCCTTAATATTTTACCATCTTCAAGATTCCATAGGCGATACCCAAAGTCACCTTCTCCATAGCCAATGAAGAAACACTTTTTGGACTTTGCATCTAGCTTTGATCTTATGCTTCTATCTATGTGCATAAAAACCTCACACCCAAACACTTTGAGAAATGCATAATTCACCGGTTTACCTATCCATGCCTCTCCTGGAACTCCCCCATCCAATGCCGTTGAGGGTGACTGGTAATTAAGTACACAGATGTACTTACAGCTTCCGCCCAAAGCTCAAGCGGTAGGCCTGCATGTCGCCGCATGCTTCGTGCTCGCTCCAAGATTGTCCTGTTCATCCTTTCCAAAATCTCATTTTGTTGAGGTCTCCTTGGGGTTGTCTTTGCCTCTGAATGCCATTGCTAGCACAAAAGCTTTCAAAATCTTGGTTGCAATATTCGCCTCCATTGTCGGATCTAAGGCATTTAACCTTGGTACCTGTTTCATTCTCCACAAAGGCTTTCCACCTTTGAAATATGAAAAATACATCAGACTTATTATTCATGACATAAACCCATGTTTTTCTAGTCGCATCATCTATGAATGTTACATAGTACAATGAGCCACCAAGTGATGGTGTACTTGCAGGACCCCAAACATCGGAATGAACCAACTCAAGCTTTTTATTTTTTCTTTCATTTCCTGATTTTTGAAATTTTACCCTCTTTTGTTTACCATAAACACAATCTTCACAGAACTCTAAGTCCACTTCTTTCAAACCTGGTAGAAGCTTCTTTGTTTGAAGGATTTACATTCCTTTGACACTCATATGCCCAAGCCGGTAGTCCCACACCGCACTGTCAACTTCTGTAGTTGCTGCACAAGCTGAAGGTTGCGTGCTAATAGTACACAAGTAAAGTGTACCAACCTTTTCTCCCTTGGCAGCCACCAAAGATCCCTTTGAGATCTTCCACCGTTTGTTTTTGAATGCAATGTTGTGACCTTCATCGTCCAATTGTCCTATAGAGATCAAATTTTGCGAAGAGAAGGAATATGCCTAACATCTTTAAGCTTCCATTCATTTCTGTAAGCATTTTTTATAGAAGTTGTACCTTCACCGACAATCTCATAAGCTTCATCATCTCCCAAGTATACATACCCAAAATTACCTTTGGTGTAATCTTGGAAATGTTGCTTGTGTGGTGTCGTATGGAATGAAGCACCAGAATCTACTATCCAGGAATTAGACGCATTTTCTAATGAGAGAATTAGAGCATCTTGCTCTACTTTACCTGCCACATTGGCCTCTGATGTTGGCTTGTTGTCTTGAGACTCTGTCTCCTTCTTCTTCTTGGGCCAGCAATCCTTCTTGATGTGGCCCTTCTTGCCGCAGTTCCAACATTCAAGAACTGACTTTGTGCATGACTTGCTCCGCCTTGAGCTATCACGACCCTTTTGGTTTTTGAACCTCTCCTTAGGCCTTCTCTTGTTTCCACTAATAGTGCAACACTTGATGATTCTCCTGTGCTTCTCCTTTGCATTTTCTCACTTAGAATAACACCCACAACATCATCAAACTTAAGAGTATTTGTGCCAAAGATAGAACTACTTACAGCCATCACAAGGCTGTCCCAACTATCCGGTAGAGATGATAGTATAAGGAGAACTCGCACTTCATCATCAAAATTGATTTTGACCGATTGAAGCTGACTTATGTTTATGTTAAAGTCATTTAGGTGTTCTGCAAGAGCTCGCACTTCATCATCAAAATTGATTTTGACCAATTGAAGTTGACTTATGTTTGTGTTAAAGTCATTTAGGTGTTCTGCAACTGAACCATTCTCTGCCATCTTTAGATTGAACGAGCGCTTCATGAGAAATACCTTATTGGATGTCGATGGTTTCTTGTAGAAGTCATCAAGTGACTTCATCAAGTCCTCCGTGGTCTTCATCTCCGAATTGTTGAAGGCCACCATTGATGCCAAGCTTAACCGGATTGTTCCCAGTGCCTTTCGATCAAGGACAATCCATGCTTCATCTGCCATCGTTGTGGGCTTCTTTGCAAGACCGCCTAGTGGCAAATAGAGGTCCTTCTAGTAAAGATAGTCTTCAATCTGCATCTTCCAATGTTGGTAGTTTTTTCCATTGAACTTCTCAATCTTGAGCTTCCCTTCCTCCGCCATAACTCCCACTCAATTCAAGGAATCCTTTTCTTGAGATAACTTAGCTACGAGCAAACCTTGCTCTGATACCAGTTCTTAGGAAATAAGATGTAGCTAAATAGATATTTGAGTAGATTACTTAATGGAGAGAGATAGATTTCACATACAAGAGATTATAGAATAGAGAGAGAGAGAGAGAGAGTGTACACAATATACGTGGTTCACCCAATGTGGGCTACGTCCACAGGAAAGCAGTCACTCAATGGCTTTAGTACTTCAAAACAAGAAGTAGTTTACAAAGGGATTATACCCTTAATAGAGCTCCCGCCTTGCTTCACTCTCACCACCTCACACTCACCTTGTTGCATCAACTTCACACTATAAAATGTGTGTAGAAATGGCCTCCTTTTATAGGCCAAAAGGGCTGCCCTCTCTCATGAGATGCAACTATGTGTAGCAGCCCTTGTGTAGATAAGTCCAAATCGGACTCTCCAATCCGCAATGTGTGGCCGCCCTTGAGAAGACAAGTCTGCTTTCAAATCGGCTACCGGCCATTGAATTCGAACACCGGCCATCGGCCATTGACTACCGTCCAAGCGGCCAACCGACCGCCGTCCAGCCATAACATTCCGGCCAACCGACCACTTTCCGGCCGTCCAGCCATAACATTCCGGTGAAAAGGGATTCCGGCTTCCGACAAGTGATTTTTTTTTCAACAAGTTATTTTTCTTCACGCATGATGGCTTCTCCTCATAATGGGGGCCTTACAAATGTGCATTTTTACCACAAAAAATTACAAGGGGTAAATCAAGCTCCATACTTAACACTAGCCAAGGAGAGAATACAAGATGTTCCCATAGGAGCAATCAAACTAACACTACCCTCTTTCATGGTAGCGATGCTATGCCTGATATCATCAGCTTCTTAGATACAGGAGAGTGTTCTGAAGGGTACACCAAGGGCCAAAAACAATGGCTTGTCAAAAAGGCTACAAGATACCGCCTTGTAAACAACAACTTATATTGCAAGGACAATTACCAGGTTCTCAGGCGAGTGCCAATCCCCAGTGAAATCATGGAGGTAATCTCAAGTTGCCATGATGGTGTCTGCAGCGGCCATTTTTCTCTAGCTATTACCAGTAGGAAGATTCTATAGGTAGGATTCTCTTGGCCTAGTCTGAACAGGGATGAGCATCATTGGTGTAAAACATGCAAAGCTTGTCAAGTGTCTAGTGATCGTACACTAACCTATGAGCCACAGACTCCTATCATCTCATATGGTCCGTTTGAGAAGTGGGGATGCAATTGGTCCTTTATCAAGGGCCCAATTAAGTAAACTATACATTCTAGTTGGTGTAGACTATATGACCTGATGGGCGAAAGCAGCAACCACCACACGCATTACAGCCCAAGAAGTGGTGAAGTTCTTATTTGAGCACATTTGTTGCCGTTTTGGCACACCTTTGGAGATAGTATCTGATAGAGGGCCAGGTTTCAGAGGCAATCTAGTGGGAGAACTGATGAAAAAGTTAGGCATTACATGCCGACATTCCACCCCATACTATCCACAGTGCAATAGTCTAGTGGAAAAGGTAAAGGGCATCATTTGTGAGATCATCACAAAGCAGGTTAATAACCACACAAGTGATTGGGATAAGCATCTCATGGCTGCTCTTTGGGCCTACCGCACAACATTCTGAACATCACTAGGTTTCACCCCGTTTCATATGGTATATGAAGGAGGCCATTCTACCCGTTGAGGTGCATATAGCTAGCTTGCGAGTCATGGCTAGACAATTATAGTGCCCAATTTCCCATCTCCACAACCACATCCTGGACCTAGAAAGGCTTCAACTAGATAGAGAAGATGTGATCAATCACTATGCAGCACAAGCAGAGCGACGCCAACTCACATTCAATCATGGGCTTAAGGAAAAGGGTCTAGAAAAAGGCATGTTAGTGTTGAGATACAACAACAGATTTGACACTAGGAAAGATAAGAAATTCCAACCCAGATGGGAAGGGCCATTCATTGTCAAAAAGCAATACACCAATTGTAGCTACAACCTTCGAGTAACCGAACGCTGTGCTGTAAAGAACACCACCACCCCTTGAGCGATACGCTTGTTTTGAGCTATCACATGCTCTATATTAAAAATCGATCGTAAAAAGACATTAAAAAACATCAAAAAACGAGTGAAAATAGAATGCAAAACGCCCAAAAAATCAAGCGATTAATCTTTGAGGGAATTTGTCGACGCTTGTAGGGTGCCAAAGACACATGCATCTGCGCTCTAGTCGTGTGTCAGAGGCTAAGCAACTAGCGAGCACTTTGACTTACACGGGTTCTCAATACCCACCTACCTTAGGTTCCGGGCCCTCAGCGGGGACCCAAGGTAGTACAACCCAAGACCAAAACATAGTGGCTAGTGGCTAGGGCTCACACACTTTGTCAGTGTGCATCAAGCCTATATACCTGTCACACCTCATGCCCACGTAGCTCCCACACCCCCAATTATGCCAAGGGCTCACACTCCACAATGGAATTATCCAAACTCTTATTCAAATGGGTCCATACCATTTAGCAATAACATGTCGTATTCGGCACCGGCTATGCCTAGGGCCACACCTATGAACTTTGTACCACCACGTGGTACACCACCATACAAGGTATGGGACCCGAGGGTTGCGCGTATGCCAAGGCCAAGGCCAACTCCCATCCCACATGTAGTTCAAGGAGTACCTACACCTGCGACCACTATACCTGCTTATTTAGGAGATTTGGTAGCATTTTCTCATACCATCGATCGATCTATTGCTGAGAATATGTGTAACACGCCTAATAGAGAGCCTAGAAGTAAGGCACTACAAATAGAGAGCCTAGAAGTAAGGCACTACAAATAGCCAAGCTCACACAAAAATTTAGTGGAGACGGGGATGTGAGAAAGCATATCAAAGTGTTTGAACAAATATGCGATTCTCTAGGAGAACACAATGACCTACATAAGGGTAATGCTTTAAGCCGCCTAACCTTGAGTGGGAAGGATGGGGATTGGTATAGAATGATAAGGGTGAAAGAAAAAACTATTAACCCTACTCTTAGGAGACTGTTCTTGAAAGAATACATACAAGAGGGAGTGCTTTGGGGTGTAGCCTCTCAGCTCCAAAAATCCCAACAAGAGGAAGGAGAGTCGGTGAGAGACTTTATTAGTCACTTGAAGCATTTGAATTCTCGTCGTAATCCAAATGAGCGCTTCAATAATAATCGATTTCTTGATAGATTCATTAGGGGATTACGACATGAGGATAGCTACAATGGCCTAGTCATTAGAGGTATCACCACTTGAGAAGTAGTCACCACCAATGCAATCCAATTGGAGGATAATTTAATCAAAGAGTGTCAGTTGAGCCTAAATCTATTAGCTCGCAAGCATCGGGGCATCAGTCAATGACCCTAAAGCCTATTGCTAAGGAGACAAAGATATCTAAGCTGACTTTAGCAGATCCCACCAAGGCCATTCAAGAGAGTCTTAGAGACAATCGTGCTCCACAAAACAATCATATGTATCCAAGAAGGGAGAAACAATGGTGCTCAGTATGCTATGGTCCGCATAGTACCAATCAATGCCCTACTTTTAGAGTAAAATTCAATGGGAATTGCAATGCATGTGGGAGGTATGGTCATCAAGCTAAGGACTGCATAGTATTTAATCGCACGATGGCCAATAGATCAATCTTAGCATGGGTAGCACACCTCGAGTGCTGCATTGATGCTGGCCCCACCTCTTGAACAAATGTCACAACACATGGTCCCTAGGGCCCAAAATGTTGTTCAAACAACACCCTTACCACCTCCAGTACTAGGACCGCAACCACCACATCTGAGAATCACTTATGTGAATCAAGTGGGTTGTGACTCATCTATTGCTTGTTTGGAAGGCTCTGAGGAAGATATAGACCCTAATATTGCCTATGGTATTGATGCGCTTGAAGAAAGTACACAATACTACATGGAAGACTATTGGGGACAAGTCAAACATGTATATCAAGTAGCTGCTCTTGCTACAAGAGGCCAAAATATCAATCACACTGCCAAGAGACCACCTCTTCAATGCTATGAGTGTGGAGGTCCACATCTTGTGGCCGAGTGTCCTATTAGGCTACAAAACAACACCACACTAATGCAAACCAATCAAGCGAGCATGTCTACAATGTCGATACTCATTTAATTGACCAATGTCGAAATAATCCAAATGCACTGAAGATCACGCTATTAAACTTGACTGAGGTTACCAAGCAGCCATCACAAAGTACACCTGTGGTACCAGTAGTAAATGTACTCACACGATCAATGCTCTAGAAACAAAATTATATTCTTGAAGAAAGAGACACGGCATCAATTGCCCAATCTCAAAAGAAGAAGAGAACACGAAGAAAGAGATTGCAAAAAGCAGCGAAGTTAGACCCCAGTTCAAAGACCAACATAGGGACTGGTGACAACCTCATATATATGACACTGAAGAGGATTCTGATTTAAATGAAACCATGGAGACCAAAATGACCACTAAGGAAGAAACCAACAAGGAAGATCGTCATGAGCCACAATGGCGAAGATCCAAGAAGAAGATAGAAACTTACCCAAACCCTCTAGAGGAGATCGAGCAGGTCAATCAATTAAGGAGTTTGGTAGAAGATACCCAAAGGGATCTAGAACCATCACCTAGGCATATCCAAATTACAGACACAGTGTTCCCTACGCAACAACAACCTCACAAAGTCCATAGACCTCTAGCCATACCTAGTGCCATCCAAGAAGAAAGTGACTTAAAGTCATGGAAAAGTGGACGTACTCACTTATTGTTGGAATGTTTACAGAGGGACTATCTGACCCTATCGAAGAAATGGAGATCCCATCTTCCCCTCATCAAGGGACTGAAGCCCAAAAAATGCCGTTAAATAATACCAAACTAATGGATTTCATGGCTTCAGAAGTCAGAACCACCATCATGTGCAAACTATATGGAGACTTTGAGCTATTCTTAGCTCTTCGATCTTTCCTCAATGGAGAACTGAAGGTCAGGCTACCACAATTTTCATAGATGGATGGAGCTAGGAGATGCCAATTTAGGAGGAACACTTAGATCCACAACCCAACCTAGATGAGAACCTTGTTGTAGAAATACCCGTTAACAGGTTGGGACAATACTTTGAGGGCAATGAATCCAATGCAACCATACCATTCACTACCAAGGGATTAATTGTGAAGGGAATCCTTGATGGTGGCGTTGGGGTTAGCATTGTGACTAAAAATTTCTGGGAAACTATGGGAAGACCTCACTTGGGAACCACAACCATAGTAGTAAAGATGGCCAATGGGTCTATTGTTAAACCTATTGAGATGCTAGAAGATCTCAAGATCAAGGTCTTTGGACATAAAATAAGAAATACCTTCATTGTTATAGATTTCTCCAAGCACACTATGGCATTTGAGATGATCTTAGGACGTCCTTTCATGAGGGAAGCAAAAATGGTGCATGACTCGTCTAAAAACCATGTCTACTTGCAGTTCCAAGATTCTGTCATTTGAGTGGATCTTGTAACTAGTCAAGCATGTCCTCTAAGAAACAGGTTTATAATGATCATAGATCTAACACCATAGTTCACTTGGCCCATTGCAGTATTGTTACACATGTATGGGGAATTGGGGAAGTCTCTTTGTGTATGCACTACATGCCCCTTGCAAGTTTGAGAGTCTAACCATCAGATCCTCGGATTTTTCTCAGGATTCTAACCTTCAACAAGCTCCTCTCATTCGCTTGTGAGGGCGGCGGGGGCGGATTGGATGGGTCCACTTAGCAGCAACCATAGACACTTGGAGAAATAGAGGGACGACCTGGGTAACACCTAAGGGGGATGAAATGCCACCACTCGTACACTTAAATATGCTAGAATCAATGCATATAGCTTCTGATGACCTACAAGATGAAGGTTTGACTGGCATTGGAACCAGCAGTGTCTCACAAGACTATATCCCACACGATTTAGGGTCAAATTATCAATTGAAATTGACTCTAAGGACGAATAATCTGAGTTAAATCTTAGTGAAAATGTGGGGACAAATCATTCAGGGGCCAGTGGTACCCTAGATGACAATCTATCCAAGGGAGCAAAAGAGGCAAGTGGCGATTCTTCTAGTGACTCTTCACTAGAGATTGGCCATAATCAAAAATTAGACAAGAATAGTGATATATATAAGAGGCGACCATATCGGGAGACTCTTGGTGGAGTTGAAACCATTGGATTCCTCAATGGGAGTAAATTCAAAAGGTACTATAATCCTCTAAGCCAGGAAGAGTTACAAGCCATCCATCAAAAGAAAGCAGCCAAAGAACAGGCAGAGCTTAAAAAGATCCAAGCAAGATTTGAGGCTCAAGAAAGACAACAACATCTTAGATGCCAATGAGAGGCTAATCTGGAAATCACAAAAGTGTTTTTTGAAGACACTGATGATGATTCATTGGAATCTGAGCCACCTCTATGATATCCAATTGAACTAAATAGCCTCTATGGGAGGTAGTATATAACACATTATTGGATACAGGAGCTCAACATAATTTGTTATCCTATGGAGTTTGGTGTCAGCTAGGAAAACCACCCCTATCCACAAGCACCATCCAAGTCAAGGGTGTCAATAAGAAGAAGACCACTAGTTTTGGAATCCTACACTCCTGTTATTTATGAAAATGGAACCGTGGTTCAAAGCTTTTTGGTCATGCTTGCTGGTACTATGGAGGGTAATATAAACATGGGGGTGTGCAAATGGATGTCTGTAGTCAAATGTAATATCAAGTGGGAGACCAGGAGTATCCCGATGCAGAAATCACCTCATGGCCCTACGGCTCAAGGAATAACACCTAAAATCTCCCCTCTTCATAAAACAAAAAACAAAAAAATATTGCCAATCCAAAAAGTCACAACATCCTTGCCAGTAGCACAACCCTCTAAAGCTTCAACTTCCATGGCTATGATAGACAGTGCTACATCAAAGGCTCCACATGATTTGATCAAGCGTACATATCAATGGGTCCCCAAGGTATCATTATCGAAGCCCCCCTATGGTTCAAGTTAATTCACAAAGGAAATCTCAAAGGAAGGAGTCCACTCAGGTGAAGAAGGTGAACACCAAATCATGTTGGATTCCCAAACAACTATTAGAAGCCCAAGGCTACTATGATGGAAATGATCAAATTTGGGTACCTAAACATAAATCATGTCCTTCCCTATCCACTACAAAACCATGTGAGTCAAACCTTGTGATTCCAAAGCCGATGGAAGATCGTGGGAAGGAAAAGATCACAGAATGCTACACACCTATTCCAGAGCTAGTTTGGGTTCCAAGGCAAAACCAATCTATTCAGCTTAGCTCAAGAGAGGGGGAGTTCCATGAAGCTTCTAGCTCCTCATGTAATGCATCCATAGAGTTAAAAGCTTCTACACCACCTCCACCTACCATAGGCATCCTCCATGAAGCTACAAAAAATTTTGACACCTCCCATTGTTCAATTATTACCTAATGCACTACTTCAAGTTTGTTCATGGGAGAGTACCTTACCACCCTTGCAACTTGATGAGGCACCCAAGGTAATAGAGAACTATTGGCTAAAATCCTCACCTATTACCAATTGGATTAACTAGTTCCAAAATGTGATGACATCCTTTTAAAGTATAATCTACCCAAGGAAGGGGGGAGTCTTCATTCACATCAGCCTATTAAATTATTTCCCTCTTACCCTCCTTTCCCTGACCTTTGAGCTTTCTGATTTTAGGGATTGTATATATATAGATATATAGTTACTAACCACCCTAGTTTTTTTTTTTAAAGTAAAGAGCAAGAGAAATTAGCAAACAAGTGTGCACAATACTACTCAAATCATTGACCCAGTCATGTCAACTACATTGAAACAGAAACCTATATCATCAAACACCTAACCATCCTCTATTTGTGTTCATAAATATGGCTGATTCTTATGAATATTCTTTTTACCTGTCCCCAGTAATGCATCTATGTTATCCTCATATTTCCTCTGAATGGGATTCGGTTGAAACACTCGCTTGTTAGAGAAATGTTGAGGAGTTAGAGTGGTTGGTCCGCCTCTTGATTATGACGGATCCTATTCTATCCAAGAAGTTTGCCCAATTGCCCAGGTTTACCCTTTTTCCCAATACTATTCTGCAAGGAAGAGGACAAGGATGATAACGGTGATTTGACAGACGAGACACACGGCCTTACCAAAGAGGATTACACCTACCTTGATTATGAGGATGGAGGTTTAGCCTTAGAGCTACCAACCGAGCTCTCCAACTCCCACTTACTTTGATCCTCATCACTCGAGTGATGGAGGGTAGGTAGGATTAGTACAATAGGATTGTTTCTGTTAGAGTTTAGTGATTAGCAAAGTTCTTTTTTCCCACTGATGTGCCTCTGCAATATGGATGTTTGTTGGTGACTATTGTGCAGTTTGTGACTACATAAGGATGCCTTCAAAGGAAAACGAAAATGGATGTTTACATGTTACAACGGATGTTCTCCATTACATCAACTTCCTTTTATTTATTCTTTCCACATTTACATGTTTGCATCTTGTCATTTGAGTTTCTAACAATGCATAAGATTTATGAAGTTGTGACATTGCCAATTTAGATGCTATAATTTTTTCTTACTTCTAGTCCTTTGTTCTTCTCTTTGAGTTTGGTCTATTAGTTGGCTTTAAGTAGGTATCATGACCTTAGGCTAAAATAGGCCACTTAATTGCTAATTTTAATTCCTAAATAGTTTATTAATTGTAGTAACTTTAGTATGGGGTATAGAAGACTTGGAAGACCACCTTCTTTATTGATGACCTAATCTGAGGAGGGTGGAGATTCCAAAGCCATGTCATCTTGGTGTGCACCCAAACTACTAGACTTTGCTACCTAAACTAGGTCTTGAAGTCTAGAAACCTTCAAGTTTTTGAGGCCAAACTGGCTGTGGCCCGTTTTGATGATATCGTATTCATGAGCATTGAGCTCATTCATGGTGTTGGACCAAGAAGAAGGTGAGCAAGATGATGATTGGACTCTTGCATTGAGTTGCTTAGAACACTAGAGAGGGTAGGCTTGTCACCGTTGGTTTTATTTCCTTTGTGTTTGTGTACAAGCCTCCGTTGGAACCATAGCCCCCCCAAGGCACATATAGTGCTTGAGGGAAATTGTATTCTATTTGAGTTAATATAATCTCTCTCAAGAAAAAAAAGAGCACATAAGAAATATCTAAAGTGATGACCAATTTTCATACTTTTTGAAGGTTCTGGAACACATAAGAATACTTCTTCATACTTTCCTTGAAATTGACTTCTTGTATCTTTTTTTCAAACCTCTACTGCAAAATTCTTTTAGGAGGAAAAAGTGACATTGAAGAAGGATATGCAACTTGTAAGAAGGGTACCACACCATTGTTAAATGGAGCCACCCAACGGCCTTCACCATCAACACTAGCACAAACACCAATAGTGCACTCGGTAGGGCCGCCGCCCGACACCAAGCACCAAACTGTTAAGAAAGAGGATGTAGCTAAGTAGATAGTAGAGTACCTTACTTAATGGAGAGAGACAAATTTTCACACACAAGAGATTATAGAGTAGAGAGAGAGAGAGAGAGAGAGAGAGAGAGAGAGAGAGAGAGAGAGAGAGAGAGAGAGAGCACACACGATATACGTGGTTCACCCAATGTGGGCTACATCCATGGGAAAGTAGCCACTCATTGGCTTTAGTACTTCAAACAAGAAGTAGGTTACAAAGGGATTATACCCTTAATGGGGCTCCCGCCTTGCTTCACTCTCACCACCTCACACACACCTTGTTCCATCAACTTTACAATGCTACACAATGCTATGTTTTGTGTGTAGAAAATGCCTCCTTTCATAGGCCAAAAGGGTTTCCCTCTCTCATGAGAGGCAGCCGTGTGTAGCCACCCTTGTGTAGACAAGTCCAAAATAGACTCTCTAATGCGTCCATGTGTGGCCGCCCTTGAGAAGACAAGTCCGCCTTAAAATCGTCCACCAACCATTGAATTCGGCCACCAGCACCGGCCATTGACTTTCGACCACCGACCATTGACTACCGACGACTGGTCAACTGACCGACCATTTTTTGACCGCTTATCGACCGTCATCCGACAATAATATTCTAACGAAGAAGGAATATTCTGATGGCTATGAAAATTTTGGTTTTGTGGCGAGTTCACGCGCGATGGCTTCTCCTCATAATGGGGCCCTTACAAATGTGCATTCTTAATACTGAAAATTACAAGGGGTAAATCAAGCTCCATATTTAACACAAACAACGTCCAGCTTAGCTCTATGCAACGCTCATAAGAGCATGCCATACTCAGTGCTTCAAGAGCCCACGTCTCCCACCTTGTGATGCTCAAGAGTAAGTCACCTTATATATACCACAGGCATTAGCCCCCTCACATCCCATGTGGGATTTTGTAGCAACACGGGGAGTCCCATGGGAGAGGCACCCCTCCAAGCCTCATAAAACTCCTTATGCGGAATATTTTGATGGCTATGGAAAATTTGGTTTTTTGGCGAGTGATTTTTTTTCACTCACGATGGCTTCTCCTCATAACGAGAGCCTTACAAATGTGCATTTTTAATACTAAAAATTACAAGGGTAAATCATGCTCCATACTTAACACAACCAATGTCGAGCTTAGCTCTATGGAACGCTCATACGAGCACGCCATAGCTCAGTGCTTCAAGAGCCCACGTCTCCCACCTTGTGATGCTCAAGAGTAAGTCATATTATGTATACCACAGGCATTAGGCCCCTCATACTTCATGTGGGATTTTGTAGCTACATGGGGAGTCCCATGGGGGAGGCATCCCTCCAAGCCTCATGAAACTCCTTATGTAACATGCATATAAATAAACTTTTTCCCGGCCACTTTAAGGCTTTTCATTTCTTGCTCCCCAACTTGATGGTTAAGGGAGCGCTCCCAACATTAGGCAATCAGGACTTTGAACTTCTCAACCCTCGTCGCGTCTGAATTTTCTTGTGGGTATTCACCAAGAGTATTTACCTTGCAATTGCCTCAAGTGGAGAAACTCGCTCTATTATGTAGGATGGAACTGATGGGTATACTATTGTATATGATTTACATAGCCATTGTACAGGTTTGCCTTGCATTCGTTAGTGCACTTGCTTATGCCATACTTTTTGGAGTTGATTGTTCTATTTTTTTAAGGATGATTACCAAAAGACTTTACCTATTTTTGCTATGCATTATTGTTGATGCTTATATGATCTTATTTTCTCATTAATTTTTTGTCTTCTATTAATCATATGAATGATTGTTTGTTTTTGGCAATCCTTATGGCAGAGTGGGAACACCCTTTTTACCACAACTGATTGTGTGTTTTTGGCATTTCCTATGGCAGGTGGGAACACCCTCACTACCCACCTTAGTTATAATGGGGGTACATTTTATTGCACCCCCTCTTTATGGTGGTCTCATCCCCTCACGTTGGTTTTCGGCTGCATCTCTCTGTTGGGCATCGACTATAGCATTCTTCGTTATTTCTCTCCCCTCTACACACTCTCCTCCCCTCTCTCTTTTCTTTGTGTTGATAGGTTTTCTTGTTTACTGATCATCCTACTACTGGTTGTGTACCCCCGACTCCTGCACGCCAAGATTTGGTGGAGCTATGGGAGTTGTGCTAAGGTGATCCCAATACTGGTACAACGTGGAGACTCCTACATAGTTACTGCTTATTTAAAGGTGAGGGATTCTCACCCGCATCACTTAGCTTTGCATTTACGTGGATGTTGGGTTGTGAATGTTGTCACCTGATTTGCGTGTTTTGCACTATGGACATCATTGAGCAACCGGTTGCTTCTCAAGTTCTTTCATTGCCATCTTAAAATTGATTAATTTGTTGTTGTGATGGTGATTAAAGTATTCACACTGTGCAAATGATGGGGAATTATTTGTCATTTGTAGGGTGAATGATGTCGAAGCTTAATAGTTGCCTGTGCACTTTGGATAAACTCTGTAATACCCAATGGTCCCAAAACTGGTCTGTATTTTTTCAAAAATATGTCTTGGTTACTTATTTGGGAGCACCAAATTAAATTGAGGTTGTGATAAATAAAAAAATAAAAGGCTTTCTAATACTACTCAAATTTGATATATTTTTTCATAAGCTTAACCTTATTTTTTTAACCAAGGAATACCAACCTAAATAGTTGACATAATGGTACTTGCCGAAGTGGAATGTACAGCTATGATTGATGACATTTAAATATACCATAATCTCCCCCTTGTGTAGTATTTGATGCCATGTATGTTGGTTTGCAATATATGAAAGCAATTTTTTACCTTGGAAGGCCATATCTAAAACCATAGATAATTATCGAGACTTATTGAGGCTTCTCTGCATTCATTTAAAAAAATTGATTTCTAACCAAGAATGATCTTCCAAGATGATATAATTGAGCATTCATTTAAAAAAACAGATTTCTAACCAAGAATGATCTTCCAAGGTGATATAATTGATCATATGTATTAGTAATGGCTTTACACGGTAATATTTGCTAGGAACGGATCTACTTTCTTGAAGAGGTAGCTACTACCGACCTCTTTGGGTACTGATGTGATTGACTTGTTTGGTCGGTTTGTGTTGTATAGCACTTGTACATTCTTACCTTCCTACCTCTCCTGTGGATGTGGATGATATATACTATTTTGATATGGTTTTGTTTGAAAAAAAATTGGTGACTAATCAAAAATCAATATAAACTTACTTGAAGTTTGGATGATTTGGCAGAGATCCGTCTTCTAAAACCTCTAAACCACAGATATGCTTTTCAATATTCAAACTTGGAATAGTGAAGGGTGGCATCACAAGATGATAGGCCTAGCTTTTGAGTTGGAAATTTGATTACATCAGTTGCTATAGGAACATGATAATGCTTACCTAAACTCTTTTGTAAACACAAATGCTTCATAAATCTTGTTGATATATGATTCTAAAAAATGTATAAATGCTGAAAAATAGATTTCAATCTGCCACTTGCATCGGGAGGGGTAATGGCCTTCTCACGAATTACTACAGTTCTAGAGGAACGTTAATCTATAAGGTTAAGCTCAGATTATGGTAATTTGAAAAGTTGCCACTTGCATCAGAAGGGGTGATGGCCTTCTGATGATTACAAAATCTTTGAACAAATAAATTTTTTTTGAAGTTGTTTAAGTTAAAACAATTTTCTGTAGAACAATGATAATAATTGATAGGTTTACTAACACTTGAAATATGTATTCAAGGCTAACGAATTTGTTTTGTTTATATACATGCAGGTGAGAATGCTATCTTTACTTAAAAGTATTTTGGCTTAGCTGTTGTCCGACTTTTGACATCCCTGTCGAACCTGGATGATCTCTTGAACTCCATTTCTTTTGCATAGGATCATTGGAATGATGCCTTGTTCTTATTATGTTGTACAAAACTGAATCTAAGACTAAGTCATTTTTGTACAAATACTCGTCTCGTTATCTAAAGCCAATTGTCTTTTTTACGTTATGTTCTTTAGTGTATATGTACTAAGTTTAATACATCAACACACACACACACACAAACGCGTATATATATATATATATATATATATATATATATATATATATATATATATATATATATATATATATATTGTGTGTGTGTGTGTGTCTGGAATTCGAATTGATCTCTTGAGACAGCTAATTCCAGTGTTGAAGGATCTCAGCTACTAGTGTGGGAAGACTTCAGACAGCAGACTATACAGAAATCAGAGACTAGACTGAATTGTGGATATTGAAATAAGAATCAGACTTATGTACTGGAAATAAGGTTCAGATTCAGATTCAGATTCAGAAGACTGGTCGAGAAGTAAGTATCACTGAAATATATACCATGATTGAGATTACAACAAATATGATTACAGAGAGAAAGTATAGCCGACGATACTGCCACTGATGCTCAAGTACAATTATAGCCCAAAGCGCTAATACAAGTGATAACAATTGCCAACCCGATAATAATGTAATGGGCCCTATTTATACACTTTGGTTTTACTGTAGTAATTACTCTAGTAATTACTAAGTAATTCGTTGCCCATCTTCTAAGAACACGTTCCCACATGGTGATTATCCAGCCGTCTACATCCTTCCCTTATTTCTTGATTCCAAAATTTCTGAAACATACCCGTTTGATGCTGATGTGATACTGAAAAATCCATCGTCTAGTTCTGGTGTGGAACTGAAAAATCCATTGTCTGGTTCTGATGTTGGGATGCAGGAGTTCAAGAAGGACCAAGGATTGCGGGAGGCAGCGGAAAAGGCCAAGGTGGAGCTCTCACCAGGCCAAGGTAGAACTGTCATCTCTCCCTGCCTACTGAGAAGAAAAGTCGCCACTGAATTCTGAGATGGAACTACCCAGTATCCTTCCATTGGACCGTCTTCCTTTTGCCTTTGCTCTTTCACCGGGATGGTGCCTGAGAAGTCCCAGCACCAGCATTCTCCTTTTGAATCAGTCGGTAAATGGCCTCTTGCTCAAGCTGATCCCGCCAGTCTGTGGTCATCTCTACCTCATAAGGTATGAGAGAATGATAGGTTTTGGTGTCAGGATCATAGAGTGTACGCCTGCCCTTGGTCAGTCTGGTTCTGGCCAGCTTATGACAATGCGAAGCAGTATGGATCCATCCTTCTGGAAGAGGCTGATTCGGTTTGACGCGAGCTTTGAAAAGAATCTCAGCCATCTCTCTGTACTGCGGTGCTAGACCCGGCTTTGCTGCAATGTCTTTCTCAAGCAGTTTGGAAGATTCGACCGTAAGCTGTAGCAACTGATTAGTAATCCTAGTCAATCCTCTGATGTGAATCTTCCACTGGCCCATACACAGCTAAATCCTATGTAGCTCTTCTTTCATTGCCTGAATGTCATTGATTTGAAGAGCATCATTGAGCAATGTCTGCCATGTCTTCCATTCCACAGTTGATCGCTCATACCAATCCTGAAGCTCATCAATTATTTTGAAATATGTCAGTCGATCAACTGGTTCTTGATGTTGAGGATACAGCGCTGGAAAGAATCTTGGCTCAGTTTCTCTTGCTGGAACAGCATACAAGAGAACAAGAGAATCGGGCACAAATTCCAGGAAATTGAGAATAGCCTGGTTCTCTTGTTGCATCATCTTTCTAGTGATTCTCACTAGCTGGAACAAGGTTCGGAGAGCAGTTGCCTGTGCTCCTTCTGACATTCGCATTTGGGGTCCTCATCTAGTGGCTGTCTGGTCCTCAAGAATGTCTTTCACTCTCTGATCCAAAACATCTCTGGCAGCTTGCAGTTGTACGAGAACTTCCTTGAGTTGGACCCTAACATCCTTCATGCAGCGGTAAGTTGGTTTGTTACCCAGCAGAAGTTCCAGTTCTAGAACTAAAGACCGACAATCTGCAGTAGAGTGTCTTTGCCAGTGCGGGTTTGCCACTTTCTCATCAGCATTGAGTATCCATTCCGCAACTCGTTCCAACAACTGAACTGTACTGGGATGCGCAGGTAGTCTACAAGCTTCTTTATCATGAAAAGCAGCGGATTTCCAATGTTCGGCCATTTCCCTGGCTCCCACATATAGTCTTTGAAATCTTTCTAAATCAGTCCAGAGAGCATCATCCTCCAGATACTGTCTGGTGATGGAGGCTTGTTGATGTCTCAACTGCTTATTCAAAGTAATGAGATGCAGTGAATGCTGATGATCAGTCATTGGTCCCTCATCTTGCACCTTCATTTTCCCTTTAGCCTCTCTGCTATGATGGGACTGATCACTTGGCTGATTCCTAGTGTTATTGGGCTGCTGCTCTTCAGTCTGCTGATGACCTGACCGGTACTCTTTATCCTGTCCTTCCTACTGACCCTCATTCTGGTCTGGCTGGTCTGGCTGTGACTGGCCTCCTTCATCTAGCCCTCTCCCACCAGTACCAGGTCCTGGAGGTGGAGATGGTGGTGGGGCATCATACATCATCCTTTGTATGCCCAATTTCTTGATCGTCCTCCTCCTGATCAGCTTCATCTTCTTCATCTTCTCCATCTTCATCCGGGGAAGTCTGTTGCTCAATATAATCCATTATAGCTTGGTTCATCAGAGCATTATTGAACTCACCCATCTTGTCCTGTAAATCGCTCTGCATACTTTCCATCAAGGACTTTAAATTTTCTAAGTCAAAAACAGCATTGCCTGCGGGGTTTAAAATTTCAGACAAGCTATTGTAGATGTATCTATCAGTCAGCGAACGCTTCAGAGCTGTATGGTGCAATAACAGCTTTCTGAATTCTGCCCGCTTCATTCTGAGCATCGTTTCAGCTTGCTCGGCAGCTCTCATTGCTTCATTCCGTTGACTTTTCATGATCCTAATTTCAGACTTAGCCTTAGCTAACTTTTTGTTCAACAACTCCTAAGCCCTTTCTGATTGAGCTTCCAGTACCCTGTGTTGTATGTTCTGCACTCCCTGGGCTTTCTGGAGTGTTGAAATCTGATGTTGTGCTTCTGCCAAGTCAGCTTTAAGCTTTTTGACTTCGTCTTCTGATCCATCAGCCTCCACCAATTGTCCCATACAACTGACAATGGTATTCCAAGAAGATTGTCTCAGAACTGAACATCTGTCTTTGACCGTGGTTGGATTAGAATCAACAGGTTCATATATTGCCACAGGAGCCATGTAGGGTAAAGTTGCATAATCAGTTGTGCTGAGCAAAAGATGCCCTCTCAATTTTTGGGTTTGCATTTGCTGCAACTTATCCTTTTTAACCAGTTGCAGAGGGTTTCCAAAAATGACAAGAACTTCTCCAGACAAAGTCGAGGATGCTGGACCTTTCCCTTTGTCCAGTTGACTCTTGCCTTTGTCCCCTGACTGGTCTGGTACCTTCTCCTCAATGGCTTTACATGATCTTTCCCAGAGCCAGTAGCAACTGTATGTTTGACAACTGACTGATCAGGCACAGTTTTCTGAGAAAATTGCTGCTCAGTTTTACTTTTCTCAGCTTTGTCAGTGCTCACTGCCTTAACCTGGGTTTCTATTTGCTTCAAGAACTCACTGCTTTTTGTCAGTCTAATTCTTGGCTTCTTTGAACTGCCGGCTTCCTCTGCAGTGGCTTTCCTTTTCAGGTCATTGGAAATTGTTTGACTGTCTATTTCCTCGTCGTCTGAGGACAGTTCAATCTTCTTTGAATCAAAAATGGGCTGCTCACTCCAAGCCTGCTTTACCTGCTCATTAATATCTGTAGCAGTAGCCCAATACAGGAATTGCCAGACATACCATGCCTTGAAAACAGTTTGAGATTTCAGGTTGGCAGTCTGTTGGAGTACATTATGCGAGAGTATTTGACAAAGGTTGATATGGACTTGTGGATCCAGTATCTTGGCCAACAGCATAGCAAATAATTTCTCTGACACATATGTTGGGTTATTCTTAAGACTGACTGCTTCAGCTACAAACCTGTAAGTAGCGGAGGCTTCCAGTCCTGCTACTGGAACTCCTTGAGCACTTGCCTTGCTCTTCTTTCTAGTTGTTTCATCCTCCTTTAGAGCAATACTTATTTGTTGCGCAGTCACCACAGACAGTTTCATCAAAGGAATCAAGAACTTGCTTGATGATATCTGCATCAAAAGCAATCCTTGTAGCTTGCAACACGACTCGCAGATCCCATAGTTGTAGCAGAGTCATTGCATGATCAGTAAAGACATATAGCTGGATTTTACTGTATGGAAGAACACGAAGGCTTGCCTTTGCCTCAGCAACTATAGCATGGGTTTCTTCAAGAGTTTCTTGCATCTTCTCTGAGCGTTTCCTTCTACCCATACACTATGAGGTCAACGATGATGAAACAGGCGAAGGCGAAGAGGACTTACTTGTGCCAAAGCCGTTTCCTGGTGTCGCTGGTAAGGCTGTCTGACTGGCAGCTATCTCGTCAGAGGTCGAAGTTTGCGGCTGTAGTGAAGAAACCTCGGAGCTTGGCGATGGCGAATGGTTGACAGGAGGAAAGCATCGCGCAGGAGATTTATGAGGAAAAATTCTAACTCTCCTTACTGTTATACGTGTTCGGGCCATAAAAGCTCCACCACTTGCCACTCCTAGACTTGTGTGCGCCATTGTTGTCATGGCAAACATGCATTGGACAAGACTACAACCCATCCTTGCAATAATTACCACTGGCATACCACTTGACCGTTGGTCACTTAAAATTTGGAAAGTGTGTCCATACTGGTTCTGAATTGACTCCCACTCTGGCTGGACCATACTGGTACTGGTTCTCAAGTTAGCCTGATCTGGTTCTTCTGGTACTGGCTCTGAAGCTGGAACTGGTTGCACATGGAAAAGACCAAAAATGTCTGATTCCGGTATCTCTTGATCAACATCCTCCAGTTCCTTAGTACCTTGTTCCAACCCAGTTTCTCTGGTCTCTGAATAATAAAGTTTGATCTTTGCTCCATTATATACTCCCGGCAACATCAGTCCAGATAAATGTTTCAATCTGACTGTGCCACTGGAGAAGACCCAATCGACCTCAAAAGGTCCTGCCCAGGCAATCTTCAAATTCGGCTTCTTTGGACCTAATTTAGACTGATATAGAAGCACTAAGTCTCCTTTCTAGAATTCTCGGACTTTAATTCGGCAATCATGCCAGTGCTTCCTTCTTTGTTGAACAATCTCCTGTTCCAATATAGCTCTTTGCCTGAGTTCATCTAACTACATCAGTTCATTCAGTCTTTTCTTAAGATTATGGTTGAAGTCTAATCCATACTTCACAACCATTCTCAGACTGGGGATTACAAACTCCATAGGAACCACAACTTCATTACCATACACCATTCTGAATGGTGTCATTCCAGTAGTTACCTTATAAGCTGTCCTATAAGCCCATAGAGAATTCTGAAGCTTCAAATCCCACTGGTCTAGTTTCTTTTGCACCACCTTAGTGAGAATAGTCTTAATTGTCTTATTGCTACTTTCAGCCTGTCCATTGCATTTGGGATAGTAAGGAGTAGACTTTCGATGCTTGTCTAAAAGCATATCCAATAGGATTTCCATAGTATCATTGATAAAATGTGTCCCTTGATCGGTCACAATTTCTACTAGACATCCATATCGGCAGAAAATATTCTCAAACAGAAACCTTGTAGTTGACTTGGCGGTGTTGTCAGGAAGAGCCTTAGCTTCAACCCACTTGGTAACATAACACGTAGCCATCACAATGTACTTGTTCTTCTTTGGAGTCACCTTCTTAAAAGGTCCCATAAAATCCAGTCCCCATTTCATGAATACTCCCAATGGTTGTATTGGCATTAAGGGAGTCATATCTGCAGCTATTGGTCGGCCCATTCTTTGGCATATGTCACAAGTTTTACAAAAGCTTCTGACATCAGCAATCATTGTTTGCCACCACAGACCTGCTTGCAGAATCTTCTTGTAGGTCACTTCTGAAGGGGATCGGGGAGCACCACAGACGGAGAGTGAGAGAGAGAGAAGGAGACACACACACGATGTGGGTGGGGAGACTCTGAAGTGGCAGCTCCCCCTATACAGTATACTCACTATAAGTATAGGGTAACAGTGGGCGGGCGCCCATGACCTGGGCGACCGGTCAGGCACATAGGCCTTAACCCCAACAACCTCCCACTTAAAGGCCAATGTGCCTTTAAGCAAGATCTACTAGTGTACATGTGCGCTCCTTGCCGCACTGTCAAAGCAAAGGACTTGCCGATACACCGTGTGCGAGCCACAAATGGCTCCAAGCACACAACAAGCCTAAACTAGCAAGCTCAAGGGAGCAAAGGGTGTGTCACTCACCGCTCTACGCTCGCCTTCGTGGTGGATTCCTCGCCGCGATGAAGAAGAATTTGCAGTCGTGCCGCGCTCAACCGCTTCGCCGCCGTCGTGCCTTCGTAATGCTCGATCGCACACACACTCTCCCTCTCTCTCTCTCTCTCTCTCTCTCTCTCTCTCTCTCGCACATACACACACAGACACAAGGAGGTGAAGAAGAAGATGATGGAGATGGAGATGGAGCAAGAGCACTCTTCTATTGCACAAATGAGAGAATAAGTGAATTTTAGGTTTAGTTGGCTTTTATATGAGCTCACCCCATTCACACTTGGGAGCCCATGCTTAGCCAACTAATCCCTTGAATGTCCCAGTTAGAGTGCGCCTCTCATCGGCGATCACTCTTACCCTTTTCCTATTGGTCAACAAGCCCGGTACCTGACTCTACCAAATACATGATACACGTCCGTCGTAGGTGATGGGGTGTCCGTGAGCCGTGAGGGTTAACATGCCCCCCTTCCTGATGTAGATTCCGTCCTCGGAAACTATTTAGTTGAAGCTCGTTCGTCGAGGTGGAAGAGCATTTGAGATGAATGTCCTTAGCCTTCTTCAGTCACTGCAAAATCAAACAACATTGGCACAGTAATTGCATTCTCATAAGTGATTAAAAAGCATATGCAGTTTTAGGTAGACAAATTGATTGGTAAAAGAATTTCAAACAATTTGTCAACAATGAACATTAAATTGCAATGTAATCAAATGCATAAACAGATGTAAAGGTAAAAAATTAAACAAGTCTGGGGTCGCTAATTTGACGGTCGAAAGGCACTAGAGATCGAATATTAATACCATGGGTAAGCTTCTTAATTTTCTGTGGTCAATTAAGTTGTTTAATCACGAGAGCCAAGTATTCATGTTGGAGGGCTGACTAGAGGCTATATCTAGAAGACCTTGTAGTTAAGCTACCATAAAAGGAATTTCTCATGAAATCATCGCCTGACTGATTACTTTTTCTTTGACCCCCCAAAGTCTTTTCACAGTGATTCAATTTTGATGTGTGTGCTTATTTTGTATGCCTTGGGTTTTTTGCTTTTCAAGTAAAAGCGCCCATACTGGGATCCTCTAGGGCTCTAGTACCATAGGCAATACATGTGAGTGACGTACCAAATCAATCTGAGATTTCTCTTCCAGCTTAAGATTTTACAGTGTGGCACTTTGATTTTTTGTTTGTTCATTTTCAGCATTTTAATTTTGTAACTTTGGGGGGTCATATAACACTCATACACCTCCCCAGGCTCATCACACTAGTTAACTCCCTTTATAATACTTAAGCTAAAGGTCAATAGGGTCAAGCCCACTAGGAAGCCCTAGTACATTTCACACAATGCTGCCTAAATCGGATTAAGAACCTAAGTAACCATTGATTATTAGGAAGGCATTCCCCATGGTATTAAGAGAAGATCTCTAACACCTAACTTTGTCAAACTAGCTTAGTTGGACTGCTTGATTTTTAAACCTAAACAAGTGATTATGACAAAAAATTACATTGAATTAAATGTTTGTTACTAAGCAAATGTGCTGGATATTATCCTACCAATCACAATTAAAGTAGAAAATCATAGATGCAAAAAAGATAAGGGGCAATGCTAATGGACAAGAAACACCTGTTTGTGTCGATGCTCACGCTTGATTTGAAGAGTGAGTCGAGATAAAGATTCCATGAAGGTCCAAATCCTATCAATCGCAACACGCTCCTGTACACACTAGGAAACAAAAGGAATACCTCCAGGAGGCACATTAGTGGGAAAAGGTACCAACACTTATTGAACACAACAAAAAACATAAGGAACACTAACCTAATTATTTGCACTCCCCTAGAGAGTCAAGGGAATAGGATATTGTAGAGGTTGGGAGGAAACCCTAAGGCTAAACCCCTATCCTCGTCGTCGAGATAAACAAAGTCATCATCCATGAGACCATATGTGCCATCCGTGTAGTCCTGTAAATTTTCTTCTTCATCATAGGTGCCCATGTTTACTAAGAAGGAAACTAAACGCCTATAGTCATCTTGGTCAAAAGGGTAGGCTTGTGCAATGGAAGAAACGCTCTCTACTAAGTATGTATCAGACGTGGTCAAGAGACGTATCAGCCATTCTAACTCCTCAAAATTCCTCTCACATGCAGGCGTACCTATCAAATCCCATTCACATGCAAGCACTGGAAAGACCATGTGAAATATTTGTGAAAAGTAACGAGGGTACCTCTCACCCAAGGCAGGAGTGGATGACTCTAGCGTACTAGCCATATCTGTACACGCAAATAGATGATGGTTAGAGTGCAAATATTACAAGGGTCGTGTTCTTGTGCATAATTTGTTTTTATGATTTGTGTTATGGCTCTTGCTCTTTTACTTTTTTATCTTGTTTTTGTGAGTATAAGGCTTTATATATACATTCCCTAAGATTGGAGATTAAGTGGTCAGGGAGAAAGGTTGAGAGGAAAGCAAGTGAATGATGGATGTCCACAAACACTCCCTCCTTCCTTGGGTAGATCATACCGTTTGAAATGATGTCGTCACCCTTTGAAACCAATTGTTCCAGTTGGTAATAGGTGAGGATTTTTTCCAGTAGTTTTCTATTACCCTAGGTGCCTCGTTAAGTTGCAAGGGTGGTAAGGTACTCTCCCAGGATCGAACTTGAAGTGGTTCATCAGGTGATTCTTGAACACTGGGAGGTGTGGATTCTTTTGTAGCTTCATGGAGGTCCACTACTATAGATGGAGGCTGTGTAGAAGCTTTTACCTCTATGGATGTATTACATGAGGAGCTAGAAGCTTCATGGAACTCCCCCCTTCCTGAGCTAGGTGGAATAAATTGGTTTTGCCTTGGAGCCCAAACTAGCTCTGGACTAGGTGTGTAGCATTCTGTGATCTTTCCCTTCCCACGGTCTTCCATAGGCTTTAGCGTTACACTGTTTGACTCATATGGGTTTGTTGTCGATAGGGAAGGATACATTTTACGTTTAGGTACCCAAATTTGCTCATTTCCATCATAGTAGCCTTGGGCTTCTAATAGTTGTTTTGGAATCCATCGTGATTTGGTCTTGACTCTCCTAGGGCACGCTCTTGGTTTTCCGGGGAAATTTTTTCTTGGAATGGATGGGAGGGTTGAGATAGTTGGAAGTAAGGCCTTGGGGACCCATTGATATGTACTCTTAGGTCGTGCAGGTTGAGTACTTGCAATATTACTGCTTGCTGCAACTACAAGTGTTGAAGTGCTAGGTTCATGGGTAGCTGGCAAAGACGAGTTAACCACCTTGGCTTGTGAATGTTGGCTATCCTTCAACTTTGCTAGAGTTTGCAATGTAGGTGACTTTGCTTGAATGAGAGGGGTAAGAGTCGGTGGTCCCGTCGTGACACTACCAATATCCCAATCAATAGTGCATTTTGTTGCCAACATCCACGTGCGTCCCAGGTTTACGTTGCCTTCCATAGCTCCCGCGGGCATGACTAGAAACCTCTGCACTATGCTTCCATTGTCATAGACAACAGGGGTCTGAAGGACTCCAAGAATAGCAGTTTTCTTTTTATTAATGCCCTTGACTTGCATCGTACTCGGGGATAGCGTCGGTTTCCCTAATTGACACTGATAGCCGTTTTTTCGGCTCTTTGTAATTGCCACAGTGAGTTACCTCACCCTACCAAAATCACCCAAACACTGTGGCTATCCCTACCATTTCACTGTACATAGGCGTGCGTGAGTCACGGGACTTTTCCCATATCTTCTTAAAAACCCTCAGCTAGCTAGTCACTGGGCTAGGTGAGCCAAAAAAAAATAAAAAAAAATAAAAGTATATTATGGCCTCTTTGTGTGTAAATATTTCATTGTATATATGGCCTAAATATAGGGATTTTTAATAATTATTTTGGTATTTTATTTAAATATTTCTACTTAGGTGTGTGTTTTATTAAACCTATGTACACCTTCTTTCATCCTCTTATACCATAATTATTTTTTTTATTTTTTTTTTGCCAATATGTACATACTCTAACCTCATATTTTTCCTTTATACAAATCACTCCCACATTTTCACCCTCACCCTCGTGAAAACAAAAAATTGATTTCTACTCATTGGTTACTTTTATTATATTATTTACTTGCATACCTTTTCCTCTTTCACCCAAAATAATTCAAGGAGGGACCATATCATATGATTCCAATATCTTTCCATATCCATAACTCCTCCATATTTTTATTATTATTTTTACTCATTATTCTAACACCATGTGCTCATTGAGCTAAAGTCCATGAATAGTCCATACACTAGTCCCACCATGTATATATTTCTTATTTCACCAATAATCCTCCTCCATGCATGGGTCAAGGGCAACTTGAATGCTTTGTATTATAATATGACAAAGGAGGGGCTCACTCTTGGATGCATTGTACAAATTCAACAAAGGAGGGGACCACTAAAAGACTTTTGCAGGCATAAAAAACAGGCTTTTTGGTGAGAATTTTGGCACCTATCTTCACTCCGAATTTGGAGCGGTGGTCAAAAGAGAAAATGCAGCCCACGCTCTGAATAATCACCCCAAAGTTTTTCATGATTTTTCGAGCTACCAGCTGTGAGCTATGATTTTTTTAGTGGACCCCAGTTTTCCCATGCTATGCAGCCACACTCTCTCTTCCACTTTATCATTTTCCTCTTTCACACACACTTCTCCACTCATCATCCCCATCTCTCTCACCACTCCTCTCTGCACACTACTCACCTTCTCCTCAACCTTGAAGAATAAGAGAAACCATGGTGAACTCATACCTCCCACACACAATTCCATTCCAAAATTGACCACCTAGTCTCATTTTTCCTCCTCCAAATTACCCATATCTATCAAAAAACCACAAAATTCAGCCTCTTCTCTTAAAAGATAGCATCATGGTGGTTGATTACTCAGCTTCAATTACCTTGTCTCTCAAGGAAGGTCAAGAGTGGAGAAAAAATGTACCGTCAAAGCTAGTGGACCGTCAACAAGCGTCAAAATTGGCCCTACTCAAGACACTTGGAGCATCAACCTTGTAAGAAATCCACCTTTTCTTACCTCTTAAGAGTTTTTCTTCCTTATTTGTATTCTACATGGATACTCCCATTGTAAATATTCAATTCCATTTGTAAATTAATACTAACTCTACTAACACTAACCCACTATGAAAAGTCCTATCACCTCCATTTCTCTCCTCTCTCTTTCCCCACCAACTTCTTGATAATTCCAAGCAAAAGAAATTAGATAAATTGCTGAAAATCTAACTCAACCATGGTTAGAGGAGTAACCCTAGCCTTCAAAATTGCTATAAAAGGAGGGTGTAGCTAGCATAAAAGGGGAAGCCATAAGCAAGAGCACTATGCTATAGCTTGAGAAGCCAAGCTCAACCTCTCTAGAAGGAGCTCTTGAGTGGAAGCTCATTGTCTTATGCATGTGCATGTGTTGTAATAGGGGATTAGCAAGGGAAATCTATGCCATTGTAAGAGAGAGAGTGATCATTCAATTGAGAGTAGGAAATCTATCATTTCTCCTACTAGTGTAAGCCCAACATTCGCTGAATCAAGGAGGGTGGATTTGGACTAATCTTGGATATTTTGTCTCCTTTCGAACGTGAAGTAATGGACAACAATGATGCGTAAGTGTCTTGGTTTTTTTTAAGTTCTTGATAGCTTGTCTCTGGTGTTGTCATCAATCTAGCCATAAATCCCACATACTGTAAGAGGGCGACAGGGTGGAGAGGACTCCCCTGGCCTTAAGACAGTGATTGGGGTGGCTTTTCTAGTGATGTGTTGTGGTGAAATTTACGCAAGCTATGTTGAACAAGTACTAATCTCACTTTGATTTGTCATGACAGATTTGTAAGAAGGTATTAATGCAACAAGCACCCCCTCCCCCTTTCTCTCTCTTTCTTAAATATATAGTTGTGTTTGCTTGATCATTGCCGATACGTTTCAAAGCAGCCCGAGCACTATCTCTCTCTCTCTCTCTCTCTCTCTCTCTCTCTCTCTCTCTCTCTCTCTCTCTCTCTCGTGTTTTAGTGTGTGAGAGTATTCCATTGGTGTTAGGGTTAGTGTAAACTCCTTGCTTGTTTGTGGGTTGCTCTAACGATTCTCCTCTTTTGCGTCCTAGTTCGCTCTTAAACTAGGTGGTGCCCCTTGTGTAGTTGGGATTTGGCGGTGGGTTTGTTGTTTTGGTTTGTGTTGTGTTCTGCCCCAGCCCCATTGAGCAGCACGGGAGCCTTGAAGGGTTTCTAGAGGCCACTCTTCTTGTTGCTCGCCCCGGACCGCCTCAATTTTGGTGCCCCCACTGAGGACGGCTTGTGTATTTTTGTGTAGAATCAACCTTTAGCATAGTCAAGTAGTTTGCATGAATCACGAAGCTTTGTATGATCCCTTCATTCCCATTGCAAGGCAAAAGGTACACATAATTGTTAGTACTAAGTTGCAATTTCAACGTGTCATTCGTAGAATTTTAGGTCCTCTTAGGTTGGCCGAGATAAACGCTTCAGTAAATCCTTTTATTTTGCCTCTCATTAGGTACGACCTTAGTTTGGAAATCTATATTTTTGTTTTGTTTTAAGCATTAGGACATGCATAGGCCATGGATAATGGCCCAGGAATAGAGGTTTTTCCCTTTCATTTTACTCCACACATTAGAATAAACGTTGCAATTAGTAGAAAGATCCATTTTCAACAACGAATGGTGTTCATGTTTGGTGCCCAAAGAGCAGGAGAAATTCTTGCATCACCAAACCCTGTCATTCTACCTCTCATCAACTACCACACTTCTTTTGATGTACATGTGTTCATTTTATTTTAAAATGAAGTGCAGCCCGGCAAAGTAGTGTGTATGTTTGTTTTTTCTTTGTCCAAGTTGTTACAAGAAACAAAAAAACGATCATTTGTTCTAACTGGGAATGTGTGTGCAGTGAAAGTTCAATCCTTAGAGATCTAGCTCTATTACCAATTGAGTTGCAGGAGCAAGTAGTAAGGCGTCTCCCTCATAACAAGAGGGTGGTGAAGTTAAGACGGAAGGTCCTACGCGTTGATTCCATTTTCCTCTTGTTGTTGGGCACTAAGGAAGACCGCGCATTCATCCAACTAGTGTGTGCCCTAAGATTGGTAAATAGAGTGAAATTTGGCGTTTGGCGAGTGCATTTCACCATTGAGGAAGACTCTTCAGGAAACTTGCGGCCAGAGTTCATGCTTCATAGACTCACATTTGGTGAATTTTTCCCTCATTTGCGTCTTATTAATAGTCTTCCTTTCGCTTTCAACAAAGGAGATAGGGAGCTATTCAGAGCTTGTCTTAATAAAGAGAGCATAGAGAAGATTGCAAATTTGTATAAATTCTCATCCTTCTCTACTTTCTATGACACTTTGTTCATAGAGACATTGTAAATCTCTTTATGCTTTTGAATGATTTAACCATAACCCTAAGGAGTTTTTGTCCAGGAATTTTGTAGCACAAGTGGAGTCTTTAAATCTTGCAAACTTGATTGGACTTGATGAGGATGTTCTTTATGAAATTGCTAGAAGGTTGCCTCACTCCGACTGTGTGGAACTCGAAGGAAAGGAGCTCCTAGTCAATTGCTACTTTCTCACGGCCTTCGACGAGCATGAAGATCTAGTTTTTATACAAACCGCTTGTGCATTGGGAATTGTAGAGCAAGTGCAATTTATCACTTGGGACGTGGTTGCTCTTTTGGATCCAGAAAAGGAAGTTCTAGAGATTTCTGTTTATCGCCTTAGCTTTGAAGAATTTCAACCCTTCTTAGAGCTCATCAATAGTCTACCCTTTTGTTTTGATCAAACAAATCGAGACCTTATTGAAGCTTGGATAGCTGAAGAAGAAAACCTAGAGTGGTATTTTCTCACTTCTTCATTTGCAGGCGAGTGGTTCTAGATCTCTATTGTATCCCTTATTGTAACTCGTGTTGTAATCTTTCATAATAATGGAGAGCCAACGCCAAATGTCTGGATATCCTCTTTTCTTTGGAGAGCCTGGAGAGGATGCAGAATTATTTTTAGCAAATTTCAAGATGTCTTGCCGTATCAAGAGGATAGTAACCGATCAAGAACGTGTAGAAATGTTTGAGGTGGTCCTTAGGAAAGATGCTAGTACTTGGTTTGACTCTTTGCCTGAGGAAGTTAAGGGGAATTACACAGAAGTTTTAAATCGTTTTAAGAGATACTTCTTTGATCCCCAAAACACTCAAAAACTAAGGCAAGACATTGTTTCTCATAAGCAAAAAGACTTAGATGACTACTACTTGTACAAGCAAGAGTTTCTACGTCTTTGGGCTCTATGGATACGAAATGTTGCTAACCCTGGTGATGGTGCAGAATTTTTAAAGAAGGAGAGGTTCATAGCCGGACTCTTTCCTGACCTTAAGGTAAAAGTTGAGGCGGGAGCACCTGCTACTTTTGATGCAGCTGAAACTAGGGCTGCTGAGAAGTATAGGAAACTCAAGTGCTTAAGGGGAGAGGTTCCAATAGAAGGTCTTAGACCCAAAGGTAAGTCACAAGCATCAACATCGAGGGAGCTTCCTGAGGTAACGGCGGAAGTAATTGAGAAGTTAAACGAATCTTTAAGCAGCCTGTCAATTCACCTTGCACAAGCTGTAGGTCCAAAGGGACAAGCAAAGAAGTCTGAAGAGCGAGATCCACGACCTAGGAGAGTCTTGCAATGTTGGAATTGCGGAGAGTCTAAACATGGGATGTATAATTGTCCTTGGCCCCGTGGGGAGCCAGGGAGTCCTAACTTGAATTACCCAGTGATGAATGCAGGTGAAGGAACTGGTCAACAACCAAGGCTTCTACAAAGGCCAAATGGACCAAGACCACCTCCACAAGGGGTAGAAGGAGTTCCACCTTTGCCAGATCCAAATGTGCATGTGGTAGAGGTGACAAATTCAAATGAGGTTGACATGGAAGCCAATGGAATTAAGCGTGGCCGAGGAAAAGGTAAAGAGAAAGAAGGAGTCACATCACAGAGTGACCATGGACAAGGCAAGAAGGCAAAGGGAACCAAGGAAACCAAGAGGACTCGACGTCGTATCAACCTCCAAGACTTCCCTCTTGGACATGGTATGGCTCCGTACAACTTGTTGGAAGACATGAGAGGTAAGGGTCCTGATATTTCATGGCCTCAATTTCTTGCATTATGTCCACAAGTTAGGAGGGATTTAACAAGGGCAGTTAGCACTAGGAGAAAGGTAAAAGAGAGTGTGCCTGTTGTAAAAATTGCACAAGCTGAAATGAATGAGGACATTACACCGGTGCTAGACTGTTACATCAAAGGGAGATTGGTTAGGAAAGGTCTAGTGGATGGGGGTGCACAAATTTGCATCATGACAGAGGGACTCATGCAAAAACTAGGCATGCACATCCATGAGACACCTGAAATTAGGGTCAAGATGGCAAACAATAGCAAGGCTAGGTGCGTAGGCATTTGTAAAAATGTTTTTGTGGAGGCCTTTGGCATTAAGAAGGCAGTGGATTTCTATGTCATGTCTACCAAGGGAAATGGTTACCCATTTATCCTAGGAAGACCATGGCTAATGAAAATGCGAGCTTTGCAGGATTGGGAGAGTGGAAAGCTAGTTTGCAGGAATGACAATCACAAGAAGGTTGTCTTTGACATGAAGGAGCAACGCCAAGAGGAGCTCCATGAAGAATCATCTCAAAGTGAGACGGAAGAAGGTTGGACCGATAGCACTTCAGAAGAAGAAAGTAGCGGCAGCATTACTGAAGAGGAGTCTTCCATCGAAGTCATGGGGGTAAGGTTTAAGCCAAGCAACCAAGAGACCTCTTGTCAAGGCTTGGAGGAGGTAGGTCCTCAAGAGAACGAAGGTGATCAAGATGAAGGGATGCTGGAAGGTATGCTATCAACAACACTTACAAAGAATGAAAGAGAGGAGTTCAAATGTGTGCTAAGGAAGTTTCCTAGGCTTTTTGCTAAAGACTACACCGATGTGCGTGGAGTAGATGCTGTTCAACACAAAATTGAGTTGAAGCCAGAGGCCACACCTAAGGCTCAGAAGCTACGAAGGCTAGGAGTCATCAAGGAGCAGGCTTTACTCAAGGAGGTAAGAAAGCTTCTAGCAGCAGGGTTCATTTATCCAGTGGAGAATTCAGAGTGGGTCTCTCCTATTGTTGTCACTCCTAAGAAGAACGGCAAGTGGAGGGTGTGTGTGGATTACCGTCCCCTCAATGAGGCAACAAAGAGAGATCACTTTCCCCTCCCATTCCAGGATGAGATACTAAATGAGGTAGCTGGTCATGAGAAGTACACTGTGTGCGATGGTTACTCAGGTTACTTTCAAATAGGGATTGCACTGGAGGATCAATTGAAAACAACCTTTATCACTCCTTGGGGTTGTTATGCTTTTAGAGTCATGCCATTTGGTCTGACAAATGCTCCTGCAACATTCCAACGTTTCATGAATATGGTGTTTCAAGCATTCTTTGGAAAGTCAATTAGGGTGTTCATTGATGATTTCTGTATTTATAGCTCAAAATCATTGCATCTACAAAGGGTAGAAGAAGGTTTAAAGAAGCTCTACGACATGGGAGGTCAACTCAACCCCGACAAGTGCCATATAGGTGAGGATGAAGTAATCTTGCTTGGTCATAAAGTTTCTTACAAAGGCATTGAAGTGGATCCTTCGAAGGCAAAGGCTCTTATTGAGCTACCATCACCCAAGAGTCTTAAGGAGGTCATCTCATTCATTCAAAAGGTGAAGTATATGTCACGCTTCATTCACTTAGCCTCGGAGTTACTTCACCCTTTGCAAAAGTTGACACAACAAGTAGAATTTGCATGGTATGATGAGCTTGAAGAGTACTTTTGTAACATTAAAGTCATTTTGTCAGAGCTACCAACACTCATGCCTCCTTGTTGGGAGTACACATTCTTTGTTAGCTCTAGTGCTGGGAAAGAAACAATTGGTGCTGTGTTGCTACAACAAGATCCCCACAGTACAAGGATGCGACCCATCTACTTTGCTAGTAGGGTCATGAATGCTTTGGAGAGAGACTACACAGAAGCAGAACTCATGATGCTTTCTCTCATGTTTGCGGTGAGAAAGTTTAGATCCTACCTGCTACCAAAACCTTTTGTAATTCTCACTGCAGAAAATTTGTTCCCTTGGGTGTCATCTCAAATGAATCTTAGTACTAGGATCTCAAAGTGGATTATAGAGTTGCAAGAGTTTCAATACTCTTTCAAGGTAGAAGATAGTGTGCGTGCACAATTGGCAGGGATTCTCACTTATAGGGTGCATGAAAAGGAGATTAAGGTGCCTGAAGTAAAGACCCTACCATTGCCACCACCAAAAAGTATTCCTAATGCTTTTACTTTGTTCTTTGATGGAGCTTTTCGTCGAGCCACAGGAAAAGCAGGGGGAGGGCTAGTGTTGCTCAACCCAAGTGGAGAGGTGGTCATGAAAGAGAAGTTCAATCTACCAAGTTCAGCTAGCAACAATGAAGCAGAATATGACACTCTACTTCATGGTTTGAAGATGTGCATTGGCCAAGGGATACAACGCCTCATGGTAAAGGGAGATGCACTTCTCATTGTTAAACAGATTTTAGGCATTTGGGCATGCAAGAATGAGAGCTTACGGACAAAAGTTCATGCCATTCGTAGATTGTTTAATCAATTTGAAGAAGTGCAACTATATCATATTCCTAGGAAACAGAATGAAGATGCTGATTTACTTGCACAACAAGCCGTTGCATGTGTAAAGAAAGAAGTGCAGGTCATCATGGTGGCGGCTGCTGTGAAGCAACCGAGGTACCAGGGATTGGAGTCATTGGCTCCCATCATTGGCTACATTTTGGAGGGTGAGTTTCCATCAGACTTCACAAAAGCTCAGAAGAGGAGACTGATGAAGAAGGCAAGCGTATATCTCTTCCTAGAAGGCTCCCTCTATCAAAGAGGGAAGGATCAAGTGTGCAGACGAGTACCAACTATTAAGGAAATTCCAGCCATTCTAAAAGGTTTGCATGAAGAGGCATGTGGTGGTCATTTTGCCCAAGAATTAACTGTGAAGAAGATTTTGCTTTCGGGGTATGTTTGGCCAAGTTTGCATGTGGATGTTCAACATTGGTGTAAAAGCTGTCACACTTGTCAGATAAATGGAAATAGAAGGTTGGTGCATGGCCCGAGGAAAATAGTGCTTGCAAATGGACCCTTTGAAAAGTGGGGCATTGATGCTATGGGTCCTCTGCCTAGGACAAAAAATGGTAAACTCTACATTCTAGTGGCTGTAGACTATATGACTAGGTGGGTGGAAGCACAAAGTGTGGCAAAGGTAAATGAGAAGACAGTAAGCAAATTCGTCTACACTCACATTTGTTGTAGATTTGGCACACCTTTGGAGATTGTTTCTCATAATGGTCCAGGGTTTAGAAAAGGATTGCTCACAGAAGTTTGTGAAGAGCTTCACATTCTACATCGTCATAGCACACCATACTACCCACAGTCAAATGTTTTGGTGGAGAAGGCTAATGGTGTCATTGCAGGAATCATTAGAAAGATGGTGCAAAACAAGACAAAATTATGGGATGACTTCTTGGATGGTGCCTTGTGGGCGTATCGAACCACATTTAGGGAAGCCACGGAGTTCACACCATTTCACTTGGTCTATGGTCAAGAGGCTTTACAGCCAATTGAGCTAAACATTCCAACAATGCGACTTCATGGCAAATCAGCACAAGATGATCAAGAGGTATGGATGGATCGACTTCTTACGTTAGTGGAGCTTGAGTGGAAAAGAGAAGCAGCATACGAGTGCTACAAGAGGAAAGCCACACAAGCGAAAGAAACGCACGACAAGAAACTGAAGGACAAAGGCATCAAGGAAGGAGAGCTTGTGCTAAGGTATGACAATCGACTTGACAATCGTTTTGATGCCAAGTTTGAAACTAGATGGCAAGGGCCATACATAGTCAAGAAGGCTTTCAATTCTAGCTACTATCAGCTTATGGACTTGAATGGTAAAGAGCTCTCCAGGAAGGTAAACGGGTATCGCTTGAAGCCCTATTTGAGTCGCCTTCTACCAAAGGATCTACCAAAGATCTGTCCAAAGGCCGCTGTCTCATGTAAGTATTGTTACATGAAGCATGAGTGTAACTCCAGCCAAAATTCTGAGGGGCCAAACAATGAAGATCTCGTCAAGGACTCTGAAGCACTCTCTTTGGAAAAGATGCTCTATGATGGTACATGAATATACCATCATCCAGGGGGAGGGCTAATGATAGACGTTTTTTCGGCTCTTTGTAATTGCCACAGTGAGTTACCTCACCCTACCAAAATCACCCAAACACTGTGGCTATCCCTACCATTTCACTGTACATAGGCGTGCGTGAGTCACGGGACTTTTCCCATATCTTCTTAAAAACCCTCAGCTAGCTAGTCACTGGGCTAGGTGAGCCAAAAAAAAATAAAAAAAAATAAAAGTATATTATGGCCTCTTTGTGTGTAAATATTTCATTGTATATATGGCCTAAATATAGGGATTTTTAATAATTATTTTGGTATTTTATTTAAATATTTCTACTTAGGTGTGTGTTTTATTAAACCTATGTACACCTTCTTTCATCCTTTTACACCATAATTATTTTTTTTTATTTTTTTTTTGCCAATATGTACATACTCTAACCTCATATTTTTCCTTTATACAAATCACTCCCACATTTTCACCCTCACCCTCGTGAAAACAAAAAATTGATTTCTACTCATTGGTTACTTTTATTATATTATTTACTTGCATACCTTTTCCTCTTTCACCCAAAATAATTCAAGGAGGGACCATATCATATGATTCCAATATCTTTCCATATCCATAACTCCTCCATATTTTTATTATTATTTTTACTCATTATTCTAACACCATGTGCTCATTGAGCTAAAGTCCATGAATAGTCCATACACTAGTCCCACCATGTATATATTTCTTATTTCACCAATAATCCTCCTCCATGCATGGGTAAAGGGCAACTTGAATGCTTTGTATTATAATATGACAAAGGAGGGGCTCACTCTTGGATGCATTGTACAAATTCAACAAAAGAGGGGACCACTAAAAGACTTTTGCAGGCATAAAAAACAGGCTTTTTGGTGAGAATTTTGGCACCTATCTTCACTCCGAATTTGGAGCGGTGATCAAAAGAGAAAATGTAGCCCATGCTCTGAATAATCACCCCAAATTTTTTCATGATTTTTCGAGCTACCAGCTGTGAGCTATGATTTTTTTAGTGGACCCCAGTTTTCCCATGCTATGCAGCCACACTCTCTCTTCCACTTTATCATTTTCCTCTTTCACACACACTTCTCCACTCATCATCCCCATCTCTCTCACCACTCCTCTCTGCACACTACTCACCTTCTCCTCAACCTTGAAGAATAGGAGAAACCATGGTGAACTCATACCTCCCACACACAATTCCATTCCAAAATTGACCACCTAGTCTCATTTTTCCTCCTCCAAATTACCCATATCTATCAAAAAACCACAAAATTCAGCCTCTTCTCTTAAAAGATAGCATCATGGTGGTTCATTACTCAGCTTCAATTACCTTGTCTCTCAAGGAAGGTCAAGAGTGGAGAAAAAATGTACCGTCAAAGCTAGTGGACCGTCAACAAGTGTAATGGAATTTGCCTATTCAATTTGAGAATAGCGGAATTTAATGAGAGTACTTTCAAGAAATGATTTTGTGAGCATAGCGGGTAGACATAATTGAAGATAGCAACATAATCATAGCAATTAGTTAACTTGGCATAGACAATACTTTTGCAAGAGAGAGAGTTTAGAGAACATGACAACAATTGAGGACCGGATTTATGTGGAGCCGGTCCCCCCTCCAATAGGCATTTGTATTATGATTTCTCCCATAAAGAGAGACTTGTTACAATACAGTCTTTGTGTTGCTTGTGACCTAGGTGATGCCATGAAGATGGAAGGCTTCATGCACCACAAACATAACATAAACTTGAAGAAAGCTTTAACTATCCCAAGCCTCAGTCCCAAGACCTCAAACACCTTCGAAGGTGGAGAGAGCTAGCAGGGAATGAGGGTAGGGAAGAGGAAGAAGAAACATTTCGTAGGAGAAAGAATTAGTTCCTCACTTATCATACTCTTGTTGCTAGCATACATAATAGCATAGTAATGAAGAAGAAGGAGATGGCAAGCTTAAGCATTGAAGCATGGCTCTTGGTTGGATTTGCACTCCATAGCCAAGAGTGTTGGTGTAGGCTCTCAACCTCTACTTGCTTCGAGAGGGAGCTCTTGCACTTTGCATAGCACACAATGAGAGTGATTGTGAGTGTGTGTGGGTGAGTATACCCCCTAGGCACCCCCCTAGCTTTCTTGGGTCGACCCCCCCTTGTAGCTCATGCCTGAAGCTCATTGGACCCCTCCAGGCCTAGCCAATCACAAGCAGGAGCCATTACAAGCAACATGGGTAGCCTTGGGACAAGTGTCCCCCTTTCCCCTTTGAGAGAGAGGACTTGATAAATGCTAAAACAATTAGATAATTCATGTAATTTATCATTGGACCCCTTTGAAGCTTAGCCAATAGGCTTCAAGCAACACATGAAGGTAACATGGGTAGGGGCCTGACATGTGTCCTTGCTGCCTCTTCAAGTTGGGGCTTCCCTTGTGTGTGTGAGTGGGTGTTCTCTCTCTAGCTCCTAGGAAAAGGGCTCGCCCCTCCTCTTGTAGGAATGATTTTGACTTTAGGTGATCAAGCACCTTACTCATCAAGCATGACAAAGCACTTGAACTAGGGGGTGTTCCCACAAGCATCTCAGGCAAGCTTCTCAAGGCACCTCAAGTACCTTAATCATGCAGCAAGTCAAGCACCTCAAGCATGGAGCCAGTCAAGCACCTCAAGCATCTTAATCAAGCACCTCAAGCATGAAAAACACCTCAAGCATGACAAGCACCTCAAGCAGGACAAGCACCTCGAGCTTGGGCCGGGTTCCCACCTCAAGCTCAGCCCTAGCTTGCTTAAGGTCAAAAGGACTTTTACACACATTTATTGGAGGTCTTCAATGAAGCTAACCCTAAGGTCTTATGCTCCATTGGTTAGCCTTGCTCTTTGATAGACCATCTCCCTTTTGGGCCCCTTTACATTGGCCCCGTATTAAGATAGATCTAAAAGCACATACCTATATCTTAACACTTGTTCCCGTTTATTCTCCCACATTAAGTGATCAATTTAATATGAGAAAATCATTTGGGTTAGTTAGATATTAGATTTTATGACATTACCTCTCTCTTGAAATCATAGTCGTCCTCGACTATGAGGTTGAAGAGATAAAGTCTTAGTCATTAGTCAATCGTACTTAGCGGGTAAAGGATCCCTTTTTACCCTACGACATCTTTCCAAGATGGATGACTAATCCATTTGGTGCTTGGGAGACATAGCTGCCGCAAGCATGTCTGCTCTTTAGTCCATTTCATTCTCCCAAAGTAGAGTGACAAATTCTACTTGGTGTTTGAGAGACGTCGTCATCACAAACATGATTCTAAGCATGCATACTAGTTAAATTTGTGCACAATTAAAAAGAGGACTAGTCATATAAGACAAAAACATGAGTTATTTAAAAGAAATTTGTACATTTGCTTACTCTAATGTAGCATTGTAAGCATTGACAAGGTTCATACTATCCTTAAGTTGTACTCCTTGCATCCATTTAGCATCTTCAAAAGGATAATTTTTGAGCTTAATAAGATACCGTCGGATAATCTTACCATGTCGTAGTACCTTGTCTTCATGCCGAAGGATAGCTTCGGGTTGTAGCACCTCTTCTTGGTCTTCAACTTCGGGAGGGTCTTCAATAATTGGTTCAATTGGTGGCTCTCCTTTGTAGGGCTTAAGTAAGCTTACATGAAAGGCATTGTGTATAAGCCAATGGTTGGGCAACTTGAGTTGATAAGCCGTCTCATTGATAGGCTTCAAGATTTGGAAAGGACCATAGTATCTTTTTGCTAGTTTAGCATAATACTTTTGATGGCCCGTAGGATTTTTGCCCGTCGTTTGCCTTAATCGAGCCTTAGGAAACTTGAGTAAGACCCAATCATTTTCTTTGAACATTAAGGCTCTTCTGTGCTTATCAGCAGCAGCTTTTTGCCTTTGTTGAGAGATGGCTATAGCCTCCCTAATCTTTTGAAAAGATTCTTGTAGGTCACGGCTATACTCATCGGCGGCGAAGATCTTCCCATGTACTTTCAGTAGCAAGGGACTTTTAGGTCTTCCTTCTATGATCTCGAAAGGTGCTTTGCCCGTAGAAGTATGTACAGTATTATTGTAGGCATACTCTACTAGCGGTAAATACTTTTCCCACTGTGAGCGTTGATCTACTTCGGTAACATAAGTTTTGAGTAGATCGAGTATCGTAAGATTGGCTATCTCACTTTGGCCATCCGTTTGTGGGTGATAGGCTGAAGAGAAATTTAATCTTGTTCCTAGATTTTCAAAGAGACCTTTCCAGAAATTACTGGTCATTCTAGGATCTCTATCTGACACGATGGATGTGGGTAATCCATGGTGTTTGAAAATCTGAGATATGAAGAGAGTTGCCATTTGATGTGCCTTAATAGTCTTTTTGACAGGAATAAAATGTGCTTGCTTGCTAAACCTGTCGACTATTGTCCATATTCTTGTATTCCCATGGATAGACTTGGGTAATCCAAAGATGAAATCCATGGATATACTCTCCCATGGTGAATTTGGAATAGGCAATGGCTGGAGTAATCCAGGTTGCTTCCCTCTATCATACTTGGTCTTTTGGCATACTACACATTTTGAAACATACTCTTGTATGTCCACTTTCATGGTAGGCCAATAGAAATACGTCTCTACTCCTCGGAGAGTAGGTTGAATACCTCTATGCCCTGCATATGGAGGAGCATGGGATTCATACATAACCTTCTCACGAAGGGAATGGGTAACACATAGCCTATTGCCGTGGAGAAGATAACCATCCTGCAAGGTGAATGGTTCCTCTTTCTTCCCCAAAGCAAGGGCTGACATTATGTCTCTAAAGTCAGGGTCAGTAGCATACTCATCTATCATAGAGGATAGATCATTGTGAGTAGCTATAGACACCGCATTAACTTTTGGTCGTCGTGAAAGTGCATCGGCAACTTGATTGTGCTTACCAGCTATGTGAGCAATATGGAAATTAAATTGTGAAAGAAAATTTGCCCACCTCATTTGTTTGTCGGAAAGCTTGGTTTGCGTCATGAAATACTTGAGACTTTGGTGGTCGGTTCGTAGGATAAATGGAGTCCCCAATAGGTAGTGCTTCCATGTGTCTAGGGCATGTAGAACAGCTAAAAGCTCTTTCTCATAAATGCCCAAGACTCGTTCATCACCATTGAGCCTTCGGCTCTCATATGCTATGGCATGCCCTTCTTGAAGCAAAACTGCTCCAAGGCAATCACCACAAGCATCACATTGGACCTCAAATGGCTTTGAGAGATCCGGAAGCACGAGGACTGGTTGGGAAGTAAGCTTCCCTTTGAGTTTTTGAAAAGCATTTTGCTCCTTAGCAGACCATACAAACTTAACGTTCTTCTTGGTTAAGTCGTGTAGTGGTCCTGCTACTTGAGAGAATTTTGCTATGAAGCGTCTATAGTATGCACACATACCAATAAAGCTTCTTAGCTCATGTAGATTCCTTGGGTTAGGCCATGATTTTATTACCTCTAACTTTGATGGATCCATACGAATACCATCGTGAGAGATAATATGGCCTAGATATTGAATCTCTTGAAGGAAGAATTCACTTTTCTTTTGGTTGAGAAAAAGTTTGTTCTCCCTCAAGGCTTGAAAAATCACTTGGAGATGTTGCTTATGTTCCTCCAAAGACTTGGAGTAGATGATGATATCATCGAAGAACACTCCAGTGAATTTTTGATATGGTCTAAAAATTTTCTCCATCAAACGATTGAACGTAGCTGGTGCATTAGTCAAGCCAAAAGGCATGACTAGATATTCATAAAGACCAAATGTTGTGCGAAACGCGGTCTTTAAGATATCCTCATCCACTATCCTTATTTGATGATAGCCACTCTTAAGGTCAATCCTACTGAAGTAGGTAGAGCCTTGTAGCTTATCAAACAGATCTTCTACCCGAGGTACGGGAAATCTGTTTTTGATAGTGATATGGTTTAGTGCTCGATAGTCCACACACATACGGTATGTACCATCTTTCTTTTGCACTAAAAGGACTGGAGAACAAAAGGGAGAGGAACTAGGCCTCACCATCCCTTTGTCTACCAGCTCTTGTACTTGCCTCATGATCTCCTCTTGTTGAGCTTGTGAGACTCGATAAGGAGGTTTGTTAGGCGGTGAGCTTCCTGGAAGGAGCTCAATACGATGGTCATCATCCCCTCGTTTTGGAGGTAGGTCCATAGGGATATCATCGATGAACACATCTTGGAATCCTTTTAGAAAATTAGACAAGTCTAACTCTTCTTGATTCCTATCATTTTCATTTGATGAAACATTATTAGCTTTTAGAGACTCTTTGACATAAATCATGTACGCAGAAACTGAGCTCTTCATTGATTTATCAAAAGAAAGAGGATTTACAAGTGGAATAGTGCGACCACGCTCACTAGCATCTATATACATGTTCTTTCCCCTGTAGGTGAAGTAAATTCTCCGTTCAGGGAACTTCATGTTGGCAGCCATGCGATCAAACCATGGTGCCCCTAGGATAACATCCTGATGTTGGAGGGGAGAGATGAAGAACTCTTCTTTGTCGACATAGCTTTGGACATGAAGCCTCAACTTCCCAATCAAGGGAGTAATGGAGGCTTGTTGTCCCTTGAAAGCTGCATCAGCTGTTACTATATCTCCCATCTCAAAAGCTTGAATGCCCAACTTGGTGGCCAACTCTATTGATATGAAGTTGAGAGTAGAGCCAGGATCAAACAAGATGAAGGCATCATGCTCTCTTACCTTTCCCCAAGCATAGGAGAGTGATGATCCTTTGCAATGAGCATCCTCTTTTGGAGCTTCGATGGTGGAAGCCCTAGGAGTCTCATTGCGAGTATTCTTCTTGGGGCAAGAACGATAGCCATGTCCTTGCTCCCCACACTTGAAACACTTATGGTCCTTGCGAAAAGCTTCAAGCTCTTCAGGAGAGAGTTTGTTTTTACCTTTGTAAACTCCCTTCTCCTTGGACCGATTGTTGTTGTTGTTGTTGGAAGTGCCTTGGGAATTATTTTGAGCATTGGATTTCCCCTTTGCATCATTTTTATCTTTGTTTTCCATGGGCTTGACATTACGTCTAGCCCCTTGATGGAAATTGATGCGTGAAGCAACCATGGTGTGGTGGATTACTTCGGTAATAGTACCGGGCCGTTGAGAGTTGATATATTCGGCCATCTCTTCAGGTAATCCCGCACAGAATTGTTGTCTTTGCTCGGCAAAGTCTATCTTTTGAAAGACAGTAGCTTTGAGATGTAAATCCCAAAACTTATCTACATACTTGTTGATAGACTCATGAGAGAGGAGCTTCAAGCCGCGCCATTCGGTAAGAACTTTATCTTTAGTATCGCTTGGAAGAAATTGCTTCATGATGGAAACTCGTAGAGTTTTCCATGTCTTTGGGGCTTCTCCATTGCCACGAAGGCTAGCCCACCATTGACGAGCTGATTTTTGGAAGTGCATAGCTACATGGCGTAGCTTGGAGGACTCTGTGAAGCCCTCGTCCCCAAAGGCCGCATCAAATTGCTGGATGAAGGCCAACACTTTGTCGGTAGCACCAAAGGTGCCATCGTAGGTGAGAAAAGAGATACTCTTTCCTCCCTCCTTGAACTTCTTTAGCTTTTGTGACCTTCGCCATGCAGGAAATGATTTGCGATGTCCTCCCCTCTTGTATTCTCTAGGAGAATAGCCATAACTTTCATCGGAAGAGAAGGAAGGTGAAGAAGAAGGAGAAGAGGGTGACCTCTTCCTAGCCCTTTTCTTCCTTTGTTTCCTCTCTTGCCTTTGAGAGTGATGAGGAGAAGGACTATGGGTTGCTCTTTTCCTCTTGGGAGGAGTAGGCGATCGTCTAGACCGCCTTCTTCGTGGAGCCACATCTTCAGAAGAACTTAGACTTTCATTGCTTTCTTTCTCTTTGGATTCCTCCTCTCGAATGGGAGAGAGTCTTATTTTGGGGGTCTCTTCAAGAGGCCTCCTAAGCTCTCTCTCCTCTTGGAGAGGAAGGGAAATTCCATAAGCACGAAGTTGTTGAGTAACTTCGGCTTGCAAGGTAGGGTTGCCCATAGCTTGTTGCAACCTAGTCACAAGATAATTCACAAACATGGGAGCATCATCATTAGCACCTTCATGTGCAAAATCAAAGCTATCAATGTTCATTCTACTCTCTTGATTATTGTCAGCCATGATAACAAAATTTTATGTATGTACTTAGTGTATGCTTTGGCAATTCAAAACCTTAGTTGCCACTCCTCTTAGCCTTTGAAAATCGGCTCTTAAGTATCTACACCC
The DNA here is from genome assembly GCF_014529385.1 of Adiantum capillus-veneris. Taxonomy (NCBI): domain Eukaryota; kingdom Viridiplantae; phylum Streptophyta; class Polypodiopsida; order Polypodiales; family Pteridaceae; genus Adiantum; species Adiantum capillus-veneris. The sequence continues at coordinate 160,416,846 of NC_140938.1, forward strand.
ACGGCTCAAAGTGGTTAATTATAGAGAGTAGAGGAGTAGGTCTAACATAGCAGAGTTGCCAAGGGCTAGCTCCTTTCGGACTTCTTATGGCTCAATAATGGTAAAGCCGTAGGCAAGTCTAAAAAGACTCCATTATTAAGTCCAAAGCTCCCGAGGTGTGCACCATCCCCCACATAGTGGGCTTAACAAAACCGGTATTAGATCCCAGTTCCACTTACTCTATTATAATTAACAACATCAACCATTTATAGGCTACTTAAGGACCTCTCTTCTTAAGCAAGAAAAGAGAAACCAAATGCTCTGATACCAATGTAATGGAATTTGCCTATTCAATTTGAGAATAGCGGAATTTAATGAGAGTACTTTCAAGAAATGATTTTGTGAGCATAGCGGGTAGACATAATTGAAGATAGCAACATAATCATAGCAATTAGTTAACTTGGCATAGACAATACTTTTGCAAGAGAGAGAGTTTAGAGAACATGACAACAATTGAGGACCGGATTTATGTGGAGCCGGTCCCCCCTCCAATAGGCATTTGTATTATGATTTCTCCCATAAAGAGAGACTTGTTACAATACAGTCTTTGTGTTGCTTGTGACCTAGGTGATGCCATGAAGATGGAAGGCTTCATGCACCACAAACATAACATAAACTTGAAGAAAGCTTTAACTATCCCAAGCCTCAGTCCCAAGACCTCAAACACCTTCGAAGGTGGAGAGAGCTAGCAGGGAATGAGGGTAGGGAAGAGGAAGAAGAAACATTTCGTAGGAGAAAGAATTAGTTCCTCACTTATCATACTCTTGTTGCTAGCATACATAATAGCATAGTAATGAAGAAGAAGGAGATGGAAAGCTTAAGCATTGAAGCATGGCTCTTGGTTGGATTTGCACTCCATAGCCAAGAGTGTTGGTGTAGGCTCTCAACCTCTACTTGCTTCGAGAGGGAGCTCTTGCACTTTGCATAGCACACAATGAGAGTGATTGTGAGTGTGTGTGGGTGAGTATACCCCTTAGGCACCCCCCTAGCTTGCTTGGGTCGACCCCCCCTTGTAGCTCATGCCTGAAGCTCATTGGACCCCTCCAGGCCTAGCCAATCACAAGCAGGAGCCATTACAAGCAACATGGGTAGCCTTGGGACAAGTGTCCCCCTTTCCCCTTTGAGAGAGAGGACTTGATAAATGCTAAAACAATTAGATAATTCATGTAATTTATCATTGGACCCCTTTGAAGCTTAGCCAATAGGCTTCAAGCAACACATGAAGGTAACATGGGTAGGGGCCTGACATGTGTCCTTGCTGCCTCTTCAAGTTGGGGCTTCCCTTGTGTGTGTGAGTGGGTGTTCTCTCTCTAGCTCCTAGGAAAAGGGCTCGCCCCCCCTCTTGTAGGAATGATTTTGACTTTAGGTGATCAAGCACCTTACTCATCAAGCATGACAAAGCACTTGAACTAGGGGGTGTTCCCACAAGCATCTCAGGCAAGCTTCTCAAGGCACCTCAAGTACCTTAATCATGCAGCAAGTCAAGCACCTCAAGCATGGAGCCAGTCAAGCACCTCAAGCATCTTAATCAAGCACCTCAAGCATGAAAAACACCTCAAGCATGACAAGCACCTCAAGCAGGACAAGCACCTCGAGCTTGGGCCGGGTTCCCACCTCAAGCTCAGCCCTAGCTTGCTTAAGGTCAAAAGGACTTTTACACACATTTATTGGAGGTCTTCAATAAAGCTAACCCTAAGGTCTTATGCTCCATTGGTTAGCCTTGCTCTTTGATAGACCATCTCCCTTTTGGGCCCCTTTACATTGGCCCCGTATTGAGATAGATCTAAAAGCACATACCTATATCTTAACACTTGTTCCCGTTTATTCTCCCACATTAAGTGATCAATTTAATATGAGAAAATCATTTGGGTTAGTTAGATATTAGATTTTATGACAACAAGCGTCAAAATTGGCCCTACTCAAGACACTTGGAGCATCAACCTTGTAAGAAATCCACCTTTTCTTACCTCTTAAGAGTTTTTCTTCCTTATTTGTATCCTACATGGATACTCCCATTGTAAATATTCAATTCCATTTGTAAATTAATACTAACTCTACTAACACTAACCCACTATGAAAAGTCCTATCACCTCCATTTCTCTCCTCTCTCTTTCCCCACCAACTTCTTGATAATTCCAAGCAAAAGAAATTAGATAAATTGCTGAAAATCTAACTCAACCATGGTTAGAGGAGTAACCCTAGCCTTCAAAATTGCTATAAAAGGAGGGTGTAGCTAGCATAAAAGGGGGAAGCCATAAGCAAGAGCACTATGCTATAGCTTGAGAAGCCAAGCTCAACCTCTCTAGAAGGAGCTCTTGAGTGGAAGCTCATTGTCTTATGCATGTGCATGTGTTGTAATAGGGGATTAGCAAGGGAAATCTATGCCACTGTAAGAGAGAGAGTGATCATTCAATTGAGAGTAGGAAATCTGTCATTTCTCCTACTAGTGTAAGCCCAACATTCGCTGAATCAAGGAGGGTGGATTTGGACTAATCTTGGATATTTTGTCTCCTTTCCAACGTGAAGTAATGGACAACAATGATGCGTAAGTGTCTTGGTTTTTTTTAAGTTCTTGATAGCTTGTCTCTGGTGTTGTCATCAATCTAGCCATAAATCCCACATATTGTAAGAGGGCGACAGGGTGGAGAGGACTCCCCTGGCCTTAAGACAGTGATTGGGGTGGCTTTTCTAGTGATGTGTTGTGGTGAAATTTACGCAAGCTATGTTGAACAAGTACTAATCTCACTTTGATTTGTCATGACAGATTTGTAAGAAGGTATTAATGCAACAAGCACCCCCTCCCCCTTTCTCTCTCTTTCTTAAATATATAGTTGTGTTTGCTTGATCATTGCCGATACGTTTCAAAGCAGCCCGAGCACTATCTCTCTCTCTCTCTCTCTCTCTCTCTCTCTCTCTCTCTCTCTCTCTCTCTCTCTCTCTCTCTCTCTCTCTCTCTCTCTCTCTCTCTCTCTCTCGTGTTTTAGTGTGTGAGAGTATTCCATTGGTGTTAGGGTTAGTGTAAACTCCTTGCTTGTTTGTGGGTTGCTCTAACGATTCTCCTCTTTTGCGTCCTAGTTCGCTCTTAAACTAGGTGGTGCCCCTTGTGTAGTTGGGATTTGGCGGTGGGTTTGTTGTTTTGGTTTGTGTTGTGTTCTGCCCCAGCCCCATTGAGCAGCACGGGAGCCTTGAAGGGTTTCTAGAGGCCACTCTTCTTGTTGCCCGCCCCGGACCGCCTCAACACCAAACTCCATAGGATAACAAATTGTGTTTAGCTCCGGTATCTAATAAGGCATTGTATAGTACTTTCCATAGCGGATATTTAGCTCAATTGGGTATCGTAGGGGTGGCTCAGATTCTAATGAGTCGTCATCTGTGTCCTCGAAAAATGCTTGCGTGATTCCCAGATTAGCCTCTCATTGGCGTCTAAGACGTTGTTGTCGTTCTCGAGCCTCCACTCTTGCTTGGATTTTTTTAAGCTCTGCTTGTTACTTGGCAGCCTTCTTTTGATGGATGGCTTGCAACTCTTCCTGGCTTAGAGGATCATAATATCTTTTGAATTTACTCCCATTAAGGAATCCAATGGTTTCAACTCCATCTAGAGTCTCCACACGAATGGTCCCTTGCAGGGTAATTTCACACACTCAATATGGTCCCTTACCAGCGTATTTCAATTTCTTCTTTTCATTACGTACCCCGTACATAAGAACTTTATCACCAACCTTGATGTTTTTATCCTTTAAATGGCTATCAAACCACTTCTTTCTCCTATCCTTCTCCACTAGAGCATTTTGCACAACTAATTGCCTTTCTTCATCTAGCCTTTCCAGGATATATAATTGCTCCACTAAGGGGTTACCATCCCAACCTTCTTGAGAAGCTACTCGAAGACTAGGAATGACAAACTCCCATGGCATAACTGCTTCTTGGCCATACACCATCTTAAACGGTGTGCAATTAATAGCAACTTTATACGCAGTACGATAAGCCCATAAAGCTGATGTAAGCTTTAGGTCCCAATCAGTGCGATGAGCCTCAACTGTCTTTGTCAAAATGGAGATGAGAGTTTTGTTGGTACCTTCAGCTTGGCCATTTGCTTGGGGATAATAGGGTGTAGACTTGTGGTGAGATATCATGAAGTTTGATGTGAGTTCTTTTATTACTTCATTTAAAAAAGGAGTTCCATAGTCACTCACAAGTTCAAAGGGGCATCCAAAATGTGTGATAATGTTCTCAAATATTTTTTGCATCCGCCTTCGTGTTGCTTTTGCTTCAGCCCATTTGGTTACATAGTCGGCAGCCACAATGATATATCGTGATTGCGTGTTACGTGCAGCCGGACTAATCGGTCCTACAAAGTCTAAGCCCCACTTTTCAAATGGTTGGGTTACCTTCATGGGATGTAGAGGCATCCTATCACTTATTTGTGGCTTCTTGAAGCATTGGCATTCATCACATCCCTTTACAAAAAGTGATGCATCCTTAAACAGAGTGGGCCACCAATAGCCTGACTGTAAGATCTTTCGGGCAGTCCACTTTCCTGAAAAGTGACCACCAACTACGCCCATGTGTGCCTGTTGTAGAATATATAAATACTCATCCTCGCGGGCACAGCGTCTAAGAACATCATCTTTTCCTCTCTTATAGAGAGTTCCAGCCAGTAAGCAATAGGGTTCGCATTCCTTGATTAATTTTCGAGCTATATCTTTTCGCAGCTCTTTGGGTGGAAAACCATTAACTAAGAAGTTAACAATCTTTTCACTCCATTCAGGCATTGTCTCAACAATGAACAAAGGAGTATCAGGCAATTCATCATCAACCCCCGTAGGAGCTTCGCTATTAGGGATACGAGATAAATGATCCGCCATGACATGTTTCCTCCCAGACCTCACAACAACGGTGAAGTCAAAATCAAGAAGAATTAACAACCATCGTGTAATTCGACCTGTGGAACACGGCTTGTTTACCAAATATAGCAATGCTTGATGATCAACATAAAACACAAACTTATTAGCAAGAAGGTAATAGCGAAATTTCTTTACTGCGTAAATCATAGCTAGACCTTCGCGCTCTGTAGTAGTGTAGTTCATCTCGGCATCATTTAATTGGCGACTTGCAAAGCTAATACGGTAGTCCAATTTATGTTCTCCTGGTTGAGTTAGAACACACCCAATAGCAAAATTTGATGCATCAATATGCACATGAAAAGGTACATTCCAATCGGGTGTTCGCAGGATTGGGGCACTTGTTAGGGCCTTCTTTAATTACTCATAAGATTGATGACATTCTTCCGTCCAGTGAAACTCGATAAGAAGCTTGTACAATGGACGCGCTATCTCGGCAAAGTTTAAAATAAACCTTCGATAAAAACCAACATGGCCCATAAATCTTTGAACCCCTTTATAGTTAGTAGGTGGTGGCAAATCGGCAATGGCTTTAATCTTACTCTTATCTGTGGATATCCCGTTCTTGGACACTATATGCCCTAGAATGACTCCATGCTTAACCCAAAATTGGCATTTGAAAGGGTTCAATGAGATGCGATAAAATCTGCACCTTTCAAATATTTTTCGTAGATATAACAAATGCTTCTCCCAAGAAGAATAACACAAAGGTCGTCTAGGAAAGCTTCACAAAACTCCCTTAGAAATTCTTTAAACGCAGTGTTTATTAATCATTGGAATGTAGCAGGGGCATTTGTTAAGCCAAAAGCCATAACACGAAATGCAAACACTCCAAACTCTGTGATAAAAGCAGTTTTAGCTTGGTCCTCTAATGCAATTGTGATGTGATTGTAACCAAAGTACCCATCTAAAAAGCTATAAGCTTCCTTGCCTGCAACTCTTTCAAGCACATGTTCTGAATATGGTAAGGGATAATGATCTCTCCTATTGGCTGCATTAACTTTCTTGAGGTCCACGCACACTCTTAGTTTCCCATTCTTTTTTGGCACAATGATTATTGGAGAAACCCATTCTGAGTGCTCAATAGGGTATATGAATCCACATTGGATAAGTTTTTCAATCTCCTCTTGTACAATTTTGGCGTACTTAGGATTCATTGGATAGGGTCGTTGCTGGACGGGTTTAGCAGTGTTGATCATGGGAATTGTATGTTGCACCACAGAAGGTGGAACGCCCTTCATGTCATGATATGTCCAAGCAAAGATATCCATGTATTCCTTGAGGAGCTCCTTAAGTACAGCCTCTTCAGTTTCGGTATGGTCTTGAGCAATAAAGACTGGTTTAGACTCCTCACCTGGTTCTTCTAATTCTATCTCTTTCACTACCGCTGGACCATCATAGACTCCACTGCTTCCATTGGTAGGTATTCGTTGGGCTTTGGCATACACAACCTTTCGCTCCCCCGTGGTATAAGATTTAAAATGTTCAGGAGCCGTATATAAGTCAGCAGGCTCTTGTCCTGACAGAGACCTTTCTTTTAGTTTTGCCTCGTTTTGTTGTTGAGCTAACTCTCGGTTTTGACGTCTTCTTATAGTTCGACTCAATTTTGGCTCTGTAACCTCCAATTGAGCGAGGTCAATGGGTCGCGGGCTGCACCACATGACACTCTAGAGATAATCACCCCAATTGTCTACTAGCTTTCGATGAGCATCACATGTCCCTAGATAGCTAAGCCATTCTGCAGTAGATCTTTCCTTGTTTATCCTAGCTCTCATATTTGCTCGATATCGTCGTCTCTTATATGACCTTTGTTTCTTGTTAAGGTTTTGATTTTGGTAAATGTTTGAACTCGACTCGCCTGATAGGTCTTCGCTTGTATCTTCTTCACTCTCATATGAATTACCATAGATGGTCGTACTAGGCCTTGAGTGTTCAGTTTCTATACTTGGTTCACTCGATGTTTCCTCAGGTTCTGAATCCATTTCTTTCTGAGATTCCGTTTCCGAGGTGTATTGGCCTGAAGCCTTTGAGGAATCATCGGTTTCACTCTCAGGTAGGTGTGCCTCTTTCTTATCATCGGATGTTACATGCGCTACACCTAACATGTTTACTGGTGCAATGTGTGGTATCTCTTCCCCATCTGGTGTTACCCAGGTTGTTCCTCTAGCTCCCCATGTATCTATAGTTGCCGCTAGGTGTACCCAATCGATATTGTCTGACTCAGCCATTCCGGGTAGGATATCCATATAAGGAGAGTTCTCCCCAATATCCGTGTCTTCGTTACATGTGTAACAATACTGTAATGGAGCTGAGTGAATTGTTGTGTCTGATCGATTATCAATGATAAATTTATTTCCTAGAGGATGCGTTCGACCACTTAAAAGATCAACTCGAATGACAGAGTCTTGGAACTGTAAGTAGACGTGGTTTTTGGACCAATCATGCACCATTTTTGCTTCCCTCATGAATGGATGCCCTAAGATCATCTCAAATGACATAGGATGCTTGGAAAAATCCATAACAATGAAAGTCTGCCTTACCTTGTGTCCCAAGACCTTGATTTTGAGATCCTTTAGCATTCCAATAGGCGTAACAATAGATCCATTAGCCATTTTTACCACTACGCTTGTGGCTTCAAGGTGAGTTCGCCCCATAGACTCCCAACAACTCTTTGTCACCATGCTGACTCCCGCACCACCGTCAAGGACCCCCTTTACAGTTAATCCTCTAGTAGTGATTGGTAGAGTAGCATTAGATTCATCACCTTCAAAGTATTTCCCCAACTTGTTAATGGGTACTTCAATTACAGATTCATGTCCAGCTAGGTCAGATGGTGGTGCTAAATGTTCCTCATCATTCATTACCGAGTCAGGTTTGTTCATATGTGCAAACTGTGGTAATCCGGTCTGTAATTCTCCATTGAGGAAGGCTCGAAGAGCTGAGACTAGCTCGGGGTCTTTATATAGTTTGGACATGATGGTGGTTCTAACTTCTGAAGACATGAAATCCATCAATTTGGCAACATTTGATGGCATCTTGTGGGACGTAGGACCCTGACAAGAGAATGGTTAAGATGGAATCTCCACTTCCTCAAGGGGGTCGGGCATTCCCTCACCAAACATTCTCTCTAGTAGGAAAGGTGTGTGTCTACTTTCAGATGTCCTACCCTCACTCTCTTCCCGAATGATACTAGGTATAGCTAACGGCCTGTAGTTCTTGTGAGGTTGAACTTGTGTGGGAAACACTGTGTCCAACATCTGGATATGTTTGGGTTCAGGTTCTAATGTTCGATGAGTTTCTTCCACCAAACCCCTCAGTTGTTGGACTCGTTCAATTTCCACTGTTGGATTTGGATAGGTTCCAATCTTTCTCTTGCAATCCTCATTTTTTGTCTCTCGTGGCTTATCTTGGGGGTTCGCAACTGGGTGGTTTAACTTTGAATACTCTTTTGGTGTTCGTCGTAATTTCCTCTCGTGATCCTCCTCACTGGCTTTTTCCTTTGTACTAATAGTTTTGGTCTCCGTGGTCTCTATCGAATCTGAGTCATCCTCAGGGTCATTCATATACACGGGATCCTCTCCTGTCCCTATATTAGTCTTTGAACTAGGTTTTGAGCTAGAAGCATTAAGGGATTTCTTTCTTCGTGTTTCTTCTTTCTCGCTCGGCCAATGGATGTAGCATCTCTCTCTTCGAGGATGTAATTTTGCTTTTGGAGCATCGACTGTGTGAGTGCATTCACTGGTGCTATGTTTATAGTTGGTGGTGTCCCATCAACAATCTCTATTAACTTCAATGGTGTTATTTTCGGCGCGTTTGGATTGTTAGGACACTGTGCGATCAAATGATCTATGCCACAACCATTACAAATGAGTATTGGCATTGCCAATGCAGTCCCTTGACTTGTTTGCATTAGTGCAGCATTCTTTTGCATTCTAATGGGGCACTCAGCTACTCGATGTGGTCCACCACATTCGTAGCACTGAAGAGGTGGTCTCTTGGTAAAACTATTAATGTTTTGGACTCTTGCTGCTAGCGTAGTAGCTTGATATACCGGTTTGATTTGTCCCCAATGGTCTTCCATATAGTACATGGGACACTCCTCAAGCATGTCGACTCCATAGGTGATACTAGAGTCTATGTCCTCTTCGCAATCTACATAAGTATTAGATGACTCGCAACCTATTTGGTTCATAGGTGTAACTCTTGGATGAGGGGGTTGCGGTCCTAGCAACGGAGGTGGCAACGGTGTGGTTTGGACCACATTTTGGGTTCTAGGGACCATGTGCTGTAATGGCAACTGTTGCTCCATGGGTGGGGTAGGCATCAATGCAGGAACTCGAGGTGAGTCTGCCCAAGCTATAGGCGGTCTATTTTCCATGATGCGTTTAAGCATTAGGAAATCCTTCGCTTGATGGCCATACCTACCACACGCGTTACAAGTCCCGTTAAACTTTACTCTGAAAGTAGGGCATTCACTCATAGTATGTGGGCCCAAGCAAATTGAGCACCATTGTTGCTCCCTTCTTGGATACATATGAGTGTTTTGTGGAGCACAATTACCCCTAAGGCTTTCTTGGATGGCCTTGGTGAGATCTGCCAAAGTCATCTCAGATATCGTTTGCTCTTTCACGATTGGCTTTATCTTCATTGGCTCATGCCCTGACGCTTGCGAGCTACTAGACTTCAGCTCGGCGGACACTCTTTCTCCTACAATCATTAAATTATCCTCCAATTGGATTGCATTCATGGTGATTGCTTCCCAAGTAGTGATACCTCTAATGACTAGGCCATTATAGATACTTTCATGTCGTAGTCCCCTAATGAATCTATCGAGCAATTGGTTGTTGTTGAATCGCTCGTTTGGATTGCATCGAGAATTCAAATTCTTTAGGCAACTAATGAAGTCTCTCACGGATTCACCTTCTTCTCGTTGGGCTTTCTGGAGCTGAGAGGCTACACCCCAAAGTACTCCCTCTCGTATGTATTCTTTTAAGAACAGTCTCCTAAGAGTAGAGTAGATCGTTTTCTCTTCTACTCTTAAGGTTCTATACCAATCTCCAGCCTTTCCACTTAGGGTCAAACTCAAACCCTTACACTTATGTAGCTCATTGTGCTCTTCCAAGGAATCGCACACATGTTCAAAGACTTCCATATGCTTTCTAGCATCTCCGTCTCCATTGAATTTCTGTGTGAGCTTAGCTACTTGAACTGCCTTGCTCCTAGGCTCCCTATCAGGTGCACTACGCATGTTTTCTGCAATAGAGCGACCGATAATTTGAGCAAATGCTGCCAAATCTCCTATTTGAGCAGGTATAATGGGTGTATGTGCTCCTAGAACCACATGTGAGATGGGAGTTGGCCTTGGCCTTGGCATACGCGCAGCTCTTGGGTCCCATATTTCGTATGGCGGTGTACCAGACGGTGGTCCAAAGTTTACAGGCGTGGCCCTAGGCATAGGGGGTGCCTGATATGGCATGTTATTATTAAATGGCATGGCTCCACTTGTATAAGAGCTTGGATAATTCCATTGTGGATTGTAAGCTCTTGGAATAATCGGAGGTGTAGGAGATACATGAGGCTGAGGTACGACAGGTGCACATGATTGATACATACATGTAGGTATAGTTGGGGGCACTGTGCTACTAGGCATCGGCGCAGTATTAACAAATGAACTCCATGGTGTACTTCTTGTCATGCTCACCACTGGGATATGCATGGTAGCCGTAGTGTCATTAAGAGAAAGATGAGCTAGATCTGGGAAGGTAAAGCTGCCACTTGTGGGCTCAGATTGTACTGAGGCTCCTGGCGAAACAACATATGGAGGATCAATGGGGCTCACTGAGGGAGTCTCCATTTGTGATAGGGTTGGTTGGTTGTCCTTTCCCGTATCCAAGAATCTCATTAGGCCTGTTGAAGGCATGTTGATCCCTGTGTTCTGTCTTTCTAACTCGACAATCCTATGGAGGACATCACAGACTTTCTGTTGTTGCTCATCTATGCGAGTAGCACCCGATGTGGATTGTAGAACATCTAACCAACCCACATGATAGGTGTGTCCTATGTACCGATCAGTTAAAGCTTTTGCTTGTAGGTCATACTCCCAATTTTCATTTAGGAATATCCCATCTAGGCCTGGCGTGCTAGAGGTTTCCCTTGAAGTAGAAGCATTATTGCTCCCCATAGCTTGCCCCTCAGTGACTGCTACCTTGGGAGCACTCGGTTGCTCGGCTGGCATGATTGTTGTCATAGGAGCCTTTGCTTTTAGGGCTCGACTTTGTTCTAGCCCTTGTAGGTTCTCAATTTCCCTCTCCCTTGTTGCTTGCATATAGCGTTCAATCTCTTGCACTTCGGCAAGACTCCTACCATCGGGTAGTAAAACCTCAGAGGGAGATAGTCCTAAAGGATCAGGAGGTGCAGGGGATGGAACATTCACATGCACACTCTCAAGAAGCATAGAGTCTATTTTAGGCATGAATGACGAATTTACTTCCCCACTCCCTTCATTTATTTCATTAACCGCATGTTCGGAGCGAGTAGCTCTACTAAGGGTCTCTTTTAAGCGGCTAAACACGCTGGACCCAAGCCGTGGGCCCATGGCATGCATGTCTTGACTTGAACTATCAGGGTTTGGTGTAGGATACCCCTCCATGACTTCGTAGTCAGAGGAAGAATCACTAGACGCGATATGAGGATCTTGGATCGTGCTACCTTGAGTCCCGGCCGAAGGTCCAGAACCTAGGGTGGAGGAATAATGGGTGCCCGCGTAAATGGAGGCACTACCAATATGCTCGTGCGCTAACACTCGTCCAGAGCGTAGGTTCATATGACTTCCACACTCTAAGCACGTTGGTGAGTGCCCGTGAAGGCCGCTCACTTAGTTTTTTTTTGTTTTTTTATGTGTTTATAATCCAAGTTTTTCGTTATTCTTGGTTATTATTTGTAACCAAGCCACAAAATATGGTGTGTAATAGCTCAAGACAAGCGTTTTGGTTAAAGAAACGTGCCGTGCTTTACAGCTCCGTATTCGGCTACGTGAAGCCCTCGAAATCCTAAAAATAGTCTTTATAGTCAACGAAATCCTAAAAATAGTTTTTAAATATAAAAAGGTGTATAAACTATATTTTAAAACTGAGGACTGAGGTTTGGGTTTGGGCCTGAGCTTGGGGAATGATCCCCAGCCCGATCCTTCTTTTAAAAATTTTTTTTTTTTTTTTTTTTAAAGTTGCCACGGCCGCGTTGCGTGCGCGCGCACACACACACTTAACCTACACCTTATTTATCTACCTACAGCTAATAGAGATACTGCCACACACACTCTAACACTGTTTACACAGTACTACAGTAGCTAACAGATCTACAAAACTAACCTTACAGAACTAACATTGAACCTTACAGAACTAACATTCCATAGCTAATACCTTAATTCTAACACTACATTGCAAAAAAATTGTAACTCCTTCTTTACAGAAAACAAAAAAGAGAGTACAGTGTAACAAAAATCTTCTCCACACAACCACACACCTTCCTTCTTCACAAATCCTTCAATTGAAATTGCATCACAAGAAAGCGTAAAGTGCTTAACCGAGCTTAGTGTAGGGCATTTCCCCGGCAACGGCGCCAAAAATGTGCGCTCCTTGCCGCACTTTCAAAGCAAAGGACTTGCCGATACACCGTGTGCGAGCCACAAATGGCTCCAAGCACACAACAAGCCTAAACTAGCAATCTCAAGAGAGCAAAGGGTGTGTCACTCACCGCTCTACGCTCGCCTTCGTGGTGGATTCCTCGCCGCGATGAAGAAGAAGCTGCAGTCGTGCCGCGCTCAACCGCTTCGCCGCCGTTGTGCCTTCGTAATGCTCGATAGCACACACACTCTCCCTCTCTCTCTCTCACATACACACACACACAAGGAGGTGAAGAAGAAGAAGATGGAGATGGAGATGGAGCAAGAGCACTCTTCTATTGCACAAATGAGAGAATAAGTGAATTTTAGGTTTAGTTGGCTTTTATATGAGCTCACCCCATTCACACTTAGGCGCCCATGCTTAGCCAACTAATCCTTTGAATGTCCCAGTTAGAGTGCGCCTATCATCGGCGATCACTCTTACCCTTTTCCTATTGGTCCGACAAGCCCGGTACCTGACTCTACCAAATACATAATACACGTCCGTCGTAGGTGATGGGGTGTCCGTGAGCCGTGAGGGTTAACAGTACAACTAATAGAAGGTGAGAGATTCTCTCAACCTATGCCCACTGACTCTCGATAAGCTAGTGCATCCGGCTCTACTGATAGACAAACATCCCACTGCGGAAGCCACACAGAGCTAGCTCCAAGATCTGCAAATAGTCTACAAGAGCTCATGCACTCCTGCAAGTATCGGTCCAATACCTGCAAACCTCCCCTATGCTCTATGCCGAGATCAGTCATCGAACAACTAATCAACCCTGCTGCAAATGCTCCCACTACAGCTGCTATGTCGGGCCTCGAGATCAGCATCTTGTACATGAGGACACCGAACGTTGATGCAACCCTAGCAACCTCTGCCACCTCCAACTCAGAACTCAACTCATGGCAATCATGTTCCCTATCATAGAGACCATGGCACTCTGACTCCGAGCTCTGGAGTGACTCCTCGTGCCCACCACATATCACATGTGTACCAAGAGTATCCATCTGTCCTGAATCTGCATCAAGCTCTGGCATAAGCATATCAAGAAATGACTCCACAATAGCCGACATCTCAGCATCCATGTGAGTCATCTCTGTCATCACCTCTGATGACTCATCCTGTTGTGACTCACTAGAGCTGTACCGCTCTACCTGTGCATCCGTAGACGCAACCTGCACAACAAGGTCACTACTCTGGACTCCATGCAAAGCATCCTGCAACCCACAAGCAAAAGAGACTCGCCTGCTCTCTTGCTCTCTACCTCGTTGTATGATCACAGAGACAACACCGTCTCTCCTGTGATCCACATGCAATAGGTAACCTGTACCACTCCTGGCACCTCTCGCAATCACTAGCGAACCCAAATGCATCACAAAATCTCGCTCTCGTAGCGAAATCTGACATCCACAATCTCTAAGCTAACCAATCGAGATCAAACTCACTGTCAAATCTGGTACATAGCACACATGTCGTAACAAGTAAGATGCACCACTTGGTAATAACAGTCTCACATATCCTGCACCTGCTATTGCATGCACCGATCCATCCGTCAAACGTACACTGCCAAGCATCCCGCTAGAATAGCTACAAAACCATTCACGATGTGGCGTGACATGAAACATAGCATATGCGTCTAGCAACCACTGTGAAGGGAGTGCACTATCCACATGTATAGCATCTCGTGCATAGCTCGAGGTAAAAGTGACATCCCCGTCACTAGTATACTCCGACACTACATCTGCCTCAACTGTCAAAGCAACTGAGTCCATGGCATCACTACATACATCTCTGAGACTCCCATGTCTCCTACGATGTCGCATATGACAAAAACACCGCCGTATAACGTGTCCAGAATGACCACAATACCAACATATCACCTGTCGGCGTACTCGTAAATGTACATGTCTCACACGAGTCCTTGATGACTCAGATCTATCATACATATCATGTAATCTGCGCCAAAGTGCTCTCGAAGTATTCTCATACATAACAAGAGCATATACAGATTCCGCAAGGTGAAAAGAGAGTGTAGATAGTGCCATCTCCTCTAGCTCCTGCCACTGATCGTCAAACATGTTTGAAGGTCTACCTGCATCACCACTCAATGGTCGATGCAACTCTCGCTGTGTCAATGCATCAAGCATACACTCTCTCCATGCTGCAAAGTCTGACCCATCAAACATGCACATTTCGGAGAGATCATAATCTAAGCGATCACCTGTCTCTATCATGAGCACAATGTAGCAAACTAGAAAGCAAAACCACCTCACTAACAACACCTGGAAACTATCTACAAATATGGCCAGAAACACAATGTAAAACCTGTGAGACACACTCCAAAATAGAGCTCCCGCAATGTCAATACAAGCCTCGCATGCTCTAGTATCACACTGCAATCTGTGAGCTAATCACCAAGCCCACACTGTGCGGTATCGATGCATACACACGCACAAATCTCCCACCTACCGAGAACACCGCACGCAAATGTTGAGTGCAACCCGCAATCTCTACCTAGATCGCATAAATGATACGCATAAAACTCCTAGGAAAATTTCGCCAAAGTTTCGACGCACAATGGCTATCAACACAAAATAACCATTGTCCTGCAAGCTCAGACTTTGCAGCATGGAGAGAGTGTATGCTTGATGCATTGACACAGCGAGGGTTGCATCAACCATTAAGTGGTGATGCAGGTAGACCTTCAAACATGTTTGACGATCAGTGGCAGGAGCGAAAGGAGATGGCACTATCTACACTCTCTTTGCACCTTGCGGAATCTATATATGCTCTTGTTATGTATGAGACTACTTCGAGAGCACTTTGGCGCAGATTACATGATATGTATGATAGATCTGAGTCATCAAGGACTCGTGTGAGACATGTACATTTCGGAGAGATCATAATCTAAGCGATCACCTGTCTCTGTCATGAGCACAATGTAGCAAACTAGAAAGCAAAACCACCTCACTAACAACACCTGGAAACTGTCTACAAATATGGCCAGAAACACAATGAAAAACCTGTGAGACACACTCCAAAATAGAGCTCCTGCAATGTCAATACAAGCCTCGCATGCTCTAGTATCACACTACAATCAGTGAGCTAATCACCAAGCCCACATTGTGCGGTATCGATGTATACATACGCACAAATCTCCCACCTGCAGAGAACACCGCACGCAAATGTTGAGTGCAACCCGCAATCTCTACCTAGATCGCATAAATGATACGCATAAAACTCCTGGGAAAATTTCGCCAGAGTTTCGACGCACAATGGCTATCAACACAAAATAACCATTGTCCTGCAAGCTCAATACAATGAGCAATCAATGCGCATCAAACTACACTCAACATACATGCATAAGCTCTGCAAAACTATGGCAAACAATGCTCGAGATCACAAGACTCTCCCACCCGAGAGCAAACCACTATCTCAAGCAAAGAAAGATACACAACTCCTCACTCTTGCGAGAGTGGATACAAAAACACAAAACTGTGTCCAAACTGACAAAAGTCTTTTCATTCTTTTGCTCTGTTATAAAAGGTTGCGAACTCATGGTTTTGCTTCCTGTCAAAGTGAGAGTAAACACTCGATCACAAACTATGGCGAGAATCTAAGAAAAATCCGACAGAATTTCCCCTGAAAACTGAGCAAAAAACTCAAGTACAATCTCTACCATAAACCATAACACTACTCAATGCCAATGAGTAGAAATGCCAAAATGGCTCCACATTTTCACATACAATGGCAATCCTCACTCAACGTACATCAACGGAGTGACCGCGCATAAGTAAGCGCCAAAAGATTTGCAATCCGGAAACTTGATCAATGCGAAAACAATGCTCTCAAGAGAGCTCACCGGCACTTGAAAGTGCTCGCCAAAATGCATGTATAATGGGCATCAACCATGCGCCATAACCATATGCAAACCATCCGCAAAGACCATGAATCGAAGCACAAAATCACTCTCAAAGTATCCTGTGAAAACCAGTGAAAGAAGCTCCACCTGTGTGCTCCAAAAAACTGCGTCTCTCAAGAGACCGCCTCGGTGGTGTGTAAACGCCTCCGTACTTCGTTGCCCAAGTCTACCAAAAAACCCTTAAACCACAAGCTTAACACAAGCTGCAATTTCATCTTCAGCTCAAAATTTATGCACTCAACTTCAAGCATCTCTCGTGCTTCCAAAAGTGCATCAAACTCGCACACAATGCGACAACAGAAAATCTGGAATTTCTGTATACAGTCAGTCTGAGCTGAATATCAGCAAACCGGTGAGGAATTTGCAAAAAGTTTCCTCTGCAAAGTTGTAGACCACGTTGAAACGAATAGGTTTAGGGTGTGAAATCTATGCCAAAAACCTCCGTTTCGGTCCAAAAACGCAACATAAACTGCCAAAAGAGGGCTAAAAATGCAGCTCCTCAACCGTAGCTCGAATGAGGTTTCTGATGGCTCGAATGGCTTCGAAAGGGGGGTAAAACGTTAGGACACCTGGTGGAAACTCTCTCGAAAAGCTGAATTTGCCGATGCCGAAGTCGAAACCCTGTTTGCACTCTTGAAAGTGCGCGCGCGCGGATGCAAAAACAGCAAGCACAAAACCTCGCTCTGATACCAATTGAAGGGGATCGGGGAGCACCACAGATGGAGAGTGAGAGAGAGAGAAGGAGACACACAAACGATGTGGGTGGGGAGACTGTGAAGTGGCAGCTCCCCCTATACAGTATACTCACTATAAGTATAGGGTAACAGTGGACGGGCGCCCATGACTTGGGCGACCAGTCAAGGCACATAGGCCTTAACCCCAACAACTTCGTTGGAAAAGTGTCCACCAGACTCACCATTATGCGCTTCTGAAATAACTTGCATTCTTCCTTCCATAGGGACACATCTTCGAAGTATACCATCCACTCCTAATCGATAAAGTACTCCTACGATGATGGTAAATTTCACGTTTTTTATGATTAGAGCTTTCTTCTGATTCTGTTTCCAATCCTCTGGAAAGGCACCTTGGGAAAGGAATTGATAAATATCATACCATTCAGGATCCACTGATTCTTCTGCTTCTAACTGAAATAAATCAGCATCCACTGGCTCATCTCTCAGAGATGATTCTGAATATCCTTTTGTACTTCTGGAAAGAAAGTTAGCTCCATAGTGGTTTCGGCCAGGCTTATGGAAAATTCTGAATTCAAATTCCATAAGGAACATCATCCATCTTATCAGCTTGCCTTGAATAATAACTTTGTTAATCAAAAACAGAAGATCTTGATGATCCACATAAAAATGGAATAACTTCCCCAATAGGTAATGCCTGAACTTCGTAGTGCTAAAAACCATTCTGAGGGCTTCTCTTTTAGTAGTCGTGTAGCCTTGTTCATCCTGACTGAATCTCCGACTAGAAAAATAGACCGGATAGTCTGTTCTGCCATCTGGCTTAGCTAATATTGCCCCCATTGCCAATCCTGAAGCATCTACATGTACATGAAAAATAATATCCCAATTCGGCTGCCTGAGGACTTGTTTACTAGTAATGGCTTTTTTCAAATTCTGGAAACTCTCCTCACACTCAGCAGTCCAATTGAACTTACTAGTCTTCTTTGTAAGCTCATATAGTGGTACTGCTTGAGAAGCAAACTTGTGTACAAATCTTCTATATAAATTCACATACCCCAAGAAAGAACTCAACTCAGAAGCAGTTCTGGGTGCTTTAGCTTGCTGGACACGCTGTATTTTGTCATTGGCCATTTCTATTCCATTGCGGGAAACCACATGTCCCAGTAGCTGTCCCTTTCAAACCAAAAATACAGATTTATATGGATTCAAACAAATCATTTTCTCCTGACAGCGTTTAAAAACCATCTCTAGGAATAGAAGGTGTTGTTCCTCATCTGAATAGACAGTGAAGTCATCCATGAAAATGGCGAGGAACCGATGAAGAAATTCATTAAACATCTCCATCATACACCGCTGAAAAGTAGCTGGTGCATTGCACAGGCAAACGGCATCACCAGATACATGAATGCTCCCCACTCAGTGATGAAAGTGGTCTTAGCCCTATCTTCAGGAACAACCTGTAATTGGTCATAGCCGCTATAACCATCCATGAAGCTATACATCAGTAAAAGGTAAGGGAAATGGATCCTTAATGGTCTGGGCATTTAGTTTCCTATAGTCGACACAAACTCTTAATTTCCCATTCTTCTTAGGAACGACGACTATAGGAAATAACCAATCACTGCTTGCTACTTCCGTAATGAACCCAGCCTTGAGAAGATTATCAATCTCCTCCTTGACCTTCTTTGCATAGTTGGGGTTCATCCGGTATCTTTGCAATCTGACTGGCCTAGCATCCGGTTTCAGTGGTATTCGGTGCTGACAGAATTCAGGATCTATTCCCTTCAAATCTGTATGTTCCCAAGCAAATACATCTTTATAGTTCTGGAACATTTTCCGTGCTTTTTCCTTCATTGCCTGTTTCAGGTGCTTGTTGACTTTGATCATTCTGGGATTATGCTCTGATCCCAGGTTCCACTCCTCTACTTCCTGATCATCTGGAAGCAACCAGTTTGGTCCACCTCCTTTTCGTTTGGTTGATTCTTCAGCGTAGTCCCAAGAAGGTCCGTTTATTTCTGAATCATTATTCTGATCTAGTGGGTACTCTTCAGAACATACTGGTTCTTCCATTATACCAGTATCAGCTGGTTCCTCCATTCTTCCAGTTAGCTGAACTGTTATTTCCCCTGTATTGACATCAGTAAACTGATCAAGGAATTATCTCTTCTGCTTGTCAGCTTGCTCTTTGTTCAGCAGGACTGCATTCAAATCAATTTCTGCCAAAGTAAATATGTTCATAGCTGCTAGCATTCGCTCAATTTTCTTAGCTCGGTATTTCTGACACAAATCCTTCAGCCTCAGTTCCTTTTTCCAGATCCTGGTGTTGTTGGTCTGGATTTTGATTCTGCCACTGGCCCCTTCTATGGTTAAAGTTTGGTTTGCGTAGTCATGAACAGCATGTGATGTTCTTAACCATGGGCGGCCTAGTAGCATTCCATATGCTCCCTGCACATCTAAGACTAGGAAACTGGTTTTGAATTTCTCCTTCCCAACTCTTATCGGCATGTTTTCAATCATACCCGTCGCTTGTACGACTCGATGATCTGCCATTATTACTTTGAATGGTGTTGGTTTCATGTTAGTGATATCCATTCTTTGCTGAAGATGGGCTCCCATTATGTTGTCTCCTGCTCCTCCATCTAGTATGACGCTTGAGAGAGGTTCCCACTGCTTCCTGACCTTGTAGTCTACCTGAATAAGTGGAACTTCATCATCCCGGAAAACCGTCCGATCCACTGTTCTAGCCTCTGCCTCAGTCTTTCTACGTTGTCTGATAAATTTGGCCACCTCAGGTAAGGTATTTCTTATATCCTCCAGCTCTACAGTCAGCTTCTGGATTCGATCACAAATTTTCACATGAATTTCCTCTCGCTCCTGGTCAGACTGATTGTCAGAGCTTGAAGAACTAGTGTCTTCACACTACCATTCTTCTTTAGTAGTACTTCTACTCTTTCCATCCACTCCCATTTCATCAGCTAGTCCATGTACTACAACTAGCATGGTCTCTATCATGGCTGGTACTGACTGATCTTTATCAGTCGATTGGGCTGGTATCTTCTGAATGACTCTAGCTTCGGAACTCTCTGGCTGCTCTGGCAGCTTCTTAGCTAAATCCTCTGTGATTTTAGCTGCTAGTTCCCGCTGCTCTTGCCACTCATCTACCACCTTTTCTTTACCTTTGCCTTCCAAACTTTCCTTTGTTGGGCCCACTTGCTGCTGTTAGGATTGACTAGTACTTCTGAAATGTCTGGAATTTCTTCAATGATCACTCCCTTGCTCCTGGTAACTACTCTGACTGGGACTGGCTTTGGTGCCTTAGCCTCAATAGCAGTCGTTACCGGTGCATTTGGACATTGGGCTGCAAAATGACCATATTTCCCACAGGTATAGCAATTCATGCTCCTGGTCTGGAAGTTTCCTCTTCCTCTTCCTCTGCTATTCCTGGTTGGTATCCGCCACGTCCTTGACCAGTACCACTGGTACCTGGTATCTCTTCTTGAGCTACTTTGATTGGTTCTGCCTTCATTGGTTCAGTGTAGGCAACCACTGATAGATCCTTTCCTTTCTTAAAATGGTGAATTCTGATGTCACAATTATTCCATAGGTGACCAAAGGCCTTGCAGTAGGTACATTGTAAACATTCAGTGGAGATGTGGTCCTTGGATTTACATCTTGAACACCGAGTCTCCATGTTCCGGACCGGCTGTCTTGTGTGGCTAATTTCTGCAATTTGCCTAGCCATTTCTTCAATTTTCTTGGTCCATGATCCCTTCTTTGATTTCTCCTTTGTCCATTCATTGGACCTGCTCTCGGAGCTGCTGGACGTTGCACTGGAATCAGAAGCTTCAGTAGCCGAACTACTACTATTGGTCCTTCGCTTCTTGTGGCTCTTTTCTTTCTTAGCCTGCTGTTCTAGTTTATATGATCTCTGGACTAGATCATTGAATTTCTTTGTAGGGGCTGGTACTTCTTGTTCTCTAAGCTTTTTTCTTCTGAACCCATTCAGAAACCATGCCCTCAATCTCTTCTCAGACGGCGGTTCTTGCAACAGCCTGGTTAGTTCTTTTATCTTTTCGACATAGCTGCTGATAGCCGTTTTTTGGCTATTATAAATTGTCATAGTGAGCTCCCTCACCCTACCAAATTCACCCAAACATTGTAGCTATCCCTACCATTTCACTGTATATAGGCGTGTGTGAGTTAGGGGACTTTTCTCGTATTTTCTTAAAAACCCTCAATTAGCTAGTCACTGGGCTAGTTGAGCCAAAAAAAATAAAAAAATAATTTTAAAAAGGTATTTTATGGCCTCTTTGTGTGTAAATATTTCATTATATATATGGCCTAAATATAGGGATTTTTTATAATTATTTTGATATTTTATTTAAATATTTATACCTAGGTGTGTGTTTTATTAAACTTATGTATGCCTTCTTTCATCCTCTTGCACCATAATTATATTTTTTGCCAATGTGTACATACTCCAACCTCAAATTTTTTTTATACAAATCACCCCCACATTTTCACCCTCACCCTCGTGAAAACAAAAATTGATTTCTACTCTCTTAGTCACGTTTATTATATTATTTACTTGCATACCGTTTCCTCTTTCACCCAAAATAATACAAAGAGGGACCATATCATATGATTTCAATATCTTTTCATATCCATAATTTCTCCACATTTTATTTTATTTTATTTTATTCTCATTATTCTAACACCATGTGCTCATTGAGCTAAAATCCATGAATAGTCCATACACTAGTCCCACCATGTATATATTGCTTTATTAACCAATAATCCTCCTCCATGCATGTGTAAAGGGAAACTTGGATGATTTGTATTATGATATGACAAAGGAGGGGCTCACTCTTGGATGCATTGTACAAATTCAACAAAGGAGGGGGCCACTAAAAGACTTTTGCAGGCATAAAAAACAGGCTTTTTGGTGAGAATTTTGGCACCCATCTCCACTCCGAATTTGGAGCGGTGGTCAAAAGAGAAAATGTGTAACCAAAGCTGAATAATCACCTCAAAAAATTTGGTGATTTTAAAAGCAGCCACCGGTGAGCTATGATGTTTTGAGTGGACCCCAGTCTGCCAACTTTTCTCACAAAGTAACCCATAGTCTTCTCTCACCTCCTTTCCCACTTCCACACACATACACTCATTCCTCTCCATCCCTCACTCAAACCTGCAACTTTCATGGCTTACTTCATCTTCTTCACCATTTCTATCTCTCCTTACTCCATAGCTCAAAAGATTATCATCTCTACACACATATAGCTCAATTTCTCTCTCTAGAATCAAATTCATATTACCATAACCTCTTCATCCTTTCATAAAAAGAGAAAAAATCAAAAAATAATCAATCTCAAGCCTTACAAAAGGAGGAGTTTGATCATGGAGAATTCAACTTCCCCATGGTCACAAGAACTGCACCGACAAAGCTCTACAACCGCTTCATTCACTGGAGGAGAAGCCGGAAAAATTCATTTATATCTTGTGGTTTCCACCAAATTGTGTATATTCTCATCCTTCTCTTACTTTTTATCATTGTATAAATCATATAATGTACCTTGAGTGCATATGCCATGTAATTTTACCCCATCCTACTAACTTCAAACTACTAACACTAACTGCTAACCTTTTTTTGTAAATTGCACCCACTCTACTCTACCGTGGAGTAGGCAACCTCACACAAAAAATCACTCACCTCTCTAGAATTTTATCTATTTCACCTCAATAATTCTCTCCTCTTGAGGCCACATCCATGTGACTCAAGAGACAAGAGAGCCCCACTCTCATAAGAACATATAAAAAATTTCATAAACATGATTTTCTATGAAAATGTTGATTAGGTATAATCCTAATTAGGGCTCTCCTCACCTATAAATAGAGCCCTTCTCCCTTTGTAAATGGAAGGATCCCTACACTATTGCTCACTAATTTGAGCGTGCCATTCACCATCTTAGTTTTAGGGAGTGAGAGTGAGAGTGAGATCTCTATGCACCATTATATGTGGTGTATAGGAAAGCTTCTTTGAGCTAGTTGTAACATTGCAAGGGAGTGAGTGATTCATAACTTCAAATCAAAGTTGTACCTACTCTTGCGCATCAATTTAATCAATAAGTTGGGTGCAAATCGCGGGTCAAAACTCTCTTAAGGCTATCCAATTCACGCTTGGCAACCTCATCTCGTTTGGTTTAAGGTGACACGTTTTCATTTTGAGGTTCTTTTGTAGTATCTGCTTGTATGTGACTCAAGAGCTCTTGTGTTTGTTTTCGTTGCTTGGGAAAACATTATAAGAGGGTTGTATGGTGAGAGGTCTCCCATAAACCTAAGATAATGTGTAGATTGCAACATCATCAAACTTAATCGTTTCTCTTGACTCTCCTCCAAGCTTTTCATACACCCACGTCAATCATTAAAATTGAAGCTAAATTCTTGCACAAAGATATCTCTCTTTCTTTTGTGTGTGCGTGTGTGTTTGGTGTGTGTATTTGTAGCATTTAAATTAGTGATAGTGTACCCTTCCTTCTCGCTTGTATTGCTAAGGGATTCTCCTCTTTTGCGTCCTAGTTCGCTCTCTAACTAGGTGGTGCCCCTATCTTGTTTTGGTTTGGTTGTGGGTTGGTTGTTGTGTTGTGCTTGTGGTTGCCCCCAGCCCCAATTGAGCAGCACGGGAGCCTTGAGGGGTGTTTAGAGGTCGCCTCTCTTGTTGCCCGCCCCGGACCGCCTCAATTTTGGTGCCCCCACTGAGGACGGCTTGTGTATTTTTTGTGTAGGCTCAACCTTTAGCATAATCAAGTAGCTTGCACGAGAATTTGTATGATCCTTTTATTCCCATTGCAAGGCAAAAGGTGCACATAATTGTTAGTACTAAGTTACAATTTCAACGAGTAATTCGTAGAATTTTGGGCCCTCGTAGGTTGGCTGAGATAAACGCTTCAGTAAATCCTTTTATTTTGCCTCTCATTAGGTACAACCTTAGTTTAGACGTCTATATTTTTGTTTTGTTTTAAGAATTAGGTCATGCATAGACCATGGATAATGGCCCAGGAATAGAGGTTTTTCCCTTCCATTTCACTCCACACATTAGAGTAAACATTGCAATTAGTAGAAAATTCCATTTTCAACAGCGTATGGTGTTCATGTTTGGTGCTCAAAGAGTAGGAGAAATTCTCGCATCACCAAACCCTGTCATCCTACCTCTTATTGATTATCATAGGTCATTTGATGTGAATATTTTTATTTTGTTGTAGAATAGATTGCAATTTAGAAAATATTATTGAAAAAAGAAAAACGTGCATCACTTTGGAATCAATTCAATGGAGAGCCAACGCCAAATGTCTGGATATCCTCTTTTCTTTGGAGAGCCTGGAGAGGATGCAGAATTATTTTTGACGAATTTCAAGATGTCTTGCCGTATCAAGAGAATAGTAACTGATCAAGAACGTGTAAAAATGTTTGAGTTGGTCCTTAGGAAAGATGCTAGCACTTCGTTTGACTCTTTGCCTGAGGAAGTTAAGGGGAATTACACAGAAGTTTTGAATCGTTTCAAAAAATACTTCTTTGATCCCCAAAACACTCAAAAACTATGGCAAGACATTGTTTCTCATAAGCAAAAAGACTTAGATGACTACTACTTGTACAAGCAAGAGTTTCTACGTCTTTGGGCTGTATGGGTGAGAAATGTTGCTAACCCTGGTGATAGTGCAGAGTTCCTAAAGAAGAAGAGGTTCATAGCCGGACTCTTTCCTGACCTTAAGGTAAAAGTTGAGGCCGGTGCACCTGCTACCTTTCATGCAGCTGAAACTAGGGCTACTGAGAAACATAGGAAACTCAAGTGCTTAAGAGGGGAGGTTCCAATAGAAGGTCTTTGTTAACCCTCACGGCTCACGGACACCCCATCACCTACGACGGACGTGTATTATGTATTTGGTAGAGTCAGGTACCGGGCTTGTCGGTCCAATAGAAAAAGGGTAAGCGTGATCGCCGATGAGAGGTGCACTCTAACGGGGACATTCAAGGGATTAGTGGGCTAAGCATGGGCGCCCAAGTGTGAATGGGGTGAGCTCATATAAAAGCCAACTAAACCTAAAATTCACTTATTCTCTCATTTGTGCAATAGAAGAGTGCTCTTGCTCCATCTCCATCTCCATCTTCTTCTTCTTCACCTCCTTGTGTGTGTGTGTATGTGTGTGAGAGAGAGAGAGGGAGAGTGTGTGTGCGATCGAGCATTACGAAGCCACAACGGCGGTGAAGCGGTTGAGCGCGGCACGACTACAGCTTCTTCTTCATCACGGCGAGGAATCCACCACGAAGGCGAGCGTAGAGCGGTGAGTGACACACCCTTTGCTCTCTTGAGCTTGCTAGATTAATCTTGTTTTGTGCTTGGAGCCATTTGTGTCTTGCACACGGTGTATCGGCAAGTCCCTTGCTTCGACAGTGCGGCAAGGAGCGCACATTTTTGGCGCCGCTGCCGGGGAATCGCCCTGCACTAAGCCCAAGAGGCACTTTGTGCTTCTCCTATGAGTTGTTTGTAGTAGGAAAGAAGAGGAAGAGGAAGAGGAATGAGTTGTTTTTCTGCAAGTTGTTAATTTATGTGTTGTCTGCAAGTTCTGTGATTTCTGCATAATGTTGTGTTTTCTATTTGCACACAGTCTTTGCACAATTAGTAGTCGTTAGCTTGTTTGCAGTGAATGAATAAGTAGGAAGGCAGTTAGTAATTTCTGCTTGCACACAGTCTGTACACAGTTTTCTGTCAAGGTTTCCCTGCACACAGTCTTTGCACAGTAAGGTAGTGAGAGAGGAAGTAGGTGGACAGTTAGCTCACTGTCAGTAAGCAGTTAACAGATTAGTCAGTAGTTAGCAGCACTGTTAGTAAGTAGATAAGGTAGTGAGCTGTCTATGAGTTGTGAGCTGTTGACTGGGAGGTTAGGTAGGTGACAGTGTGTGTGGCCAAGAAAGGGTCACCTAAACCGCGCGCGTTCATCGCCTTAAAAAAAACAAAATTAAGCGTGAGTGACTGGGGGGCCACACTAAAATTTTTATCGGGATCGGGATCATTTCCCCAAGCCCAAGCCCACCAAGCCCAAGCCCAGGCCCAGGCCTCAGGCCTCAGTCTTATGATATATACTTGAGTCACTCTTATATATATACCCTACCCCCTCAAGAGGGAATGAGAGCATGTGGGGCAAGTCCTCCACTCTCCTCCCTTCTCTTCCCACTTGCACCCTTAGACTTTCTAATTTGGGCCTAGTTCCCTACTAGAAATTGACGGTTTTAGGGATTCCGAGGGCATAAAGTGACCAAACGGAGGGCTGTAAAGCACGGCACGTCCCTCTGACCGAGACGCTCGTTTTGAGCTATCATACGTTCTATTCTATAGCTGGGTCAGAAAAAAAGGACCAAAAAATCAAAAAATAAATAAATAAGAAAAGACATGGGTTGCAAAACACCCAAAATTACTAGGTGAGCAGCCTTCACGGGCCCTCACTGACACTTCTAGGGGATCCAAGTCATATGAACCTACGCTCTGGACGAGTGTTAGAGCACGAGAATATTGGTAGTGCCTCCATTTACGCGCACCCATTATTCCTCCACCCTAGGTTCTGGACCTTCGGCCGGGACTCAAGGTAGCGCGACCCAAGATCCTCATATCGCGTCTAGTGATTCTTCCTCTGACTACGAAGTCATGGAGGGGTATCCTACACCAAACCCTGATAGTTCAAGTCAAGACATGCATGCCATGGGCCCACGGCCCGGGTCCAGCGTGTTTAGCCGCTTAAAAGAGACCCTTAGTAGAGCTACTCGCTCCGAACATGCGGTTAATGAAATAAATGAAGGGAGTGGGGAAGTAAATTCGTCATTCATACCTAAAATAGGCCCTATGCTTCTTGAGAGTGTGCATGTGAATGTTCCATCCACTGCACCTCCTGATCCTTTAGGACTGTCTCCCTCTGAGGTTTTACTACCCGATGGTAGGAGTCTTGCCGAAGTACAAGAGATCGAACGCTATATGCAAGCAACAAGGGAGAGGGAAATTGAGAACCTACGAAGGCTAGAACAAATTCAAACCCTGAAATCAAAGGCTCCTATGACAACAATCATGCCAGCCGAGCAACCGAGTGCTCCCAAGGTAGCAATCACGGAGGGGCAAGCGATGGGGAGCAATAATGCTTCCACCTTGAGGGAAACCTCCAGCACGCCAAGCCTAGATGGGATATTCCTAAACAAAAATTGGGAGTATGACCTACAAGCAAAAGCTTTAACTGATCGGTACACAGGACACACCTATCATGTGGGTTGGATAGATGTTCTACAATCCACATCGGGTGCTACTAGCATAGATGAGCAACAACAGAAAGTCTGTGATGTCCTCCATAGGATTGTCGAGTTAGAAAGACAGAACACAGGGATCAACATGCCTTCAACAGGCCTAATGAGATTCTTGGATACGGGAAAGGCCAACCAACCAACCCTGTCACAAATGGAGACTGCCTCGGTGAGCCCCATTGATCCTCCATATGTTGTTTCGCCAGGAGCCTCAGTACAATCAGAGCCCACAAGTGGCAGCTTTACCTTCCTAGATCTAGCTCATCTTTCTCTTAATGACACTACGGCTACCATGCATATCCCAGTGGTGAGCATGACAAGAAGTACACCATGGAGTTCATTTGTTAACACTGCGCCGATGCCTAGTAGCACAGTGCCCCCAACTATACCTACATGTATGTATCAATCATGTGCACCTGTCGTACCTCAGCCTCATGTAGCCCCTACACCTCCGATTATTCCAAGAGCTTACAATCCACAATGGCATTATCCAAGCTCTTATACAAGTGGATCCATGCCATTTAATAATAACATGCCATATCAGGCACCCCCTATGCCTAGGGCCACGCCTGTAAACTTTGGACCACCGTCTGGTACACCACCATACGAAATATGGGACCCAAGAGCCGCGCGTATGCCAAGGCCAAGGCCAACTCCCATCTCGCATGTGGTTCCACGAGCACATACACCCATTATACCTGCTCAAATAGGAGATTTGGCAGCATTTGCTCAAACTATCTGTCGCTCTATTGCGGAAAACATGCGTAGTGCACCTGATAGAGAGCCTAGGAGCAAGGCAGTTCAAGTAGCTAAGCTCACACAGAAATTCAGTGGAGACGTAGATGCTAGAAAGCATATGGAAGTCTTTGAACATGTGTGCGATTCCTTGGAAGAGCACAATGAGCTACATAAGTGTAAGGCTTTGAGTTTGACCCTAAGCGGAAAGGCTGGAGATTGGTATAGAACCTTAAGAGTAGAAGAGAAAACGATCTACTCTACTCTTAGGAGACTGTTCTTAAAAGAATACATACGAGAGGGAGTACTTTGGGGTGTAGCCTCTCAGCTCCAGAAAGCCCAACGAGAAGAAGGTGAATCCGTGAGAGACTTCATTAGTCGCGTAAAGAATTTGAATTCTCGATGCAATCCAAATGAGCGATTCAACAACAACCAATTGCTCGATAGATACATTAGGGGACTACGACATGAAAGTATTTATAATGGCCTAGTCAGTAGAGGTATCACTACTTGGGAAGCAGTCACCATGAATGCAATCCAATTGGAGGATAATTTGATGATTGCAGGAGAAAGAATGTCTGCCGAGCCGAAGTCTAGTAGCTCGCAAGCATCAGGGCATGAGCCAATGAAGATAAATCCAATCGTGAAAGAGCAAACGATATCTGAGATGACTTTGGCAGATCTCACAAAGTCCATCCAAGAAAGCCTTAGGGGTAATCGTGCTCCACAAAACACTCATATGTATCCAAGAAGGGAGCAACAATGGTGCTCAATTTGCTTGGGCCCACATACTACGAGTGAATGCCCTACTTTCAAAGTAAAGTTTAACGGGACTTGTAACGCGTGTGGTAGGTATGGCCATCAAGCGAAGGATTGCCTAATGCTTAAACGCATCATGGAAAATAGACCGCCTATAGCTTGGGCAGACTCACCTCGAGTTCCTACATTGATGCCTACCCCATCCATGGAGCAACAGTTGCCATTACAGCACATGGTCCCTAGAACCCAAAATGTGGTCCAAACCACACCGTTGCCACCTCCAGTGCTAGGACCGCAACCCCCTCATCCAAGAGTCACACCTATGAACCAAATAGGTTGCGAGTCATCTAGTACTTATGTAGATTGCGAAGAGGACATAGACTCTAGTATCACCTATGGAGTCGACATGCTTGAGGAGTGTCCCATGTACTATATGGAAGACCATTGGGGACAAATCAAACCGGTATATCAAGCTACTGCGCTAGTAGCAAGAGGCCAAAACATTAATAGTTTTACCAGGAGACCACCTCTTCAGTGCTACGAATGTGGTGGACCACATCGAGTAGCTGAGTGCCCCATTAGAATGCAAAAGAATGATGCACTAATGAAAACAAGTCAAGGGAATGCATTGGCAATGCCAATACTCACTTGTAATCGTTGTGGCATAGATCATTTGATCGCACAGTGTTCTAACAATCCAAACGCACCGAAAATCACACCATTGAACATAATAGAGATTGTTGATGGGACACCACCAACTATAAACATAGCACCAATGAATGCACTCACACGGTCGATGCTCCAAAAGCAAAATTACATCCTTGAAGAGAGAGATGCTGCATCCATTGGCCGAGCGAGAAAGAAGAAAACACGAAGAAAGAAATCCTTTAATGCTTCTAGCTCAAAACCTAGTTCAAAGACTAACATAGGGACAGGAGAGGATCCCGTGTATATGAATGACCCTGAGGATGACTCAGATTCGATAGAGACCACGGAGACCAAAACTGTTACTACAAAGGAAAAAGCCAGTGAGGAGGATCACGAGAGGGACTTACGACGAACACCAAAAGAGTATTCAAAGTTAAACCACCCAGTTGCGAACCCCCAAGATAATCCACGAGAGGCAAAAAATGAGGATTGCAAGAGAAAGATTGGAACCTATCCAAACCCAACAGTGGAAATTGAATCAGTCCAACAACTGAGGGGTTTGGTGGAAGAAACTCAACGAACATTAGAACCTGAACCCAAACATATCCAGATGTCGGACACAGTGTTTCCCACACAAGTTCAACCTCACAAGAACTACAGGTCATTAGCTATACCCAGTATCATTCGGGAAGAGAGTGAGGGTAGGACATCTGAAAGTGAACACATACGTTTCCTACTAGAGAGAATGTTCAATGAGGGAATGCCCGACCCCCTTGAGGAAGTGGAGATTACATCTTCACCATTCTCTTGTCAGGGTCCTACATCCCACAAGATGCCATTAAATGTTGCCAAATTGATGGATTTCATGTCTTCAGAAGTTAGAACCACCATCATGTCCAAACTATATAAAGAACCCGAGCTAGTCTCAGCTCTTCGAGCCTTCCTCAATGGAGAATTACAGGCCGGATTACCACAGTTTGCACATATGAACAAACCTGACTCGGTAATGAATGATGAGGAACATTTAGCACCACCATCTAACCTAGCGGGACATGAATCTATAATTGAAGTACCCGTTAACAAGTTGGGGCAATACTTTGAAGGTGTTGAATCTAATGCTACTCTACCAATCACTACTAAAGGATTAACTGTAAAGGGGGTCCTTGACGGTGGTGCGAGAGTCAGCATGGTGACAAAGAGTTGTTGGGAGTCTATGGGGCGAACTCACCTTGAAGCCACAAGCGTAGTGGTAAAAATGGCTAATGGATCTATTGTTACGCCTATTGGAATGCTAAAGGATCTCAGGATCAAGGTCTTGGGACACAAGGTAAGGCAGACTTTCATTGTTATGGATTTTTCCAAGCATCCTATGTCATTTGAGATGATCTTAGGGCGTCCATTCATGAGGGAAGCAAAAATGGTGCATGACTGGTCCAAAAACCACGTCTACTTACAGTTCCAAGACTCTGTCATTCGAGTTGATCTTTTAAGTGGTCGAACGCATCCTCTAGGAAATAAATTCATCATTGATAATCGATCAGACACAACAATTTTAAGTACGACCATCTATGGTAATTTATATGAGAGTGAAGAAGATACAAGCGAAGACCTATCAAGCGAGTCGAGTTCAAACATTTACCAAAATCAAAACCTTAACAAGAAACAAAGGTCATATAAGAGACGACGATATCGAGCAAATGTGAGAGCTAGGATAAACAAGGAAAGATCTACTGCAGAATGGCTTAGCTATCTAGGGGCATGTGATGCTCATCCAAAGCTAGTAGACAATTGGGGTGAACATCTCCAGAGTGTCATGTGGTGCAACCCGCGACCCATTGACCTCGCTCAATTGGAGGTTACAGAGCCGAAATTGAGTCGAACTATAAGAAGACATCAAAACTGATAGCACAACAACAAAAGGAGGCAGAACTAAAAGAAAGGTCTCCGTCAGGACAAGAGCCTGCTGACTTACATACGGCTCCTGAACATTTTAAATCTTATACCACGGGGGAGCGAAAGGTTGTGTATGCCAAAGCCCAACAAATACCTACCAATGGAAGCAGTGGAGTCTATGATGGTCCAGCGGTAGTTAAAGAGATAGAATTAGAAGAACCAGGTGAGGAGTCTAAACCAGTCTTTATTGCTCAAGACCATACCGAAACTGAAGAGGC
This sequence comes from Adiantum capillus-veneris, assembly GCF_014529385.1. Classification (NCBI taxonomy): domain Eukaryota; kingdom Viridiplantae; phylum Streptophyta; class Polypodiopsida; order Polypodiales; family Pteridaceae; genus Adiantum; species Adiantum capillus-veneris. The sequence continues at coordinate 160,448,715 of NC_140938.1, forward strand.
TGTACTTAAGGAGCTCCTCAAGGAGTACATGGATATCTTTGCTTGGACATATCATGACATGAAGGTCGTTCCACCTTCTGTGGTGCAACATACAATTTCCATGATCAACACTGCTAAACCTGTCCAGCAACGACCCTATCCAATGAATCCTAAGTACGTCAAAATTGTACAAGAGGAGATTGAAAAACTTATCCAATGTGGATTCATATACCCTATTGAGCACTCAGAATGGGTTTCTCCAATAGTCATTGTGCCAAAAAAGAATGGGAAACTAAGAGTGTGCGTGGACCTCAAGAAAGTTAATGCAGCCACTAGGAGAGATCATTATCCCTTGCCATATTCAGAACATGTGCTTGAAAGAGTTGCGGGCAAGGAAGCTTATAGCTTTTTAGATGGGTACTCTGGTTACAATCAAATCACAATTGCATTAGAGGACCAAGCTAAAACTGCTTTTATCACAGAGTTTGGAGTGTTTGCATTTCGTGTCATGGCTTGTGGCTTAACAAATGCCCCTGCTACATTCCAACGATTAATAAACACTGCGTTTAAAGAATTTCTAAGGGAGTTTTGTGAAGCTTTCCTAGACGACCTTTGTGTTTATTCTTCTTGGGAGAAGCATTTGTTATATGTACGAAAAATATTTGAAAGGTGCAGATTTTATCGCATCTCATTGAACCCTTTCAAATGCCAATTTTGGGTTCAGCATGGAGTCATTCTAGGGCATATAGTGTCCAAGAACGGGATATCCACAGATGAGAGTAAGATTAAAGCCATTGCCGATTTGCCACCACCTACGAACTATAAAGGAGTTCAAAGATTTATGGGCCATGTTGGTTATTATCGAAGATTTATTTTAAACTTTGCCGAGATAGCGCGTCCATTGTACAAGCTTCTTATCGAGTTTCATTGGACGGAAGAATGTCATCAATCTTATGAGTTATTAAAGAAGGCCCTAACAAGTGCTCCAATCCTGCGAACACCCGATTGGAATGTACCTTTTCATGTGCATATTGATGCATCAAATTTTGCTATTGGGTGTGTTCTAACTCAACCAGGAGAACATAAATTGGACTACCCTATTAGCTTTGCAAGTCCCCAATTAAATGATGCCGAGATGAACTACACTACTACAGAGCACGAAGGTCTAGCTATGATTTACGCAGTAAAGAAATTTCGCTATTACCTTCTTGCTACCAAGTTTGTGTTTTATGTTGATCATCAAGCATTGCTATATTTGGTAAACAAGCCGTGTTCCACAGGTCGAATTACACGATGGTTGTTAATTCTTCTTGAGTTTGACTTCAACGTTGTTGTGAGGCCAGGGAGGAAACATGTCATGGCAGATCATTTATCTCGTATCCCTAATGGCGAAGCTCCTACGGGGGTTGATGATGAATTGCCTGATACTCCTTTGTTCATTGTTGAGACAATGCCTGAATGGAGTGAAAAGATTGTTAACTTCTTAGTTAATGGTTTTCCACCCAAAGAACTGCGAAAAGATATAGCTCAAAAATTAATCAAGGAATGCGAACCCTATTGCTTACTGGCTGGAACTCTCTATAAGAGAGGCAAAGATGATGTTCTTAGACGTTGTGCCCGCGAGGATGAGTATTTATATATCCTACAAGAGGCACACATGGGCGTAGCTGGTGGTCACTTTTCAGGAAACTTGACTGCCCGAAAGATCTTACAGTCAGGCTATTGGTGGCCCACTCTGTTTAAGGATGCATCACTTTTTGCAAAGGGATGTGATGAATGCCAACGCTTCAAGAAGCCACAAAGAAGTGATAGGATGCCTCTACATCCCATCAAGGTAACCCAACCATTTGAAAAGTGGGGCTTAGACTTTGTAGGACCGATTAGTCCGGCTGCACGTAACACGCAATCACGATATATCATTGTGGCTACAGACTATGTAACCAAATGGGCTGAAGCAAAAGCAACACGGAAGGCGGATGCAAAAACAACAGCTAAGTTTCTCTTTGAGAACATTATCACACGTTTTGGATGCCCCTTTGAAATTGTGAGTGACAATGGAACTCATTTTATAAATGAAGTAATAAAAGAACTCACATCAAACTTCATGATATCTCACCACAGGTCTACACCCTATTATCCCCAAGCAAATGGCCAAGCTGAGAGTACCAACAAAACTCTCATCTCCATTTTGACAAAGACAGTCGAGGCTCATCGCACTGATTGTGACCTAAAGCTTACATCAGCTTTATGGGCTTATCGTACTGCGTATAAAGTTGCTATTAATTGCACACCGTTTAAGATGGTGTATGGCCAAGAAGCAGTTATGCCATGGGAGTTTGTCATTCCTAGTCTTCGAGTAGCTTCTCAAGAAGGTTGGGATGGTAACCCCTTAGTAGAGCGATTATATATCCTGGAAAGGCTAGATGAAGAGAGGCAATTAGCTGTGAGAAATGCTCTAGTGGAGAAGGATAGGAGAAAGAAGTGGTTTGATAGCCATTTAAAGGATAAAGACATCAAGGTTGGTGATAAAGTTCTTATGTACGGGGTACGTAATGAAAAGAAGAAATTGAAATACGCTGGTAAGGGACCATATCGAGTGTGTGAAATTACCCCGCAAGGTACCATTCGTATGGAGACTCTAGATGGAGTTAAAACCATTGGATTCCTTAATGGGAGTAAATTCAAAAGATATTATGATCCTCTAAGCCAGGAAGAGTTGCAAGCCATCCATCAAAAGAAGGCTGCCAAGGAAGAAGCAGAGCTTAAAAAAATCCAAGCAAGAGTTGAGGATCGAGAACGACAACAACGTCTTAGATGCCAACGAGAGGCTAATCTGGGAATCGCGCAAGCATTTTTCGAGGACACAGATGACGACTCATTAGAATCTGAGCCACCCCTACGATACCCAATTGAGCTAAATAGCCCCTATGGGAAAGTACTATACAATGCCTTATTAGATACGAGAGCTAAATACAATTTGTTATCCTATGGAGTTTGGTGTCAATTAGGGAAACCGACCCTATCCCCGAGTACGATGCAAGTCAAGGGCATTAATAAAAAGAAAACTGCTATTCTTGGAGTCCTTCAGACCCCTGTTGTCTATGACAATGGAAGCATAGTGCAGAGGTTTCTAGTCATGCCCGCGGGAGCTATGGAAGGCAACGTAAACCTGGGACGCACGTGGATGTTGGCAACCAAATGCACTATTGATTGGGATACTGGTAGTGTCACGACGCGACCACCGACTCTTATCCCTATCATTCAAGCAAAGTCACCTACGTTGCAAACTCTAGCAAAGTTGAAGGATAGCCAACATTCACAAGCCAAGGTGGTTAACTCGTCTTTGCCGGCTACCCATGAACCTAGCACTTCAACACTTGTAGTTGCAGCAAGCAGTAATATTGCAAGTACTCAACCTGCACGACCTAAGAGTACATATCAATGGGTCCCCAAGGCCTTACTTCCAACTACCTCAACCCTCCCATCCATTCCAAGAAAAAATTTCCCGGGAAAACCAAGAGCGCGCCCTAGGAGAGTCAAGACCAAATCACTATGGATTCCAAAACAACTATTAGAAGCCCAAGGCTACTATGATGGAAATGAGAAAATTTGGGTACCTAAACGTAAAATGTGTCCTTCCCTATCGACAACAGACCCATATGAGTCAAACAGTGTAACGCTAAAGCCAATGGCAGACCGTGGGAAGGGAAAGATCATAGAATGCTACACACCTAGTCCAGAGCTAGTTTGGGCTCCAAGGCAAAACCAATTTATTCCACCTAGCTCAGGAAGGGGGGAGTTCCATGAAGCTTCTAGCTCCTCATGTAATACATCCATAGAGGTAAAAGCTTCTACACAGCCTCCATCTACAGTAGTGGACCTCCATGAAGCTACAAAAGAATCCACACCTCCCAGTGTTCAAGAATCACCTGATGAACCACTTCAAGTTCGATCCTAGGAGAGTACCTTACCACCCTTGCAACTTGACGAGGCACCTACGGTAATAGAAAACTACTGGAAAAAATCCTCACCTATTACCAACTGGAACAATTGGTTTCAAAGGGTGACGACATCATTTCAAACGGTATGATCTACCCAAGGAAGGGGGGAGTGTTTGTGGACATCCATTATTCACTTGCTTCCCTCTCAACCTTTCCCCCCGACCCCTTAATCTCCAATCTTAGGGAATGTATATATAAAGCCTTATACTCACAAAAACAAGATAAAAAAGTAAAAGAGCAAGAGCCATAACACAAAATCATAAAACCAAATTATGCACAAGAACACGACCCTTGTAATATTTGCACTCTAACCATCATCTATTTGCGTGTACAAATATGGCTAGTACGCTAGAGTCATCCACTCCTGCCTTGGGTGAGAGATACCCTCGTTACTTTTCACAAATATTTCACATGGTCTTTCCAGTGCTTGCATGTGAATGGGATTTGATAGGTACGCTAGCATATGAGAGGAATTTTGAGGAGTTAGAATGGCTGATACGTCTCTTGACCACGTCTGATCCATACTTAGTAGAGAGCGTTTCTCCCATTGCACAAGCCTACCCTTTTGACCAAGATGACTATAGGCGTCTAGTTTCCTTCTTAGTAAACATGGGCACATATGATGAAGAAGAAAATTTACACGACTACACGGATGGCACATATGGTCTCATGGATGATGACTTTGTTTATCTCGACGACGAGGATAGGGGTTTAGCCTTAGGGTTTCCCCCCAATCTCTACAATATTCTATTCCCTTGACTCTCTAGGGGGAGTGCAAATAATTAGGTTAGGGTTCCTTATGTTTTTTATTATGTTCAATAAGTGTTGGTACCTTTTTCCACTAATGTGCCTCCTGGAGGTATTCCTTTTGTTTCCTAGTGTGTACAAGAGCGTGTTGCTATTGGTAGGATTTGGACCTTCATGGAATCTTTATCTCGACTCACTCTTCAAATCAAGCGCGACCATCGACACAAACAGGTGTTTCTTGTCCATTAGAATTGCCCCTTATCTTTTTTGCATCTATGATTGTCTGCTTTAATTGTGATTGGTAGCCTAATATTCACCGCATTTGCTTAGTATCAAACATTTAATTCAATGTAATTTTTTGTCATAATCACTTGTCTAGGTTTAAAAATCAAGCAGTCCGACAAACTAGTTTGACCAAGTTAGGTGTTAGAAATCTTCTCTTTATACCATGGGGAATGCCTTCCTAATAATCAATGGTTACTTAGGTTCTTAATCCGATTTAGGCAGCATTGTGTGAAATGTACTAGGGCTTTCTAGTGGGCTTGACCCTATTGACCTTTAGCTTAAGTATTATAAAGGGAGTTAGCTAGTGTGATGAGCCTGGGGAGGTGTATCAGTGTTATATGACCCCCCAAAGTTACAAAATTAAAATGCTGAAAATGAACAAACAAAAAATCAAAGTGCCACACTGTAAAATCTTAAGCTGGAAGAGAAATCTCAGCTTGATTTGGTACTTCACTCACACATATTGCCTATGGTACTAGAGCCCTAGAGGTTCCCAGTATGGGCGCTTTTACTTGAAAAGCAAAAAACCCAAGGCATACAAAATAAGCACACACATCAAATTGAATCACTGTGAAAACACTTTGGGGGGTCAAAGAAAAGGTAATCAGTCAGGCGATGATTTCATGAGAAATTCCTTTTATCGTAGCTTAACTACAAGGTCCTCTAAGTATAGCCTCTAGTCAACCCTCGAACATGAAATACTTGGCTCTCGCGATTAAACAACTTCATTGACCAGAGAAAATTAAGAAGCTTACCCATGGTATTATATTTCGATCTCTAGTGCCTTTCGACCGTCAAATTAGCGACTCTACACTTGTTTAATTTTTTACCTTTACATCTATTTATGCATTTGATTACATTGCAATTTAATGTTCATGGCTGACAAATTGTTTGAAATTCTTTTACCAATCAATTTGTCTACCTAAAACTGCATATGCTTTTTAATCACTTATGAGAATGCAATTACTGTGCCAATGTTGTTTGATTTTGTAGTGACTGAAGAAGGCTAAGGACATTCATCTCAAATGCTCTTCCACCTCGACGAACGAGCTTCAACTCAATAGCTTCCGAGGACGGAATCTACATCACGAAGGGGGGCATGTTAACCCTCACGGCTCACGGACACCCCATCACCTACGACGGACGTGTATTATGTATTTGGTAGAGTCCAATAGGAAAAGGGTAAGAGTGATCGCCGATGAGAGGCGCACTCTAACCGGGACATTCAAGGGATTAGTGGGCTAAGCATGGGTGCCCAAGTGTGAATGGGGTGAGCTCATATAAAAGCCAACTAAACCTAAAATTCACTTATTCTCTCATTTGTGCAATAGAAGAGTGCTCTTGCTCCATCTCCATCTCCATCTTCTTCTTCTTCACCTCCTTGTGTGTGTGTGTATGTGAGAGAGAGAGAGAGAGAGAGGGAGAGTGTGTGTGCGATCGAGCATTACGAAGGCACGACGACGGTGAAGCGGTTGAGCGCGGCACGACTGCAGCTTCTTCTTCATCGCGGCGAGGAATCCACCACGAAGGCGAGCGTAGAGCGGTGAGTGACACACCCTTTGCTCTCTTGAGCTTGCTAGATTAGTCTTGTTGTGTGCTTGGAGCCATTTGTGGCTCTCACACGGTGTATCGGCAAGTCCCTTGCTTCGACAGTGCGGCAAGGAGCGCACAGTCTTAGACCCAAAGGTAAGTCACAAGCATCAACATCTAAGGAGCTTCCTGAGGTAACGGCGGAAGTGATTGAGAAGTTAAATGAATCTTTAAGCAGCCTGTCAATTCACCTTGCACAAGCTGTAGGTCCAAAGGGACAAGCAAAGAAGTCTGAAGAGCGAGATTCACGACCTAGGAGAGTCTTGCAATGTACGAATTGCGGTGAGTCTGGACATGGAATGTATAATTGTCCTTGGTCCCATGGGGAGCCAGGGAGACCTAACTTGAATTACCCAGTGATGAATGCAGGTGAAGGAACTAGTCAACAACCATGGCTTCTACAAAGGCCAAATGGAGCAAGACCACCTCCACAAGGAGTGGAAGGAGTTCCACCGTTGCCAGACCCAAATGTGCATGTGGTAGAGGTGAGAAATTCAAGAGAGGTTGACATGGAAGCAAATGGCATTAAGCGTGGCCGAGGGAAGGTAAGGAGAAAGGAGGAGTTACATCACAAAGTGACCATGGATGAGAAAAGAAGGCAAAGGAGACCAAGGAAGCTAAGAGGACTCGACGTCGTATCAACCTCCAAGACTTCCCTCTTGGACATGGAATGGCTCCATACAATTTGTTGGAAGACATGAGAGGTAAGGGTCCTGATATCTCATGGCCTCAGTTTCTTGCATTATGTCCACAAGTTAGAAGGGATTTAACAAAGGCAGTTAGCATGAGGAGAAAGGTAAAAGAGAGTGTGCCTGTTGTAAAAATTGCACAAGCTGAAATGAATGAGGATATTACACCTGTGCTAGATTGTTACATCAAGGGAAGATTGGTTAGGAAAGGTCTAGTGGATGGGGGTGCACAAATTTGCATCATGACAGAGGGGCTCATGCAAAGACTAGGCATGCACATCCATGAGACACCTGAAATTAAAGTCAAAATGGAAAACAATAGCAAGGTTAGGTGCGTAGGCATTTGTAAAAATGTTTTTGTGGAGGCCTTTGGCATTAAGAAGGCAGTGGATTTCTATTTCATGTCTACCAAAGGAAATGGTTACCCATTTATCCTAGGGAGACCATGGCTAATGAAAATGTGAGCTTTGCAGGATTGGGAGAGTGGAAAGCTAATTTGCAGGAATGACAATCATAAGAAGGTTGTCTTTGACATGAAGGAGCAACGCCAAGAGGAGCTCCATGAAGAATCATCTCAAAGTGAGACGGAGGAAGGCTGGACCGATAGCACTTCAGAAGAAGAAAGTAGCGGCAGCATTACTGAAGAGGAGTCTTCCATCGAAGTCATGGGGGTAAGGTTTAAGCCAAACAACCAAGAGACCTCTTGCCCAGGTTTGGAAGAGGTAGGTTCCCAAGAGAACCAAAATGTACAAGATGAAGGAATGTTAGAAGGTATGTTGTCTACAACACTTACAAAGGACGAAAGAGAGGAGTTCAAATGTGTGCTAAGGAAATTTCCTAGGTTTTTTGCTAAAGACTACACAGATGTGCGTGGAGTAGATGCGGTTCAACACAAAATTGAGTTGAAGCAAGAGGCCATACCTAAGGCTCAAAAGCTACGAACGCTAGGAGTCATCAAGGAGCAGGATTTACTCAAGGAGGTAAGAAAGCGTCTAGCAGCAGGTTTCATTTATCCAGTGGAGAATTCAGAGTGGGTCTCTCCCGTTGTTGTCACTCCTAAGAAAAACGGCAAGTGGAGGGTATGTGTGGATTACCGTCCACTCAATGAGGCAACAAAAAGAGATCAATTTCCCCTCCCATTTCAGGATGAGATACTAAATGAGGTAGCTGGTCATGAGAAGTACACTGTGTGTGATGGCTACTCAGGTTACTTTCAAATAGGTATCGCACTGGAAGATCAGTTAAAAACAACCTTCATCACTCCTTGGGATTGTTATGCTTTTAGAGTCATGCCATTTGGTCTGACAAATGCTCCTGCAACATTCCAACGTTTCATGAACATGGTGTTTCAAGCATTCTTTGGAAAGTCAATTAGGGTGGTCATTGATGATTTCTGTATTTATAGCTCAAAATCATTGCATCTACAAAGGGTAGAAGAAGGTTTAAAGAAGCTCTATGACATGGGAGGTCAACTCAACCCCGACAAGTGTCACATAGGTGAGGATGAAGTGATCTTGCTTGGTCACAAGGTTTCCTATAAAGGCATTGAGGTGGATCCTTCAAAGGCAAAGGCTCTTATTGAGCTCCCATCACCCAAGAATCTCAAAGAGGTCATCTCATTCATTCAAAAGGTGAAGTATATGTCACGCTTTATTCACTTAGCTTCGGAGTTGCTTCATCCTTTGCAAAAGTTGACACAACAAGTAGAATTTGTATGGTCTGATGAGCTTGAAGAGTACTTTTGTAACATTAAAGTCATTTTGTCAGAGCTACCAACACTCATGCCTCCTTGTTGGGAGTACACATTCTTTGTTAGCTCTAGTGTCGGAAGGGAAACAATTGGTGCTGTGTTGCTACAACAAGATCCCCACAATACCAGGATGCGACCCATCTACTTTGCTAGTAGGGTCATGAATGCTTTGGAGAGAGGCTACATAGAAGCAGAACTCATGATGCTTTCTCTCATGTTTGCAGTGAGAAATTTTAGATCCTACCTGCTACCAAAACCTTTTGTAATTCTCACTGCAGAAAATTTGTTCCCTTGGGTGTCATCTCAAATGAATCTTAGTACTAGGATCTCAAAGTGGATTATGGAGTTGCAAGAGTTCCAATACTCTTTCAAGGTAGAAGATAGTGTGCGTGCACAATTGGCAGGGATTCTCACTTATAGGGTACATGAGAAGGAAATTAAGGTGCCTCAAGTAAAGACCCTACCATTGCCACCACCAAAAAGTATTCCTATTGCTTTTACCTTGTTCTTTGATGGAGCTTTTCGACGAGCCACAGGGAAAGCAGGGGGAGGGCTAGTGTTGCTCAACCCAAGTGGAGAGGTGGTCATGAAAGAGAAGGTCAATCTACCAAGTTCAACTAGCAACAATGAAGCAGAATACGACACCCTACTTCATGGTTTGAAGATGTGCATTGGCCAAGGTATACAACGTCTCATGGTAAAAGGAGATGCACTTCTCATTGTTAAACAGATTTTAGGCATTTGGGAATGCAAGAATGAAAGCTTAAGGACAAAAGTTCATGCCATTCGTAGGATGTTTAATCAGTTTGAAGAAGTGCAACTATATCATATTCCTAGGAAATAGAATGAAGATGCCGATTTACTTGCACAGCAAGTGGTTACATGTGTTGAGAAAGAAGTGCAAGTCATCATGGTGGCATCTGCTGTGAAGCAACCAAGATACCAGGGATTGGAGTCATTGACTCCCATTATTGGCTACATTTTGGAGGGCGAGTTTCCACAAGACTTCACTAAAGCTCAGAAAAGGAGACTCATGAAGAAGGCAAGTTTCTATCTCTTCCTAGAAGGCTCCCTCTATCAAAGAGGGAAGGATCAAGTGTGCAGAAGAGTACCAACTATCAAGGAAATTCCAGCCATTCCAAAAGGTTTGCATGAAGAGGCATGTGGTGGTCATTTTTCCCAAGAGTTAACTGTGAAGAAGATTTTTCTTGCGCGGTATGTTTGGCCAAGTTTGCATGTGGATGTTCAACATTGGTGTAAAAGCTGTCACAATTGTCAGATAAATGGAAATAGAAGGTTGATGCATGGCCCGAGGCAAATAGTGCTTGCAAATGGACCCTTTGAAAAATGGGGCATTGATGCTATGGGTCCTCTGCCTAGGACAAAAAATGGTAAACTCTACATTCTAGTGACTGTAGACTATATGACTAGGTGGGTGGAAGCACAAAGTGTGGCAAGGGTAAATGGGAAAACAGTGAGCAGGTTTGTCTACACTAATATTTGTTGTAGATTTGGCACACCTCTAGAGATTGTTTCAGATAATGGTCCGGGGTTCAAGAAGGGTTTACTCACAGAAGTTTGTGAAGAGCTTCACATTCTACATCGTCATAGCACACCATACTACCCACAGTCAATTGGTTTGGTGGAGAAGGCTAACGGTGTCATTGTAGGCATCATTAGAAAGATGGTGCAAAACGAAACAAAGTTATGGGATGACTTCTTGGATGGTGCCTTGTGGGCATATCGAACCACATATAGGGAAGCCACAGAGTTCACACCATTTCACTTGGTCTATGGTCAAGAGGCTTTGCAGCCTATCGAGCTCAACATTCCAACAATGCGGCTTCATGGCAAAGGTGCACAAGATGATCAAGAGGTATGGATGGATCCACTTCTTACGTTAGTGGAGCTTGAGTGGAAAAGAGAAGCAGCTTACGAGTGCTACAAGAGGAAAGCTACGCAAGCGAAAGAAAAGCTCGACAAGAAACTAAACGACAAAGGCATCAATGAAGGAGATCTTATGCTAAGGTATGACAATCGACTCGATAATCGTTTTGATGCCAAATTTGAAACTAGATGGCAGAGGCCATACATAGTTAAGAAGGCTTTCAATTCAAGTTACTATCAACTTATGGACTTGAATGGGAAAGAGCACTCTAGGAAGCTAAACGGGTATCGCTTGAAGCCCTATTTGAGTCGCCTTCTACCAAAGGATCTACCAAAGATCTGTCCAAAGGCCACTGTCTCATGTAAGTATTGTTACATGAAGCATGAGTGTAACTCCAGCCAAAATTCTGAGGGGCCAAACAATGAAGATCTCGTCAAGGACTCTGAAGCACTCTCTTTGGAAAAGATGCTCTATGATGGTACATGAATATACCATCATCCTGGGGAAGGGCTAATGATAGCCGTTTTTTGGCTATTATAAATTGTCATAGTGAGCTACCTCACCCTATCAAATTCACCCAGAAACTATGGCTATCCCTACCATTTCACTGTATATAGGCATGTGTGAGTTACGGGACTTTTCTCATATTTTCTTAAAAACCCTCAATTAGCTAGTCACTGGGCTAGTTGAGCCAAAAAAATAAAAAAATAATTTAAAAAATGTATATTATGGCCTCTTTGTGTGTAAATATTTCATTATATATATAGCCTAAATATAGGGATTTTTTATAATTATTTTGATATTTTATTTAAATATTTATACCTAGGTGTGTGTTTTATTAAACTTATGTATGCCTTCTTTCATCCTCTTGCACCATAAGTATATTTTTTGCCAATGTGTACATACTTTAACCTCATATTGTTTTTATACAAATCACCCCCACATTTTCACCCTCACCCTTGTGAAAACAAAAATTGATTTCTAGTTTCTTAGTCACGTTTATTATATTATTTACTTGCATACCTTTTCCTCTTTCACATAAAATAATACAAAGAGGGACCATATCATATGATTCCAATATCTTTCCATATCCATAATTTCTCCACATTTTATTTTATTTTATTTTTTCTCATTTCTAACACCATGTGCTCATTGAGCTAAAATCCATGAATAGTCCATACACTAGTCCCACCATGTATATATTGCTTTATTCACCAATAATCCTCCTCCATGCATGTGTAAAGGGAAACTTGGATGATTTGTATTATGATATGACAAAGGAGGGGCTCACTCTTGGATGCATTGTACAAATTCAACAAAGGAGGGGGCCACTAAAAGACTTTTGCAGGCATAAAAAACAGGCTTTTTGGTGAGATTTTTGGCACCCATCTCCACTCCGAATTTGGAGCGGTAGTCAAAAGAGAAAATGTGTAACAAAAGCTGAATAATCACCTCAAAAAATTTGGTGATTTTAAAAGCAACCACCGGTGAGCTATGATGTTTTGAGTGGACCCCAGTCTACCAACTTTTCTCACAAAGTAACCCATACTCTTCTCTCACCTCCTTTCCCACTTCCACACACATACACTCATTCCTCTCCATCCCTCACTCAAACCTACAACTTTCATGGCTTACTTCATCTTCTTCACCATTTCTATCTCTCCTTACTCCATAGCTCAAAAGATTATCATCTCTACACACATATAGCTCAATTTCTCTCTCTAGAATCAAATTCATATTACCATAACCTCTTCATCCTTTCATAAAAAGAGAAAAAATCAGCAAATAATCGAGCTCAAGCCCTGCAAAAGGAGGAGTTTGATCATGTAGAATTCAACTTCCCCATGGTCACAAGACATGCACCGACAAAGCTCTACAACCGCTTCATTCACTGGAGGAGAAGGTGGAAAATTTCATTTACATCTTGTGGTTTCCACCAAATTATGTATATTCTCATCCTTCTCTTACTTTTTATCATTGTATAAATCATATAATGTACCTTGAGTGCATATGCCATGTAATTTTACCCCATCCTACTAACTTCAAACTACTAACACTAATTGCTAACCTTTTTTTGTAAATTGCACCCACTCTACTCTACCGTGGAGTAGGCAACCTCACACAAAAAATCACTCACCTCTCTAGAACCTTCTCTATTTCACCTCAATAATTCTCTCCTCTTGAGGCCACATCCATGTGACTCAAGAGACAAGAGAGCCCCACTCTCATAAGAACATATAAAAAAATTTATAAACATGATTTTGTATGAAAATGTTGATTAGGTATAATCCTAATTAGGGCTCTCCTCACCTATAAATAAAGCCCTTCTCCCTTTGTAAATGGAAGGATCCCTACACTATTGCTCACTACTTTGAGCGTGCCATTCACCATCTTAGTTTTAGGGAGTGAGAGTGAGAGTGAGCTCTCTATACACTATTACATGTGGTGTATAGGAAAGCTTCTTTGAGCACATTGCAAGGGAGTGAGTGATTCCTAACTTCAAATCAAAGTTGTACCTACTCTTGAGCATCAATTTAATCAATAAGTTGGGTGCAAATCGCAGGTCAAAACTCTCTTGAGTCTCTCCAATTCACGCTTGGCAACCTCATCTCGTTTGGTTTAAGGTGACGCGTTTTTATTTTGAGATTCTTTTGTAGTATCTGCTTGTATGTGACTCAAGAGCTCTTGTGTTTGTTTTTGTTGCTTGGGAAAACATTATAAGAGGGTTGTATGGTGAGAGGTCTCCCATAACCCTAAGATAATGTGTAGATTGCAACATCATCAAACTTAATTGTGTCTCTTGACTCTCCTCCAAGCTGTTCATACACCCACGTCAATCATTAAAATTGAAGCTAAATTCTTGCACAAAGATATCTCTCTTTCTTTTGTGTGTGCGTGTGTGTTTGGTGTGTGTATTTGTAGCATTTAAATTAGTGATAGTGTATCCTTCCTTCTCGCTTGTATTGCTAAGGGATTATCCTCTTTTGCATCCTAGTTCGCTCTCTAACTAGGTGGTGCCTCTATCTTGTTTGGGTTTGGCTGTGGGTTGGTTGTTGTGTTGTGCTTGTGGTTGCCCCCAGCCCCAATTGAGCAGCACGGGAGCCTTGAGGGGTGTTTAGAGGTCGCCTCTCTTGTTGCCCGCCCCGGACCGCCTCACTGCGGACTGACAAATTCCTCTGTTTGATCTAATCCAATTCACAGAGAATATCCTCGTCCCCTCGATTGTCGGAATATTCCAACCTGAAGGCCTTAAGTAATTTGTTGTATGATCTCAGCTGGCATGCAGGGTAATGGTAATACCATTTCCTCGCTGCTTCCTTCAAGGTTTGTGGAAAATATTCCCCCCAATCATCTTCATCAATGTTTTTTAGTTCAGCATACTGCTCGAAAGCTTGTATGTGAACATCAGGATCATCCTTTTTCCCTCCTTTCAATATGGGAAAGGAAATCTTCAGGGAAGCTGTGTAATCATTTCGATTACTGCTCATCCCACCACTTCGCTTCTTGGCTTCAGAATGACGCTTGGGAGCCTTCTTGCAATTGTCAGTGTCAGCATCCCAATCAATCTTTGTCTCTGTCTCAGTATCAGTATCTTCTCTGTTTTGTCTGCTAGAAGTACGGTGAATTCCCTTTCTGCCCTTGATATGCTCATCTCTCTAGCGAGAATGAGAACTCTTGGAACTCTTTGCCTTTCGTGCTTCCCGTTCTGCCCGTCTGCGTCGAGAATGACTGGAGTGCTGTGAGTCTTGTGCCTCCTCAGCCTGACTATGCTCCTCCTCAGCCTCAGTGTCAGTCATTTTCTCTTGCTTGGGGTCAGACTCTCTTCCTGACTCCTCAGGAATGGGTCCACACGATTGGTAGATTTCCAGCCACGATTGGACTTAGGTGCCATTGCTGAAAACTCCAACTGGGAGAAGAGTCTTTCAGTCAACGAGCTTCAGCTCTAGCCACCGTGATCGCCAAAATGGAATTGGAGTTGATCTCTTGAGACAGCTAATTCCAGTGTTGAAGGATTTCAGCTACTAGTGTGGGAAGATTTCAGACAGTAGACTAGACAGAAATCAGAGACTAGATTGAATTGTGGATACTGAAATAAGAATCATACTTATGTATTGGAAATAAGGTTCAGATTTAGATTCAGATTCAGAAGAGTGGTCGAGAAGTAAGTATCAATGAAATATATACCATGATTGAGATTACAGCGAATATGATTACAGAGAGAAAGCCTTAGCCGACAATACTGTCACTGATGCTCAAGTACAATTATAGCCCAAAGCGCTAATACAAGTGATAACAATTTCCAACCCGATAATAATGTAATGGGCCCTATTTATATACTTTGGTTTTACTGTAGTAATTACTCTAGTAATTACTAAGTAATTCGTTGCCCATCTTCTAAGAACATGTTCCCACATGGTGATTATCCAGCCGTCTACAATGTCTATATATCTATATGTACATATATGTATAGGCAATGGTAGGACCAGTGGGAAAGACCCTAGCCTAAGCATATAGCTTAGGGGTCTCTAGGCCAAAGGCTATATAAAGAGTGGTTGGGACGATAAGAGCATGTGTTACCTAGCATTGGTCATTCACTAGTATCAGAGCTCAGGAGGAAAGGAAGGCAGGGTGAAAGCATGAGGAGAACATGCTCTCTCTCTCTCTCTCTCTCTCTCTCTCTCTCTCTCTCTCTCTCTCTCTCGCTCTGTGTGTGTGCCATAAGTACCTGATTGGAGCAATTTTAGGATTATTATGGCCAAAAACCCTTGAGGATCAAGGCTCTAGATGAGGTCAATGATGGAAAGAGCCCACGCCACTTTATGGAGGGGCAAGTGTGGGAGCAATCAACAAACAAGGTACAATAATTTATTAGTATATATCTTTTCTCTAAATCCAATAAGACACCATTGCAAGTAAGACACGTTATGGCCGGGAAACCCATGAAACACCCAGAATGCATACTGGATTTTTAAGTAAATCCAGTAAGACCCCATTGCAAGTAAGACACATTATGGCCGGGGAACCCGTGCAACACCTAGAATGCATGCGGTGGTAATGCAAGTGGCATGCAAGGGGTTACCCTAAGGGGCTGAGCCCATCCAAAGCAATCCAAAGCATAAAAAGGTTTGCTTGTAGGGTTGCAAAACTTTCCAATTACCTAGTAGAGGTGCACCAAAGATTAAAGGTTTTGAAGGGGTTTAGATCTCTTTGAAATCTCGAGAAGCAAACACATGGAATAAGGATTTCTCAAGGAGGACAGTTTTGATGACATTTTAACATGTTTCAAAGGCAAACAAGGTATATTTTTCAATTTTGTATCAATTTCTTAGTGTGTTTAAGAAAATTTTCTTGGCATGCAACATTGTTGAATGACCATGAATTTGCAAACAAAGGTTTCATCGTGTGTGCACATGTGTGTCTATATATCTATATGTATATATATAAAGTTCTCCCATCTTCCATAGAGCCAAAGAGAGATTCTCTAAAACAGAGAGGAGGCTATCATATAGCCAACAAGACCACAAGATATATTGCCCACCGACCAAGTTACAACTCTATCTCCCATTCAAGTTTGCATTTCAAAGATTGCAAGTCTGAAGATAATTTTTAAAACTCTTTCCATGAAGGTTTTGGGAGAAGCTAGTCGCTTGCTTAGTATACATATCAAATGTGAGAATTCAATTCTTGAGCTTTCTCAAGAGTCATACATTCACAAGTTCTTGAGCATTTCAATCTGCAAGGGGAGAAGGCATCGAGTACTCTCATGCTAGCATATTTGAAACTTGACAAGAATGATTCTCGTAAGTCTGATGCTGAGAAGGTCGAGATGGCTAAAATTTTGTATTCTTCAGCATTGGATACTCTCATGTATGGTACAATGGCTATGAGGACAAACATCGTATTTGCAATGGGAAAGGTGAGCCACTACATGGCTAACCCTGACCAAAACCATTGGGATGCAGTGAAACATATTCTTAGGTACTGAAAAGATATATCCAGCAAGTGCTTACATTTTGGAAACATTGATACATCCATGGTTGGATACATAGATGCAAATTATGTAGGGAATGTAAACAACAAGAAATATGTATTTAACTATATTTTCATATTTTGATGGAGGGGTTATTCCTTGATGATGATGTCTCGGGATTGTACCTCCTCTTCCACTATAGAGGTTAAATATGTTGCCGTGTCATTGACCAACAAGAAATTTGCACTTTCAGTAGGAGATCTAAACAAGGGGTGGTAGCAGATTCGAGTGTTGTATTGTGATAGTTAGAGTATCATTGCCTTGGGAAAAATCATGTGTTTCATTCCAAAACAAAACACATAAAGGAGGGGTATCACTTCATACGAGATGTGTTGGCAAATAAGCGGACCGAGCTTGTCAAGGTCTATACATTTGATAACCTTATGAATGCTCTTATGAAGAGCTTAACTGTGGAGCAATTTGCACAGAGCATAGAATTGATGGATGTTGGGTGAAGCCGTTGATATCCTTTACGGTAGTACATATCATTACATATATACATATCATTACATATACTAACTTCAAGCATAACCACTTACGACTACATTGGCCTTAAGTGGGAGGTTGAGGTAAAGGATCAACATGACCATAATGTCAACTACGTACCCATCATTCAAACCCGCTAATAACTCATTTTATACTATTGGGTAATAAAGAGAAATAAGCATTGAGTGAGGTTAATCTCACTCTGCAGCTCCACCAAACCTCTCTGCCGTTTCCTCTCTACACTCACTTCTCGCATGCACATCCGTGCACCTTTTACAAATTTCATATAAGAAACTATGCTTACATCATTGTGAACCATCACATCACGTGAACAAATGAAAATTATGATGTTGTGAACTTCAAAAAATACAACATTGTGTACCTTGTGTGTCGTCATAGGACAAATGTTTTCAATAACCTACAAAGAAACTAGTTGTTTGTACCTTGAAGAAGTAGCGATTGAAACATAAAGGGATCCTTGGAACAATGTTCTCTAAGGAAAAATAAAAAAATTTCATAATGCAAAAAACCTTGTCTAGCATCATATAAATTTTACTTTCGAACATACTTTCTAAACAGGTATGGAACATTATATATTGAATACCATCGTATGTTTTAAAGACAAAAAACTTCCCTTCAATTTCGAATCCTATCACCACAATAGTCGAGAAACCATAGTTTTTTGAACCGAGAACACACACAAGTATGTCCCCACGATTTTTGATACATCAGTGGGACTGCGAGAATCCGGGCAGATACCTTGACGAAGCCTTGGCTGCCTGGGATTTGGTAGCGCTGCATGCGGCTGACAGCTCCACTGCATGGAATCTCAACTGCACTACTTAATGGAGGCTTGTAGTATCTGCAGGGCGAGTTCCATGAGGAAGGCAGGTGCGCTTGAAGGTACTCTCTCTCTCTCTCTCTCTCTCTCTCTCTCTCTCTCATGCATACATAAAGAGCGATGGTGCGGCCCTTCCTTTCCCCCAACTGCGCTGGCCCTTTCCAATCGGACCCCTGCGTTGCCTCCTCGCATCTGCCCCCCGACAATGGGATTGCCTGCAGCTTATCGTAAAGCTTCTTCTCGCAAGCCAAGCAATGGCACATAGAGAGAGAGAGAGAGAGAGAGAGAGAGAGAGAGAGTCCCTGCAATCCAATTGCCTGCAGTCGAGTATTATGGTGAGCCCTTACCTATAAACCCTTGGCATCTTGGCAGAAATGAATTTATTTTGAAGTCTACCAGTATGTAGTAGCAGTTCGAAGTTTAAAGTCTTTCAACACGACGACAAACGGTATGGCCATGGGCACTAGAATCTTGGTAATTGTAGGTCATTTTTTAATGCATGTGCAAACCCATTCAAGAGCGAGTTGATGAGGTATAATAAGGATCGTGTTAAACAATGAGCATCATGTGGGGCCCTCCCAAGGCATCCTCAAGCTGCGTGTGAAAAAAGGAAATTAACAATGACCAGTAGTAAATAGAATAAATGAAAAGTCAAGTTGAAAATGAAAAGCCAAGGACATATCTCTCACATTTCAAACATTCCCGTTTTACCCTTCTCAATTTTCAATTAATAATTATCCCAATGTTTAGTCATTTTGACAATAAAGATCCTGACAATAAAGATCTGGCTTTGAGTGTATTAGACAAAACTATTCTCACAAATAGAGGCATTTGTGTCTAAAACTAATGAATGACTTTTATCTTGAGAGCCCACAATCCCATCTAAATTCCTAGCAATATCATCTTCTTTCGAAGAAAAATGAATTTTCCTGCAAGACTTGCCAAAAATTGTCTTTGGAGATGTGAGCAAGGTCAACAAGTATTTTGGGAATTCCAGAAAAAAATTCGAGCACTTTGGAAATTTTGCCCGAATATTGGGAGTTTCTAAAATGCAAGGGGCTAGCGCGATCTTCGCCCCAATCAAGTACTCAACAAGTCCATGTGTTTCCTTTTTGTGTGAGCCACAACAGCTAAAGCTATCCTACCCAGGTACACATCCAAGAGTAAAATCAAGTATGCATTTGTTTACAACACTTTCCCCACCACCTTGACACAAAAATTAAAACTTAAGGACTTGGAAGAAGGCGACTTCAAAGCAGATTCACATCCTTGTGGGAGTTCAAAGTAAAGATAGCTGAGACTCTTTGCGATCTCTTCACTGACCTAGCCATATTTAGCACTGATTTCCGCGGCTCACTTGCTTTTTCCACATCTTGCATAGAAGACACACAGTCAAGTCCTCCAAAATTGATGTTTTCAGGCTATTGTGCTGCAAAAATGAGGCACACATGCACATGCAGACATACATTGAACTCACAAAAAAATTAACATGACAATGCAGTAAGAGTTTCAGGCAATACTGCTATTCTTTGTCAATTTTCAAGACGATTACTCCACCTGCCATCATTATCCTTACAAAGAATGTCACAAAGGTGTGCTCATTATATTTACAAAAACCTCGTAGGACTGCTACATTAAGCAGCCCATTCTCTAAGACTAATGCCTAAGCTGATAATTTTTCCACAACCTTCAAATCAAAAATCTCAATCCAGTAGCCATCCGGGTCCTTGATAAATGCTAACCCCTTCATCTTGCCTGTAAGACCCCAGTTACAGAACACAGTGAAGGCTCACTTTGGCATTTTAAAACAAACAGTTGAAAAGAGAATCATGAAGCTTTTGAATGAAGGACCCATTTACAAACTGGAAGGAAGTCATGAGGGACCCATTTACAAACTAGGAAAAACATTTTATGACAAAAAGTGAGAAGGAAGCCATGAGCCCCTTAATGAAGGGGACCCATTTATAATTATGAACAGGCATTCAAAATTTGTACGCCTTTCTCCTTCTACTCTATGGCATGCTTTTAACATGCCAAAAAACCCAATCAGAACAATCAGTATATGAATCGCTTGAGAGTGCAAAGATATAATCTATACCGTGACTAGCACAGAACAAAGAATCCTGCTTGATTTTTAACGACATAATAGAGAGAAGTTGTACACAAACATGTGCAAGGCTTCAAACAAATTAAATGACTAAGAAGTGATCTACTAACTCAAGTTTTTGGCCAAGGTTATGGCAATCACAACCAAGGGCATCCCAAGGGGTCCATGGTCCCTGTGGTCTACTACGAAAAATTTTGATTATAAAGCCCCACTTACAGACCGTGCTTGTATCCACTTTGCTGACCATTACAAGAGTTCTTCTTACTACAAGCTGGGGCATTACCCCCAAAGAGATCAGAGTCGAGTGTCTGCCCATCAACCTAAGCGATTAGAACGGAGTATCGGAATCATGCTCCATTAGCCAGCTCATGTCCCTGTATACTCTTTCCCCAGTGATACTTTCCTCCCTTTTCATACGGAGTGTAGGGGCTTGTGTGCATGCATTGAAGATGATGTCCCGTACAGAAATTCATATTTGCTGCATAAAATGAGCACATATGCAAGGTCTCACCGTAAGACAAAGGTCTTGGAAGTGTATGTTTCCGAGTCAGGTGTAAAGGGCAAACTTGATTGATCTTCTTCTTCTTCTTCTTCTTCTTCTTCTTCTCATATATGGGCAGAGGAGATAGCCGACACTTTGCTATGGTCTTAAGAAAGCCTAGACATAACGTATACGAGGGCAGAGGAGATAGCACACTATGCTATAATCTTAAAAATACCTAGACATAATGTATGTGAGGGCAGAGGAGATGCTCAGCCTAAGCCTTTGAGCTAAGCCTGTCTTGAGTGCAGAGGTAATACTCCACCGTAATTTTCAGCCGATGGCTGCGTTTGATAAAGGCAGCCTACAAATAGCCTCTTCAAGCTGCTGCTAATATTGGAATCGAAGTCTTGCAAAGGTCGAATCGTGATTGATATAGGCATTTGGGATTTTGGACCAGAGAGATATCCACTGCACAGGCTAGTGTAAACAAACAAAAGTAGAGGGTTTGGTCAAAAACCACTTGGCAGACCAATACCACTAGTTTTGATCCACAAGCAGAGAGTGGTTGATTTTCAGCTTGGATATTCACTAATGAAGCAGATACGTCAGCATTCTACCGCCCCTCAGTTTACTAAAGATAAGTTAATGTAAAGCCTAGAAAGCCATTATGACAATCAGTTACCATCATCAGGTTTCTTTATAAATTCGACACCCAGCTTCTCAAACCTCTCGCATGCTTTACATGTATCATCTACAGTTATTCCAATGTGCCCTGTATCCAGAAATATGAAAAACTATTAAAGGATTATCTTGCCAAAAGCTCTTCGTGTGTACCTTGAACAGAACACAAAAATATACCATAGCCTCGAGGCTCGCTATTTCCATTGTGATAACCTTTAAACTCGGGATCTGATTCTGTACCCCAATTGCTGTTTCAAGCAGATCATAAACCTTACTAAAATGTGAAACTTCTACTGCAATAGATCGATTTCACTACATCCTCAAAGAAGAGTGAGAGCAATTAACTGGGTCAATTCCAAAGTAGCCTTGCACTTGAAAGCCCACACAGCTCGCTCAACCGGGTCATCTGGAGCAGCATCTACATTCTGATTAAAGTTCTCACATTAGTTCTATAAACAAGCATGTCTCTGCATGCAAGAGACAACGGTCACTTGAAAACATCTTGCACAATGTTTTGACAATAACCTTTACCTCATACCCAAGAAAATACAAACTGAACTTCATTTCTGGATAATCGAATCTCTTTAACAACCTGCAGGTACAAAGAGTGAAATAATCTCGACTACAAGTACAATATAACCTGAAGATCGGTTGCACAGCCCACTTTTTAATTTCTTACTTCATTCCCAAAACACGGGAGTAAAAGTCTAGGCTGACTTTCGGATCTTTAATGCGATACATCTGCAATAACAACATATCCATGAGTGGCAAAACCCACAATTCATACTGCAGAATTTGATGCACAAACATCCTGCCTGTCACAAATAACAAACAGAAGACTAAGAAAAGGAAGCGATAGCTGTAAAAAGCACCTCAGTTCATGGTTTCAAGCAGAAAATAAGTAATTGAAGGTTCTCTAAGAGGCCCAGAATCTGATTTCCTTACTGTTTGTTGCAAGAAGTAGCCTTTCGTTGCCTCATCTGCTGACTCACAAAGGCCTGGATTATTTGCTGGGGCTTCCCTCACAGTGCTTGCCATGACACAGGTGGATCTTAGATTGTATCGACCCTATACAAACAAGAAAAAGTATCAGGGACAAGGCTCATTTATAATAGGATAAGCCCTGCCCAAATGCCCCACCCTAACAATCTAGCACAAAGCAACTATCTAACACTATACAAACAAGAGAAAGTATCAGGGAAGCACAAACTTGGTGTATCCGAGACTACCGCCAAATCACGGGCTCCAGACTACAATAATTTGCTCTTAAGCAAATCTTCAAAGACTAATGTGATGTATACCTTGATCAATACACAAACATTCCCCAATTAACCTTTGAAGCAGAGTGGTAGTCGCCCATAAAACTATCAATCAGCTACATCATGCATAATGTCCGCTGAATTATTATAACCACAAACATCTAGACTCATTTCATCAGTACCCAAATTTTGTGCAGTAGTGAGAGCAAGTTTAATGATCAACCTAGAGAAAATGTCCCTGGCTTTGTCGACATCTAACTCACCCCTATATGTTGTTATTTTCGTAACACAGTCATAATAGCTAATCACATCATTCAAGAGGAACTTACATATCCCTTCCGTGTTTTTTGTTCTTGAAACATGACCTTCAACCTGGTTGGTCAAGTCCTCTCGTGCAAGCACTATGTATCTCATTTGCCATAATCCCAATGGCATTGTAACCAGACCTACTACCCACTTATAGTGCATGACCAATGGGTAATTAGGGCGCATCCCGTCACGATGATGTACATTTGAATACATTTGACAGGTTTCACAAGACCTCACAAAGTGAGATACATCTTTATACATACCTTTCAACCAATACCTCTCTGTCATTTTAGTGACAGTAGTCCATACACCTATGTGTCCACCATTAAGACTCTCATGAAACTTTTCATAAGCTTATTTTGAGTGTCCTTATCATTCACAACTCTCAACAGCATCCCATTTCTTTGTTTTGGATGCTTCCATAAGTATCCATCTTTCAAAACGTACCAAACACTGACTTTTGCCTAAACAAGGTAAGGTTCACTTCTTCCAACCATGACAAGATATTATCAGTGTCATAAAATTTAATATCTAATATCTAACCAACCCAAATGATTTTCTCATATTAAATTGATCACTTAATGTGGGAGAATAAACGGGAAAAGTGTTAAGATATAGACATGTGCTTATAGATCTATCTCAACACGGGGCCAATGGTAAAGGGGTCCAAATGAGAGATGGTCTATCAAAGAGTAAGGCTAACAAATGGAGCATAAGACCTTAGGGTTAGCTTCATTGAAGACCTCCAATAATGTGTGTAAAAGGCCTTTGACCTTAGGTAAGCTAGGGCTGAGCTTGAGGCGCGGGAACTCGACCCAGCTCGAGGTGCTTGTCCTCCTTGTCATGCTTGATGACTAAGTTGCTTGAGGTGCTTGATGATTGAGGTGCTTGAAGTGCTTAATTATTGAGATGCTTGAGGTGCTTGACATGCTTGAGATGCTAGGGTTGCACTTGAGGTGAGAACCCAGCCCAAGCTTAAAGTGCTTATGAGCCAAGCTTGTGGTGGGAACTGGGCCTATGCATGAGGGGCTTGAGGTGTCAAAAAGTTAAAGATTCAATCCCTACAAGGAGGGGGCGAGCCCTACATGAGGGGGGATGAGAGAGAACACCCACACACTCACACAAGGCATGCATGGTACAAAGAAAGCAAAAGGGACACTTGTCAAGTTCCTCCTCATGTTGCCCTCATGGTGTGCCTGAAGCCTATTGGTTGGCCACCCAAGGGGTCCAATAATAATTTAGGATATTTAAATAAATGATTTAACATTTATCTAGCCCTCTCTCTCAAAGGGGAAAGGGGGACACTTGTCTCAAGGCTACCCTTGCTGCTTGCATCGCCTCCTGCTTGTGATTGGCTAGTAGGCCTGGAGGGGTCCAATGAGCTTCAAGCATGAGCTACAAGGGGGGGTCGACCCAAGCAAGCTAGGGGGTTGCTTAGGGGGTATACTCACCCACACACACTCACAAACACTCTCATTGTGTGCTATGCAAAGTGCAAGAGCTCCCTCTCCTTCTCCAAGCAAGTAGAGGTTGAGAGCCTACACCAACACTCTTGGATATGGAGTGCAAATCCAACCAAGAGCCATGCTTCAATGCTTAAGCTTGCCATCTCCTTCTTCTTCATTACTATGCTATTATGTATGCTAGCAACAAGAGCTATGATAAGTGAGGAACTAATTCTTTCTCCTACGAAATGTTTCTTCTTCCTCTTCCCTACCCTCATTCCTTGCTAGCTCTCTCCACCTTCGAAGGTGTTTGAGGTCTTGGGACTGAGGCTTGGGATAGTTAAAGCTTTCTTCAAGTTTATGTTATGTTTGTGATACATGAAGCTTTCCATCTTCATTGCATCACCTAGGTCACAAGGAACACAAAGATTGTATTGTAACAAGTCTCTCTTAATGGGAGAAATCATAATACAAATGCCTATTGAAGGGGGGACCGGCTCCACATAAATCCGGTCCTCAACTGTTGTCATGTTCTCTAAATTCTCTCTCTTGCAAAAGTATTGTTCATGCCAAGTTAACTAATTGCTATGATTATGTTGCTATCTTCAATTATGTTCACCCGCTATGCTCACAAAGTCATTTCTCAAAAGTACTCTCATTAATTTCCGCTACTCTCAAATTAAATAGGCCAATTTCATTACAATCACAATCATTAATATGATTTTCCACATACTTGCGGCACCCCCTCGAGTCCAGAGCCACATCTATATCCTTTGATTGGCACATCGTCAAGAAAGGGCAGGCATTGTAGTTTGAGGTATGAAGTCACGTTGGACTTTATTCATACTATTCATCTTATGCGCAATCGAATTAGTTGCTCCCGAGGTGAGGTGTACATCCTTACCAAACCCAAAGGTGTCCTCATGGTAGTCAAGTCAAGGCTTTCCATTGCTAGTTGGAATTGATCATACCCTGAGTACAAATCCCCTATAGAATATATTGCCCTTCCTGCAAATGCCTCTGCAAACTCATCTACAATTGTCCCTGTACCCACTTTTATGATTGTCACCTTATTCACAGGTTGCATATCCTGGATAAAGCATAAAGAACCTTTTTTTTTTTGGAACTGTGAATTACCTATTTAAATATGGAGCACAAGAAGGCTCCAAAATACCCATCTTTTCATTAAGCAACTCAATGTGTTTTTGTAAATGAGCCTTTGGAATTGAAATAGGCCGCAAGATCCAAGGTACATGAGGGATAGTGAAGATCATCATAGGAGCAACAATGGAAGGATGAACATAACCTATCTCCGGCGGCTCAAATGCAAAAAAGCCTTCCCATGTTTGGCAAGCATATTATTTCAACCTCTGTCAAGCTATCCTCGCAACCAACCTTTAACTCCTTCAAAGAATCCTTCATAAACTTGTGCCCAATCTTGCTCGGGTCACAAAGACTAAATTGCTAAGCAGCTTGCTCCATCTTATCTATGCAGTCTTTCAATAGAAGTAGTGCTAATGGTTTCACTTTCTTTGCTACAGACTTATACTTAGTCTCCACTCTCACTTCAACACCATGAGAATTTTTGAAATCCTCAATGACTTTGTACATTTCTATAGAGCATACTTTCACAACTTCATTTCCAACACACAAATTGCAATCCACTATTAGCAAATTGGACGTAGCTAAGTAGATAATTGAGTAGTTTACTTAATGGAGAGAGATAATTTTCACACATGAGAGATTATAGAGTAGAGAGAGAGAGAGAGAGAGAGAGAGAGAGAGAGAGAGCACATGATATACGTGGTTCACCCAATGTGGGTTACGTCCACGGAAAAGCAACCACTCTATGGCTTTAGTACTTCAAAAAAAGAAGTAGATTACAAAGAGATTATACCCTTTTGGAACTCACGTCTTGCTTTACTCTCACCACCTCACATCAACTTCACAATGCACCACAATGCATCATAATCATTTTTGTATGTAGAAGAGGCCTCCTTTTATATTCCAAAAGGATTGCCCTCTCTCATGAGAGGCAGTCTTATGTAGCCGCCCTTGTGTAGACAAGTCCAAATCGGACTCTCCAATCCACCCATGTGTGGCCGCCCTTGAGAAGACAAGTCCGCCTTTGAAATCGACCACCGACCCATCGGCCATTGGCTTCCGACAACCGGCCAACAGCCGAACGACCTACCATTTTTCGACCACTTTTCAGCCGCCATTCAACCATAATATTCTGGCAAAAAGGGAATATTTCGGACTGGCCGTGAAAGTTTCGATTTTTGGCAAGGGATGTTTCTTCATGCACGATGGCATTTCCTCATAATGGGGGCCTTAAAATATGCGTTTTTAATACAAAAAATTACAAGGGATAAATCAGGGTCCATACTTAACAATCTCCCACTTGGAGACTAATCTCCACACCAAATCTATGACTGTTTTCTATCCTGGCTTCTTATCCTTGAATGCCAATTGAAGATGAGCAAAAGCTCAATTTCTCCTTGTTGACCAACTTTGTAAACATGTCTGCAGGATTTTCACTTGTATGCACCTTTCCTAGCTTTAACGCCTCTTCCAAAAGAGTGTGTACGAAGTGATATCTCACCTCAATATGCTTTGTCCTTGAGTGAAGGTTGAGTTCTTTGCAAGATGGATAGCACTTTGGCTATCATTGTACAAGACACAATTGTCTTGTTTGAATCCAAGCTCTTCTAAGAATCTATGAAGCCACATAATTTCTTTGTTTGCCTTTGTCATTGCTACATACTCTGCTTCCGTGGTAGAAAGTGAGACCACTTTCTGCAGCTTTGAAGCCCAGCTTACTGATGTGCCTCCAACCGTGAATACATAGCCAGTAGTGCTCCTTCGAGTATCTTTGTCACCTGCCATATCTACATCAGCATACCCTTCCAAAAAAATATCAGTTCCTCCAAAATTCAAAGCATTTGTTGTTGCCCCTTTCAGTTACCTAAGTATCCATTTCACAGCTTGCTAGTGCTCTTTACATGGTTTTCCATGAACCTACTTACAACTCCCACTGCATGTGCAATGTCTAGCCTTGTCCAGACCATAGCATACATAAGAGAGCCTACCGTTGCAGCATATGGAACTTTAGACATATAGGCTATCTCCTCTTGTGTCTTTGGACACATATCCTTGGTTAGTTTAAAGTGACCAGCCGAAGGTGTAGAAACCATTTTTGCATTTTGCATTGCAAACCTTTCTAGTATCTTCTTGATGTAATCCTCTTGAGATAGCTTTATTGTCTTCTTCATTCTAACCCTTGATATCTTCATACCAAGTATCCTCTTTGCAGCACCTAAATCATTTAAAAAGATTTAGATAGCTCCTCTTTTAGGTCTTTGATGTCCTGCATGTTAGCACTTGCAATCAGCATGTTATCAACATACAACATTAGGATGATGAACTTCCCATCTCCCAAATTCTTCATATAGACGCAATGATCTGAGTTGCATCTTCTTAATCCATGATCCAACATCCATCGATCGAACTTCAAGTACCATTCTCTTGATGCTTGCTTTAAACCATACAAGCTATTCTTTAATCTGAAAACCATTTTCTCCTTACCTTTTACTTCATACCCCTTTATCTAAAGCATGTAAATTTCCTCCTCTAAGGCACCGTGATGGAATGTCGTATTTACATCCATTTACTCAAAATATTTCATTGAAGTCAATACCTTTCTTTTTAGAAAACCCTTTTACCACAAGCCTGGACTTGTACCTTTTCTTCCCACCTTCTTCTTCCTTCATACACCCATTTGTTCTACAGTGCCCGCTTACCTTTAGGCAACTCAACCAACTCCCATGTTTGGTTGCCATGTAATGAGTCCATCTCCACTTGCATGCTCTTTATCCATTCTTCTTTGGATTCGTGTTGTATAGCTTCCTCATATGATTCCGACTCTCCAAAATCTGAGATCAAGAGATGGTTGAAGGAAGGAATAAACCTTTCTGGAGGTCTACTTGCTCTTGTAGATCTTCGGGGAATAGGTTGAGGCTCCTCATTTGGTTGACGTTGTTGTACGTTGTCATGTAATGAGTCCATCTCCACTTGCATGCTCTTTATCCATTCTTCTTTGGATTCGTGTTGTATAGCTTCCTCATATAATTCCGACTCTCCAAAATCTGAGATCAAGAGATGGTTGAAGGAAGGAATAAACCTTTCTGGAGGTCTACTTGCTCTTGTAGATCTTCGGGGAATAGGTTGAGGCTCCTCATTTGGTTGACGTTGTTGTACGTTGTCACCGTTTGCACTCCTTGAGTCTTCACCGTCCTTAAGCTCCATGTACTCATCACCTATTTCTTTTGTTTGTTTTCTTTCCAAGTAATCTTTGTACATATTTTGTTCATATGAAAAATATATCACTACTTCTAAATATTTACTCGGGGGGTTCACTATGTGTAAAACTACCATATCACGTACGTTCAAGACATGTTTGTAAAACCCCTTATCTATAAATTTTGTTGGGAATATAATGTACCATTTTCTTTTAAAATCTGTAAGTTTTTTTCAAATTTGAAAAAATAATATCTTTCTGTATATATATTTTTGTAAGTTTCAAGAACTTTAAATACCCTTCTGTTGAACTCACGTGATAGGTTACATTTTTCTTAGGTGACCTCCCCGGGAATATTTATCATCTTCTGGATTCCATGGGCGATACCCAAAGTCACCTTGTCCCATAGCCAATGAAGAAACACTTTTTGGACTTTGCATCCAGCTTTGACCTTAGGCTTCTATATATGTGCATGAAAGCCTCACACCCAAACACTTTGAGAAATGAATAATTCACCGGTTTACCGGTCCATGCCTCCTCTTGAACTCCCCCATCCAATGCCGTTGAGGGTGAGCGGTTGATTAAGTACATAGACGTGGCATGCATGTAGCCGCATGCTTTGTGCTCGCTCCATGATTGTCCTGTTCATCCTTTCGAAATCCCATTTTGTTGAGGTGTCCTTGGGGTTGTCTTTTGCCTTCGAATGCCATTGCTAGCACAAAAGCTTTCAAAAGCTTGGCTGCAATATTCACCTCCATTGTCGGATCTGAGACATTTAACCTTGGTACCTGCTTCATTATCCACAAACGCTTTCCACCTTTGAAATATGGAAAACACATCGTATTTATTCTTCATTACATAAACCCATGTTTTCTTAGTTGCATTGTCTATGAATGGTACATAGTACAATGAGCCACCAAGTGATGGTGTACTTGCAGGATCCCAAACATCAGAATGAACCAACTCAAGTTCTTTATTTTTTCTTTCATTTCTTGATTTTTAAAATTTTACCCTCTTTTGTTTACCGTAAACACAATCTTCACAGAACTTTAATTCCACGTCTTTCAAACCTGGTAGAAGCTTCTTTGACTGAAGGATTACATTCCTTTAGCACTCATATGCTCAAGCCGATAGGGCCACACCGCACTGTCAACTTCTGTAGCTATTGCACAAGTTGAAGATTATGTACTGATAGTACATAAGTAAAGTGTATCAATCTTTCTCCTTTCTCAACCACCAAAGATCCCTTTGAGATCTTCCACCGTTTGTTTCCGAATGCAATGTTGTGACCTTCATCGTCCAATTGTTGTGGCCTGTAGAGAATAAATTCTTGCAAAGAGAAGGAACATGCCTAACATCTTTAAGCTTCCATTCATTTTCGTTAGTAGTTTTGACACAAATTGTACCTTTGCCGACAATTTCACAAGCTTCATCATCTCCCAAGTATACATACCCAAAATTACCTTTGGTGTAATCTTGGAAATGATGCTTGTGCGGTGTCGCATGGAATGAAGCCCCAAAATCTATTATGCAGGAATTAGACACATTGTCTAATGAGAGAATTAGAGCATCTTTCTCTACTTTACCTGCCACATTGGCCTCCAATGTTCGCTATTGTCCTCCCTAAGACTCTGACTCCTTCTTCTTCTTAGACCAACAATCCTTCTTGACATGGTCCTTCTTGCTATATTTCCAACATTCAAGAGCTGACTTTGTGCGTGACTTGCTCCGCCTTAAGCGATCACGACCCTTTTGGTTTTTGAACCTCTCCTTAGGCCTTCCTCTTGTTTCCACTGACAACGCAACACTTGATGATTTTCCTGTGCTTCTTCGTCGCATTTCGTCACTTAGGAGAACACCCACAACATCATCAAAACTTAAGAGTATTTGTGCCAGAAATGGAATTGCTTACAGCCATCACAAGGCTGTCCCAACTATTCGAAAGAGACTATAATATAAGGAGAGCTCGCACTTCATCATCGAAATTGATTTTCACCAACTGTTCTGCAACTGAACCATTCTCTGCTATCTTTAGATTGAACAAGCGCTTCATGAAAAATACCTTATTGGATATCGATGGTTTCTCGTAGAGGCCATTAAGTGACTTCATCAAGTCCTCTGTTGTCTTCATCTTTGAAACGTTGAAGGCCACCATTGATGCCAAGCTTAACTAGATTGTTCCTAATGCCTTTTGGTCAAGGACAATCCATGCTTCATATGTCATTGTTGCGGGCTTCTCAAGACTGCCTAGTGGCAAATAAGGGTCCTTCTAATAGAGATAGTCTTCAATCTGTATCTTCCAATGTTGGTAGTTTTTGTCGTTGAACTTCTCAATCTTGAGCTTTCCTTCCTCCGCCATTACTCCCACTCAGTTCAAGGAATCCTTTCCTTGAGATACTTTAGCTACGAGCAAACCTTGCTCACAATCCACTGTTAGGATATTGGACATGTAACATTTAATGGTCTAGTAACTTGTGTGTAGCGGAAAATAACATAGACATAGTGAGCATTTCATTAGACTAGATTTCTAATGAGCATATCAAGAGTGCTTGGATGGAGAAAGCAACAAAACAATAACACCTAGTTAGATAGGCATCAACAATACTTCAAAAAGAGAGAGAAATTAAGCTATTGATAACAGTTGAGGACCGGATTTACATGGATCCGGTCCCCCCTCCAAAAGGATTTGTATTATAGGTTCCCCCACCAAGGGAGACATTTTACAATACAATACTTTGTGTTTGTTCAATAACTTGCTGGTGGAATGAATACGGAAGCTACAAGCACCAAGCTCACACTTATAAAACATAACATCAATTCCCTCACCGTCTCAGACCCAAGACCTCACACACCTTCAAAGATGGTGAGAGCTAGCGGGGTATGAGAGTAGATTGAGAGGAAGAAGGGGTATTCTTACGAGAAAGAAGTATATCTCCTCACATAGTCACTCATAATAGCTTAGCATAGCTTAGTAATTAGCATGGTAGAGGAGATGAGCATGCATTGGAGCTTGGATCTTGGTTGGATTTGCATCACAAGGCCAAGAGTTGTTGGTGTAGGCCTCCCTTCTCACAAGCTTGGAGTAGATGATGAGCTTTCCATGAAATCTTGAGAAGGAGAGAGAGTCTTCTTTGCTTCACACATGAGATTGTGTGAGTGTGTGTGCGATAATGCCTTGCCAAAATCAGCCCTCTCTCTCTCTCTTGGTCGACCCCTCTTGATTTTTACTCATGTTGGCATCCCATTGGACCCTGCAAAGCTTAGCCAATGATAATTAAGAACCATAAGTGATAGCCTTGTGACATGTGTCCCCCTTTCCCCCTTTGTGAGAGCTTTAGGTATTTAATTAATGCAATTAAACTCTCATTGGACCCCTTGGGAGACTATTAAATAGTCTTCTAGAGAGCTTAATTTCTATTGGTTTCTTTTATCAAGTGTTTTTTGAATTAAACTAAATGTACTCTAGCCTAATTCTCATTGGTCCACCTCTATGGCCATCCAATAGGATTTGAATGCACCTTGGGGGCAACTGGGCCAGGGAGCTGACAGGTGTCTTCTATTCCCTTTGTGTATGGGTAGTTTGCTAGATTGTGTGTGTGTGTTTCTCTCTTATCCCCTACAAGTAAGGCTTGCCCCCTCCTATCTAGGGATATGTGAAGACTTTATGGTCTTCACATAAGAATCCAATTTTACCTAGAGTTTGACCATTGAACCTAATCTTTGAATTTTGGAACCTTAGCATTTTGGAAGTGTTAATGGGATGAACCTTAGGGTCTTTGAAGCCCATTGTTTCACATTTCTCTTTTTCAGATGCCCCCCCCTTTGGATCCTATTTTCCCTCCTTTGGATCCTTACTATGACCGGTCTACCAGCTTAACCAATATTCTAGCTTTTTCTCCCCTGGTACTTCCCCATATTAAATGATCAGTTTAACATGAGAAAATCATTTAGGAGAACTAGATATTACTTATTATGACATTACCTCTCTCTTGAAATCATAGTCGTCCTGGACTGTGGGGTAGAGAAGATAAAGCCTATTCATTAGTCCCTTTTCTAGCGGGTAGAGGATCCCTATCTTACCCTATGACATCGTTCCAGAATGGATGACTAATCCATTTGGTGCTTGAGAGCCTAAGCTTTAGTCCTATCAATCTTCCATAAGTAAAGTGACAAGCTCGACTTGGTGTTTGCAAGACGTCTCTCCGCAAACTTGATCCTAAGCATGCATACTACTTAACATTTGTGCACAATTATAAGGAAAAAAGAGTCTTATAAGACAAAAACTTTGTTTTTTTTAAACATTTGTACATTTGCTTACTCTAGGGAAGCATTGTAAGCATTGACAAGGTTTAGGTTATCCTTGAATTGTATGTCTTGCATCCAACTAGCATCTTCAAAAGGATAGTTCTTAAACATAATAAGATAGCATTGGATAATCTTACCGCCTCTCAATACTTTGTCTTCGTGTCGGAGACTGGACTCGGGATGCAGTACCTCTTCTTGGTGCTCAACTTTGGTGGATCTTCAATAGTTGGTTCTTAAGGTGGCTCTCTTTTGTAAGGCTTGAGTAGGCTCACATGAAAAGCGTTGTGTATGAGCCAATGACTGGGAAACTTGAGTTGATAGGCCATCTCATTGATTGGTCTAAGAAACTGGAAGGGACCATAGTACCATTTTGCTAATTTAGCATAGTAATTTTGGTGTCCCGTAGCATTCTTGCCCGTCGTGTGCCTTAATCGAGCCTTGGGAAATTTAAGCAAGACCCAATCATTTTCTTTAAAGGCTTGGATCTTCTGTGCTTATCAACAACAGCCTTTTGCCTTTGCTGTGAGATAGAGATAGCATCCTTAATCTTTTGGAAAGATTCTTGTAGGTCTCGGCTATACCTTCCCGTGTACCTTAAGTAGTAGGGGACTTTTGAATCTTCCCTCAATTACCTCGAAAGGTGCTTTTTTTGTGGAGGTATGTACAATATTATTGTAGGCATACTCTACTAAGGGTAAGTACTTCTCCCATTGGGATCTTTGATCTACTTCCATTACGTAGATTTTTAGTAGATCAAGAATTGTTAGGTTAGCTATTTCACTTTGGCCATCCGTTTGTGCGTGATAGGCTAAAGAGAAGTTTAGCCTTATCCCTAAATTCTCAAAGAGACCCTTCCAAACATTACTGGTCATTCTTGGATCTCTATCTGACACTATGGACATTGGCAAACCTTGGAGCAAAAAATAGCTCCAAGGCAATCACCACAAGCGTCACATTGGACCTCGAATGGCTTTGAGAGATCCAACAGTGTAAGCACAGGTTGAGAGATAAGCTTTTCTTGAAGTTTTTTGAAAGCATTGTTCTCCTTGATAGACCATGTATACCCAACGTTTCTCTTTGTTAGGTCATGTAATGGTCTCGCGATTTGTGAGAACTTTTCTATGAAGCGTCTACAGTATGCACACATACCTATAAAGCTTCTTAGCTCATGTGCAGTCCTTGGATTAGGCCATCCTTTTATTACCTCTAGCTTTGATGGATCCATTTGGATGCCATCTTGAGAGATAATGTGACCTAGATACTAAATTTCTTGTAAGAAAAACTCACTTTTCTTTCGATTAATATAGAGTTTATTCTCTCGTAGGACTTGAAATATTACCTGGAGGTGTTGCTTGTGTTTGTCTAATGAATTAGAGTAGATGATGATATCATCAAAGAACACTCCAGTAAAGATTTGGTGAGGCCTGAATAGCTTCTCCATCAAGTGGTTGGATGTGGCTGGTGCATTGGTCAAGCCAAAAGGCATGACAATGTATTCGTAAAGACCAAACGTAGTGCGAAATGCGATCTTTACAATGTATTCGTAAAGACCAAACGTAGTGCGAAATGCGATCTTTACAATGTTTTGATCAACTATCTTTATTTGATGGTAGCCACTTTTTAGGTCAAACCTACTGAAGTAGTTCGACCCTTGCAGCTTATCAAATAAGTCTTCTACTCGGGGAACGGGAAACCTATTCTTGATAGTGATCCTACTTAGTGCTCTATAGTCCACACACATATGGTATGTGCCGTCTTTCTTTTGCACTAATAGCACGGTGAACAAAATGGAGATGAGCTAGGCCTAACCATGCCCTTCTCAACTAACTCATGCACTTACTGCATAATCTCCTCTTTGTTGAGCTTGAGAAACTCTATAAGGAGGTTTATTAGGCGGTGAACTTCCTGGAAGAAGTTCAATTGCATGGTCATCATTGCATTGTTTAGGAGGTACTTCACAAGGGATGTCATCAATAAAAACATCTTGAAATCCCTTGAGAAAATTGGATAACTCTAATTCCTTGTGATTATTTATATTTTCTTTTGCTAAAGCATTAGGTTCATTTTGAGAACCTTTAGCAAAAATCATGTACACAAAAATAGAGCTCTTTATTGACTTATTGAAAGCTTGTGTATGTACAATGGGTATGGTCTTACCCAACTCTTTGGCATCTATGTACATATCTTTTTCCCTGAACCTAAAAGTAGATTTTCCTTTCAGGGAATTCAACATTGGCAGCCATGCGATCAAACCATGGTGCCCCTAGGATTACATGCTCGTGCTTGAGAGGAGAGATAAAGAAGTCCTCTTTGTCCACATAGCTTTGGACATGGAGCCTCAATTTTCCAATTAAGGGAGTGACTGAAGCTTCTTGTCCCTTGAAAGCACCATCGACGGGTAGGACATCTCCCATCTCATAAGCTTGGATGCCTAGCTCGGTGGCCAACTCTGTAAATATGAAATTGTGAGTAGAACCAGGGTCAAAGAGAATAAAAGCATCATGTTCTCTTACCTTTTCCCAAGAATGGCATAGAGGAGTTCCTTTTGTGGTGAGCATCCTCTTCTTGCATTTTGACCAAGGTAGTTCTAGGAGGCTCAGATTTCCTATGGCCTCTTCTTTTTGATGGTTCGAAAGTTACACCGTCACTTTCTTCAAAAGATGAAGAATTTGAGGAGGATGGAGAAGAGGGTGACCTCTTTCTTGCCTTTTTCTTCTCTTGTTCCTCCTTGTGTGCACCATCAATTTATTCATAAGAGGACGAGGATAAAGAAGATGGAGATGAGGGTGACCTCTTTCTCGCCTTTTTCTTCTCTTGTTTTATGTCATCCCTCTTTGAATTATGGTGTGGAGAAGTGTGCGATGGTCTTCTCCATTTAGGGGGTGATGGAGAGCGTTTTGCCCACCGTCTTCGTGGAGCCATCTCAGTCGAGGTGGCAAGAGACTCACTTCTTTCTTTTTCTTTTGGTGGGGGCTCTTGAGTTCTCCTTTGGGAACGAGATACATCGTCAAGTAGTAGATTTTTGAGCCCTTCATACTGATCCTATTCTTCTTCCCAAATCGGAGAGAGACCTCTTTTAGAAGTCTCACAAGGAGGCTTCCTAGGTACTCTCTCTTCTTGGTGGGCAGTTTGGAGAATCCCATGAGCACGTAGCTGCCGTTGCACTTCACTTTGGAGGGATCGATTGACCATAGCTTGTTGAAGCCTAGAAACAAGGTAGTTAACAAGCATAGGGGTATCATTAGTAGCCTGTTCATTAGCAAAATCAAAGCTATCAACATTAATTTCACTCTCTTTACTATTGTCCAGCCATTCTAACAACTTTTAGGTGTAATTTTGTTTTTAGGTGTACTTTGGCACTTCAAGCCCTAGTTGCTACTCCTCTTTACCCCTTTAGAAAAGCACTCAAGCTCCTGTACCCGTGGCTCGAATATCATTAATTGCAAGAAATAGAAGAGGGGGTCTTTCAACACCAAAACACTACCGGCTCCAACACTGGTTAAGCCGTAGGCAAGCCCCGTAGGACTCCACTATTAAGACCATAGCTCTCGACGGTGATGCCCCGTTATCTGCACGAAGCAGGCGCACTGCAAGGCTGAAAAATCCCTATTCTACTTACTCAATTGCAATTAATAATGCCAACCATTTATAGTTAGCTTGAGAGCCTCTCTTCTTGAGAAAGAAAAGAAAAACCTTGTCCAATGTAACATTTAATGGTCTAGTAACTTGTGTGTAGGGGAAAATAACATAGACATAGTGAGCATTTCATTAGAATTGATTCCTAATGAGCATAGCAAGAGTGCTTGAATGGAGATAGCACCAAAAGCATAACACCTAGTTAGATAGGCATGAACAATACTTCAAAAAGAGAGAGAAATTAAGCTATTGACAACAGTTGAGGACCGGATTTACATGGAGCCGGTCCCCCCTCCAAAAGGATTTGTATTATAGGTTTCCCCCACCAAGGGAGACATTTTACAATACAATACTTTGTGTTTGTTCAATAACTTGCTGGTGGAATGAATATGGAAGCTACAAGCACCAAGCTCACACTTATAAAACATAACATCAATTCCCTCACCGTCTCAGACCCAAGACCTCACACACCTTCAAAGATGGTGAGAGCTAGCGGGGTATGAGAGTAGATTGAGAGGAAGAAGGGGTATTCTTACGAGAAAGAAGTATATCTCCTCACATAATCACTCATACTAGCTTAGCATAGATTAGTAATTAGCATGGTAGAGGAGATGAGCATGCATTGGAGCTTGGATCTTGGTTGGATTTGCATCACAAGGCCAAGAGTTGTTGGTGTAGGCCTCCCTTCTCACAAGCTTGGAGTAGATGATGAGCTTTCCATGAAAGCTTGAGAAGGAGAGAGAGTCTTCTTTGCTTCACACATGCGATTGTGTGAGTGTGTATGTGATAATGCCTTGCCAAAATCAGGCCTCTCTCTCTCTCTCTCTCTCTCTCTCTCTCTCTCTCTCTCTCTCTCTCTCTTGGTCGACCCCTCTTGATTTTTACTCATGGTCGCATCCCATTGGACCCTGCAAAGCTTAGCCAATGGTAATTAAGAAGCATAAGTGATAGCCTTGTGACATGTGTCCCCCTTTCCCGCTTTGTGAGAGCTGTCGGGATTTAATTAATGCAATTAAACTCTCATTGGACCCCTTAATCTTTTGGCAAATAGGAATCACGCAAGCCATTGGGCTGTTGAATGCTCATTGGACCCCTTGGGAGACTGTCCAATAATCTTGTAGAGAGCTTAATTTCTATTGGTTCTTTTATCAAGTGGTTTTAAATGAATTAAACTAAATGTACTCTAACCTAATTCTCATTGGTCCACCTCTATGGCCATCCAATAGGATTTGAATGCACCTTGGGGGCAACTGGGCTAGGGAGATGACATGTGTCCCCTATTCCCTTTGTGTAAGGGGAGCTTGCTAGAGTGTGTGTCTGTGTTTCTCTCTCATCCCCTACAAGAAAGGCTCACCCCCTCCTATCTAGGGATATGTGAAGACTTTATGGTCTTGACATAAGCATCCAATTTTACCTAGAGTTTGACCATTGAACCTAACATTTGAATTTTGGAACCTTAGCATTTTGGAAGTGTTAATGGGCTGAACCTTAGGGTCTTTGAAGCCCATTGTTTCACATTTCTCTTTTGTAGATGCCCCCCCCTTTGGATCCTATTTTCCCTCCTTTGGATCCTTACTATGACCGGTCTACCAGCTTAACCAATATTCTAGCTTTTTCTCCCCTGGTACCTCCCCATATTAAATGATCACTTTAACATGAGAAAATCATTTAAGAGAATTAGATATTAGTTATTATGAGAGGACAAAGCTAAGTAGATAATTGAGTAGTTTACTTAATGGAAAGAGATAATTTTCACACATGAGAGATTATAGAGTAGAGAGAGAGAGAGAGAGAGAGAGAGAGAGAGAGAGAGAGAGAGAGAGAACAAGGTATACGTGGTTCACCTCATGTGGGCTATGTCCACGGGATAGCAGCCACTCAATGGCTTTAGTACTTCAAAATAAGAAGTAGATTACAAAGGGATTATACCCTTTTGGAACTCCCACCTTGCTTCACTCTTACCACCTCACATCAACTTCAGAATGCACCACAATGCTTCATAATCCGTTTTTGTGTGTAGAAGAGGCCTCCTTTTATAGGCCAAAAGGGCTGCCCTCTCTCATGAGAGGCAGCCGTGTGTAGCCGCCCTTGTATAGACAAGTCCAAATCGGACTCTCCAATCCGCCCATGTGTGACCGCCCTTGAGAAGACAAGTCCACCTTTGAATTTGGCATGACCATTGACTTCCGACCACCGGTCACCATCCACCAGCCAATCGGCCAAACCATTGGCCGTTTTTCAACCACTTTTTGACCACTATCCCACCATAATATTCTGACAAAAAGGGAAGATTCTAGATTGGTCATGAAAATTTTGGTTTTTGGCAAGTGATTTTCTTCATGCACGATGGAAACTCCTCATAACGGGGGCCTTACATGTGTGCATTTTTAATACAAAAAATTACAAGGGGTAAATCAGGCTCCATACTTAACATCCACTAAAGAATTCAAGCCTTGCATAGTATCCACAAATGAACACTCATCAAACACATATGCAATGCATTCATCTTCTATCAAACCTTTTGTCCTCAAACCCTTTTGTATACTATTTACATGTTGTCGTTCACCTCGCTTCAAGTCCTCACACTTTGTAAAAGAGATAGATCCATAGTCTGTTAATCCTGCAAAACCTATAGAAAATATCTTCCTTGCATATACATCATGCGATATCTTTTCTATTCGTGTACCACTGCAATCCCGCTCTACAATGGTACATGGACAAAACCCATCATAGCCTTGTAGTCCTTGAATTCTTTGTTTGTCTTTGGCAAGGGTTTCTCTCTAAGATTTTCACAATTCCTTTCATGGTCCACACAAACAGTAAGGGATTGAGCTGCATGCTTCCCATCCCTGCTCCTTATCTTGGCATAAGCTAATCCATCATCCATCACCTTTGTTTCCATACGAGTAGCAGTGATGTATGGCTGCCAAAGGATAAGATGATATGTAGACATTGCTTGGACAAAGAAGTTTTGGTCATTTTCACATCCCCTATAGTCACCCTTACATTCAAACAAGCTCCATATAAATCCCCTCATGATTTATTTGTTGCACGTCATCAATCCATGATTTATATTGATTGGCAATTTTCCCTTCTGATATAGACTCTTTGACATGGGGATAATCTCTGACCCACGATCTATCAGTGCAATGTATGACTCTTGTAATTCTCCCACTTTTACTAGGGTCTTAGTAATTGCTCTTGCCCAATGACTCTTGGAGTAATAACTCTTGTGATATGTTTCAATTTCATCTTCATCATCCAAGAAGCGAACATGTTTTACTCCTCCCCTAGACTTGTAGCATCCAACAACAGTTTCATCACCTTACTCGCCATAGACCTATACTCCATGTGCATTTAAAGTCTCTCCTTCACCCTGTACATGGATAGCTTTAGTAAGAGGTTATCGCTTTCTCTTGATAATGTCAATGATCTCTTTATGGAACTCGTGCTTTGCTATGCCAAGGACCTCACCCAAGGTAAATTCAACCTTGCTTCTAAGACCAAAGGGTGGATTGGCATAATGATCTCCTCCCAACCTCCCTACTTATAGCCCTTGGCTCTTGCAAATAGGAGCCCTCAACCTTATGCCTTGCCCTTGGTTCCTAGCCGTACTGAGCTGTTCATACCCTTTGGCCCTTGGCCTCTAACATTACTCCCCCCTTGGAGAAGCGTTTTCGTCCTTGAAAACAAAAGTGGCAAGATCTTCATAAGAACACTAATGTTTTCCATAGTGGCACTTTGCATGGATCCGGTTGTCCGTGTCCGTGGACCAGAGTACAATTCAGTAGGAGATTTAATGAAATAAAAAAGAATATCTTGATTTTCTACATTGTTGTCCCATTGCAATCGTCGTGTGTAACCGTCCCATATACAACATAGCATATAAACTCAATTTAGAACTCACTTGAGTATGCTAGATGAGTTATCACAACTGAGATGTACCCCAAAGAGTGTCTCTTTCACTTTCCATGAAAGTAACTAGCTGACATAACTCATCAACAAAGTAAAATTCCTTGAGTTAATATCATTCTTCAGTGCACAACCCAACCATAACTGGTGTTCAAGGTTGAGAACCTCTAGAGTAAACACGAAGAGGCTAAACTTAGCCGCAACCTACTTTGTCTTATGGTAAGCAACCTCCAAGTAGAGAGAAAATCTTTCTAATTGGATTGCTTTGTGCTAACGTACTCACTCAACATATCCTTTAGCACAAAATTAACACTTTTCAACTACCTATCCTCTTTGGATAATTGATAGTACCGAGGTGTGTTTCCCGGTCATTTATTGGCAGTCTTCTAAAATGATAGGTAAATTGGGATCACAAGTCGTTGTATTAGTAACAACCATCTTGGATAACTATAGTAAACTGATCTACAAATACCCAAATAGAGCCATGACCTCTATTGGTGATTGATAGATGTACACTTAATTGCATAGAGATAGTGCATATAGAGTGCGAAATGCTTTAGAAGCTATTAATGTCCTGAATATGCATGTCGCTCCAAATCAAACTTTGCTAAACACTAGGGCCCATAACACCTAGTGTGCATGCATTTAGCACCTCGAGAATGTGCTCAAAATAGTCTAGTAAACGGATTTGATTAGCACCTCGAGACTTAGTCACGACACACAATTCAATGACAGGCGTAAGTTGTTGAGATGTCGAGCTCTACACCTTGAGCTGGCATCCACTACGGGTCTTGGCCGCTTACGGCATTTACTCACTGGCGCGTTAGGTGACCGACACGGAGGATCTCTGCCAGTAATTCTACAGCTGGACTACACTTATAGTGCCAGCCTAGTACGCTTCTAGCGAGTTCACACTTAGTGACCGCATGTACATATGTGCTACTTTTCAGCTTTAGCACTTAGTCATTTTGTACTCTCTTTTCTGTGAAGAAGAAGAAGAAGCTTTCCATCTCTGTGTGCTTTGTGCTTGTCTTGTGTAGCTCTCTTGCATCCTCATTCTTTACATGGTATCAGAGCCTGGTGCAGGCAAGAGAGGCTAAGAGAGCAAGAGCATCACCATCCCTTCGTTCGCAATCCACGACCAGATGCCGAAGGCGCCTCGCGCAGCGAAAAATTTTTAGGGGTTTTTCGCACAAGTTTCTGAACAGGTCTCCAAAGTGCAGTATACAGAGATTTACTATACAAGTACAGTGGTTGTATGTACGCTTGATTGTGGACACTCGTTGAGTGTAGAAAGCGTTACAGGAACCACGATAGCAGGTTCAACAGATTTGCAGGTTTTTGCAGATTGCAGCTATTTTGTCTTAGTGCTTCAAGATGTCTGACGGTTTCAGTCAGATTGTTACTGAGAAGCTTGAGAAAAATAACTACCCTGCATGGAAGTTCAGAATAACAAATTTCCTAAAAGGAAAAGGTTATTGGGACTATGTAGAAGGAGACAATGAAAAGGAACCAGAGATTCCCGAGGCAAATGCTACAGCAGAACAAAGGAAAGCTTTGAGGGACTGGCAACAAGGCCAGAGCAAAGTGATGTATTGGCTTTCTATGAGCATCACAGATGGCATGATGGGCTATCTACAGGATGCTGAAACCCCCGCCATTGCATGGAAAAACTTAAGCAGAGTGTTCGAGGTGAACACCAAGGCCAGGAAGCTTCAACTAAAGTCGGAGCTAAATCAGGTTAAGAGGAACAACCTCTCCATCAATGATTATGCTTTGAAGATCAAGAGTATCATTGAGGCTCTTGGATCTATTAAAGTCTCAGTGGAAGACGATGACATTGTCCGTGCATGCTTGGATGGTCTAGGAGATGAGTATGTACATTTTAGGTCTTCCATGAATACAAGAGACAACATCCCCGTGTTCCAAGATTTGATTTCTATGCTTATTCTTGAGGAGAAGAACCTTGACACATCTTCTTCTCATGGCAGAAATAATTCTGAACAGGCCTTCTATTCTAACTCCAACAGAGGTAGAGGTAGAGGTCGTGGTCGAGGCCCAAGGGGTTGCAGGGGCCAATTTCTGGAAGGTCAATCAAATCAAAACAATACAGGTGGCAGGGAAAACCAGTCTCAAGGCAGGGGGAGTCAAAGAGGTCGTGGTGCAGGATCAAGCAGGCAGCAACATACTCCAGATAGTAGAGAATGTTGGACTTGTGGTGAAAGAGGTCACATGTCACGTGACTGTCCAAAGGGAAAAGCAAGTAGAAAGAGAGAACAAGGCAACTATGCATCTACTAGCAGAGATGCAGATGACAG
This sequence comes from Adiantum capillus-veneris, assembly GCF_014529385.1. NCBI lineage: Eukaryota > Viridiplantae > Streptophyta > Polypodiopsida > Polypodiales > Pteridaceae > Adiantum > Adiantum capillus-veneris. The sequence continues at coordinate 160,491,758 of NC_140938.1, forward strand.
CAAAAACGAGCGCATGTTTGTTATGCAACATGTAATGAATACAATGACTGCAGAGAATTCCACCCAAGATGATGTTTGGTATGTGGATTCAGGTGTCTCTAATCACATGACGTCTCGTGGAGAGTGGTTTAGAGATATGCGCAAACCAGATGTGTCAGGCTATGTGCAGACAGGAGATGACACAGCTCACCCCATTGCTCATGTAGGGGACATACCTCTAAATACGAAGAGTGGGAAATCAAAGTACTTAGCAGATGTACTTCATGTCCCAAACATTACAAAGAATCTTGTTTCTGTTGGACAAATGGTTGAGCAGGGTTTGCAGGTTCGCTTCAATCCAAATGGCTGTTATGTAGAAGATTTCCAGAATGGCTGTAAGCTGATCACAGAGGGCAAATGTGTGGGCAGAATGTTTACGCTGAATGTAGACATGCCTGAGGTAAAAGCTGCATTATTTGCAGAGGGCACAGGTGTTGTGGCTGATGTTGACATTTGGCACAAACGCATTGGCCATGTCAATGAGCAGAGATTGCGTAGCATGCAATCAAAACAGATTGTAAAAGGTTTGCCCAAATTCAAGGTGGATGGTATGCATAAAGTGTGTGCAGCATGCCAGTTTGGAAAACAGTCAAAGGGCTCATTTCCACATGAGCGCAATGTATGTAAAAGGCCACTTGAGGTGGTGCACACAGATGTTTGGGGTCCAACCGATACTGCAAGTATACATGGTTGCAGGTATTATGTCTCTTTCATTGATGACCATACAAGGAAAGTATGGGTCTACTTCATGCGTAACAAAAGTGAAGTGTTTGGTCACTTTCAAGACTTCAAAGTCATGATTGAGAAGGAGACAGATATGCAAATCAAGACATTGAGGTCAGATGGAGGGGGAGAGTACTTCTCCAATGATTTTTCATATTTTCTGCGAATGCATGGTATACACAGGCAGTTTACATGCAGATATACTCCACAGCAGAATGGGGTCGCAGAAAGGAAAAACAGGCACATTGCAGAGGTTGCACGTGCATTGATGAATGAGAAGAACATGCCTCATCATTTCTGGGCTGAAGCTGTAAATACAGCTGTGTACATTATGAACAGGACACCTACAACTGCGGTGCATGATGTAACACCTGAGGAAAAGTTTACAGGTACAAAGCCTGATTTGGCACACTTGAAAGTGTTTGGCTGCATAGCTTACGTGCATGTACCAGATGAGTTGCGTAGGAAATTGGATCCTAAAGCAGAGAAATGTATTCTTGTGGGATATTCCCTTGAACAAAAGGGGTACAGGTGCTCCAATCCTACTACACGAGAATTACGAGTGAGCAGAGATGTAGTCTTTGATGAGATGAGCAGCTGGTACAGTAATGCACATGGCACTATTGGGGCTGATGTAAAAGATGATGTGGTTGTACAAAATGTGAGGCCACAGTCACAGGTTTTGAGTGGACCACAAGAGTCCTCTTCTCGTGGCTCTGTTGAGAAACCATGGAATGGTAGACTACGTACGCAGGTTACTCCACCAACAGGTACAGGGAATGTATCACGAAAAGGAAAGGAAAAGGTTGATGAACCTCCCTTTATGGTTGATGCATCATCAGGTTTTTCACATGTAGACATGGATTCAGATGGTTCTGAACAAAGTCTTGATGAGGAATTTGGAATTCCGGCTGTCAGGACACCTGGTGTAAGGAAAGTACAAGAAGATGCTAGAGGGCAAAGGAGTGACCAAGGACAACGCAGATCTAATAGAGTCAGAAATCCAGTTCAGAAATTGACTTATGATGGGTATCTAGCGCATCACCGAGCCTACATGGCTAAGGTGATACAGGATGTGGAGCCCACATGTTTTGAGGATGCAGTTGGAAATGTGCATTGGGATGATGCAATGAATGAAGAGATGGCTGCATTGGAAGCAAATGACACATGGGATTTGGTGCCATTGCCAAGTGGCAAGAAAGCTATTGGCTGTAAATGGGTGTATAAAACCAAGCATAAGGCTGATGGTAACATTGAGCGTCACAAGGCAAGGCTGGTCGCAAAGGGTTATGCACAGACGTATGGCATAGACTATGAGGAGACCTTTGCTCCAATGGCAAAGATGACGACAGTGAGAGCTGTCATAGCAGTGGCTGCATCTAGAGGATGGATTATGCATCAAATGGATGTAAAGAATGCCTTCTTGAATGGTGAGTTGCAAGAGGAAGTGTATATGGATCAGCCACCTGGTTATGTCGATCCAGGTTACCCAGATTATGTATGCAGACTTCTCAAAGCTTTGTATGGTTTGAAGCAGGGCTCTAGAGCATGGTATGACAGGATTGCCAAGTATCTTGTCAGTATTGGTTTTAGGAGAGCTCATGCTGATCATTCACTCTAAGTACGTGAGAGTGATGTGGGGATTGTGGTCATTACCATATATGTAGATGACCTTATTATTGTTGGTGACAATGCTATGGAGATTGACCATGTGAAGGGTCTTCTCAAACAGGAGTTTGAAATGAAAGATTTAGGCGAGTTGCGCTACTTTCTTGGCATTGAGGTGATCAGGACTCCAGAGGGTGTATGGCTATCACAGAGACAGTATGCTTTGGACATGTTGTCAAAGTATGGTATGGCTGATTGTAAGCCAATTTCTATTCCCTTGGATGTGAATGCAAAGCTGAGTGCAGAGAAGGGTGATGTTGTTGAGGATGTCAACATGTACAGGAAGATTGTGGGTAGTCTAATCTACTTGACTATCACGAGGCCAGACTTGAGCTACACAGTAGGCTTGGAGAGTCAGTTCATGCAACTTCCGAGGAAGCCACATTTGGATGGGGTACGACGCACACTTAGGTATGTGCAAGGTACTCTTGACTACGCATTGTTCTATGCAACAGATGCACCATTAGCATTGTATGGGTATACAGATGCAGATTGGGCAGGTAGCATTGTTGATAGGAGATCTACGAGTGGCTTCATGTTCTCTTTTGGGAGTGCTGCTGTTACTTGGAGCAGCAAAAAGCAGCCTACGGTTGCTTTATCGAGCACAGAGGCCGAGTACAGAGGTGCAGCAGTTGCGGCGTGCGAGGTAGCTTGGCTACGCACATTACTTGAGGACTTGGGAGTGCAGGTGGACCAGCAGATTTTCATCCATTGTGACAACCTCAGCAGCATGCAGTTGGCTAGGAACCCAGTGTTCCATGCCAGGACCAAACACATAGAGGTCCATTACCACTACGTTCGAGAGCGAGTGTTGGCGGGCGACATCGACTTGGTCTACGTCAGCACAGAGGAGCAGATAGCGGATATCTTTACCAAGGCCCTCGGAGCTGAGAAGCTTCGACGTTTCCGGACTATGCTTGGACTCTGCGACATGCAGAGCTCGAGGGGGAGTGTTGAGATGTCGAGCTCTACACCTTGAGCTGGCATCCACTACGGGTCTTGGCCGCTTACGGCATTTACTCACTGGCGCGTTAGGTGACTGACACGGAGGATCTCTGCCAGTGATTCTACAGCTGGACTACACTTATAGTGCCAGCCTAGTACGCTTCTAGCGAGTTCACACTTAGTGACCGCATGTACATATGTGCTACTTTTCAGCTTTAGCACTTAGTCATTTTGTACTCTCTTTTCTGTGAAGAAGAAGAAGAAGCTTTCCATCTCTGTGTGCTTTGTGCTTGTCTTGTGTAGCTCTCTTGCATCCTCATTCTTTACATAAGTGTCGGTCCCAGAGACTCATATTCTCCACATGTGGAACATGTCTCAGATAGGGATATCCGAAAGACGGACATCCTTCAAGTACGAGATGTACTTGTGTGTGGAGGTAACTATAAACACTCAGCGATATGAGTGAGAGGGACCCTCATTAACCTTGCTCCACATTGGCTAAACCAAACTCCATGAGTTCCTAGACCATGTTGCTTCTCTTTTGACAACATGTGCCAAACCAAACCCTACATGTAGGTCCATAATTGCATAATGTGGAAATGTAATTTGGACACTACAGCCCAAAAAACTTTGCTCCTACATAACCTTGTCATGTCCTTAAAGAGAAAAATGGATGAAAACATAGAAGCTTATACATCTTACCTGGAAAAATAAACAAAAACATATTCAAAATTGAAATAAGACCAAATTAGTTGCATACCTGGAGGTTGAACATAGTATTCACTTACCCGTAGCCAAATGCACATGCTCAAATGTCTCGCCTATAAAGGCCTAGGAATACTAATTGAAGGATTAGTGAAAATCAAGCAGTATTGCACAGGTAACCCTGGTTGTTGCCTTTGCAATCCAAACCTCTTGAGAAAATTGAGAATGCAAAACCCTTTGGTTAGACTCTGTATGAATACTGCTTAACCTAGAAGCCAACGGTGACCAACATACTCGACTAGGTCTAATAGTGGTTAAAATCAACTTTGGAAGTTGAACTTGTCCAGTACCCATTGGCAGATTGTAGACTTCCTTCCTTGAAAGTAAAACTATGATGGGATCAAATTGTTACCCTCATAATGATGGAGTGACTGTGTATTAGCTGGGTCATACCCTTGAAAATACCACCCCTAGAGACATAATCAGTGCTAGAAGTAAGCAACAACTTGTCTCAAGTTGGAATCTTATTCACAACTAGATCGCAGATAATCATATCTCTGCATGAACATGAGAGAATAATTCTTAACACCCAATAGAAAGTACTCATACTAGATTTTCTTGGGTTTGTTACAAGAGATTACCTACTTTAAGGCTCTCTAAGTCTTTCATGTCATTCCATGAATTATTTTCTTGATAGCGAGGTCATGCCTACTTGCTATCCACAGAAATCATCATCTGTATTTCTAGCACCTTGTGCATAGAAACTGCCGGCTGCTATAGTCATATACAATAGTCACAAGCATATATACCATCCTCGACTCTTTTTGAACAGAGTAGTTGATGTTGCATTGGAAGCGTAAACCATACTTTAGTGGAATAAGTCCACAATACTGACATCTCCACAATGTGAGAAGATGCCACAAGTGCCTTGCACGATGTGTACTGGCATGGATACATCATAATTGGTCATTGCAAATCATAAATGTGAGCTCATATCCTCTTATTGCCAAACATGTGTGCCATTACCCTTGATCCTAAGTCAATGGATAGTATTGTGGCATATAGAATAGAAGCCTTGCTTCACAGTAAATTTGTTAAAATACTTTGCTTTGCACATCAAATAGATATTTTTCAAATAAAATGTTAAAAACAAAAATACAAGTAGAACTTGAAATTTTCTAACTTTGTCATCCCTCTGAGAGCAGTTGCTTTTGATTGAATATGGCTCGTAGCCATGTACATTGAAAATTTTAGAGATGTCGCATGTACCTTGTATGCCCTCAAGGCTTGATCGTAACGATCGTAAAAAAGAAACAGGTAGACATGTTGCCAAGTTTCCTCAAGTTCGTATGCTACTAGCATATTGCAAATTTTGGAACCTTCTAGGCCAAATGTCCTAAAGTGAATCCTTGCTTCACATAAGTGCATCTAGAAGATGAAAAGAATGAAACCTGGGTGCTCTTAGCTAACATGTACTCTGGTTGACACAAAATTGTTAAAGCAAAAGAGAGTCAACCTTGTCGAACTGTCATAGAGAATCGGCCTTGCCAAATCATGCAACTTATTAAGAATCATGAGAATGATCTATGAAATTTTATCTCAAGTGCCCAACTTTGCTTAACCAAATCAAAATTTTCTTGGCAAGCTGGCATTGTAGGCAATCTTGAAAAATGGAGTAAGTTCAAAATTGAAACTTATATTTAAGGTACTTATCGATTTTTTGTAACCACCATCCCTAGCATTAGAGATTGGAGCATCATGTGGCATGGATGTGCATTAAATGTACTTCATGTACTTATTTTGCATGCACTTTGGCAAGCTGTAATTGCTTTGGAGTAACCATGCCCCAATGTATAAATATAGGTAGCGAGACGTGCTCCTAAAAGCCTTGTTTTCCACCTCTACTTGACAGCACAGAGAGGATATATTAAAAAGATACTGACAGACCGACATAACACACAAGCCAATTTCTTGAGCATCTTTATATGGAGCCTTGCTCCCGTGATGCATCTTATAGCATTGTCATACTTAAGACAGATAAACAAAATCAATCCTGCTGATTGTTGACCTTGTCGAGTAATTTATCAGACTAAAAACTTAAAAACGTTTATAGAAATTGCAGAAACAAAGTGTACCTAGGTTGCCCAATGCTGCTGGCATTTACCCTTAAGCATGACCATTTTTGAATGCAAATCCAAAATTGCAACTAGAAAAACATGCATGCTGACTTCATGAATAGCAATAAAGGCCGGTCTTGATGAATAAATTTTCCTTACAAGTCATATCCCATGCCTGACTCGCCTATACTTCTAAGCAACCTTGCCTTGTTTAAGGTAGAAACCCTTGTAGGTGTTATCCTTGGTGGTGCCTTGCTCCTATGTTAAAACATGACTAAAGTAAAGCCTTAACCTTCAACCCATAGGTGGCTGCCTCAACGATCAAGATGGCATGGCTAGTGGCCATGCCCTCAACTAGTTTCTTCATCCCTCCTTTGCCAAAGTTTTTCCCCAAGGGCTTACCTCTTTCACCTAAGTGAAAACAAGATCCTTCATCAAAACATCTTCAAAAATTTTACAATGCCTCCTTTCATGGTCAGTACTATCACACTATATGCATCTATTTACAAAGCCTAGACTCTGTTGAGGTCTTTTCCTTGTAGGTTGGCTTGATGGTTGCGCCTTCTCTTTTAGCCTTGCAAGCTTTAAATTTAGCTCTTGCATTCCTTCAACAATATCATCTGAGATGGATTTTTCACTCTTTGGAACCACAATAGTAGGCTTTAGGGAACTCTCAGGACTGCTTGGGGCTTGAGTAGGGTTAACTATTATCTTGAAATACTCTTCCTTCAAGGGTAATTTGAATTTTTCCCAAGTTCCCCCATGTTTGTTTCTAATTCTCCTTACATGCTCTCTGATCTCAGGAACCACAGCTTGCTCAAAATGTTGTCATCTCTGCTTTGGGCACTCAATGCAGCTCCATCTCCTTTACATACCCAAAACGATAATTTGTTACATTACCATTAAATTGGTCCATTTTCTTTACCATTGATTGAAGACCTCTGGTTGAGGAAAGCTCCCTCCTTTAAGCAGCTTGTTGCTAATGCATAACCAAAGGCTTGAAACATTTGCATTGTGACAAGATCAAACCGCACCCCCTGTTGATCTTCTTGCTCCATAACTTCAAAGATTTTATTTGAGACCTCTAATAAAGCTGTTGTGGGAGCAAATCACACCACCTATAAAGTGCATGCAACACTACCTAGATCAACATAATGTCAATCAAGGACACATATGACATGATAGGGGCACGGCGGTAATCTTTGTAGCTTGTCAGGCTCAGACCATCCCACACATACAACACTCTGGAAGGGCAACTAAACCAAAATTAAGAATCTCACTGATCTCAACTACACCACCCAACCCACATGCACACAAACCAAAAGAAACTCACCAAATCATATGAAACTTAAGGAACACCATCCCCTCACTAGGATACACCTGTCTCAAAGCCTCTACACTCAAAATCCTCACTCCAAACCCATTTGTGAAACACACGTATGAAGACAGAGTAGATTTTTAAAAGTGTCCAAAATTGAAATCTATAAGTACCTATGTGCAGCTTATGTCGCCACGATTCTAACGACTACTTTCATGTAGAAAATAGACATCTTTTGGAGATCTTTTGATATACTTACGATCGCAATTAGCTCATAGATGCGTTAGCATGCGTGCTCCATTTCACAAGGAATGCTTGGCGTTGTTGCGTAGATTTCACCAAGCCTATTGCAATGATGTAGTTGAATCTCCAATGTGATGAGCGAGCAGGAAGTAGCACAAGGATGAAGCTCATGCTCTCTCTCTCTCTCTCTCTCTCTCTCTCTCTCTCTCTCTCCACACACACACACACACACACACACACACACACACACACACACACACACACACACACACACACACACACACACACAGAGTCGATGGTAGCTCAAAACTTTGATTATGATAAAGTTCTCTTTACAAAATAACATAGGTACCTTATATACTAAGGCTACCATAGGTTAAACCTAAAACAAAGTTCAATGGTCAAATGGCTTTGTATTTACAATCTGGAAGTGCCATTGCACCCTAGCTTCTACAATTAGAATAACTACTCATTATAAATGATGCGATTAACCATAATCCACATCATTTTATAACTCTCAAAAATTAAGACTTTGGTACGAAAATTGAGTTATGATGTGCTCTTGACCCATGGGTCAACACTCCCCCCCTCCGAATTCATGTCGTCCCTGACATGACCTAATTGTCAATGTCAGTGCGATCTTTGTCGTCGTTTTTTCTTTTGTTTGCTCCATTGCTTGTACATTGTCTTTTGGATGCCTCTGTACATTCCTTACTAGGATGTCTTTTGATGTCCAGTGCTTGTCCTTCAAGAATGACTTACAGCTTTGAGTCTTCAATTGTCTACCTCTTGTGTCTGATGTTCTTCATTGGGGACTTCTTTGTTCCTACATCAAGGTGATCAAAGTCACATTTGCCACTATTAGCGTTTGTGTGTCGTGTAGATCATTATACTGCTTCTACTTGATACATGACTTAATTAAAAGCTGACAAACCCCAGTTAATTTCCCAACTTAGTAACTTGCTTCAAAAGGGCCTTATCCGACATCATTCGCGATAGATGACCATCTATGAGCTATCATTGTCCATTTGTCCCCCAAAACTCATATACATGATGTACAGGGTATGTAGATGGCTATCATGGCTTTAGATTTGTGAAATTGCACCTTTGGCTAGGGTTGGACTTTCTTTTTCACCCTTAACAGGTATTTGCTATTCATAGCCCACTGACAAAGTTTGGCTTGATTTGGACCTGTATTTGGGTTTCTAAACTAACTTTTTTGATTTCAGTCTTGGAAATGACTGATGGGCATCTCTGGCATCTTCTGGCTGCCATTAAACTTGAAATGAATTATACCTTGAGCATCCTCTAAACATGTAGAACCAATACCGACGACTAGAATTTGGCTTGACCCATGGTTTCTTCTGCAGACATTGATCACGATAGATGACTGAATTGTCATTTTGCCCCTTTTTTCTTGTCAGTACCGTTAGTCCCTTTTGTTTGTTAGGCTTCATCAAGTCCTATACAAGATAGAAGATATATAGTAAAAAGATCTACTTTATGTATATAGATTTGTAGTCGCTTGAAGTGTCTAATAGACAACTTTGCACTTGATGGGTGCTTTCATTTAGTCGCATCACCAACTTTCTTTGTCCTTGTAGGCTAGCCCAGAGTTTTATGACCATTCTCAGTCATTTTTGGCCTTGTATTGTTTTTGAAGACTGATCAGCGTTCTTCTCTTACCTCTGACATTATCCATTGTGCATATGGCTTTTGAGGCATACCTCATGAAGTTTCGTCATTTTCTTGTACCTTCTTCAGTTTGTTCTTCACCTGGATTATGGATTTTTTTCCTTTAAAAAAAAAATCTCAAAAAATAATTAAATAAAACCAAAAATCAACTCAGCAAAAAACAAAATCATTCGAATAGAATTCTAAACGCTGTGTAAACTATACACGTCCCTGAGGGCTCATGTATGACCTTTGTCCTCATACTCCTGCTGTAACGCTATTATGAGGGCATATACTCTGAATTTTGTCAAAAAATCATCACAATCAAATGCAAAATTCAATACAACTCACAAAACATTGCCCTCTAATATTCATAATATTGTGAGGGCACGGTGCGGTGTAGTGCATGCGGGGAAGGGGAGGAGCCTGAGACGGTGTGGGTGGAGTAGCCTCATGAAGGAATGAGTAAGGTGCTCCTTATTCTTATGTACACAAAGAATAATGAAGTGTACATATGTGGGTAGACAGTCGGACATCGGACGGACATCGGACGTCCGACCCTGGGCAAAGGTGTAGCGTCTTCACCCCAACAAACTCCCACTTAAAGGTGATGCACCGATAAGTGAGGCCTACTAGCTAAACTAGTAGTATGTATAAGAAACTAGGTGAGAGACTTTCTCAACCTACGGCCACTGGCTCACTTTGTCAATCTACACACAATCATATTGGCTCTAGTGGTAGGCGCGAGCATGCATACCCATGCTAGAGCCTGCATGTAAATCGTATAGAAAACCCTGTTTGGTCTGCAAAACTCCAATATGCATCATGCTAGTGTCAGCCATTGCACGACTGACAACCCCTGCTCCAACTGCTCCCACTGCAACTGCTAGATCGGGCCTCGGCACTAACAATGGAACATGAGACGCCCAAACGCTGATGAAATCTATGCAAATCTGGCTGTACTCGCCTCTCTTGCGCTACCTGTAGTCACTACATCATCAGGACTACCCATCATGTATGGATGTGTCAACATCGACATTGGGAAACGTACGTCCCTGTCACCCATAGGCAAAACTGTGCGTCCTGGCACCAACTCATCAGCCTGAGACAAACTGCTCAACCGAGCGTAAAGTGCATAACCGTATATGCAAGTAGAGAGCAAACTAGCTCAAAGCACATCCCACAAGAGAAACTACCTGCAAAAATTTAAAAAAACCTGTGAAACATGTGACTATCAAAGTCTATAGCCACACAAGCATACACAAACCTCACTCCTGCGAGAGTGGGTACAAGAACACCAAATTGTATCCAAGCTGACAAAACCTGTCAAAGTGAGAGTAAACACTCAATCACTGTCAAAGTGGGAATATATTGACCATTGTAGAAGATGACATAACACCGCAAACTTTTATGGCAAGAAGACGGGGATAAACGAACAAAATTGCTTTTGCAAAATGAGTCAAAACTCAATGCAAACCGCAAGCCAAAAAACTGTAAATAACTGTTGGAGTGAGAGTCAAGTCGACCACTAAATCATTAGCTACGAATACACATAAACCATGGCGAGAATTTGGGAAAAATTCGACAGAACTTCCCTTGAAAACTAAGTAAAAACTCAAAAAATCTCACCAAATACGTATGAAAATAGACACTCAGTGTCTCAGTAGAAAAATCCACAAATGGCATACATAGCACTACCAAAAGCCTAGCAAAACAGCTCACTCCTTATCGAGTGGCTCTATGGACGTATATCTATCCAAAAAATACATGTAAACCTGCGAATCTACTACCTACGAGCTCTGGGTAGCTCAAACTGTATCTGGATAATGCATACATAGCATGAAACTGCACCAAATTTTGCAAAAAAGCTCTCTGTAATGCTCCACACAATCGTACATGAGCACTACATGTGCTCCATAATCCACATTGGAAAGGCTGTGCAACCTATGAGAAAAACCAATAGGAAACTAGCACACACTATCTCATCGGTTGGTAAACTCGTCGACCTGAAACACTTGCCAAGAGCTAAGTGTGCTTGAGGGAAAAACCCGCTCCGGAATGGGCCATCGGAGCCTAATGTGTCGGTATGTGCCGTCGAAAGCCAAAACTAGAGAAAACATTGAATCCAAAATGTTGTGGAGACTATGTCGGAGTCGGGCCGCTCCGCATGGGGCAAAAGGAGAGCCGATGCCACTCTCGCTCCATGGTCTCCTGCTGTGTTGAGGTCAGGAAATCATCTTCGATGCCGTCTTGCTCCGTCGGGCGAAAGTATGCTAGTCAAATAGCCGCCTGATCGGTATTGAAAATCGATGCGCCGAGCTAGTCAACACAAAACGATAGAGGAAGACGTCGAGACATCGAGAAAAATTGCCAAAATCGGTGTCAAAATTGATGTCAAAATAGCTAATTGTCTATGCTCAAAGCCAAGGTTGAGTCGATGCGGATCGGTGCAAACCCCTGAAGTCGGTGTCAAAAACTGATGTCAATAGCTGATGCTCGAAGCCGTAGAGGAGGAATGCCGAGAAAATTGTCAAAATTGGTGTCAAAACCGATGCCGAGGCCGCCTCTCGTCACCGGATGGGAGTCTCTGATGCGGAGGAGAACGCCAAGATACGGGCCAATGTCGAGAGAGATGCTCGAGCTTACTCATCGAAGCTCTGTCTCACTCTCACCCTCGCGCTCTCTCTCTATCTCTAAGCTTGCTTTCGATTTGCTTACGGCTCATTCCCTGGATCAGAGGAGATCTCTCTCTCTCTCTCTCTCTCTCTCTCTCTCTCTCTCTCTCTCTCTCGTCCTTGGGCATGCATGTGAGCCGGGTGTGTGAGAGCCAAAGGGTCCGTGGTGTCGAGGAGTCGGGGTGCCAAGCGTGGGAGCAATCCCTTGCACACAATAAGGTGTGTAAGCAAGGTTTTTTTAAAAAAATTAACTTTCACTTGAAGAATTGGTCGAAAAAGCTTGTCTTTGACAAAATCTGCAGTGACAGTTTGACGAGGGAGGTCGAGGAGTTTTTGTGCTCTGTCTTGCCATCAGATGACGGGATGTGAGTTTGTGTGCTCTCCGAGCTCAACGACCTGCTCACGATGCTTTGCTCTATTGCCGGCTCCCCAAGAGCTGCCCGATTTGGCTTCAACTGCTGCTGCCCGACCTCGGCTTTAGCTTTTGCTTGCTTTGTCCCAATTCCAAGCTCCTCTCAAGTTGCACCTCTGCACCTCGATGCCTACAAGATTCTGTGTCTGCCCTCAATGCTCGATCTTGCATCAAAATGCTATGCCCGCCGACTAATGACTCCTGCTCAATTCCCAATTTGCTCAAGCTTGCCGACTTGCTCTCTGCCTTGTGCACAAGCCTGAAGATTGCTTTGCTTCCTCAATTTTCTCAAGGCCTCGCTGCCTTTTGCTTTCGACTCTCCAATTGAGTGTGTGTGTGTGTGTAACCAACACACAAGCCACTACCTTTGCTCGGCTTCAAAGCCTTCGATTTCCTTGCTTCTCCAAGCCAAGCTCCAATTGCCTCATCCTTTGAATGATTGCCTCAGCTCACCCAATTCCAAGCTTTTAATTCCTGCTCGATTACAGCTTGCAGCTCCTTGCTTTGAGCTTTTGACTGGCTGCCCGAATCTATGCTCCTCTGCCTCTGCACATAATGCTTCAAGCCTTCAAGTCTTTACCCACTTGCTCTGTGCTGTGTAGAGGTCCCCAAATCTCCTCCCTGCAAATTCCTTCCCCTGTTTCTTGAAGAGACTCTCCAAATCCCTCAAGATTCCTCACATGCCCAAGAGGGGCTACGTGTGTCGGGGTGCCGAGATCCGCGATCTCGCCCGATCCGTGCTAGATCCGCCTCAAATCACTCCAATCTAGTGCAGCAAAGCACCGAGCTCCGTGGGAGCTCCATTACTGCCGAGAGACCACCGTCGCCGCCAAGCCGTAGCTCTGATACCACTTGTGAGTGCACGTGTGCACAGATGCGTGCGTGCCACAGTGCGGTGCAGTACGTGCGGGGAAGGGGAGGAGCACGAGACGGTGTGGGTGGAGCAGTCATAGTCACAGGAACTAATGAGTAAGGTACTCCTTATTCTTATGTATACAAAGAATAAGGAAGTGTACACACGTGGGTGGGGGGTTAGCGCCTTTACCCCAACAAATATTAGGTCTGCATTTAGAATGCCTTCCCCCTCCTATTTGGAGTCCTCCTTGACGATAGGGTATCGTCAAGGGTATGTGATGTGCTTGGGCAATTAAAAATTGTTCTTATGCAAAGCCTTGTAATGTAGCCCTATTATGCATACACAGTCAATGCATGGAAAAAATTTATGATGTGCAAGATGTGGGTATAAGCAATTTGCTTATTGGCATTTGTTGGTGAGGCTTCCTATTCTAAGCAATATGATGGTTTTTCAAGCTCCTGCTCTGTTTGCTTGATTGAAGGTTGTAGAGATTTTTTGAAGGCTTACTTATCTGTTTGATACTTCTTTGGACTCCATTTTAGCCTTGTTGTTGGTTGTTGTATTTGGCATTGTTCCCCGGTAGTGGGTTCTGGCTTGAAGTGAGCTCTCTTCTAATTGTACTATAATTGTTAGTGACAATAGTTTTATTGGTTTCCTTTGGGACCCACTTCTTTGTGATGACTGGTTGTTTTATGGATGATGCTCGTTTGGGAACCCAAAATTTTCCCTGCTTCTTTTGTGTTTGAAGAGATGTCTTTGGGATCCACCTCGTCTTTATGTGAGTCAGTTGCGATCTTTGCTTCAGCCCTTGCATGCTTGGTTGCGGATGGGATTCAGACTTTGGGAAACCGTTTCAGAATCCAATAAAACTCATGACCTCTTTGTGATTGAATCTACTTCAATGGAACCCAAATTTGAGTTGCGAAAGCTTGCAAATTTGTGATGTTCTTAGCCGTTCTTGCAGACTTTGACTGTTTTTCTTTTGGTGTTGGATCTTGTGATTTTTCATCAGAGATATTCATCTTCTTATTGATACCTACTTTTGGTTGAGCTGGCTCTTTGGTAACCAAATTTGTCAAACTTTTTGGCTCTGACATGTTGTTCTTTGCTTTTGTCCTTCCATGGTTGTTATTGAAGATGATAGTGATAGTAATGACTTGAGTTCCTGGTAGGGGATGCCATAAGAATAATAACTATTGCTACTATCCTCAGCAAGGTTGAATTCTGGCACTTTTCCTTTGTGGTTTGGTTGATTATGAAAAGTTACTATCTGTTCGCTCTTGGATTGTTGTTTTTGGAAGGGCTTTTCTAGCCAATTGATTAGAGCATTGTTAGCCCGTTGACATGGCCATCATCTTCTTGGTTGAGTCTTTTCTTCCAGTATAGGGGCCACGTATGAGGATGCTTGTTGTGGTTGTCACAATTGAGGATTTTGGAACCACTTTTGATTCACATTATTCTGGTAGCGATGACATCATAAAACCGTGCATTAGTTGAAGTGTAGTTCATGTTACCTGGTGGGTTATTCGAATTTCCATTGTTGGTATCTTTTAGAAGCTCCAAGTGTTCTACGAAGTCATAGAACTTGTCTTCTTCTTTGTCTTTTGATTCGGGACAGTCCTTTGTTTACTCTTAATTTTGAGAACTTGTTGATGCTTGGTTCTCTTTGTTTTCATGAATCACACTCACTGCAAAATAAGGAACGACATCATAGCCATCTTTTTCAAAAAAATTCGTTGTTGGACCGTCTTAAATAGCACACACATCCATAGTAGCCAAGATGTGTTCCCATTCTAGTGGCTCTAATGCTTCTTCAAAAAATGGTTATGGGATATAATCCTTATCTTTGATTGCCCTTTCTAGGATACATTCCTCTTGCTTTAAGCTTTTGCATTGCGAAGCTCTGCACATCCACAGTTCCTTAGGCTTACCCAACGATGCCGGAAGTGTTGATCTTGCTATAATAGCGGAATCAAATTCCTCCATAGGGGTTCGGTTCACGTCCTGCTAACTATGGTCCGTAAGATTTATTCTTGTCATGGTTTTGTCTCAGGTAGGTATGGGCATAGCCCCAATCCTGGACCATTTTCAACTGCCTCATGAATGGTCTTCCTAGAATGATATCATAGTTGTTCTTCTTTCCAAAGTCAACAATATTAAAGGTATGCTCATACTCAATGCTGCAAGAAGTAACAACTACTTTTTCTAGTAGTTCTATGGGCATTTCCGTGTGTCCATCTACAAGCTGCAGTTTCATCTTGGTAGCCCTCCACTGCTGGTTTTCCCCATTTTTTCCAGATCTCTTTTGTTGCGATGGCAATGCCAGCTTCGCTGTCAAGGATTTCCATGGTTTTTACACCTTGGAATTCCACAGGAAGAGTGGTGTTTCCATCTTCTCCCTCATAGTACTCGCCTACCTTGTTTAATGGAACTGGCCTAGTATTTAGCTGAGGCATTTCAAGTTCTTGATTTGAGTCATTGGGGTAGATAGAATATCCATCAGCCCTTTTGAATCAATGATCTTTTTGGAAGATAGTATTTGTGATGGGATTGCAATAACATCTGACTTGGCCTCGTGCTCTTATGTATAGGACGATAGTTTTCTTAGAAAATGGGGTTGACTGTCCATAGACTGTACAAGTCCTTTGTCTCCCCAATACGATTGCACTTCTAGATTCATTTGAGATACAATCTCAATTTCCTCTATTGGTTGAAGAATCACTCCTCTTCTATCATCAGTTTAGTTTACTCATTTGCTAATTAGCTCACTGGCTTCATTAACCTCTCTAACTTGTTTCCACAATTTGTCAAGACCGTCTATTTCTTTACAAACCTCAGGTATAACTAGGTTAAATCCCTTGGAAGAGTTATCCGTGGTATTCAACACTATCCTCGGTTCCACTGCTGGGTCCTTGAGCATTCCACAACTGGGATCTGGCTCTTTTCGTTCCTGGTCTAGTGGGATTACTGGTGTAGATGGCACAAGGATCATATCCTAAGGATCACATCCTTAGGTTTTCCAACTAGTGGTTCTATTACCATATAAATGTGGTAGTGATGTGTGTGAACACACTTAGGACCGCTAGAGCATTCTTTCCCTCACTAGGAGATTTTTCCCCCATTGCATTGTATATACACCCATCACTCTAGGGCTATCTTATCTTTCCATTTCACACTAAGTAATACACTCCCTGTTGTGTGCCTTGAGCTTCCTTCATCTTCTCCAAGCTGTGTGTGTTTTCCTGCAACCCTAATTGCAACCATTGGTATCAGAGCAGGTTGCATCCTCCTGGGCTTAGTCACTAGCAGCTCCAGCACACACCTGCTTACTTTCTCTGATTTTTGTGAGCTTTGGCGAGCATTCGCAGGTCGACAAATATTCAGATTCGGGCTCATTTTGGCCTCCATTTCCACTACAAGCAGTACTGTGCAGGCTATTTATTGAGTTCATTTTTTGGTTAATATTTATATTCCAAACTTCCATATATGTTGATGTACCTTGATTATTTTTCACGCATACAAACTTTGAGAAACCTTGAAGATCTCTTGGTTTTTGTTTGCTAGGGCATTAAAAATCCTTCTCTTCTTCTTGTCCTTGATAACATGATTCCATGGAGAGCATATAGGAACAAATATTGCTACTCTTCTACTGTCTATGATACCTGTATAACCATCCTTATTATATATTTTCAATTATTTTCCTTCGTCAATCTGCCTATTTCTTTCTTTCCCAATGCATGCAATATTGTGTATCACGTCCTACCTAATGGTAGTTATCTATTGCTATAATTTTTTATCTTTAGATATCAAAGAGTAGATACATCAAGCTCATAAAGTGATCATAGTTCATAAAGAGCACTTTAATAATTAAATAACCATAATCTTGTTATCCCTTTGCATAGTCCATGGATTTTGCCACTTGTCTATAGTAAAACCATATTTATCCATTTCCATTACATGAAAGCTTTCGAGCAAGCAAAAGGGCAAAGGGGTGAATTCCAAAGCTTGGTATAATGCCATCTTATGATCATTGCGGGCTTGGGTGTATGTTGCCAATGACAGCTTGAGCATATAATGGGCATGCACCAATTTTATGATCAATTTGCAGGCCACGCAACAAACATCATTGTGGTTGGGTGTTAGTGCTCGAAATTTTACTATTACCCAAGGTTTTTGATAGTTTTTCGGTAGTTATTGAGGGTTGATTTGGTCGCACATTATACATGATTTTCAATATTCAAAGAATTCAGGGTTGGGTTGATTCTGTGTTGAAATTTTCTCATCGCTTCTCTCTCTCTCTCTCTCTCTGCTCTTCTCTCTAGCTAGAAGCCTAGTGCTTTAACACAGTTTTGGTATTTACTTTGCATGTGGAGAGTAAATGTAGCATAGACTTAATCACATGATCCAAATTTTTTGTGTGTGTCATAGTAGCCAAGTCCAACTACTCACTCACTTGATTGATTTGCACCAGTTTGTAAGAATTCCAATTTTAAAAGAATTGCTTTAAAAGTAGAAGCATTAAGTTTTCCTCAATTAGAGCATCTCGTTTGAGGTAGGCTCTTCTCTTAGTTTATCTAAGAAGAGGTTCCTTTTAGCCAGAGGGATAGTCTTTGCAAAGGTTACTATGATTGCTATTATTCAGTTTTACAATATTCAATCTTTGCTCCATGCAAATAGCTCCACGTATGATTACAAGATTTGGTGTTATTCAAGTGGACCAATAGACCTGACATATATGTAGATTGGAAAAACATCAGTGTTCTTATGAAGAGAACTTCTATTGATTTTTTAAAGGACAAAATCTCTTCTTTATGGGGGAAGGAATGTCAAGACAAAAGGTCTTGTGTCTAAGAGCCTCTAGGGGCCTATGTTGGGGTGGTAAAGCCCAATGTGCCATGCCTAAGTGTTGGGCGGTTGAACACTAACCAAGAACTAACACTGACTATCCATTCTACATAAACTCAATAAGGACTCATAACCCCAAACACTATTGTGTTTGGAATCCATCACAACCTGTGTCTCCTCTCTTCTTCTCTCTTCTCCATTGTTGCATACACACACATACATTCTTGCGGCGTACTTCGACTAGTATCAGAGCTTGAGGATTAGAGTGCACCATTGGACCTCGGCAGGGAAGCAGGTGGGATAGTAACAAAACCTTCGACACATTTTTAAGATCTATTTTGGTCTATCAAATGGTTTCTATTCAAGACATTTCCGACTGATTTTTTGTGCCCTTCAATATTGCAGAAGAAAGTATTCTCAAAATCCTCACCAATTTTGAGATACGTTACTTAGACTGCATGTAGGTCATGTAGGACAAGCTGGGGTGCAGATCAAATTTCTCCTGGTTAGAATCAACATTTCAGGTTGATCCCCATGATCTCTAACCATTTTCGCATGCTCTATAACTTACAATAGAAAATTTTTGCAAATTCCTCACGATTTGCGAGATATCTACTTCAAACAACAGGTGGTCTACTTTTGTTGATTCTTTTGTGTACATATTTTCTTTGCAGACTCTTTCTTCAATCTCCATGCATATTTGATGTAAGATCTTGAGGTTTTGTTAAATTAGACAAACCACCATAGCGGTTACAAAAAATGGTTTCTATGGTTGATGTAAGATCTTATGTGGTTTATGTATTGAAAGAAATATGCAAATCCTCTTGTTGAGGGTCATGGTAAGTTTTTATTGAGGTGAGGGATTCTAAAATGTGGAGATCCTTTTGGTGATACAGGTTTTGGAGCGATCCCTTGACATTCCCATAGTTTTGCCATCAACATAGCATGTATGTTTATGTGGTTAGTGCATTATTGTTGTGCATCTGCTGACCCACCATCATTGGCATTGTTGTCATCTTTATGCGTAGACATTCAATAGTGTTCAATTCTTCTCGAATTGGAAACAGTAAGACAATGATAGCGACAGTTTTTTGAGATTATATCTTGCCAGTTTAGCCACTTTGATCAGCATTTCAGTCATTGTACACATTCGTTTTTGGTTCAAAGTTCAATTTTGCAAGAGAGACTCCCGGGGTCTTCACTAAGGATTACCGTATGGTGTCACGCGAGTGTACAATAGGGGGGGTTTATGAGGCCAAAAAGGTAGATTTTTCAAAGGAGGGTACCGTATATAGGGGGTTAATTGGCAGTTTTGGTGCATGCAAGTGACGTCTTCCTAGTACTACTAGTGAATTCCCCGGGGGAGACTCTGCCAAAAAATTTCAGGTTTTCTATATCTTCTTTAGTTTATGGATCTATCACTTTGTTCCTTGTCAAGTGATGGCTTCATCACATCGGAGAACTCTTTGTTCAACATTGAAAAGTTAGATGGCACTAACTTCCCATTTTGGAAGGAACAAATTTACAATGTCTTAGTAGAGAAAAAGAAGATTTTTTGATAAAGATGAAGGGGATAAAGTATGAGGATATGGATGAGTATGATTGGAAAGAGCTGGATGAGCTTGCCATGTCCACCATCATGCTGACTTTGTCAAAGAATGTATACTTCAATGTAAACATGGAAAAGACTAGCTATGAGATGTGGAGAAAGTTATGTGACTTGTATGCGAAGCAAAAGTGCAGCGTCATAGGTTTATTGGCTGAAAAAGTTGGACGAGGGCACATCCATGTGCAACCATCTCAATGAGTTCAACACAATTTGCAGTCAGTTTTCTGTGTAGGGAGTTAATTTCAACGATTCAATCAAAGCAATGTTTTTGCTAGTTACATTGCCAGAAAGTTGGGATACTTTTTGCACAGTCATAAGTAACTTAGCACCTCTGTGCTGATGTTGAGGGCAGTTTGCTTATTGAAGAGATTAGAGAATCTTGATGCTTCTCGTGGTACTAGCAATGCTCTTGTTGCCGTCGATCACACGACAAGGGCAAGCAAAATCAGAGAAAAATCTCGTAACAATCACGCGGCCGAAAAGACATTGAGTGCTTCTGTCACATTAAACATATGAAGAAAGACTGTCAAAAGTGGAAACAAGAGAAAGGTAAACACACAAGAAGCAGGAAGAAGGCAAGACTAAAGAAAGTAGGATAAAGATTGAAGAGATCAATAATGTTTTTGTTGAAGATTTTGATGGAGATATTTATCTCGCATTCACAAGAATGGATTTCTTTGAGAAGGACATATACTAAGGAAGCATGTAACTCTAAATGCATATTGTGGTGCATTTTTTAGAGCATAAGAAGCCATTGTGGCCATGCTGTCTCTTTTATTGCAACTATTGTAAATTACATATACTATTGATGTGGTTTCCATTGAAACCTTAGATTGCATGCAAGGTTTTTGATAGCATAGTAATGCATTCCCACAACATTAGCTGATACGATAGATGCTTTAATAGCATGTACATTAAATAACATCATGAAATTTTCTTCTCTTCTAGATTCACGTGCATTAGGAATGCTAGACCTCTTCAAATGAGTCCAACCCTAGTTGGTAACCTAACAAATCTAAAAGTGTCTTTTCAAGGTTTGGGAAACAAATCCAATGTTCCTAGTAGACGTGGCTTTTTGTGGGAGAAATTCTCTAGGCTAATGCTCTATTCATGACTACCAACCTGTTTTTTTTCGCTTTAATATATAAGTTGCTCATCATAATTTATGGTTGTTTAAGGCCTATCAATTTAATTCTAAACACAAAATTCACTACAAAAAATATCACATCTTTCTCATTTTGTTGACATGCCCATTGATGTTTCTATGGCTACACTCATTATTCCCACTAAGTGCATATGTTTATGGTACAGGTTTGTCCTTTACGTTTATACATATCCATAGAAAGTGTGAAATGCTTCAAAACATTTCATCCTCGGATATTTTTGGACACAATTATGAAGTATTAAAACCACATGCATGAAATAATTGGCTTCCATGATGTGGACTCTATAATCCCTTGGAAAGTTGTCAACACATGGCCAAACCGAACAATTTTCATGAATTTTTAAGTAAGCTTCACATTTACCATGTTTCCCCCGTCAAATGGAGAATATTGGATTAAATATATTGTCTCAAAATGATGTTGATTCTAGTAAGACCGATATATAACCACAACTTTGCATTGTCTCTCAATGGGGTGGGATATTAGGTGCCCAAAAAATAAAGGAAGAGTTTTACATGATATAAAATCCATATGCACAATAAAATTTGTGTTCATATTGCATCTAAGATGCTCAAGAGTTCATAAAATTGCAAAATTTGTCAATCAATCACTACATGCAATTTTTCATAAATAGACGATAACTTCAAATACAATCATACCCTATTCTAACATGTTAGTGACTTCTATTGCAATTTATATAATACTCTAAACCTAGCTAAGATGAGTTTTAGAATTTTTGTTTTCTAATATATTAAAAAATGAACAAAAACAATAACCTTTTTTAAATACAGTTTAGGTTGAAAACTCCTCCGCAAGCACAATGTTCAAGGTTAAATCTATTGCCCATAAAATTTCAAGCCATTCATCGACATTTTTTCCATGATGCATCTCCACAGTAAACATCTGTAGGGTAATCTATTTTTCCGTTTTCAACCAAAACCTTGTAAAAAAACCATTTGTATATTGCCACCTCTTTATAGGTGATGGTCACAAAGGCCCACCTAGGAGATATCATTTTAAAATTCTCCTAAAACAAAGCAAGGGCCAACCATCTTGGACCCAGCTCCTTGCTTTTTCTCTCTTGATTAGGGACTAAACCTAATCATATTATCCTAAACTAATGCTGCCTACACCGATAAAACAATACTGAGAGGTCACTATTAGGGGGCAACACTTGAGAAGGACTCCATACACACACACTGACTCCAAGGGTCTCCCTAGATAATGCACTATAGGCTCTCTCTCTCTCTCTCTCTCTCTCTCTCGCTCTCTCTTTCTCTCTCTGTCACCACGATCGCCATCTCGCCGAAAACTAAGGTTTTTGTAAATACCACTTTGAATCAAGTTTCCCTAACATCCTGTTCGGATTTGGATCGTGCTAGCTATGGTGGATGAAAGAGAAACATGGTGCAAGTGTGTGAGTGTGTGTAAGCAAGGTTATCACTCAAGTGAATTAGGTTCCAAGATAGATTAGCTTGGACTCATAAACACAATCTTGAGTATTGACTTAGCTTAGCACAAGCTCACCATATACAAGCATGTAGTGCAAAATGAGTTGTTGTTTATTGATTCAAGAGATGAGCTTTAAGTAGCTCTACAGCCTTGCTCCACAGTATGTGGGATAAATCCACTCTCCTCTCCTTGATTCACACCTTAGGACAAAGCTCACACTTTACAATCCTCCCCTTGAGGTTTGGACTAAGACAAGATACTAAGATGCATGATCCACACAGGCTAACAAAATCCACATAGGATGGTGATATCCACACAGGATGGTAAAAATCCACACAAGAACAATCCACAAAGGATGGTGATGTCCACACAGGATGATAAGCTGGTATCCACACAGGAAAAAAGTCCTCCCCTACAAGTAGAGAGTCTACATCTTCAAAATGGGTCTTCCAAAACGCTACCTTCGTCTTCGTCCTTTTTGTCTTCTACTATGTGAGCTGATCCTCTGTCAGGTCTCTTGCCTTCATTGCTTCTGATGTTGCTTCTGCTGTTGCGGCTTTCTCCACTGCTACTACCTCCACTTGAGTAGCACCGAAAAGGAGGGTGTCCTTTCCTACCACATTTGTTGCAAGGTTTGTTTGTGTAGCAATCTTTTGCTAGGTGTCCCATTCTTCCACATTCATAACACTTTCTTTTGTTTGTTGATGTTGATGGTGAATATCTTCCCCTTGAAGATGTTGCGATGAAAACTCCTCCTGATGGGGTAAGTGAACCTCTTTGCTTTCTTTCTTCTGCTTGGACTGAGTTGATGACATCTTGGAATGGTGGTGCTGGTTATTTTTCTTCAAGAATTGTGACTAAGTGGTCATAAGAAGGTGGAAGTGCACTTAAAAGTATGGCCACTTTGTCATCTTCTGGTACTTCAACTCGGATGTAAGTGAGATGCGTGACAATGATCTTAAGCCTGTTCACTAGGCTAGCAATGTCCTCCCCTTGAAGCATAGTAACTTTGTAAAGCTGTCTTTTAAGACTAACTTTGCTTCTTTTGGCTCTAGCTCCAAAATTAATTTCTAGGACATGCCAGGCTTCATGTGCATGCTTACATTCATCTATGAAATGTACATAGTTATCATGCAAAGAAGTGATGATAATTCCCAATGCTTGTTCGTCTTTGGCCAAATTTTGTGCACTTGCTATGAGTGTAGATGCCCTAGTGTGCACTCCATCGGGTTCGGCTTGTTGCTCGAGGGTAGTGCTAATGACAGACCACAAACATTTCTTCATAAGGTAGCCTCTTAACTTCGTTTTCCAAGTGTGAAATCCCTCCCCATTGAATTTCTCTATTCCCTTGTCCCCCATTTGTGCCAATAGAGGGGTCTTAGCTTAGGAGACTCTCCTAGCCAGTGTCTGCCTCTTTAGAGGAGCACAATCGATGATAGAAAATTTATTTGCAAAATTTTTGTGCTTGGTTGCAAGATTTGAAATTTTAATATCTTCTTAATGAAATGTGAAGTACCTCTTCACTTAAGGTGAAGTCACCCTTCACATACACGTTTGAGTTGATTTATTGGATGTCAATGCATGGATGCTAGTGCAATGAGTACAATTGGAGGTTTTCTAGTTGAAGAGACTCTCTTCAAGTCTCTACCCAATCTTTGCAAATGGATACAAGGGTTGTGTGCTTACAATATAGGCTTCAACAATCAATTGCAATCCTTTGAGTTTGCATATAACAACTCTAACTTAGTGAGAGTCAATAGTGAATCAAGTTGGCATGCAGTGACTTTAATGAACATAAATCTTGTGAGCCGAAATGTTGACCACGGGAAGGAGCTCTTTGGAGCTTGTGCACAGAGTGGAGCACCCCCTTGTGGGAAGGTAGGAGCTTTTGAAGCTCATATGTCGTAAGGTAGGGCTCCTTGCGGGAATGCGCCCCTGTGAGGGGGCGAGCTTATAAAGTTGAAGGCTTTAAGGCCCTTGAAGCCAGCATCGTGGGAAGGGGGGCCCAACAGGGTCGGGTAAGCCTGGCAAGGCGGGGGCAGGTGGGCATGAACGCCGGGCAGCGGGTAGAAGCGTGGGCAGACAGGCAGCGCGCCGGGCAGTCATCGGCAGGAAAAAATAGGCGCGCGCGCATGGGAAAGCCCTCTTGTGGACCCGCCAGGGCTGTAAAAGCCAAATTTGAATTGAACTTTCGGATCTGCCCACTCCCCCCTACAATAGGCAGCACTTTGACCTCAAGACCTCAAGCCGAGAATAGCTTTCCTATTTTGGGCTAGCCAACAAACCCACAAGCTTGGTTGTGGAAAATCTCCAAAAAAGGAGATGTTAAGCTCAACTCAGCAGGCAGTTTCCCACACAAACTCACACACACACACACACACACACACACCTATTTTTAGGCAAGATTGGGGATAGCTTTAATGGAGTTCTCGGGCTTAGTTTGCAGAGCTTGAAGGCTCTATGGAGAGCTTGCGTCGAGTACTTCGAGATGAGGTTAATGTTGTTAGGCAATTGCGAAAATGGAGAAATTAATTGGAGGTGCAAATCACTAGAAAATTGACTTAGAAATGCAAAAATTGGATGCTAATCTTCTCCCTAATCAAACCTATTTAGCCATGGAGGGTAGTGGCCTCTTGGGTGTGCCAAGGACATGCCCACACACCACTAGATTAAGGCCTAATTAGTGAGATGCAACTAGTCATGAAGAATGTTAATGGGCCGTGATAATGAAATGCTAATCCATCTAATGGAGATGCTAATGATTAACACACACTAATGCATAATGAAATGCTAATCCATTTAATGGAGATGCTAATGATTAACACACACTAATGCATAATGAAAATCCTAGCTAGCACACCATGGCTCTGATACCAAATGCTAGACTTTGGATCGTGCTAGCTATGGTGGATGAAAGAGAAACATGGTGCAAGTGTGTGAGTGTGTGTAAGCAAGGTTATCACTCAAGTGAATTAGGTTCCAAGATAGATTAGCTTGGACTCATAAACACAATCTTGAGTATTGACTTAGCTTAGCACAAGCTCACCATATACAAGCATGTAGTGCAAAATGAGTTGTTGTTTATTGATTCAAGAGATGAGCTTTAAGTAGCTCTACAGCCTTGCTCCACAGTATGTGGGATAAATCCACTCTCCTCTCCTTGATTCACACCTTAGGACAAAGCTCACACTTTACACATCCCGAGGGGTTTTCATCATCTATGTCCACGTCTCTCTCTCTCTCTCTCTCTCTCTCTCTCTCTCTCTCTCTCTCTCTCTACGGTGTGCTGCATTAGTGTTATTTAAATTGTTGTTGTCCGCGTCCTAGCCGCTCAAAGCTAGGTGGTGTCCCCCTGTTCACCCCCGTGACGAGTTCTGCGTGCACGGTTTTGGCATAGAGGCCATCGGGGTCCGTTTTGCACTTGCGCTTATCACTAATTGAAGTACATGGGAAGATCTTTGTTTTGCTAATGAATATAGCAGAGAACTACAAGAATCTTTTCCAAAGATTAAAGAGGTTATACTCATCTCACACAAAAGGCAAAAAGGTCTGCTGCTAATAATCACAAAAGAGCCTTAGTCTTTAAGGAAAATGATTGGGTCTTGCTAAAGGTTCTCAAGGCTCGTCTAAGGCATACTACGTACAAGAATCCTATGGGCCCCATCAAGAGTATTATAATAAACTAGCAAAAAGATACTATGGCCTTTTTAAATTCTTACGCCAATCAATGAGATGGCTTATCAATTAAAGTTGCCCAACCATTGGCCCATGCACAATGTTTTCCATGGGAGCCTACTTACGCCTTACAAAGGAGCACCACTGAAAGAATCATTAGTTGGGGACCCTCCAAAAACCAAAGATCAAGAAGAGATACTTCAATCTAAGTCCATCCTACAACATAAAGACAAAGTATTAATAAACGATAAGATTATCTGATGATATCTTATTAATTTTAGGAATTATCCTTTTAAAGATACTAGATGGATACAAGGAACCTAGCTTAAGGATAATATGAATGTTGTCAATGCTTACAATGATGCATTAGAGTAAGCATATGAAAATGTATTTTAAATGAACAATGTTTTTGTCTTATAAGACTCTCTCTTTCTTTTATTGTTCATAAAATTTAAGAAGTATGCATGCTTAGGATCATGTTTCTGGCAAAGACGTCTCCCCAACACCAAGTAGAACTTGTCACTTTACATTGGAAGTATGATATGGACTAAAGAGCAGACATGCTTGCGAAAGCTAAGTGTAGACGGCAGAGATAGTCTCAACAGGTGGGAATCATCTTTGGAGGCCGAATAGCGGACCGGCCAGTAATTACCATGCGGTTACCATGATAACCTTAAGAGGCTATAAATAGGACCCATTACATTTTTAATCGGGTTGATTGTACTTTGGGGCTATTTGCACTCTTTGACTTCTTACTACTAGTCTCTTGGTTCTAGTCTTCGAAGCTATCTTGAGTGACAATATCTTCACTTGTAACCTTACTCTATATTCATTAATACAGTGGTCCATTAAGCTTCAGTCTGTAATACCTTGTATCTGTAAACTCTGAATCTGAATCTAAAACACTTTTCCAGTCATGCAATCTATTCCTGGTTCCAGTAGAGTATTTCAGTTTTGTAACTATTCCAGCTCAGTTTCTATATTCCATTCCAATCTCATCAACTGAACTGACGACTTCTAGTAGCATGGTGGCTAGAGCTGTTTGCTCATTGACCAGACCGCTTCTCCCAGCTTGAATTTTTAGCTGAAGATATGGCACCCAAAACCAGCCGTGGTAAAAAATCATCCTATCATGTTGACCCTATTCCTGAGGAGTCAGAAAGAGATTCTGATCCTAATACTGAACCGGGAACTGAGACTAAGGCTTCCTAGGAGCACAGTCAAACTGATGAGGCTAAGGGCTCTCAACACTCTAGTGAGTCTAGACGAAGAAGGGCTGAGAGGGAAGAACACAAGGCCGGGAGTCCTCGGAACACACATGGGGATGAAGGAGCCAAGGGCAGTAAAGGTAGTCATCACAATTCCAGCAGAAAAGCCAGGGAAGAGATAGAAAATGAGACTGCAGAAGAAATTGACCGGGATGCAGATACAGATCATTACAAGAAATCTTCAAAAAGGAGTCAGGTTCGTAAGATGAGAAGAGGTCGAAACGATGCTGATCGACATGACTGCACCTCTTCATTGAAAATTACTTTTCCAGTATTTAAGGGTGGGAAGAGAGATGACCTGGATGTTCATATCCAAGCGTTCAAGCAGTATGCTGAGTTGAAAAACATTGATGAAGATGACTGGGGGGATACTTTCCTCAAACATTAAAGGAGGCAGCCAGAAAATGATACTACTGTTACCCAGCTTGCTAACTTAGATCATATAACAAACTACTCAAAGCTTTTTGACTGGAATATTCAGATAACAGAGGAGATGCGGATATTCTCTGTGAACTGGATAAGATAAAGCAAAGGAAATTATCAGTTCGAAGCTATGTTGAGAAAATTAAGGAACTGACTAGGCAGCTACAAGAACCACCATCAGAAAACGATTGCGGGCATGGTTTTTAAATGGTTTCAGTAGCCTAAGAAGATTAGGGAACAGGAGGTGCGTGCACCAACAAATAACTTTAATGATCTAGTGCAGT
Organism: Adiantum capillus-veneris; assembly: GCF_014529385.1. NCBI lineage: Eukaryota > Viridiplantae > Streptophyta > Polypodiopsida > Polypodiales > Pteridaceae > Adiantum > Adiantum capillus-veneris. The sequence goes on from NC_140938.1 coordinate 160,519,852, forward strand.
GAGCCCTGAAGCTAGAACAATAGGCTAAGAAGGAAAGAAGTCATAAGAAAAGGAGGTCCACTGATAGCAGTACTTCTACTGAAAACTCTGATACCAGTAAGACCTCTACTAGTTCTGAAAGCAAATCAGATGAGAGGAGCAAAGAAAAGACTAAGAAGGGGTCTTGGTCTAGGAAGATTGATGAGATGGCCCGACAGATTGCTGAAATCAGCCAGACCAGACAACCAGTAAGAAGAGCGAAAACCTAGTGTTCAAAGTGTAAATCCAAAGACCATGTTTCCAATGAATGTCCACATTGTACTTATTGAAAAGCTTACAGCCATCTATGGAACAACTGTGGCATTCGTATTCATCATTTTAAGAAGGGGAAAGATATGTCTGTGGTGGCATTTACTAATGCCGAACCAGTAAAAGTGGAGACTACCAGCATACCCCAAGAAGAGAAATTAGGTATCAACGGTGCTGGTACGGGGCGCGGTAGATACGAAGGAGGTACTAGCCGGGGCCGGGGTCGTGGTAATTTCCAGAGTGGAAGTCTGAATTGCTATACTTGTGGCAAGTATGGGCATTTTGCGGCTCAGTGTCCAGAAACACCTGTTAATGTGGCTACTAAGGCAAAAGCCCCAGAACCAATTCCTGTACGAGCGATTACACACAGCAAAGGGGTAGTGATTGAAGAAATCCCAGAAATTCCAGCAAAACCAGTTAATCGTGAAACTAGAAAATGGGCTCAACAGAGAGAGGTGTGGAAAGCCAAGGGTAAAGAAAAGGTGGTTGATGAATGGCAGGAGTAGAGAGAATTGGCGGCAAAAATCACAGAGGATTTAGCCAAGAAGCTGCCAGAGCACCCAGAGAATTATGATGCTCGGGTCATTCAGAAGATACCAGCAAAGTCTCCTGAGAAAGCACAACCAGATCAGTCAAGGTCTGGAAGACATGAGACCATGTTGGATGCAGTTTAGGGATTGATGGAAGAATTAGGGACTGACAAGGGAGCTGAAAGCACTAGAACAAAGGAATGGTATTGCGCACATACTACCAATTCTTCAAGTTCTGAGAGTAACTCCGATCATGAGAAGGAGGAAATTCATGTCAAAATTTGTGACAGAATTTAGAAACTCACGGTGGAGTTAGATGACATTAGAAAAACTTTTCCTGAAGTAGGGAATTTCATCAGACAACGAAGGAGGGCTGAGGTGGAAGCCAGAACGATTGATTTGGCTACCATCAGAGATGATGAAGTGCCAATGATCCAGGTAGATATAAAGTTAGGAAACAATGGGAGCCACTATCTGGTGTCATACTAGATGGTTGAGCAGGGGTAAACATATGGGGGAACATCTTCAACAAAGAATGGGAATTATAAATTTTAAACTTGCACCTTTTAAAGTACGAATGGTGGACCATCGGGTAGTGTAGGCAACTGGTATGATAGAAGGCATGTAGATAAGAGTGGGCAAGGACAAGTTCAAAACTAGATTCCTAGTATTAGAAGTGCAAGGCGCATATGGAATGCTATTAGGGCGCCCATGGTTGCGAATGACACAGGCTGTTCATGAATATGCTAATCAGACGCTGACAATACAAGGTGCCAATAGCAAAATTCAGATTCGGACGAACAACACTAGGAGCTCAAAAAAGGAGCTGAGACCTAAAGAGCTTTGCCATAAGTTTAAGGTGAAGAAACTTGAGAGAATGCTGGCAACAATGAATATTTTTCCATTAGCCGAGATAGATCTCAATGCAGTGTTACTGGACAAAGATCAGGCTGAAAAGCAAAAGAAGAAATTTCTAGACCATTTCACTAAGCAGAACTTTGGAGAAAGGCCAGTTCAGCTAACTGGAAGACCAGAAGAACCAGTTAATTCTAGTATACCAGTGGATTCTAAACACTTGGAAGAAGTTACTGAGAATTAGACTGGCGGTTCAGAATAGAATGACAGTTCAAAAATCAGAGGACCATCCTAGGATTACGCTGAGGAATCAACCAAGAGAAAAGGCGGAGGGCCTAACTGGTTACTTCCAGATGACCAGGAAATAGAGGAATGGAATTTAGGCTATGGGGAAAATCCTAGATTGATCAAAGTCAACAAGCATCTAAGTTCTGAGATGAAAGAGAAGGCTCGACATATGTTCCAGCAGTACAAGGACGTGTTTGCATGGGAACATATTGATCTTAAAGGAGTAGATCCAGAAGTATGTCAACAGCGAATACCATTGAAACTAGATGCTAGACTAGTACGACTGCAGCGATACAGAATGAATCTAAATTACACTAAGAAGGTCAAGGAAGAGATTGATAACCTTCTAAAGACTGGGTTCATTACTGAAGTAGCTAGTAGTGACTGGTTATTCCCTATTGTAGTGGTGCCCAAGAAAAATGGAAAGTCAGAGTGTGTGTGGATTATAGGAAGCTGAACGCTCAAACAATTAAGGATCCATTTCCATTACCATTTACGGATATGTTGCTTGATGAAATCACAGGATATGAGATGTATAGCTTTATGGATGGTTATAGTGGCTATAACTAGTTACACATTGCTCCTGAAGACCGCAATAAAACCACTTTCATTACTGAGTGGGGAGCATTCATGTATCTGGTCATGCCATTTGGTCTTTGCAACGCACCAGTCACTTTTCAATGATGTATGATGGAAATATTCAGTGGATTCCTTCGCTGATTCCTTGCCATATTTATGGATGATTTTACTATATATTCAACGGAGGAGAAGCATTTACTTTTTCTTGAAATGGTTTTCTAGCATTGTCAGGAAAAGAGGATTTGTTTGAATCCATTCAAATCTGTTTTCTTAGTCCAGAAAGGACATCTACTGTGACACGTAGTGTCCAGGAATGGTATCGAAATGGCCAATGACAAGATCCAATGTGTCCAACAGGCCAAGGCGCCTTGGAATGTGTCAGAGTTAAGCTCTTTTCTGGGATATATCAACTTTTATCAAATATTTGTGCATAAGTTTGCTTCCCAGGAATTATCTTTGTATGAACTTACAAAGAAGACCAGCAAGTTCAGTAGGACAGATGACTGTGAGGAGAGTTTTCAGAGTTTGAAGAATGCTATTATCAATAAGCCAGTTCTTTGACAACCAAATTGGGACGTCATTTTTCATGTACATGTCGATGCTTCAGGACTGGTGATGGGAGAAATATTGGCTCAGCCAAGAAGGTAGAATCGATTATCCAGTATACTTTGCCAGTCACAGATTCAGTCAAGCTGAATAGGGGTATACAACTACTGAAAGAGAAGCTTGAGGGATGGTTTTTAGTGCTACCAAATTCAGGCATTATTTGATGGGCAAGCTATTTCATTTTTATGTGGATCATCAGGCCTTATTATTTTTTATCAATAAAGTCATTATTCAAGGCAAGCTGATACGCTACATGATGTTCCTAATGGAATTCGAATTTCGTATCTTCCATAACCCTGGAAAGAACCATTGTGGTGCTGATTTCCTATCCAGGAGTACGGATGGCTACTCGGAGGTGTCTTTAAGAGACAAGCCAGTAGATGCAGAACTATTCCAGTTAACAGCGACATAATCAACTAATCCAAAACTATATGAGGTATATCGGTTTATTTTTAAAGGAGGATTCCCAGATAACTAGACTCAGAATCACAAGAAGGATCTGATTATTAAGAGTCTGAAGTTCACCATCATTGGAGGATCACTTTACAGATTAGGAGTTGATGGGGTTCTTCGTAGATGTGTGCCTATGAAGGGACGGATGAAAGTCATTTCGGAGGCACATAATGGGGATTCTGGAGGACATTTTTCTACTAATATTACTTCCAAAAAGATTTTGCAGGCTGGTTTATGGTGGAAGACTTTAATATCTGATGTCAGAAGCTTTTGTAAAACTTGTGATATATGCCAAAGAATGGGCAGACCTAGGGTAGCATATGACTCCTCTCACACCAGTTCAGCCACATGGTGTTTTTATGAAATGGGGTCTAGATTTTATGGGTCGTTTCAAGAAAATTACTCCAAGGAAGAATAGGTATATATTGATGGCCACTTGTTATGTGACCAAATGGGTAGAAGCTAAGGCTCTTCCCGACAACACGGCAAAATCTACTACTATGTCTTTATTTGAAAATACAGTTTGTGTCGATATGGATGTCCTGTGGAGATTGTGTCAGATCAGGGTACGCATTTTATCAATGACACTAGATATTCTCATGGATAAGCGTTCAGTCAAGCATCAAAAATCCACACCATATTATCCTAGATACAATGAGCAAGCTGAAAGCAGTAACAAGACTGTCAAGACTATTCTCACTAAGATTGTGCAGAAAGAGCCACATCAGTGGGACTTGAAACTTCAAACAACTCTATGGGCATATCGGATAGCTTATAAGGTCACCACGGGATTGACACCATTTAGAATGGTGTATGGCACCGAAGCTGTTGTGCCTATGGAATTTGTCATACCGAGTCTCAGGATGGCAGTCGAGTATGGGTTAGATTTTCATCACAATATGAAACAAAGATTGGAGGAGTTAACACAGTTGGATGAGTTAAGGCAGAGGGCTATGCTGTAACAAGAAATTGTTCAGCAAAGAAGGAAACACTGGCATGACAGACGAATCAGAGTCATGGAGTTTCAAAAAGGTGATTTGGTTATGTTATATCAATCAAAGTTAGGCCCTAAGAAACCGAATTTAAAAATAGCTTGGGCAGGTCCATCTAAAGTTGATTGGGTGTTCTCCAATGGCACAGTTAGATTGAAAGATTTATCAGGATTACTGTTGCCAGGGGTATATAATGGGGCCAAAATCAACCTTTGCTATCCCGAAGACAGAGAGAATTCCAGAAATAAGGGTACTGGTAATCTAGGAATTGAGGACCAGGAAATTCTAGAATCTGCTATTTTAAGCCTTTTCCATGTACAACCAATTCCAGAACCAGTCAAAAGGTCAAAAAAGTCTCAGTACGATAACACCATATCAGCATCAAAATCAGTAAAGTGTCGAAATCAATATCAGCCTTTATGGGGAAAAGGGTCAGTTGGAAAATTAGTGGTAATCATTTCAGAGAAGATGGAGAGAATTAGCCAATGCATGTGTGCCACATCATTTGCGATGCACAGGACTCTAGGAATAGTAAGTAGTGGAGCTTTTATGGCGCGGACACGTATGACAGTAAGGCGTGTGGGTATTTTTCTTTATAAATCTCCTACACGACATCTGCCTACTGTTATCCATTCGCCATCGCCAAGCTCTAAAGTTTTGTCACTACAACCACAAACTTCTCCATCTGAGGAAACTGTTGATTACTGTCTATCTTTACCAGCTACAGCAGGATATGGATTTGAAGCTTCAAGTAAGTCTTCTTCTTCTTCCTCTACTGACTCATCGTATTCAGTGTATGGGTAGGGAGAAAATGTCGAAAAGAATGCAAGAAATTGTAGAGGAAACCCAAGCACTTATTGCTGCTGCAAAAGCTTCTCTTCCACTATTCCTCACAGTAAAATACAGCGGTATGTGTTCACTAAGCAAGCCGAAGCGTTACTCCGACTGTGGGACTTGCATGTGGTTGTGCAAGCCACAAGAATTGAGTTTGACACAGCTATCATTAGACAGATTCTTGATACTTTCAATGTGGAGGATGAAAGTGCTATGGTCTATGGTACAAAGGTGTCGGTAACACCTGAGAATATTTCTTTTGCATTCAAAATGCCAAATGAGCCAAAGCCAGATGTAGCAACAAAAGAACAGATCAGCGCAGTGATGAAAGAAGATAAGACTGCCAAGAAGAAACACAAAGCCAGCGTGCAAGGGGTTCCAGTAAGCAGGTCTGGACATTCCTACTGCTTACCATTTTGTAGATAAAGCTGTGAGTCTCAAAAACAACCCAATGTATGTGTCAAAAAAATTGTTTGCTATGTTACTAGAAAAAAGATTGGACGCCATAGTTCCAATCAATCGATGTCAAATTCTGTCACATAATGTACTTCTACACAGATCTGATTACACTACACTACCATATATATGGCTCCTGTCACAGTTTACGAGCCAGTTTCCTATGACCCAGCCACAATGAATAATGGATGTCCTGTGCTTATTCAATCATCTTGGAACACTATTGTGAATGCCATCAGACAAATGTTGGATGCCTCAGTGTCAAATGATGAATTGATCAACTTGAAAGCTGAACTGAGGGAGACTGAGCAGCAAGTTAAAAAGTTGGAGTAGGAGAGAGGAGCTCAGTCCCTGCGGCACAGTGTCCTTGAAAATCAATTAGCTAGGACCATTCAACACTTAGAAGACAAGTTGTCTAGGATGGATTCTAGGATGCGGATGCTTCGAGAAGAAAAGGCAGAGGCTAAAAGAGCTACTGACATATTCGAAACTATGCTGAGAATGAAGAGAGTTGATTTCAACTCATTGCTAACTAGTCACACTGCCTTGAAGGCCACTTTAACTGAAAGATATATCTATAATAATTTGGCCGAGATACTGAATCTAGAGGGGAATGCTCTTTTCAATATAGATAATCTAAGAGCACTCATGGAAACAATGCAGAGTGATTTTCAGGATAAACTCTCTGAATACAACGGTGCTTTGGCAAATTAAGATATCTTGGATTATATTGAGCAGCAAAATAGCCTTGATGAGGATGAAGATAAGGCAATAGAAGACGACGAGAAGGAGGATGAACCAGAAGAAAGGCATGATGATGATGACTCTCCTCCATATCCACCTTTAAGATCTGGTGCTGGTGGAGCAGGGGCCACAGGAGGAAATCAACCCAACACAGATGAGCTAGACCAGTATGAAGGTCACAGTCGGGTGATCAGCACCAGTCATAGCACAGTACGGGTGAGGATCATAGGCTACCACCAGTCAAGGACCTTCCACACAAATGAAAATAGGAGAACAAGCAACTGCTCTCCGAAGAATGTTTCAGCTGGTCAGAGTAACTAAAAAAATGATGCAGCAGGAGAATTAGGATGTCCTCAATTTTTTGGAATTCATACCCGATTCTCCAGTCCTCCTGTATGCTTTACCAGTCGGAGAAGCTGAGCTGCCTAGGTTTTTCCCAGCACTGTACTCTCAACATCCAGAACTAGTAGATTGGCTCACATACTACAATATTACTGATAATCTTTGGGATTGGTATGAGCGATCTACAGTCGAATGGAAAATTTGGCAAACATTACTCAATGATGCTTTGCAATTAAATGATCCTGGGGAATTAAAAGAGGAGATACAGAGAATTAAGCTGTGTATGGGGCAATGGAAAATCCAGCTTAGAGGTCTCACAAACCAGCAAACCAGCGAAGAGGTCTCACCAAGATCACAAAGCAGCAGCTGCTACAACTTACTGTGGAGTCCTCTAAAATCCATGAAAAGGATGTTACGGCTAAACCAGGCCTGGGACCACAGTACAAAGAGATGGCTGAGATTATCTTTGAAGCTAGGATTAAAACAAATCAACCTCTCCCAGAAGGATGGATCCATATAGCTTCGCATTGTCACAAATTGGCCAGAACTCGTCTAACAAAAGGCAAACGCATGCTCTATGATCTCGACACCAAAACCTATCATCCTCTCATGCCTTATGAAGTAGAAATGACCACAGAGAGGTGGGATCAGCTTGAGTAGGAGGCCATTTATAGATTTATCTAGAAGGACAATGCTGGCACTGGGACTTCTGAAACACCAACACGATCGAAGGGCAAGCGACAGCGGGTTCAGTGGAAGGATACTGTGTAGTTTCATCTCAGAATCTGATGGTGGATTTTTCTAGTCATTCTCAGAATCAAATGGTGGATTTTTTCAGCCAGTTTCAGAATCAGACGGTTAATTTTTCAGTAAGGTGTTGGCATTTCTTTGGCTGGACACCCATGGCTTCACAACTATAGGGGTGTCAAGCACTCAACAAGCATGAAGTATGGTATAAAGCTAGCAATAACAGGAGAGCTAGCCACTTCAGAAGAATACTATCATAAGGAACATAGTCTGACTCAGGAGGAACATTGGCCAACTCAGTAAAGCAGGAAAAGAGGTTCCTCAGCACCTCAGAAGGATCAAACGGTGGATTTTTAAATAGAAATTTTGGAGTCTTACCAAAATTCAAGAAGGAAGGGAAGGATGTAGATGGCGGAGACAGTCTCAACAGGTGGGAATCATCTCCTGGAGATCGAACAACGGACCAGTCAGTAATTACCATGGCGGTTACCATAGTAACCTTAAGAGGCTATAAATAGGACCCATTACATTGTAATCGGGTTGATTGTACTTTGGGGTTGTTTGCACTCTTTGACTTCTTACTTCTAGTCTCTTGGTTCTAGTCTTCAAAGCTATCTTGAGTGACAGTCTCTTCACTTGTAACCTTACTCTGTAATCATTAATATTGTGTTCCGTTAAGCTTCAGTCTATAATACCTTGTATCCGTAAACTCTGAATTTGAATCTGAAACACTTTTCCAGTCATTCAATCTGCTCCTAGTTCCAGTAGAGCATTCAGTTCAGTAACTATTCCAACTCAGTTTCTATATTCCATTCCAATCTCATCAACTAAACTGACGACTTCCAGTAGCTGTAAATTCTAACACTGGAATCAGCTATCTGAAGAGATCAGCTCCAATTCCACTAAGTCTCTTAAGCACCAAATGGATTAGTCATCCATTTTGGAATGATGTCGTAGGGTAAAAAGGGATCCTCTACTCACTAAGAAACATGGACTAATGACTAGGATTTATCTTCTCTACCTCATAGTCAAGGACGACTATGCTTTCAAGATAAAAGGGGAACAAGAGTTAGGATATACATATGTGCTTCTACACCGATCTCAGCAGGGGACCAAAAGGAGAGATGGTTGCATCTCAATAGGGGTCCAAAAGGAGATGGTCTACCAAAGAGCATGTGCAATAAGTGCTTCTAAACTTATCTCAGTAGGGGACCAAGAGGAGACATGGTTACATCTCTATAGGGGTCCAAAAGGAGATATTCTATCAAAGAGAAACGTGCATCTAATAGAACTTAAAAGACCTTAGGGTTAGCTTCATTAAATCCTCCAAAGGTTAGTGTTAAAAGTCCGTAGACCTAGGAACATTAGGTACTTTAGACTTTAGGCAAGCTAGGGATGAGCTTGAGGTGCTTCAGGTGACTAAGGTGCTTGAGGTTCCTAATGACTAAGATGCTTGTCATGCTTGACAACTAAGGTGCTTGAGGTGCTTAATGACTAAGGTGATTGAGGTGCTTGTCATTCTTAATGACTAAGGTGCTTGAGGTGTTCAAGTCAAAGATGATCCCTAAAGCTAGGTACATGAGAGAGAACACTCACACACTCACGGAAAGCTCAAGACTCAAGAGGCATTAAGGCTACAGGTTAGGCCCCTAGCAATATTTTCCTCATAATGTGTTTGAATCCTATTGGATGACCTATAGGGATGTCCAATGATAATTTAGATTCAATTAAATAATTAAGATATTTCTCTCAAAGGGGGAAAGGAGGAAACTTGTCCAAATGCTATAATTAAATAATTACGATCTTTCTCTCAAAGGGGGAGCCATTCATTGGCTAGCCCAAGAGCCAATATGCTTGTAGCAAGAGTAAAGTAAAAATATCTCTCTCTCTCTCTCTCTCTCTCTCTCTCTCTCTCTCTCTCTCTCTCTCTCTCTTATATACTCCACAAGCCACACACACACTCCCCCATTGTGTGTTGGGCACACAAGTCATCTCCTTCTCCAAGCTTGATAAGTGAAGAGCCTATACCGACACCCCTTGAATACCTTTCCACCCATGAAGAGATCATTCTTCCATGTATTTTGAACCCACTTGCATGTCTTTCCTGCCACAACAGGCCACAAATCATCAAGCATTCCTTAAAAAGGTGGGGAGGTTCTCACTTGATGATTTGCATTGCGGAAAATCTATCTAGACCAATACCTCTAGCTACAACCTTCCCACCTACCAATCCTAAAATAACCCTTCACGTATGCATACATCAATTACCTTCCAAATTCTCTAGTGTAAACCTTTCAAATTATGTATGAGATGTCGATTTCATTTGGAATCTCCATGATTTTCCACAAGGATTTTTCTTTTTCTAAACTTGGGAAACCTACTAGGTAATACAACTTCTATACTATATATGAAGCAGCTTAAAATTTTGGAGGAAGGAGAGACCCTCCATGTGTCACATTCTCCTTCATTTCAGAAAGAACCTTTAACAAACATTTAATTGAAAATGCAAAAGTGAAGAGTAAGTACTAGGATGGTAGAAAACTAAAAGACTTCTGAGCGAATCTTGACAGCGGAAAGTAAAAAAGACCTCTAATTTATAATATTTAAGCCTATACTTTTTGGGAGACCATTTCACTCCAGCCCTCAAATTCAAGGCTAACCATTAACTACTTTTATTTTTGAAAATCATTTGAAGGGTGACTTTTCTTTACATTTTGAAGACCATAAAGAATTTTTCTCCATGTGTTGCAGAATGAACCTCCTTTCGGAGGTTTGCACCGACATTCTATGTCATAAATGACCTTTGACCTCGACGCTCAAAGTTCAAATGCTAGATGCATGTATTCACATGTGTGCGCACGTGCACGTGTGTGTGTGTGTGTGTGTGTGTGAGAGAGAGAGAGAGAGAGAGAGAGAGAGAGACAGAGAGAGACCCATTCTCTCGATGTGTATAAATATAAGAGACAAAGTCGATGTGCCATTCCCCAAGATGTTGGGGCATTGCACAAAGACTTTTCACATTTGCATTGCATTAATGAAGTACATTGATCTCAACAATTCAATGATAGGAGTCCAACAATTTGTTATGGATGTCGTGCATACATTATGTGTGTGTGTGTGTGTGTGTGTGTGAGAGAGAGAGAGAGAGAGAGAGAGAGAGAGAGAGCATCATTCACTACAGCGTATGAGTGAGTGAGTGTGTGTCTATGAGAGAGAGAGGGAGAGAGAGAGAGAGAGGGCTCTCACACTGACACTAGAGAGAGAGGGGAGGGAGAATAAGTATTGGTTTTACAATCAGCAAAATCAACAAAGCGACAATTGATGAAATCCACAATCAAGAATCATAAATAAAAAATCAACATCGACATCTAGGAAATTGAGAATTGAAAAAATTGAGAGTTGACACAATTTGAAAAATTCAATTCAACAAATCCAAGGCAGAAGATGTGCAAGCCCAAGGTAGGAGGCACACCTCAAAAAACGACAAAGGTGGATGATGGGAGGGAACACCGACAATTCACGACTATTTTTGAAGGTTTTTACGCTAGATTTCTTTGAGCTTTGTCAGTGTTCTCGCCTTTGGGTTGACTTGGAATTCAAAGGTGAATCTCAAAATTTGCAAGTGGAATTGCAATAAATCTAGGTTTTTATTAGGGGGCACATTTTTCTCCATGCTCTCTCCCACCACCATCAGCACAGTGATGGCACTTCCCTGTACATTAGAGCACCGTGGGGGCTGGCGTATTGATAGATATTTTTTTACAGGTTATGATGGTGATGTAGTAATTGAAGCAAAAAGTTAAAATGGGTCCTTTTCTTGAAATGGTGAATACAAAAAGACCTTAATTGGGGATGCAAGGATGCACAACATCTTAGCATTGGATGCATTTAGGTTTCTTCGATGGCTAGCAATGTTGTTTTAACTTCTAGGAGTAATTTCCGCCGACTACTTTAGCCTCACATGTTTGAAGAAGATGTAGATGTTCTACATCTATCCCAAGGAATGTGTGTGTGTGTGTGTGTGTGTGCGCGCGTGCGAGAGAGAGAGAGAGAGAGAGAGAGAGAGAGAGAGAGAGAGAGAGAGAGAGAGAGAGAGAACATGATTTTAAACAACATAGGAACAATTCAAAAAGGGACATTGGTGTGTGTGTGTGTGTGTGTGTGTGTGTGTGAGAGAGAGAGAGAGAGAGAGAGAGAGAGAGAGAGAGAGAGGCATTGTTATCTTCCTTCCAAGGAGTATAGTTTCATTCTCCTCACACATGGGCACGTAGATACGCACACACACCTACCTATATATGACTTTGTGTGTGTGTGTGTGTGTGTGTGTGAGAGAGAGAGAGAGAGAGAGAGAGAGAGAGAGAGAGAGAGAGAGAGAAAGAGAGAGAGAGAGAGAGAGGTCCAATAACCATGCTTTTCTTGGCCGCAGCAACGTGCGGGTCACATACTAGTAATATCAAAACACAAGAAAAATTTCATGTGATTGTACTAATTTAAACTTACTCTCCCTTAGCCCCCCTCAACTTAGGAGGTCTTCGTGCCTCCTCACCTTGTTTAAATCATAAAGAAAGTTCAGATATGGATTTTGATTTCATTTCAAATAATTTTTATGGATGATTCAAAGATAGACATGTGGAAGACAATCAAGTAGAGACAATTGATGTGTGTGTGTGTGTGTGTGAGAGAGAGAGAGAGAGAGAGAGAGAGAGAGAGAGAGAGAGAGAGAGAGAGAGAGAGAGACTATAAATTGATCATTTGATTGATTAAAAACCTAAACTTTTGTTTTGTTTTCATTATTGGAATCTATTCTTCTTCCCCAATATTAATAAAAAAACAAACGCCTTCCTTGCTTTATTTTAAGTTCTTCATCTTCGTCATTAACCTCATCCAAAATAGCATCATCATCTTTGGATCTTTAATATCGCATGCCCCTCTTTTTAAATTGGCACTATTTTATAAAATGTTCTAGTTGATAACAACACATGGATCAAGTGTGACATTGATTCTTATGAATATCTAATTACTTGTAGTCCTAATGGATCCCAATCAGAAAAAGATTTGTAACTAAAGAATGAGGTCATGAAATGCAAATCCACCTTTGTAGGAATTTTTGGTTTGCTAAAGGCCTTAGTACCCATATGGTAAAGGTCGTTCAATTCTAATTGCTCCACATGTGTTCCTCAAAAGGGGTCTTGAAAGTCTTGGAGAGAAAGCTTTTTAAACGTTATTTTTAAAAGCTACATCCACTTCTTTGACATACTAGAAAAGACTTTAGAGAACAAAGAATTAAAAAGTGCATTCATCGGAGTTTGATCCCATGATGTGAAGTATTAACTCATTGAACATTTTTTTAATATTCTAATTTGCAAAAAAATAATTCATTTAGTGTTCGAAACAAATCAGTGTCCCAAACATACAATGATACAACATTTTCTTTAGGATAGATTCAAAGAGAAAATTTTGCAACATTATAGGCGTTTATGGATTACATAAGGAGTACTTAGCAAAGCGTTGAATTTTATGTACAATTGTGGACCATTGATTAAAGCTTGCAAATGGGTGCCACATGGCAAAAACCTTTCTTTTAGGTCTTTGTGAGAGGTTGACATTTGTGTACCACTCTTTTTAAAGATTAAAGAGAGCCATTGAAATAAGTCATTGTTACACTTGTTTCCAAAAAGTGTAGTACTCTATAGTGACAAAAAGTGTAGTACTCTATAGTGACAAGAAAAAATTAAATCCTAGTGTCACTTTCTACTTTCTGAAATTTTTTTCTCACAAAGAACCCTCTTATTATTAAATTCCTCTCCATAGAATTATGTAGGCCATAGTGAACTTTCACCTTGTTTGAAATTTTAACTCTATTTTCTTAAATTTTTCAATTGGCTTGTCTCCTTCTCCCCCTCTCTTCAACTATTTAATTTAATTTTTCAATTGGCACAACGCTAAGCTGAGATACACTTTTCTCGAACACTACTTTCACATAAAGTTTTTATAAAGATTCATTTAATTAAACAATTTTATTATTTTCTATGCTTATTAAATTTACCTTTTTTAATGACAACATTAAGCTACTTTTTTGTTTTAGTTTGTTGATGTGTCTCTTTACTTTATTGTTTTTATTTTCTTTTCTTTCAAATATATTTTGTTTTGAAATGTTATTGTGTAGTGTGCATCTTTCATCTTATTGTTCAAATGGGACACTCATTTATGTATCTATAATTGATATATATTATAGCACAACAAAAGTAGCATTCAATTGTGGGTACTCATTTAGAGTCACTCTCTGTAACTTTCATCATTCTTAACTTAGAAGTTAGCCTCCTCACCTTGTTTAAAATCATAAAGAAAATTTCTAGATTTCATTATATAACAATTTTTTGCAACATATTCAAAGCTAGACATGTGAAAGAGAGTCAAGTAGAGAAAACTAGAGAGAGAGAGAGAGAGAGAGAGAGAGAGAGGCCAAACATTTAGTTGACTACAAATCTAATCTTTGTTTTGTTCTCATCAAAGACAACGAACATGACACACATACACACGTGTCGAAATATACTTGAATTTATCATTTAGTTGACTACACAACTAATCTTTATTTTGTTGTCAGTAGTGAATATATTTTTAGTTCCTCAATCTTAAATCATGAGACAATTTCATTGGTTTATTTTAAGCTCTTCATCTTCATCAGCCTCATCTAAAATAGTATCATCCTCTTCAAATCTACAAAAATTCATATCTCACACTGCGCGTGCTCATTTTTTAAAATTGATCATCTACTAAAACAACAGCATTCTAAAAAATGATCTAATCAATAGCCAACCAGTAGTAAAATGTGAGGTTAATTTTTGTGTAAGTAGTTAAAGAGAGTTTATACAAACACATTTATATAATTATTTTCTAGCTCTATGAATTTACAATATAATTTAAGCTTTTAGAGGCTACCTATAGAAATTATTAAATTTTCTTTTTCAAACCATGGTTATTCATTTTGATTAAAGTGGATTTATTAAGTACTTATATGAGAGACTTCATAACCATTTTTTACCCTCTAAAGGCCTAAGTAAAGCATGGAACTCGTGGGTGCAATTGTGGGCCGTTGGATAAAGCTTGTAGATTAGTGCACATGGCAAGTTGTTAATGATCGAAAAAAATTTATCCACCCAAAAGGAAAAGCCATAGCATTTCTTTCCCTTTTTAGGTGAAGTAAAATTCCAATTTTATCTTCTCGTCTTTGGAAAGTATGTTGTTGACTAAACACAATCAATCAATCAAATTTGTTTATGTTTTTTTATTGATTTAAGTGATTTTCTAGTGATTGTATGTTGATTGGTAGAAAACGAGATGGGTGAAATCTATCGTTTGTGGTCTTCAATAGAACCCATTTTATATGTCCATCGATTCTCAAGGGTGTACTTCTTTCCATTTGGATGCGACAAATCATGCTACAAAGGTGGAACTATTGTGGCTTCATAGGTGGAATTATTGTGGCTTCATAAGACTCCTTATGATTCAATTACTTGTTTTCTTTGTAAGAACCTGGAGGGCCATTGTTACAAATCATGTATGCTATTGTTGTGAAAGATAAGGAAAACCCCAAACACAAACACCCCCCCCTCCTCTCTTTCTCCTAAAGGCCTTAGCACCCCTAAGGGCGAAGGTAGTTCAAATTTCTTTGGTTGACAAGTGTTTCTAACAGTTTTAAAAGTCTAAGCCTTTCAAATGCTAAGTCTACATTCACTACATGGTGAAAAATATTTCAGAGAATAAAAGATAGAAATATATGCATACGATTTTGGGTTAACTCTTTTAGTAAAAATCTAAACGAGATGTCGCTTTGTTGAATAAAGAAATAGCAATAAAGGTGAGAAGGAGGACAAGAGAGTGACTTGAAGGTTGGCAAGAAAGACTACATCACCGAGCTAAGAGAAGAAGATTGCCTCTTTTTTTTTTTTAATTTAATGTTTGCACTTGGGTTGCATGCAGCGAATAGCTTATAGGTGGAGTGGGTCAACCCAAAGATTTATCTCTAGCTTGGTGAGATGGTGAGGTCAAGGTAGACCTACCTTTTCCTATGAAAAAAAAAATTTCTCTTTTGCTTTAATTTGGCAATGGGTCCTTATGTTTTTATTACTTATAGTTTTTTCATAAAATGTGAAAAATTACAATTTTTTAAACTTTATTATATCTTATGTCTATTAGACCTACCTTTTCCTATTAAACTATATTTTTTTCCTTTTAATTTGGCAATGGGTCTCTTTATTTATTTTACTTCTTTTTCATTTTATCTTGTTTTAGAAATACCAATACGAGCCTTTTGATTTGTTGTGTGGGGCCCTTCATAACATATAAGCCATTTGTCCATTATATGTGTATAATGGATAATAAAATTTTATATTAAAATAAAACAATGACATGTGATTGTATTCACTCATTCATACCCGTTCCCCATAACTCTCATCCTCCCATGATGATGGGTCTTATATTTAGTAGGCCTTCGTGGCTCTTCACCTTGTTTTGTTTGTATGGCCAAGATCAACACATGAAGTCATCCATGAGTCACAAAGGAAGGAAATTTTGTTAGCTTAGATGTTTTTCATGCTCTGCACCTCATAGTGAAAGATAGTTTTTTGTTTTGTTTGTATGGCCAATATCAATACACGATAGTGAAAGATAGCTTTCCTTTTGTTTTTATGGCCAAGATTAACACACTAAGTCATCTACAAGCCACAAAGGAAGGTCCTTCTTCTTTTGCTTGTATCTATACAAAATAATAGAAAATTTAGGTTACCTTAGATGTTCTCCTTTTTTGTGGCCATGCTCACAGTTGTGAGTTGAGACAATTTATATTAACTAAAAAAGAATACAATTTTCCTCAAGCACTACTCTTAGTGGGTCATCGTGATGGATGTCTATAGCACAGATTTCTAACACTAACATAAGCTCAAGGAAGTGACTCAGATGGGGCACAATGATTCTTTGAGGGTGTCAACCTCAAGAAGTGAACCTACAGAACGACAATATCTAAAGCACTTGCATATCTATCACTCTCAAATTTGGCAACCTCCCTATGTCTTATGCCATTGCACTCAATCATCAACCCATTTTGGCACTCGAATGAAGTCCAAATGCAACACAACTTTGGGAGGAGGTCCATGACACTTAGGGACATCAATCTACCATGTGTGGTCGCAATATGAGGAGGTATCAAAATCACAATCCATTATGATCAAGGTCCTATAAACTACATCACAACATACCAAAAAGGTTTCCTAGGATCTAGGAACACTCTCCTATGGTTGGAATGTCAAAAAACAGTCATTAACGCACTCAAAACAGTAAATTTAGCCTACTAACACATAGTCGTAAATCAACGTAGAATTGATAATGAATATACTTGAACGAAAGAGCAACAGACAAAGAACACAATGCAAGTTTCAAAATCAAAATGTGATTACCAGAGCTGAAGATATGAAGATTACAAGGTGCATGAGAGTAGTCGCTCTCAGTCATATGCTCCAAAACTCAAAACTTTGATAATGATAAGTATCCCTTTCCCACTTTACAAAATGAGATTGATACCTAGGGCTCTCTTGGCCAGCGGCTGACTTTACAAGGCTCATACTCATTTACAAATTATAAAACTCAAATGTGGCACAGATAGACTCAAAGATGATCTGAATAAAATCAGAGATTCTTATATAATTACAAAGGCTTTTTGAAAAATAATTGATATCAAAATTTGGGCTCAAAAAAATAAAGGGGTCAATTCGAAGGGCGCATGCGAGGTGGGTTTGGCTGTTTTGACTGCCAACATTCTCCCTTCCTATTCTTTGCACGTCCTCGTGCAAACTAGCTTGGTCTTTACCTGTTTTGCCTACATGATGTCTTTGTTGCTGCTTTGGTAGTTGCATGATTATTTGCTTGTGAGAGTCTATAATAATCCAGTCTACGCTTCTCGAGTGTTTGGGTGAGCATATTGAAATTTTTTGCCCTTGCTTGGATCTCCACCTTTGTAGCTAATTTTCTAAAAGGATAGTTGCTTAAGGTGCTTTGATAAGCTACATGGCGGGCATGTAGATTCTTGGTCAGGGGGTTGAAAATGGAGGAATCTATTTCAAGAAACCCTATTATGAATGCCTCCTCAAATGTCTGCATCATGTAGTGAGATGGCAAAAACATGATTTGGGCATACATCCCCATGATTACATTTTTGCTTGGAATCTTTGTCTCTAGGTTGCAACATAACCCTTCGGCTCCTTCTAAGAACACCTGCCAAGGATGTTCTATTTCCTTAATGTCTTCAAAAGAGGTGATGCAGGTGATGATCATTTTCACTATCTTCACCAGCATTTGGCATGCTAGATTTGGAACATCCTTCATTTGAGAGACGACTCCTTTCACATTGTTCACCATATACCATTCTGAGGATGGGAAATTATTTGGTGGCTTGGT
Organism: Adiantum capillus-veneris; assembly: GCF_014529385.1. NCBI lineage: Eukaryota > Viridiplantae > Streptophyta > Polypodiopsida > Polypodiales > Pteridaceae > Adiantum > Adiantum capillus-veneris. The sequence goes on from NC_140938.1 coordinate 160,538,015, forward strand.
GAGGATTGGATGATTAAGCACCACTGGTCTTTTACTTTGTCTTGTGTAGAAACTATCCCAAGATTGTCTTCTATTGGTAGGATAGAAGGTAGGATCGATCCTCAGGTGTTATGGTGCATTTTTGTAATAAGTTTCATCATCTGGCTACTTTTTGAACCACTTCTTTCACCATAGGGATTGGTTTTCAAGGATTGCCAAGGCTTGATCTACAATTATAGGCACATCCCTGTAATCCCCTCTTTGGTTGGGCTCAAGACTTGGCAGCATTTTCTTCTTCCAAAGGAGAGATTCTTGCTTCATTAGTGGAAGTGCAATCATGTCATGCCCATGATTTTTTACTACCTCATCCAGGGTGATCATTAGAAGTGCCATTGACTCTACACTTTGAGTTTGTATTGCATATATTCCTTGTGTGATGGGTCGTACACTTTTGATATCCATCTTTGAATTTCTTCCCTTGCATTTGTTCTATCATCCGTGTCTTCAAAATCATGTAGCCCGCACTCTCTAGAAGTGCTTGGCAGATCTACAAGGGGAAGGTCCATGCTTACATGCTCTTTGCTAGAAATAGGTGGTGGAATATCCATTACTACTGTCTAATCCTTTATGTCACTAATGGCCACATCTTTTCTTTGTATCTCCATGGTGTGTGCAATGATCTAGGTCATCAACTCTTTTTGTGCTCTGGGCAGCTGCTCTTTCAGCTGCTTGATCTCGTTGTCCTTGTGGCTCTGAATTCCCTAATGTCCTATAGTCAGGGTTTGTCTATCATATCTTTCTTAGGAAAGTTGTACCTTGAGAGTATTCAGCTCTTCCATTAGTGATGTTGGTGTTGATGAAGTAGAAGTGGAGGCTAGTGCCATCCTGCATTGCCAAACGTTGAGTCAATGTGGTCTTGACTACACCATGCGACTCCCCAAGATTGACATTCTTCATGCGTTCTTTTTTGCGATCATCTTATAGCCGATGTTGTTTGATTTGTAGCTAGATGTTTGACTCATTGAAATCTTGTGCTTCTTTGTAATAATAGGCATAATTTTCCTTCTCTCTTTGTACTTCTACTAGTAGCTCTAGCTGCATTCTTTGGAGTTCTTCAATTTTGTGTTGCAGCTCTTGATTTGCTTCGTTTACTTTTGTCGCTTCAGCTTTGGTCTCTTCTAAGTCCACCTCTCTGATGTTAGTGAGAGATCTTTGACATTGAAATTGTAGTTTGATGTGCTCTAGATGCTCTTCAATGTCAAAAGAGTGGACTAGCTTCTTTCGATCCTCTAAGATTGATTTTGAGTGAGGAGACATTGTCTTTTTTTCCCAATGTATGCGGGTGGTTAGAGGTGCCCTCTTCTTTATCTTTAGCTTTTGTACCTTTCCTAATCTCCTCTTATTCATGCTCTTGTATTATTGGTGGGTCCTTCTACTTTTCCTGTTCTTTCATCTTCCCCTTAGCTTCAAATGATGGTGGAACTTTTGGCCTTTGCTTTGATTTGGTATATGGTATTTCTATCTCTTGCTTATTAGTCTCTTGCTGTCTAATCTGATCAAGGTGGTTGGTTGGTTTGAGAGGGGTGGAATATTATACCCATGTATCTCCAAAGGATCCACACCACTCTCCTCCCTCATTTTTTCCTCTTCAGCCTGGTCCTTGGCCTCTCTCTGAAGTTGTGAGGAGTCTTCTGATGATTTGAGTTCATCGACTTTCTACCTCTTAGAATCTTGCTATGCTATTTGGGTAGTTTTTTGCTTGATCTCCTTTTGAATGCATTGTTGCATGGTGCCGGTGTCATGCCGCTCCACTTCCATGATGGGAAAAAGAACAAAAAGATGTAGATTGAGTTTAGTTGAAGTCTACATTTTTTTGAGTAGTGACTAGGCTCACGGAGACCGCTCCAGAGCTCGGATGAGAGCGGCCAAGAAATGAGAATTGTAGGGGGGGCTGGGGCAATTTCATTTGGCATAGTTCTCACTTGATTTGGTGCTATCAAAAGTTGGGCTTACCACATCATCAAGAGGACGATGGTAAAGGTGGGTGGGGAGCTGGATATTTTTCAGATATATTTGGAAGTGGGAGTTAGTGGATGCATGAGGGGGGGATATAAAACCATGAAAAAGTTGTTTTTTAGGATTATTCTCTCTATGGCATGGAGTAAGCAATAGATTTGGTCTTTGAGATCCTATAGCCTACTCTCTCTCTCATGTTTAAGTAAACATAATATTAAATGGCCCTATGCTCTCCTATCTTCCTCTCAGTACCATAGTGGATCTCCGTTAGTTTTTTCCCTCATAATCATAACCTTTAAGCTCCAATATATAACCATGAAAAAGTTGTTTTTTAGGATTATTCTCTCTTTGGCATGGAGTAAGCAATAGATTTGAGCTTCGAGATCCTATAGTCTATTCTCTCTCTCATGTTTAAGTAACCATAATATTAAATGGCCCTATGCTCTCTTATCTTCCTCTCATTACCATAGCACATCTCCCTTAGTATTTTCCCTCATAATGATAACCTTTAAGCTCCAATATACTTTTTTTGTAGGGAGCTCAAGATCCATAACAGTTGGATATACTAATTTTTTCTTGTCTCTCTGGCACACCCTCAAACTCCCATATCTCCCTCACATTCAGCTTCAAGGAGAATAAGCAAGGAAAGAGGATCCAAAGGGAGCATTAAGGAGGTTCTTAAAGGGATTAAGCGAATTTAAGAAGCATATTAAAATAAGAAGTAAGGAAGAAGGAGGGCATAAGCTTGTTCTTATTCTCTCTTGGCATTGGAGGGACATAAGGAAGGACAAAGACATAGGAAGTTTGGAGACTTATTGAAGGCAAACAAAGAGCGGAGTCTGCAGAGCTCTTGAAGGAAATTGAAGAGAGAGGAGCACCACATAGGAGGGCTCCATCATCATCAACTCCATCATCATCAAAGTCATCAAACGTGATTCTCAAAGTTTTTTTTCTATTAACTGCAGTGCTAAATCAAGTTAACCTGTTATAAGGAGCTTAAACTCCTCAATTAACAATTAGTTCAAAGTTGTTAACGGCTGGCTTTGGGTATCCTTATGTAGTCGAAGTGATGGTGTCGTTAACGACTTGCCTTGATTATTGATTACACTTTACACAATTTATTTATTATTATGGTGATTGGCAGAGCCTTTTGTGTCTGCTGCCTCTCTCTCTCTCACACACCTTTCACATCTAGAGGCCCCGCGCCTTCCCGGCTCACATGTTAAACACATATCCGCCAACATATTTGGTGAACCCGATGCAAAAGGAGCCTCGGTGGGAGGTGAAAATGAAGAATTCAGAGTAGTTGATAAATTTTATTGAAGAGTTCTATTTGAAATGTTTTGATGGGAACTTAGCAATTCTAGATTTGCCAAAGATGCTACAGCTAGTACAAGGGTATCTACACAAGATGGAAACCAAGAATACACAGTAGAAGAGGATTCTGGAAGCTAGCACTAAATGTTGTGTATGAAGAACGGAATGTGTTTTTTAGGGTATGATCCAGAAGGTTACCTTGCATGCTACAAATTAGAGATGACAAGCCGAGGTGTACCCAAAGACCAAAAGATTTTGGATTTTGGACAACTTGTGGCTTTGGATTTCAAAGTAGTGTACCAAGAGATAACAAACGTCCTTTTCAATAGTGGAGTGAATTTGCAAACACTTTGATCCATCCAAGCTTTACGATACTAGATGTTGAGATAAAAAAACTTACATCCAACACACAAAGGCAATGTGAAGATAATTTAAGAGATAAATTGAGTGCTTGTACAATGATATGTACCCAACTAGAAGCTCTTCTAGTTTTGAGTGATTTCAGGGACAACGAATTATTGGATACTGAAGAGACATGGACATAATTGAATCTTGGTATGCTAGTTTCAGATTGTACGATGGGAAAACTGAGCCTGACAATTTCCAAAGTAGTGATCACAGTTCTTTCAAGCAACCTAAGGAGATTTCCAGGGATGATTTGTATTTTTTCGCACAGGATAGTGCACTTTGGAAGGTTAATCTGGATGAAGGGCCATCAAAAGCAAAAGTAGAAGCGGGTGAATTTTTTTTGGAATTACCTATAGCTAATGACTATGCCATTAGTAATCCAAGTGAATCTGTTAATGAAGATGTTGACTGTTCCATGATTAACTCAGAGAGGGAAACTATGCACATAGACTATCTACAGCTATGTGACGAGTCTTTGAGTCCAACAAAAGATGCTTGTCATAATGCAAAAATTGCATAGAATACCATGGAAGTATCATCTAATGCATATGAACAAGAGCATGAGCTTATATGTACTATGAAAGAAGTGCATGCATATGGTGATGTTGTTGACAAGATGAGGATGGCATCATTGATGCTTTCCTAAGTGACTTACACGTATATGGTCCAACATGAAGTGCGCGTGCGAGAGCGTGTGTGTGTGTGCAGCAATGGAGAAGAGAAGAGACGAGACACAGGTTTGGGTGGACTCCAAACACAATAGTGTTAGGGTTATGAGTCCTTATTCTTTTATGTAGACAAAATGGTCAATGTTAGTTCTTGGTAGTCTCCAGCGCCCAACACACACACGGCACATTGGGCTTTACCACCCCAACAACCTCCCACTTAAAGGACAATGTGACTTTAAGTTGGCGTGACAATTTATATAGACATACAATAATACAAGTAGACAACGACCATGATCATCTACCCAATGCCCATGAGTGCGCGACAATGTGCAAACCTCTCTGAAGGTAAGACTTTTGTGAGAAAATCAGCAAGATTCTCAGTGGTGTGAATCTTGGCAAGCTACAATCGCTTGTCCTCAAGTACCTCACAAATGAAGTGATACTTCAGATCCACATGCTTTGTCTTTACATGAAACACTGGATTCTTTGCCAATTGTATAGCACTTTGGCTATCACAATGTAACACAGTCATCTCAACATTGATTCCCAAGTCTCCCATTAGCCGACCAAGCCATATAGCTTCCTTGCAAGATTCTGAAGCAGCAACATATTTAGCCTCTGTAGTAGACAAGGTATCACAATCTTGCAAACGAGATCGCCATGAAACTGCACCTCCAGTGAATTCAAAAACATAGCCTGAAGTGGACCTTCTCTTGTTCCAAGTCTCCTGCATAATCTGCATCCACGTAACCCATTACACATGCTTACTTTCTTCCAAAGCAAATGCACATGTCTTTTGTACCATTCAAATATCGCATAACCCCTTTCACTGCCTCCCAATGTTTCTTGCTTGAATTTGACATATATCTGCTAACAACTCCCACTGCAAAAGCAATATCATGACGTGTAGCAATCATAGCATACATCAAACTCCCAACTGCAGATGAATAAGGCACTTATGCCATTTTAGCCTTTTCCTCTTAAGACTTAGGGCAATAATTTTTAGAAAGTTTCACATACGGAGGCAATGGAGTACTCAATTCCCTTCCCTTCTCCATATTGAAATGCTTGAGCACTTTAGCAATGTACTCAGTTTGAGACAAATAGACCAATTTTTTGCATCTATCTCGCTTAATGCGCATGCCAAGGATATGGCTTGCTTCACCCATGTATTTCATTTCAAAGTTTGCATGTAACTATGACTTTCAAGGCTGAAATCTCATCCCTGCATTTCCCGAAAATTAACATATTATCCACATAAAGGACCAAAATCAGCAAACCACCATCTTTAGCTCACTTAGTGTAGAGGCAATGGTCCATATCGCTACGTTTGTAGCCTTGAGAGAGCATGAACGAGTAGAATTTACGATACCACTCCTTTGATGACTGTTTTAGACCGTAAAGAGTCTTTTCTAAGTGACACACCAAGTCTTCATTGCCCTTCTCAACAAAACCTTCTGGCTACTGCATATAAACTTCTTCTTGAAGATTACCATGCAAGAACACCATCCTGACATCCATCTGGTCAAGTTCCATGTCATCTTTAGCAACCAACGCAAGTACACAGCGCAGAGTAGTCATTGACAACCGGAGAAAAGATCTCATCGAAGTCAATACCCTGCTACTGCTTAAATCCTTTAGCAACAAGTTGTGCCTTGTACTTCGTTCTATTATCATGAGGTGTAATTTTTTGCTTGTACACCCATTTACATGGTAATGCCTTTTTACCTTTAGGCAACCGAACCAAATTCCAAGTTTGATTCTTATGCAACGAGTCCATTTCTGATTGCATAGCTTTGTCCCACTTCGCTTTGTCATCCATTGACATGGCTTCCTTATAGCAGGAAGGCGCTCCGCAATCTGTCAACATAATGTAGTCCAATGAGGGAGTAAATCTATCAGGAGGAACTCTTATAGACCTTCTAATAACTACTTGAGCCGGTTGTCCCTCATCTTGTACTACAGGAGGATTCTGTACTTGTTGTCTGACATTAGGCACTTCAGCCCTATTGTGGAAAATTCCATCTTCTTGGAAGATAGTTCTCCTGACCTCCACTGTATGCACAAGCTTCTTATGCATCTTTTCTTCATTGAAGTATACGTCATTAGTACAAACTATCTTTTTAGCTTCAAGATCCCATAACCAACATCCCATCTCGCCAGGACTGCCATAACCAAGAAATATGCATTTCTTTGACTTAGGAGCCAACTTGATTTGAAATTCCTTTGGAACATGGCAATACGCTTCACAGCCAAAGACTCTAAGATGCTTGTAAGAAGGTGGCTTCCCATACGAAAGCTCTTCAGGTACCTTCTCATCTAAGGCCTTGTAAGGAGATCTATTAATAAGATGGACAACAATTGCTAACGCTTTTGCCCAAAATCCATTAGGCAACTTTACATTAGACAACATGCTACGTGACTTCTCTTGAATGGTACGGTTCATCCTCTCAGCAAAACCATTTTGTGGAGGGTTATATGGAGCAGTCAACTCTCTTTTGATGCCTTTGGAATCACAAAAGTTTTGAAAGGATTTATTGACATAATTACCACCATTGTCTGACCTTAAGCATTTGACTTTCTTGCCAGACTGATTCTCCACTAATGCCACAAATTTTTGAAATTTTGAAAGAACTTCATCCTTCTTCCTGAGAGGATATACCCACACTTTCCTTGAGAAGTCGTCAATGAATGTAACAAAGTACAATGAACCTCCCATGGATACGTTAGGCATAGGTCCACACACATCACTATGCACTAACTCTAATGGCTCACTTTTCTCAGTGCTTCCCCTTTTGTGTGGTAACTGTGTTTGTTTACCATAAAGACAATGCTCACAAACTGAAAAGTTTGACAAATTGAAGCCAGGCACATAACCAAAATGAGACAATATTTTCATTCGCTTTTGAGACATATGTCCTAACCGGCGATGCCAGAAAGAAACGCTTGGCTTCTCGGTTACACAAATTACATGGTGTTTAACATCGGATACATGTAGCATGTAGAAAGTCCCAGACCTTGAACCATGTGCTACCACTAAAGAACCTTTGATGATCCTCCATGAACTATCACCAAATGTGCAATAATATACTGCATCATCCAATTGTCATGTACTAATAAAGCTTTTGGTAAGCTTCAACACATGTCTCACATTCTTGAGCATGAATGAAGAACCATTCTGAAGTTTCAACTGCACATCACTGGCACTAACTATGTCACAAGCAAAATCATTACCAAGACAAACACGACCCTTACTGGGCTGCATCATATGTACTGAACCACCCTCTGTAAGGAGTCACTTAAAACGATGCACCTGAGTCAATAACCCAATCTTGTAAAGCATAGTCATCAGTGGCAACCAAAAATGTTGAATCCATGGCAAATGTGAGATAAATATCTCCATCAGAATCTTCAACAAAAACATTGATGATCTCTTCAATCTTTATAGTGCTTTCCTTAGTCTTGCCTTCTTTCAACTTCGTGTCTTTACTTTTCTCTTGTTTCCACTTTCGACAGTCTTTCTTCATATGATCCTTTTTGTGACAATGATAGCACTCAATGTCTTTTCGGCCACGTGATTTGCTACGAGATTTTCCTCTCTGAGTCCGCTTTCCATTTTCTTGTGATTGACCACGAACAAAGAGAGCATTGCTAGTACCATGAGAAGTATCAAACTTCTTTCTGCTAAATCTTCAATAAGAAAACTTGCCTTAACATCAGCACATGTTTAACCATCAGGAGGTGCTGAGTTACCTATGGCTCTGCAAAAAGTATTCCAATTTTTTGGCAACGTATCTAGAAAGAACATTGCTTTGACCAAATTGTCAAAATTGACTCCTTGTGTAGAAAGCTGGCTGAAAATTGTGTTGAACTCATTGAGATGGTTTCACATGGGTGTGCCCTCATACATCTTCAAGTCAAATAAATTTTTTAGCCAATTAACGTATGATGCTGCACTTTGCTTGTCATACAGGTCACATAACTTCTTCCACATCTCATAACTAGTCTTTTCCATGTTCACATTGAAGTACACATTCTTTGACAAAGTTAGCATGATGGTGGACCTGACAAGGTCATCCAACTCCTGCCAATCATACTCATCCATATCTCAGGCTTTATCCCTTTCATCTTTATCGGCCGGATCTGCTTCTTCTGTACTAAGACATTGTAAATTTGTTCCTTCCAAAATGGGAAGTTAGTACCATCTAACTTCTCAATGTTGAACAAAGAGTTCTCTGATGATGAAGCCATCACTCGACAAGGAACAAACGTAATAGATCCACTACACTAAAGAAGATGATAGAAAACCTGAAATTTTATGGCAGAGTCTCCCCTGCAAAATTGACTTCTCAACCCAAAAAAAATGTGTACATTGACTGAAACATTGATCAAAGTGGCTAAACTAGCAAGATAGAATCTCAAAGAACTGTCACAGTCAATGTCTTCAACTCTAGAAGAGTGTCTCTGACCAACTGGACACTGTCAAACGCATACACATAAAGATGACAGCAATGCCAACAATGGCGGGTCAACAGATGCACACCAATACTGCACTAACCGCATAAACATACATCCTATGTTGGTGTTGAAACTATGGGGATGTCGGGGGACTTGCTCCAAAACCTATATCACCAAAAGGATCTCCACATTTGAGAATCCCCAAGCTCAATAAAACCTTATCACGACCCTCAACAATAGGCTTTGTATATTTCCATCACAATACATAAACCGCATAAGATCTTACATCAACCACAAAAACCCTTTTCTGTAACCCCTATGGCGGTTTGTCTGATTTAACAGACCCTCAAGACCTTGTATCAAATATGCATCTGATAGAGATTGCAGAAAGAGTCTGCAACAAAAACCTGTACGCAGAAGAACCAACGAAGGTAGACCACCCTGCTGTCTGAACTCAATATCTCTCAAACTGTGAAAAATTTGCAAAAACTTTCTTCTGCAAAGTTGTAGAAATGTGAAAACGGTTGGGAACGTAGGTATGGACATGAAATAAGTTGGTTTTACAGGTGAAAACAGCTCTGTAAAAACCTGTAGCTTCTACTTCACGACCTACAGGCAGTCTGAGTGACGTATCTCAAAATTGGTGAAGATTTTGAGCAAACTTTCTTCTGCAAAGTTGAAGAGGACAAAAAACTAGTCAAGAATCTTGAGAATTGGCTTGAATGAAGACGTTTTGGTAGGCCAAAACAGATATGCAAAAAAGTACTACAGTTTTTGTTGCTTCTCCGCTTGCCTCCCCGCTGAGCTCTTATGGTGCTCCCAATCCCTAAGCTTTGATACCAGTTGAAGTGCACGTGCGAGAGCGTGTGTGTGTGCAGCAATGGAGAAGAGATGAGACACAGGTTTGGTTGGACTCCAAACACAATAGTGTTAGGGTTATGAGTCCTTATTCTTTTATGTAGACAAAATGGTCAATGTTAGTTTCCGATAGTCTCCGGCGCCCAACACTCAGGCGTGGCACATTGGGCTTTACCACCCCAACACAACATGTGATGATACCCCTTATGATAGGAATGCCTATTTAGAGGGGGTGCAAGTTTTACATAGGGAGGATGGGTTCCTAATAGACAATAACAACTTTGAAGAAGATCACGTACTGAGGATCTATGGATATACAATGTTATATGTGTGAGCAATGTGCCATAATTTACAAACAAAAAGAATAATGTTGAGCTTCTGTGTGTTGAAGTGGGTGATGTGGAGTGGGATACCAATAGACACATCAAAATCTTAAAGCTAGAGAGGGTGAGGATAGTGAGCCGGATTGTCATTTGAGGTGGCATAGCAACCAAATTTTTCAAAGAATACTTGCTATCTCTTTTAGAGGATATGTGTGATATGGACTTTTTATTGTATTCCCCTTATTACTGATCATGATAGGGATCTTATGTTTACCAACAGAAGGGAGAATTTTCTCGTGGGTGCATACCAAAGTACAATTGTTTTTTCCCAATTACGAACAGGATCTGGATATTTTCTCTTGAATCAAGACAGGTTTCCATGTTTTGCAAGAAATAAAGGTGCTATGTTTTCAACATGAAGCTTAAAATAAGTGGATCTAACATTTTTTTGAAGCAGATTCAACATGGTTGCATTGAATTGGGCCCGAGTTATGATGTTACGTTGTGAAAAGATTACAAAATGTGCACACATTATTGGTTTTTACCGCCTATGTCAGAAGGGTTTTATGATTCTCTAGTGCTTGGGCAATTCCTTCTCAACCCATTTGGTCGTGTGTGGCGGGGGGGGGGGGGGGGGGGGGGCTATTGAAGTGCAGGCTACACATTCAAGGACATAGGTAATCTCTTGTAGAAGGTTACTTGTTAGTAGAATTTGATTTTTGGATGTATGCTTTGAGGGAAAGAAGTTTTGGTTTTGTGATTAGTGAGTTTATATTCCTAGCTTCCATTTCACTTATTTTGACAATTGATGAAGTATCTTCACGTCTTTTGGCCCTTGGTTCCATTTTCAGAACTTGAAGTGAAGGACTTGACGACCATTTTGTGTGTAGACAGGCTAAGGCATACTTGAGCTTGACAGAGCTTCCTGAATCAAGCTTTATGGTCAAAACATGTGCACAGCTAACTGGAGCATACTTGAGTTTGCCAGGCTTCACTATACATGGTTTTCCATAATTGAGTGTGTTGGAGATACGACGGATATGGTTCAAAGATTTGCGATGGGAAGCTACCAAATAATAAAGCTAGACCATTTTCCATGTTAAAATCACATCGCCAACTGGCATTACAGGTGTTTGACCATACATCATTTTAGCAAGCATGTAACTAGTGATGACTGAGCTATGTGTAGTACAATCATCCCATAAGGAATAAGGTAAAAGTCTTGGTGATTCACAAACCTTTTCCTTGCATGCCTTGACCAAATTTTTGATGATAGGAGGATTTTCTCTTTCAACTTTACCACTTTATTCAAGATTATTAGTGCTGGTAAGAGCATCTTGATACTCATCCTTGAGAAGAAATCTCTTGCTTCATCAGCATCCAGTTCTCCCCTATCAGCAAATATTTCTTCAACACATACAGAACAGCAAATCAAATCTTCCAAGAGAAAATTGCATACCCCTTTAGTGCTCTTTTCTCTCAAAGCATGAAATTCTACTTGGTTGGACAAGTCCTCTCTTGCAAGTACAATGTAACATGATTTCCACATACCCCAAGGCATAGTAACAAGATCTACTACCCATTTGTAATGCATGGACAATGGGTAGGTAGGGTGGAACACATCACAATGCCTTACATTTGAATACATCTGACAAGTAGCACAAATTCCCACAAATTGGGATACATGCCTTTCTACCAATACCTTTCTTTCAATTTGACAAACGTTAATAAGCTTTTACTAAGTATCTTTATCACACACAACTCTTTGTGGTGTGCCATTGCTCTACTTTGAATGCTTCCATAGGTAGCCATTCTTTAGAAAGTATCCATAAGCCTTCCTTCGTATTATTTTAAATTCTTGTTCACTCCAATATTATTTCCTCTCTATGTTCTCAAATATCATCCAATAAGTAGACAATCACCTTCATACATCTCTTCTAGAAAATGCTCAATTGAATTTGCTAGGCACATACCATCACTTATTGCATGTGCAATGGTATACAAACTTGTCCCTACATCATCTCCCTCAATGAACAAGTTCTCTTCATCTTCATACCTTGATCTAGATAGCATATCTAACATTGGATTATCCTTCCCTGCTATATGTTTGAAGTCTGGGTTCAAGGGCTTGATGTAAGCTATGATACATCACAACATTGCAATGCCAAAAGTTGAACAATTTGTAATCATTACAATTAGAGGCAAGCAAATAGTTTATACTACCATAGATGCCCCTATCAGTTACTCCTTGTTGCATCTCAATGTTGTGACGGCTTCCCATAATTCTATTTTGACCTGTGTGTAGTCTCATTGGCAAGAAATTAGAACCTTAGCTCCAAATCTCACCACATACATGTTTCCATTTTCATCATCCTGTCCAATGGCCCATCCAATCCCTGTAGTACTCATATCCGCTGTCAATCATAGGTTTTTACACTCATAGTCTACCTTCCTCAAGCCTATTAGGTGAAATTTGGACTCACAAAGGGGCCCTTTAAGGAGTTTGACTTTACCTCTGTCTACCAAAATGGACGCATGGATAAATTTTTGCAAACAAAATCCAAAGTTGGCGGAGGTTTGACAGTTAGAATGTCCTCTTCTATCTCTATCTATTGATATATAGCACGCCATGAGATTCCTCATATTTTAGAAGATTCTTTTTTTGATTCACTTAGATTCCGACAGAGTTGTCACATCATATGTGAATCAAAAAAGGAATCTTCTAAAATATGAGGAATCTCATGGCGTGCTATATATCAGTAGTAGATAGATCTTAAAGAGGACATCCTCACTGTCAAACTTCCGCCAACTTTGGAGTTTATTTGCAAAACTTTATCCATGCGCCCGCTTTGGTAGAGAGAGAGGTAAAGTCAAACTCCTTAAAGTGCCCCTCTATGAGTCCAGATTTCACCTAATTGTTGGTGATGAAAGAAGTAGCTTCTTTAATGTTCTCATGGATTTTGCATTCACTTCTTCCCATTGAAACTTTGGATTCTTTCTTAGCAGCCGATAAAGAGAATCTGCTCTTATGAGCATGCCTTGAGCTAGAAGAGAGCTAGAGGCGACATTCCTATATACAAGAGCTTGAGACTTGATTATAAACTTAATCTTGTTTACAAGACTTAATACTTGATTAAAAAAATTAATTACAAAGCTTGAGGTACAAGGAAAGGCTTGATTACAAGAACAAGACTTGAACACAAGACAAGAACTAGAAGAGGGCTTACCTCATAGGAGTCTCACAATTGGTGTTGAGAAGACTGAGGGTCTTGTAGCCCAAGATCTTAATTTATACTCAAGATTAAGGAGGTTAAGAACCTTCTAGGTGCTTCCTCAAGCTTAAGGAGGGTATGAAGCTTCTAGGTTCTTCCTCAAGCTTAAGGAGGGTATGAAGCTTCTAGGTTCTTCCTCAAGCTTACGGAGGTTAAGAGCCTTCTAGGTGCTTCCTCAAGCTTAAGGAGGTTAAGAACCTTCTAGATGCTTCCTCAAGCTTAAGGAAGTTAAGAACCTTCTAAATTTTTCCTCAAGCTTCTAGAACTTTCTAGGACTCAAGTGCATCTCGAGCTAGAAGATAGTGTGATGATAGGCACTAGCAATTAACAAGATCTTGAGACTTGATTATAAACTTAATTACAAAACCTTGATTACAAGACTTAATACTTGATTAGAGAACTTGATACAAGACTTGCAAGGATTACAAAATCTAAGTATAAAGCAAGACTTAATTGCAAGTACAAGACTTGAACATAAGAAGAGATTAAAGAGAACTTACCTCGTAGGAGCCTCACAATTAGTATTGGCAAGACTGAGGGGGTTGTAGCCCAAGATATCTACTTATACTAGAGCTTCAGGAGGTTAGGAACCTTCTAGGTGCTTCCACAAGCTTAAGGAGTTTGAAAATATTCTAGGTGCTTTCTCGAGCTTTAAGGATATTAAGAACCTTCTAGGTGATTTTGCAAGCTTCTAGAACTTTCTAGGACCCTATAGATCCTTCTTCAAGCTTCTAGAGCTTTCTAGGACCTTCCAAAATTTTCTTGAACTTTCTAGGACTTTACTAAGAGCTCCCATCCATGATAGTATCACCTCCTCTAGTGACGAGTTCGATGAAGAGCGGTTGTCCTTCTTGATGTAGGGGGAGTCTTTGATGGATATTGTTGATGAAACTGAAAAACTTTGGCCACTGTGCAGATGTAGGCTCCCATGTTTGTTTGCTTGCATCATAGCCTTTCCAATGTACAAGGTACTAAAGTCTTCCATGAGAGATTATTGAATCAAGGATTTTCTCTACTTCATATTCTTCATGACCATCAATCTCTAAGGGCAGTGGTGGCTGTGAGAATTTTCAAGGAATCTAGCATTGCTGACAAGGCTACAAAATAGGAACATGCAAGACTGGATGAATCTTCATGGAATGTGGTATCTGGAGATAGTATGTGATTGGATTCACTTGGCCAGTTTTCTTGGAACGACCCAATTCTTTGATAGTCCAGCTTTTGCAAAGGGCAAGATAAACGTAGATTGTGGAAAAAAAGCCACACTCAATCCCCAATCTTGTATGGTGGATGTTGCATTTGGTGTTTTTCTGTGTTGGCTTTATCCCTCTGTTGAGGTCTTCTAATATTCATTGCCAATTCTTTGTGAATGCTTTGTAGATATGTGGCAACCAGATTCTTCACTTGATGATTCATGTGGACATCCATCTTTTGGTGCTGACCATAATTGGCAAAGAATGGACTATGTTGAGTGGAAGCATGAATAGTGTTGTTGTAGGAAAACTCAGCCGAGGCCATCAATTTTACCCAATTGTCTTGATGTCACTTGATTGTCAATTAAAGGTAATGCTATAAGACTTGATTTACCCCCTTTGTTTGTCCATAACTTTGTCTTTACTACTTGAAGCTTGAATAAGCCTTTCCAAAAGCTCAATATAAATTGTGGTCCTTGATTACAATCTCATGTACATGCAATGTAGAATTGGTCCTTTTGCATGATAATCTCTCTATTTGTTTCCCTAATTATTGGTTTTTCCAGTCTGTCATGGTGCACAGACTTGTTGCCCAGTGCCTACGTGTAATGAGGTTGAGGTGACCAATATCCGTTGATCTTTTTTAGCTGTAGGAGGATCTTATAGTCTACAAAGGCCCTGAATTCACAGAGGTTATGGCTTACCAAAGATAGTTGCACTCATTTTGTACTTAGTCTTTAGAAAATCATTGATTTGAAGGCATCTATGCTCAGGACGAGAGAGAGAGAGAGAGAGAGAGAGAGAGAGAGAGAGAGAGAGAGAGAGAGAGAGAGAGAGAGAGAGAGAGAGAGAGAGAGAGAGAGAGAGAGAGAGAGAGAGAGAGAGAGAGAGAGAGAGAGAGAGAGAGAGAGAGAGAGAGAGAGAGAGAGAGAGAGAGAGAGAGAGAGAGAGAGAGAGAGAGAGAGAAATGAAATGAAATGAAATGTTATATTAACGTCTTCAAAAGGCCAGAATGACCTATGAGACCAAACTGATACAAAAGTGGTGAATCTGTTACATTGTCTGGGTACCTTAGTACCAAAGTACTAAGTGTGAAAAGTGTGAAAGTGTGAAAATAAATGTGAAAAACTAAATACAAAGTATTAAATAAACTTCTTAGGAGCATTCTGGGTGTCTCGCTAGAATGCTTCTAATCCTTTGTTGTAGTCTCCTCCGGTGAAGTGTGCTTCTGCATCTCGGTCGTGGTCGTCTCGATTTCCTAAGCTCAATCGCCATGTCAATGAGGGTGCCTTTGGTATGAATGTGGGTACTCCTTTGTGTTGGCTGCTAGCCTCTTGCTTCTCCTTCCACTTCTGCTACTCTCGATCCGAAGAAATCTGTGATCTGCCTCTGAGGCTGTAGTGCTCTTTGTCTTCTCATTAGATTATCCCTGTGCCGATGTAGTTCCAGTAGGTACAAGCCTAAGCATATTTGATCTTGGTATTGCATGACTCTATCTAGAGGTCCAAAGCCTTCTTTAAATAGGAAATGGAAACGCCCACGTATCTCATAGTATACGGTGCAATCACATATGTAGTGTAATTCTGTCTCCGGCTCCATTCCGCATAACTTGCAAATTCTGCTCTCAGGTGGGATTCCCCTAAATCTGCCAAATTCAATTTCCAGCTGGTGGGAGGATGTACGAATCTGACCAATAGCACATCTCAAACGATGAGATAGGTGGGTATCCATATAACTCGGGCGAATCACAAATCCATCTTCAGATAGCTGTAGGAAGTTTTCTTTGTAGTCGGCCATCTTCGTGCCCAATTCTTGTGTAGGGTCTACCCATCTCCTCTTAGTATCCAACTGTATAAGATCCTGACGGATGATTTTATTAATCTCCGTTCGTGTAATTGCCAGTGATGGAGCCACAAGAGAGTATTGGAAGGGGGGTAATCTTTCCATACTGAACCCATGTCTCTGAAACCACGAGGACAGTTGCGCATACCAGCATGATGTATCCCCTTGCATTGCTAATTGTCGAGAGGATTCGAGGGCCAGTCTAGTATATATATCGGCAATTATTTGTATCCCAGAAACCATGTATAAAGGACACTAATTTGGTAAGAGCTTCAATTTCTATCGGAGGGGCAGCTAGTTTCGCTCGGGTAATCGTGTGTGGTACGGAGGCCTTGGCTCTAATCATACGGGAAATCATAGATACCAAAGGTCTCTCCATTGACTTCCAATTATCCTGATCCACAGATGGTCCCAAAATTTGGACCCCATAAAGCATAGCCGAAGCCACCACAGTATCAAAGAGCCAAAGTTTTGTTCGTGGTTCCTGAAACTGCACTTGTGAACACATCCTCTCCAACCCTCCCAAGGCTGCAGAGGCTCTGGAGAATCTAGCATCCGCTGCTTTCTTAAGAGTAAACTACGGTCTTACAAATACCACATCAAGGTATGTGTATGCATCTGTGTACTCTACTGTAACCTGGCCATATGCAAATGTAGGTGCCGATCTCCTAACCCACTGCGGTGTGGTGTTAAACACCATACCTTTGGTTTTACCCAAGTTTACCGACAGTCCACTGTCCTCCGTGAATTTATGTAATGCATCTAGCTACCTCTGCATTCCATCTGGTGATTCTGCTATCAATACAATATCATCTGCATACAACAACAAAGGGATCCATGACCTTGCAAGTTGAGCACCTCTGTCACCCTCTCTATCAATGTAATCTGATACGTCATCTATGTACATACCAAATAAAGTAGGGGACAGTGGGCATCCCTGCTTTACTCCAACAGTGGAATGAACAGTGTCAGAATCCCCTTCTGGAGTACGTACATAAACAGTTATTGACCCGTATAAGGCCATGATCCCCCAAATAATCTCTTTGGGGACCCCTAACTTTTGCATCCTGTGCATCAATCTCGCCCTTGGTACTGTATCAAAATCTTTCCGAAAATCCACAAAGCAACAATACATCCTTCTCTTGCTTGCTCTTCCTTCCTCAATAATGGCTCTGAGCGTAAGAATATGATCTAAAGTGGAATAACCCCTCCTGAATCCATCTTGTCCTGTTGCCCTTATGCCCTCATTCTCTGCCCATCTACTCAATTTTTGTTCAAGAATGGATGCGTATAGTCGGGCCAATGTGTGACCTACCATAATGGTACGGTAGTTCTCGGGTATCATAGGATCCCCTGACTTGAAAATAGGTACGATAGTAGATAATTTCCAAGATTCAGAGAGAGAGAGAGAGAGAGAGAGAGAGAGAGAGAGAGAGAGAGAGAGAGAGAGAGAGAGAGAGAGAGAGAGAGAGAGAGAGAGAGAGAGAGAGAGAGAGAGAGAGAGAGAGAGAGAGAGAGAGAGAGAGAGAGAGAGAGAGAGAGAGAGAGAGCTATAAGACCTTTGAGACATTGTAGTATGTCTTTTTCCTCCGAACAAGTTTCCACTGAGAGGCACCAAATACTAGTTGGCTAGTGTAGTTGAGGGTGGGGGATCCTGAGCATCTCATGCAGGGGATTGCTAGCCCCCTTTGATGCCTTAACAAGCCCTTGTCAACAATTGCACTTACCTAAGTCTATTGTTGTGCCTTGATTATGGAAGCTCATGATCTGGTAGAAAGTTACAATATTAGAATTATTGTTGGGGACTTGGTCTCAAGCTTGTTGTGCCTTCATTATGGAAGCTATTGATGGGGTAGAGAGTTACAATCATAGAATTATTGTTGGACTTGGACTCAAAAGTGTTTATTACCAATCCTCAAGAGTTTAGAGGGTGAGTTCCATCAAAAGCCTATTAGCAAGGCACAAGACTAGAGAGAGAGAGAGAGAGAGAGAGAGAGAGAGAGAGAGAGAGAGAGAGAGAGAGAGAGAGAGAGAGAGAGAGAGAGAGAGAGAGAGAGATCATTTGTTTGTGACTACTCTGCTTCTAGGATTGGGTCTAGAGCTCCATAGCTCCCTTCTCTTTATTTTTTATTTTACCTCAAGTTTAGCTCCTGCATCCATCAATTCTTCATCCATTTTTGAGTTTCAATGCAGCAAGGAACAATGCAATGTGAATTTGTGCATGAGAGAATGTGAACAATATTTCCATAGAAACAATTTCTACCTCCAAGGATTGATAATAGCCCTGGGCCATGTAGAACAATGTAGCAAGGCAGGGCCTAAAAGTTTGTGGTTGAGAGACTATGAATGAGATTGTGTCATATACGTATGTCTGCCTACATGGGCTAATTGTAACCACATGTCACATGGAACATTCTAAATAAACCCAAAAACCCATGATTTTAAATCCAACTGCCTTGACCATAGAAGGGGATCTACAATTTGTTCAAAGCTAGCAATTATAGTTGGAATGGATTTTCTTTTTATTGTGCATGCTAGGCGCTTTATCCTTACAATCATTTTAGAGCTAGCAGCTATAGTTGGAATGGACTTATAAAATGAACAATTGTTGATTTTGATTGAAATCAGTGATTGTCTCTTGCATTTTGAGATCTTGAGAGACTATCAATAGGAGAGGTCACTTAGCTACAATGCGACCACCGACATACAGAGCACTATCCAGGGTTATTTTTGCACTTGATCATGTGTACTAACTTGTTTTTCTATGTTGTGTTAGACGAATGTGGTGTAGCAGTTTTTCTCTCACCATAGAGTTGGCTTGTGTTGGGTTTTCCAAGCCCTTTTGTCATCAATCATCTACCCATGGGAATACATCTCTATAGCATACAGGCAGACTCAGTTTAGTGGAGTCTTTTGCATGGCAAAATTGCTCTATATATGTACAAGGTGTTTTTTAATTAAAGCATAGTGTGTTCTTTTTGTATTAGTGTTGAAGCTCTTCTCTCTTGTTCATCTTCCTTGTATGCATGCTCCTCCACCAATTGCCATGGATATCCGGTGGCACGCACCATAGCCTCGCCTACCTATCACGTGGTATCAGAGCCCAAGCGGCCTAGTCCGTGGTCAAACAGGACACTCTGCAAGTGGCAATCTTGTCGACATCTCGAAAGGCAAGAGAATTTGCGAGTTGTAGCTGCAAACGATCACGAGCACTTGTTTTGTGGTGGATGTTGGAGAGCATCGCATCTCAAAACGCTACTACAATTGACAGGTCTTCTAGGTGGCGGTGCTATAGATCAAGGATATGGCTTGCTTCACCCATGTCTTTCATTTCAAAGTTTGCATGTAACTATGACTTCAAGGTTGAAATCTCATCCCTACATTTCCCGGAAATTAAAATCTCATCCACATAAAGGACCAAAATCAGCAAATCACCATCTTGAGCTCGCTTAGTGTAGAGGCAATGGTCCATATCGCTACATTTGTAGCCTTGAGAGAGCATGAACGAGTAGAATTTATGATACCACTCCATTGATGACTGTTTTAGACCGTAAAGAGTCTTTTCTAAGTGACACACCAAGTCTTCATTGCCCTTCTCAACAAAACCTTCTGGCTGCTGCATATAAAATTCTTCTTGAAGATTACCATGCAAGAACGCCATCTTGACATCCATTTGGTCAAGTTCCATGTCATCTTTAGCAACCAACACAAGTACACAACGTAGAGTAGTCATTGAAAACCGGAGAAAAGATCTCATCGAAGTCAATACCCTGCTACTGCTTAAATCCTTTAGCAACAAGTTGTGCCTTGTACTTCGTTCTATTATCATGAGGTTTAATTTTTTGCTTGTACACCCATTTACACGGTAATGCCTTTTTACCTCTAGGAAACCGAACCAAATTCCAAGTTTGATTCTTATACAACAAGTCCATTTCTGATTGCATAGCTTTTTCCCACTTCGCTTTGTCATCCATTGACATGGCTTCCTTATAGCAGGAAGGCTCTCCGCAATCTGTCAACATAATGTAGTCCAATGAGGGAGTAAATCTATCAGGAGGAACTCTTATAGACCTTCTAATAACTACTTGAGCCGGTTGTCCCTCATCTTGTACTACAGGAGGATTCTGTACTTGTTGTCTGACATTAGGCACTTCAGCCCTATTGTGGAAAATTCCATCTTCTTGGAAGATAGTTCTCCTGACCTCCACTGTATGCACAAGCTTCTTATGCATCTTTTCTTCATTGAAGTATACGTCATTAGTACAAACTATCTTTTTAGCTTCAAGATCCCATAACCAACATCCCATCTCGCCAGGACTGCCATAACCAAGAAATATGCATTTCTTTGACTTAGGAGCCAACTTGATTTGAAATTCCTTTGGAACATGGCAATACGCTTCACAGCCAAAGACTCTAAGATGCTTGTAAGAAGGTGGCTTCCCATACGAAAGCTCTTCAGGTACCTTCTCATCTAAGGCCTTGTAAGGAGATCTATTAATAAGATGGACAACAATTGCTAACGCTTTTGCCCAAAATCCATTAGGCAACTTTACATTAGACAACATGCTACGTGACTTCTCTTGAATGGTACGGTTCATCCTCTCAGCAAAACCATTTTGTGGAGGGTTATATGGAGCAGTCAACTCTCTTTTGATGCCTTTGGAATCACAAAAGTTTTGAAAGGATTTATTGACATACTTACCACCATTGTCTGACCTTAAGCATTTGACTTTCTTGCCAGACTGATTCTCCACTAATGCCACAAATTTTTGAAATTTTGAAAGAACTTCATCCTTCTTCCTGAGAGGATATACCCACACTTTCCTTGAGAAGTCGTCAATGAATGTAACAAAGTACAATGAACCTCCCATGGATACGTTAGGCATAGGTCCACACACATCACTATGCACTAACTCTAATGGCTCACTTTTCTCAGTGCTTCCCCTTTTGTGTGGTGACTATGTTTGTTTACCATAAAGACAATGCTCACAAACTGGAAAGTCTGACAAATTGAAGCCAGGCACATAACCAAAATGAGACAATATTTTCATTCTCTTTTGAGACATATGTCCTAACCGGCGATGCCAGAAAGAAACGCTTGGCTTCTCGGTTACACAAATTACATGGTGTTTAACATCGGATACATGTAGCATGTACAAAGTCCCAGACTTTGAACCATGTGCTACCACTAAAGAACCTTTGATGATCCTCCATGAACTATCACCAAATGTGCAATAATATCCTGCATCATCCAATTGTCATGTACTAATAAAGCTTTTGGTAAGATTCAACACATGTCTCACATTCTTGAGCATGAATGAAGAACCATTCTGAAGTTTCAACTGCACATCACTGGCACCAACTATGTCGCAAGCAAAATCATTGCCAAGACAAACACGACCCTTACTGGGCTGTATCATATGTACTGAACCACCCTCCGTAAGGAGTCACTTGAAACGATGCACCTGAGTCAATAACCCAATCTTGTAAAGCATAGTCATCAGTGGCAACCAAAAATGTTGAATCCATGGCAAATGTGAGATAAATATCTCCATCAGAATCTTCAACAAAAACATTGATGATCTCTTCAATCTTTATAGTGCTTTCCTTAGTCTTGCCTTCTTTCAACTTCGTGTCTTTACTTTTCTCTTGTTTCCACTTTCAACAGTCTTTCTTCATATGATCCTTTTTGTGACAATGATAGCACTCAATGTCTTTTCGGCCATGTGATTTGCTACGATATTTTCCTCTCTGAGTCTGCTTTCCATTTTCTTGTGATTGACCACGAACAAAGAGAGCATTGCTAGTACCATGAGAAGTATCAAACTTCTTCCTGCTAACCACTTCAATAAGCAAACTGCCCTCAACATAAGCACATGTTAAACCATCAGCAGGTGCTGAGTTACTTATGGCTGTGTGAAAAGTATTCCAATTTTTTGGCAACGTAGCTAGAAAGAACATTGCTTTGACCAAATTGTCAAAATTGACTCCCTGTGTAGAAAGCTGGCTGAAAATTGTGTTGAACTCATTGAGATGGTTTCACATGGGTGTGCCCTCATACATCTTCAAGTCAACTAACTTTTTTAGCCAATAAACCTATGATGCTGCACTTTGCTTGTCATACAGGTCACATAACTTCTTCCACATCTCATAACTAGTCTTTTCCATGTTCACATTGAAGTACACATTCTTTGACAAAGTTAGCATGATGGTGGACATGACAAGCTCATCCAACTCCTGCCAATCATACTCATCCATATCTCAGGATTTATCCCTTTTATCTTTATCGGCCGGATCTGCTTCTTCTGTACTAAGACATTGTAAATTTGTTCCTTCCAAAATGGGAAGTTAGTACCATCTAACTTCTCAATGTTGAACAAAGAGTTCTCTGATGATGAAGCCATCACTCGACAAGGAACAAACGTAATAGATCCACTACACTAAAGAAGATGATAGAAAACCTGAAATTTTATGGCAGAGTCTCCCCTGCAAAATTGACTTCTCAACCCAAAAAAAATGTGTACATTGACTGAAACATTGATCAAAGTGGCTAAACTAGCAAGATAGAATCTCAAAGAACTGTCACAGTCAATGTCTTCAACTCTAGAAGAGTGTCTCTGACCAACTGGACACTGTCAAACGCATACACATAAAGATGACAGCAATGCCAACAATGGCGGGTCAACAGATGCACACCAATACTGCACTAACCGCATAAACATACATCCTATGTTGGTGTTGAAACTATGGGGATGTCGGGGGACTTGCTCCAAAACCTATATCACCAAAAGGATCTCCACATTTGAGAGTCCCCCAGCTCAATAAAACCTTATCACGACCCTCAACAATAGGCTTTGTATATTTCCATCACAATACATAAACCGCATAAGATCTTACATCAACCACAAAAACCCTTTTCTGTAACCCCTATGGCGGTTTGTCTGATTTAACAGACCCTCAAGACCTTGTATCAAATATGCATCTGATAGAGATTGCAGAAAGAGTCTGCAACAAAAACCTGTACGCAGAAGAACCAACGAAGGTAGACCACCCTGCTGTCTGAACTCAATATCTCTCAAACTGTGAAAAATTTGCAAAAACTTTCTTCTGCAAAGTTGTAGAACATGTGAAAACGGTTGGGAACGTAGGTATGGACATGAAATAAGTTGGTTTTACAGGTGAAAACAGCTCTGTAAAAACCTGTAGCTTCTACTTCACGACCTACAGGCAGTCTGAGTGACGTATCTCAAAATTGGTGAAGATTTTGAGCAAACTTTCTTCTGCAAAGTTGAAGAGGACAAAAAACTAGTCAAGAATCTTGAGAATTGGCTTGAATGAAGACGTTTTGGTAGGCCAAAACAGATATGAAAAAAAGTACTATAGTTGTTGTTGCTTCTCCGCTTGCCTCTCCGTTGAGCTCCAATGGTGCTCCCAATCCCTAAGCTTTGATACCAGTTGAAGTGTGTGTGCGAGAGTGTGCGTGTGTGTGGAACAATGGAGAAGAGATGAGACACATGTTTGGGTGGACTCCAAACACAATAGTGTTAGGGTTATGAGTCCTTATTCTTTTATGTAGACAAAATGGTTAATGTTAGTTCCCGCTAGTCTCCAGCGCCCAATACTCAGGCGTGGCACATTGGGTTTTATCACCCCAGCACAACATGTGATGATGTTTGGTGGACGAAGCAACAAGCGGCCGTGGCCAGAAGGACCTTATTTTTCTGAGAAATCATTGTAAAATTCTTTTGTAAAGAAGTATCTCTAAGCCGAGAAATTGTCAAGGATGTATGATTATTCTTATGGGAGCAATTGTATATTAGAGAGCTAGTTTTAAGATTAGGGGCTTATGGCCGAACAAGCCATTTTGTAAAGACCTAATCTATAAAGGTCATTTTTTGTAAGTTTGAGGATAATCTTTTGAATGGAGAACTGAGAAGACAGCGTACGTTGGAGAGCTCCTTCTTGTTCAAACTTGTAATCTTCGCCGTTATGGCTACGGTAATCCAAATTCAGATTTGATTATTGCATTGTGTTCCTCTCCTTTTGCTCTTTCATTCAAGTGTAATCATTCAAGATTCGGTGTAGGTTTTCAACTACGAGTTTGAGGCCTTAAATCGCAGTTTTGAGTGTCTATATGCGTGTTTTATGTTGTTTTGACCCTAGGAGAGACTTTAGGGACCCTAAAACGACCCATTAGGATCATTTGTTCGCTGTTTTTACTGACGTTGGGACGAACGATCGTGATGTTGTACCTTTCTAGAATGCTGTGACAGTGATAGGATATGTTCCTGATAATCCCCTGTAGCTTCTCTTCAAGTTTCGTGCAATTCCGATATGATTTGCATGGTAAACGGGCGTGGTGACTGAAGAACGGTGTAGGAGGACACATGCAGATTACTTGGCGGTAATGCGTTTGATTTTCTTGTAGAGTTAGTAAGTTGCATCTCTTCGAGTTCACTTCATTAGGATTGACACCCTAGTGAGTTCCCATGCCTCATCCTAGTCGCTTCCCCTGTATTGATAAATATGTAAGTTAGTAAGTTGCATCTCTTCGAGTTCACTTCATTAGGATTGACACCCTAGTGAGTTCCCATGCCTCATCCTAGTCGCTTCCCCTGTATTGATAAATATGTTGTTGCTTGAGAGCTATGCTATGGACGTCTGTCGCGGCGACCCACAAACATTGGCGCCGTTGCCGGGGAATGCACCTTAGGTGATGAGTGACCGAGTGCGCAGTTAGACTCCTTAAAAAAGATCAATCCACAAATCCATTTTACACCTTAGTTAGGCTGCTAGACAAGGGTTTAGAGCCTAGTGGAGTCTAGAGCCAGTGGACCGGTTAGATCCTCTCTTAGGAGATTTAGGGAGCTGTGAGTGAATGTGTTAAAGCATTTTTGCTCTTCAATTTCTCTAATTCGATTGAGTACTGAAATCTCACCCGAAATCCGTCGTGTTTGTTTTGTTTGATTCATTTTCTTATGTTTTTTCAGTTATGTACTTAAGAGTAGCATAAGCAAATCACATTCCAATCAGATTTGGGGCAAAAGTTAGAGTCGAGAAACTAGAAAACCATAACTTTGGCCAAAAAAGCCATAAGACTCTGAAATTCTGAAAATCTGACCAAACAGGATTGATATTGATTCAAATCACAAAGTGGTAGCACAAAACACTAGGAAACACTTGTCAGAGGGACCAGACAAAATTTCATCAGATTTGGCCCAGATACTACGATTGCGATCGGTGTACCTAAGTGCCAGATTTGGACTAGATTTGACATGTGCCTTCCTGATAAGATTCTAAACAACTTTGTCTAAAGCAACCACACCCAAAAACATTAAAAACCAAGAAAATGAGGCCACTTGGGTAAAACTAGCTTGACAGACCCAGAAAGTGCAAAATCTTGACTTTTGGTGATCCAATTGCAAAAAGACTTTGGGGATAGCCTTAAAACATCAGTGTCTACAAGCATGCCAAGTTTGGTCTGATTTGGGCTCAGAAGTACGATCGCGATCGGTGTACCCAAGTGCCAAAATTGGAGCAGATTTAATCTGTGAGATCCCCAGGTGTATACAAACATAAACGTCTAAAGGACATAGAGCCAGAAACCTCAAAATACCTGTCAAACCATCGGAACACAGATCCAAGTCAAAAATTGCTAAACAGACTTAGAAATTGACTTTCAGTAGAACAAAACACGTCAAAACTGGGAAGGAACCATACTGAGGGATAGCCTGTACACAAGACAACCCCAAGGATCTCTCAAATCCCAAATCAAACATCAAAATCCAGTCAAACTGATAAATTTGGAAAAATAGACACTTCCAACCAAGAATTGGTAAATACTTGACTTTTTTGAGTCCAAATACAAAAGTGTCTGGCAGGTAGTCTAAAAATAGCCTAGTGAACAAGCTGGTGAAGTTTCATCTGATTTGGGCTCAGAAGTACGATCGCGTTCGGTGTACCTCTGGCCCAGATCCAGCTCAATTTTGACCTGCTCATAGACCTAGGTTATACAAGATTCCAGGAGTTGTCAAAACTCAAATTGGACATACTGTCAATAATCTGCAAGCAAAATTGTGTTGAGATCATTTTGAAGTGTTGAATCTGCTGACAGTTGGAATGATATAGTGATCTCATAGCCATCCAGTGTATTCATATGCAGAGACCGATCAAGTACCAACCCATACAGTCGCAGGAATTGGAAGATCTTGCCATCTCCAGATAAGAGGTTTGGATTCAGTCTAAGTAAATCCCACTTTCTTCATGTTTTTGAGATCGGGAAAACAAATCAACACTGGACACCTAAATTTAGCGGATCAAACGAGTGTTGCATCAACGGAGGAGAGTGTAAACCAAGGGATAGTGCGACCGTTAGAGCCGATCCTTGAAGAAGTCATCTCCGATACTTCTTCAGAGAGATCTTCCGAGTATTTCAGAGAACTCTTGGGACAAATAAAACTAAACGGGAGAGAAAACATGGCAGCAGGATCATCAAACCCTTCGGCCACACTAAAGCTATTGTTCATCAAGTATCAATATGACAACAAGCAAGGTGCCAAGATATACAAAGATGGTATGGACCGCTACTGTGTGAAAATAGAAGATAGACTAAGTGAATTCAGGGACTTAGTGCCTGTGAGCTATAGCGGAGACAGGTAGCTAGATGACGAGGGTATCATGTACTTGGTAGTCGTGAATCCTAACATTGTAGACAAGTGGGGATTGATGGGCACAAAAGCCAAAATAGACGAGGAACATGAGGAAAGGGCTCCAACAATGAGCTTACCTAATGCGAGATTAAGGCGAGAAAACCAAACGTTGAGAATCAACACGGATAATGTCTACTTGGGGTTATACAAGTATAATAATGGAGAGCAAGATCTCTATTATAGATGCGAGAAACCCTACGTCGGAGAGATGACTAAGCGGAAAAGACTTTATGTCTCCACCTACACAGAGGGAGCGGAAACGAAAATAGCAACATACGACAAGTATTGGAGACGATATGCAACAATCGATAAAAAAGAATTGGAAGGATATACGTACTTTGGGGGACCACTTCACCAGTAATTTGTCACTCCAAGCCCTCTAAGACCAGCCCCTACAACTGTCGTGCCAGAACCGTTGAGGAGGGAGGACTCATGTAGCTGATTCTTTCAGTCGACTTCATCATTCGATGCCAAGCCCCATGGGAACGTTACTTTCCAGAGAATCAATGGCTACTAATCGAGGTAGTGCGGTTCTGATCTCTACACATACGGCTGTAGGTCTGACAATTGCAGCCACTCCTTCACATTTACCACCTAGTAGTAGATTTGGGGCGGGGGAGCTAACGAGAGCAACCTACGACCTCCATGATGCACGAGAACATTTAAGTCGAGACACGGGAGCAATGAGATTGACCACTGACCATAGATGGATCAGGCCGTCCCAAGTAGCAAAGTGCATGCCAAAGAAGTATAGTGGATCGGGGGATCCATATGCCCATGTATCGCTCTTCAAGCAAGTCTTAAGAGCAGAACAAATCACTGATTTCCACACTCAATACGAGGGATTCGGGCTGACCTTGGAAGGGACGGCCTTAACCTGGTTTCAACCTTTAAACCTTGAAACTTGTCCGAATATTGAACATGTATTGCGCGAGTTTGCATAAGAATTCTCAAAACGGGGTATAAAGCATAATACTGTATCGCAGATATACGCTTTTAAACAAAGGGAGAATGAAAAAGTGAAGGGAGCAACCTTGAGATTCAAGCAATACATTGAGAGGTGCCCGAGGAGGGAATTACCGCAGGACAAGAGATTGTCTGTGCTCTTCGTTGAAGGACTTAGGAATGAAACCTTGAAACAAGACCTTCACCTTAAGGCCTGTAGTACATTTCAACAGGTTACAAGGGAAGCGTTGTATCTTATCGATAACTGCAAAGCATATGGGAAAGTGTCAGAGGATATTGATTCAGTAGCCAGTGGCTCTTCATCGATTAAAAGCGAACCCTTTACCAAGAAAGATGCCCAGGCATCCTTGATGCTGACAGCTGATCAATTGATAGAGGAGGTAACGAAGAGAATGCAACAACAGATGAGATCAAATCCAGTAATGAGACAGTCTTAGACGAGGAAGTGTGACACATGTGGGGGGGATCAGTCGACACCGTGGTGCCCACAACAGCCGAAAGCACCAACTGTTGCGAATGGACGAGTACTGAAATGGTGCGCCATAGAACAAAAATAGACGAATCATACTACGAAAGAGTGTTTTTATAACAAAAACTATGTGAGGGAAAGACCGTATGGGCCTCCAGTAGGACCATCCCAACCACCTCCTCCAAGATATCAAGTTGGACCAAATATGAATCTGGTAGCTGTAGCAGACAGACCCCAACCTGTGTTGGGTCAACAACCTCCATTACCACAGGAGAATAGGGCCATGATTAGGTATGCTCAACCTTGTGAAGCATCACTAGGAACAAATAGTATACTTCAAGTTTCTTATTATGAGGAACCTAATGAGCCTTACTCAACAGAACCTGAATCACAAATGCGCAGACGAAGCATATCAACCATGGGGAAATAGCGAGGGTATGGCACCACCAACGTATGTAGCACAACCTTCGAGAGATCAATATTTGGTAGACGAAAGAACGTTAATGTTCATTGCGAACCAGAATTACAAACCAAGAGGATATCCTAATAGAGCAGGACAACCTATGGGACCACCTCCTCAAAATCAAACACCAATTGGACAGTGCTATAGCTATGGTAGTACGGATCATTGGGAGCGTAACTGTCCTTTTAAAGGCGAAAGAGTGAAAATTTTTGGGTTTTGTGACGGATGTGGTGTGAATCACATATTGCCAGATTGCCTAAAAAATCCGGACAACAAGGGAAAAGCAACTATGAATATAGTGGGGGTGATACCAAGTGCAAGTAGCGGATCAGAAACCGATCCAATGATCCAAATCAATGCGATAACCAGAGCCCAAGCCAAGGACTTAAGGAAAAACAAGCCCATGGAGGAAAGGGTAGAGTTGCCTATACCCGCAGAAAATGAAAGCTTATCCGTGAGAACCCAGCGAAAATCCTGGAAGGCGAAACGAAACAGGATGAAAAAAAGAAGGGTGAACAACCAAATTGCCATGCAAAACGAATTGCATGAAATGAACAAGCAACTCAAACGAGAGAGAGAGAGAGAGAGAGAGAGAGAGAGAGAGAGAGAGAGAGAGAGTAGGACTGCTGAGGATAACAGCAAGCCGAGGAAAGCATCCTCAGGGAGATCAGTCTTGGTTGACAAAGTGCTAGAGCCATTAGATGCTCTATTACAAGCATACGAAGCAAGGCTAGAAACAAATCAAACTTTAGAGCAAAGATGGTTAACTTATCCTCAACCAGAAGTGGAAACGAAGCGTTTGGAAATGTGTAAACACCTAATTGAAATAGCCCAGACGTTGACGGAACCTAAGATGGTTAGAACCCCAGAACAATAAGTTTTGATTCATAAAGAGCGAGAAAAACTAAAAATCGATGAACCAAAACAAGTAAACGAACCCAGGCCTGAAACAATATTGTCACTGAATCATCAAGTGGTGCCAAACACGACTGATGACGCTAAGTCAATGACGATGATGCCAATTCCAGAAGTTGAAGAACAATGGCCACAACACTTGTGGGAAACCATTAGAAACAGAAAGGACGGAAGCGCGACGTTGCAGCCTGCTCCAATTCTTGAGATTAACCTGGATAATGAATTTTATCCAGCCGATATACAATCGTTGTATGGGGATGCGGGAACGGAAATTTTGGTGGAAAGCAAAGCCCAATCCTTGAAAACCCTGCCTTCATTTATAGGTGAACATGAGGCACAATCGGAGATAAGGTTGGTTCCATCCCAGACGAGAACTATTCCACATATGGTTGACTCAAAAAGTCTTCAAGACATGCTGTCGACACCTATAACATGCACAATCATGCTGTTTGAACTTTTGAGAGTCAGACCACACTTATGGGAAGACAAGGGGAAACACTTGGAGCACAAAACAAGGTCGGAGATTACTGTGAAGGCGAGGAGGGGAATACGACCCTATCTGTTGAATTTCGAGATATAAAAACAATAGCCATCCTAGATAGTGGAGCAGGAGTAGAGATTGCTACAAAGCAAATCTGGGAGAAATGGGGCCGTCCAGCCCTCAGGAAAATGAGAATGAAACTGCAACTCGCAGATGGGTATGTAGAGAGACTATTGGGAATCCTGGACCAAATAGTTGTAACTTCGTGTGGAATTAACTATGAGCACACCTTTGCTGTGGTGGATTTCGGGAAAACGAACAACTTTGACATTATTTTGGGACGACCTTTTATGCGTCAACTCAAAATGATACAAGATTGGGGTTACGACCAAATCTACCTAAGGCATGAAGAGCTAATAACGAAGATCAACATGAAGGATCACAGCTATAGAGACGTTGCAAAAACACCAGTGCAAGAATTTAATTCAACCACTGTAAATGAAAAAGAAATACCTGCATGGATGCAAACGAAAGCGCACGTCTGGATGTGTGGAGCATCTGATTGTGGAGAGATAATCAAAGAGGAATGCGTTTTGGAAAGATCCGTAGAAGACGAAGCTTATTTCCCAGAGCCTTTTCCTGAACATTTATTTGAGCCATTCGGTTGGACTCAAATATTGTCAACCTTGGACATATGTGTTAACGAATGTACACCTACGAAATTTTGTGACGAAGAAGGATACGACCTAGTAACGTTGCAAATGGCTAGCGTCATCCTTGAGTCAGGATCGGAGAGTGAGGAACAAGAAGAACTACCACGTGAGACCGAGTGTAAAAGAATCATTGATGAGATATCTGTGGTGATCGATGGAAATCAAACGGAGAAGGAATTCACGGATTCACTATGCTGTGACCTTCCATCACTGAACGATGAAATCCAACTGATAGAGGTTGATGATGAAAGATCAAGTGGATCAGAGACGAATAGGAAATACAGCTCGAGACAGGACAGGTTTTACGAGTTTCATAACCGAAAACCTAGTCGACAGGAGCGGTATAAATCCAAAAGAACCAGAAAATCAAGGGTGAACAAGCATAATCCGATGCCTCTTGTCAATGACAGAACGGGATATCTAAAGCTTGTCAAAGCTGATGATTATGTCAAAGACAAGGTCACTGGACGGTTTATCAAAACTAAACCGCGAGAAAACAACAAGAAGAACAGACACGAGAAGCAAACAACTAAGTCGCAGAAAGGGGGAAAACAAAGTCCGGAATGACCAAAACAGAGAGGAAAACAGAGTACAATAAGCTTAAGCGAACCCTCAAAGACATATGGACGACTGACTTTGAAACAAATGAGGACACCAATTCTGATAAGATGGATGCACCGTCCCATTATAAGAAATATACCATACAAGATAGGAAAATCTAGTGCAACAACCAATGAGAGAACTGAAGGAACTGGGTACATCGTACGACGGTCCTGAAAAAGACAAACGAATAGATCTAGCGGAACCAGGAGAAGGTGCAAAACCTGCATATATTGCCACGGATCTTACTGAAGAAGAGGAAAAGCTTTTGGTAGCTACTCTTAAACAATATAGAGATGTGTTTGCATGGTCATATAAAGATCTTAAGGGTGTGGATCCAAGTATCTGTCAACACACAATACCCCTTAAGAACGACGCCAAACCCAGCAGACAACGTCCCTATACTTACAATGAAACGTTTGCGAAAAAGATCAAGGAGGAGATAGATAAACTTAAGGAGGCAGAGTTTATTTACGAAATTGGGCACACCGATTGGGTTTCACCGATTGTGGTGGTCCCGAAGAAAAATGGAAAGTTGAGAGTGTGTGTCAATCTCAAGAAAGTAAACGCTGCTACAATTCGGGACAACTATCCACTATTCATTACTGATCATGTAATAGAAAGGGTGGCAAGCAGAGAGGCTTATAGCTTCTTAGATAGCTTTTTGGGTTACAACCAACTCGCAATAAAGCCAGAGGATCAGCACAAAACGGCTTTTGCAACTGAATGGGGTATTTTTGCATTTCCGGTAATGGCTTTTGGCTTAACAAATGCACCAGCCACGTTTCAAAGGCTGATGGGTCATGCTTTTAAAGAATATCTAAGATAGTTCTTAGAAATTTACATGGATGACTTGTGCGTTCACTCCCTTGTAATATTGGAGAACATCGAGCACTTGACCAAGGTGTTCGAAAAATGCAGACTATATCGGATTTGCCTGAATGCGAAAAAATGTGTCTTCATGGTAAGACATGGCAAAATATTGGGACATATAGTGTCCAGAAACGGTATTTCGATAGACATGGAGAAGATCAACGTCATTGTTGATCTACCACGACCAGTAAAGGTGAAGGAGGTACATGCATTTATGGGCCATTGTGGATATTATCGCAGATTTATCTACTCATATGCTATAATTGCAAAACCACTTTATGCGCTGATAACTAAATTTGAGTGGACAGAGGAGTGCGAGGAAGATTTTCAAACGTTGAAGCAGAGATTAATTTCCACTCCAATTTTGAAGGCTCCTGATTGGGAGAAGATCTTTCACATCCACTTGGATGCATCAGTGTATGCAATATAATGCATACTTGCACAACCTGGAGAGAACAACATGGATTTTCCAATAAGTTACTCCAGTAGACAATTGAACAATACAGAGAAGAATTACACAACAACTGAGAGGGAGGGATTGGGTATGGTCTATGCGGTGAAAACGTTTAGACACTACTTACTTTCCAATAAATTTGTAATCTTCGTTGATCACCAAGCACTGCTGTACTTAGTAAACAAACCTTGCAGTACGGGGAGAATTGTAGTAGTCAAGAAAGGAACTACACACCAAAGAGCGGATCATTTATCTAGAATGATGCGTGGAGAAAACCCTATAGGAGTTGATGATGATTTTCCAGATGCATACCTTTTCAACATAGAAATGGTTCCAAGATGGAGTGAGGATATAATTCCTTTTCTGACTATCGGGTCAATGAATGTGACAAGACAACCATCTACCATTGCAACATCCAGATCATTGGTAATGTTGGCGGGCAGGCTATACAAACCAGGATCGGATCAAATCCTTAGGCTTTGTGTTGAATTGAGTGAACGGGAATTGTACCTAAACCAAGCTCATGTACAAACAACGGGAATTCACAATGGGCATGCACAAATGTATCAGAGATTGATGAGAATGGGTGTGTATTGGCAAAAAATGCGACATAGTGTTCATATGCATATCAAATCTTGTGTTCAATGCACGCTTCAAAAGCCAATAGAGCACGTGACTTTATTCAGATTATCTGTAGCACCCCGATGGAGTAACTATATTGTTGAATACCTCACCATCACCAGGATACTGCCTGAGGGGATGAGTAGATCACGAATCAAAACGATCATGAAAGAGGCAAGAAAGTATGTACTGATTGAGGACACTCTTTACAAGAGGAGAAAAGACAATCAATTGAGAATGTGTGCGAGTGAAGAGGAATACATTCCTATCTTAGAGCAAGCACACGGCGGACAAGCTGGTGGACATTTCTCAGCTGACAAAACGGCCAAAGCAATTCTTATTTGCAGGCATATGGTGGCCTACACTATTCATGGACGCTGAAGAGTTTGTGAAACGATGTGACGATTGCCAAAAAGCAAAAATTCCGAGAGCGCGAGATGATATGCCCTTAAGGCCAATGATGGGGGCAAGAGCGTTTGCGAAATGGGGAATAGATTTTGTAGGACCGATAGCGCCTCCGGGATATAAAACTCACGCTCAATACATTATTGTGGCAACAAATTATCTAAAAAAATGGGTGGAAGCTAAAGCTACAGCCAGAAATGATGCAAAAACGACAGCACAGTTTTTGTATGAGAGCATTTTCACCAGATATGGATTACCAATTGAGCTCGTGAGCAATAGAGGCACTCACTTCATCAATGAGGTGATCGAATTCCTATTGTACAAATTCATGGTAATTCACAGGAAGTCCGCTCCCTATCACCCACAAGCGAACGGCCAAGTAGAAAGTACGAATAAAATTTTGGTGACAATTCTCACCAAAATTGTCGGAGAATCGAGAGCTGACTGGGATCAACTGACTGGGATCAAAAGCTGCATTCAGCTTTATGGGCATATCGAGTAGCTTATAAAACATCGATTGGAACAACTCCATTCAACATGGTTTATGGAATTCAAGGGATTTTGCCGCTTGAATTCCTTATTCCCATGCTTCGAGTCACTAAACAATTAGAATGGACGGGCCATGAATTATGCAATCAGATAGATGTCCTGGAAAAACTGGATAAAACTAGATTGAGAGCCGTTGCATCAATCTACGCGCAAAAAAGAAACATGAAATCATTCTTTGATCAACATGTTATCAGCAAAGAATTTGCTATTGGGGATTACGTCTTAATGTATACCCTGAAACAACATTCTCGGAAACTCAAAAAGCGAGGAAATGGACCCTATGTGATTCAAGACATATCATTTAGCGGTGCCATCAAACTTGCGACATTAGAGGGAGAGGAAATGCCTAATTGGATTAGTGGTTGTAGCCTAAAGAAATACAACATACCACTAATCACAGAGATGCTTGCCAAAATACACGTTGCGAAGGAGCGCAAGAACAAAGCAAAAGAAACAAAAGCTCAAGCGCAGGAGGAGGCCAAAGTCAGGATGTTAAAAAGAAAACAAACCTTACAACAACAAAGACTTCCTCCACCAGCAGACACGGCTCAAATTCCTTTGTCTATACTTCAAACTGATGAGCAATGGGAAACAAGAATCGATGTTCGAATCAATGTCAGACTCCCGCATGGCAAATATCAGCGAGCATTGATTGACACAGGAGCAAGAGTCAATGCGGTCAACTTCTCCACTTACAAGATGCTTACAGATGAACCCCTCGTGCAATCCACACGTGATCTACAAGCAGCAAACAATGCAACAATGCCAACATTGGGGATAGAAAACTTACCAATCAATCTTGATGGAAATAGTTGTTCTCATCAATTTTTCGTAATAAAAGATGGAGAAATCAGAGAATCAATATGCTTGGGAGTTCCATGGATGAGAACGTACAATGCAGTCACTGAATGGTCAGAACATGATTTAAGGTACACACACGACTCTAACGTGTACATGACTCCATTCACCAAAACAGATCACTCGTGGCCAAGCATCCCCATCAACATAAAGCAACCGGCGAATCATCCAAAAACAACACAAAAGGTTATTCAGAAAGTATGGATAAAGAAAAGATTGCTGCCCAACAAACCAAGCAAGATATGGCTGCCTAAGCACAAACTCCAGACGGAAGCAACACCATCTCAAAGACCTTCAGAAGTTACTTCGAAGTGGAAATGGCAACCAAAACTAAAGACAACTACAGATTCGGTGACCGAGCTCATAAGGAAACCCAAAACTCAAAACAAGAAGCCTGAATCTCCAAAATGGCAATGGAAACCTATGAAAACCAAACTAGAATCTGTAACGATGCAACAAACCGCATACAAATGGGTTCCAAAAATAGTTTCCATCACAACACCCACAATCAAGGAAAGAGCAATTCGACTGCAAGCTCTTCTGTTCCATGAACAGCTACCCTCACCATCAAAAGCCACTGAAAACTACATTCAGTTCCCGCATCTTGCACAGCATATTGTTACCCAACGCATTGTCTCAAACATCAGAATAGGGCCACATTACACGGCCATGCATGGACACAGATTACGAAACCCATGCACATGCACCAAACCTTCGTCCGAGACGACTCAGACAAGGAAGGGGGGAGTAATTGATGAATCTAGCAACAGTCAGGGCCATTAAGGGGTCCAATGTGTATATATGTACATAATGTGTGTTTTTTTTCATTATTTAGAGTTTAGTTTTGAACATATTCGATCAAAACTTGACATGTTTAGCGTTTTTTGTATCATCCGACTAGCATAATAATGAGCTGTAATGACAAATCCGGAGCATTGGGATGCTTCTAGAGAAAATATATGCTTAGGGGTGAGTATAATAATTTTGACTAATTTTTGCCAGTTAATAAGTATTTTCATTTTATTGTGTTTGATTTTCGTTAATAGAACATCAAAAATTAAAAAATCTCACTCACAAGTGTCGGAATCAAGTTCTGGAAGCAAACGCCGAAGTATCATGATAAGGTTATCAAGCATGGAAGATATGAAGCTAATCTGAAGATGTCAAATTTCGGCCTCAATGATCATGACTACATTTCGCCAAAATTGCATCAAATGGTTATACGACGCCGGAATGACAAACGGTTCGACCAACAAGTGGTATGCAGATTATATCGGGATCAAAAGTGAGAAAAATCAACCCCGTGTCACAAAAATCTCGGGAAGATATAGGCCAGGTAGGCCAAACTCTAGCTCATTGTTCATTTTCACCTTTTGAGAGAGAAGGAGAGAGCTTTTTGACCTAGAGCGAGCTGCCACGTTTCTACCCCGTACGGACGGTTGGAGCTAGCATTTCACACCAAATTTCACAAGTATGTTCCTTATCAAGTAAAGGTCAAGTCTATTACGCATGCAAGCGCGAATCATTGCACAAACAGGCGAAGGAATCAAATCAAAGTCGGATCGGGTCAAAGAGGTCAAAGGCCCTTAGAGGCATCCAAGAAAAACTTTTTTCAGCCACATAACACATCAATGTGCTCCCCACAAGGTCAAGAACAAAGCCATGTGGTCAAATCTAAATTTGGTGGTGGTACACCGATCGCGATCGGTGTACCTCACTGACAAAAACTGGGACAGAAAATGTAAAACACTCCCCCTCAGCCTCGCTTACAATCTGCTGGTGTCAAAAATAAATTTGGCCTCCATGGTATGATCGCGATCGGTGTCCCCAGATGCAAGTTTTGCAACTTTTGACTTGGCCCAGGCTTGGAACTCAGTTAAAAGTACACTCTCTTGAATTTTCAAGGAAAATGCACAAATTGTGCTCAGGGAATGGGCCCAATTTGTCAAACACAACCAAAAAGGAAAAAATTGACCTACAACTGCCAAAATCCTGTTAAAAATATTGATGATGAATGGTTTGAAAGGTACACTTGTCCGACTTAGAGTCAGAACAGTTGTAAAAACCCTCGAATGGATCTCAGAATCTCCTACAAGTGCAAATATAGTCGTTTCAGTCTCGAATGATCACACAAAGATAGAATTGGAGCCGAGCCAATGCCAAAGACCAAAAGGTTACTTAGGGATGCTCAAATATCACATGGATATCCAAGAAATGCCTGAAAAATGCACAAATCAAGAAAACCTACTAAGACAGGGTATAAAGTGCCTGATAAGGTCAAATTCAGAC
Source organism: Adiantum capillus-veneris (assembly GCF_014529385.1). Lineage (NCBI taxonomy): Eukaryota > Viridiplantae > Streptophyta > Polypodiopsida > Polypodiales > Pteridaceae > Adiantum > Adiantum capillus-veneris. The sequence goes on from NC_140938.1 coordinate 160,575,714, forward strand.
AATGGAGTAGGCTGATGGTAGCAAAACATCATGGAAGCAGTGGGAGATCTAAAAATAACTTCAATTAACTCCAGGATCTAACCAAAATTCATCAGGAAAACCAAATATGGTTAGAATTAGTGAAATTGGTCAAACAGTGAAAAATTGCTCTAAGTTGTTCATTTTAAGTCCAAACTTGGAAATAAATCATCAGTGGGCTAGGCAGGCATAGGAGTTCATGACCATCTAGTTTTCACCAAAAACAGGCCCAGAACACTGATCGCTATCGGTGTACCTTAGCTTCAGATTTTGAAAAAAAAACCCATCAGATCCCTTGTATACATCTTGTTCAAGTCGCCAACCAAGTTTCAAGCCAATTGGACATAAAAAACTCATGAAAAGTCAGAGTCTAGTCCAAAACTCCCTTGTAACCCAGAAATGGGACCTGTAAACTCAAAAGTGGTTCAAATGACACACAGAGTGGACCAAAATGACCCTCCAACTATCAGCAACCCACTCATATGATCAAATCTAGATTTGGCCTATGTACTACGATCGCGATCAGTGTACCTCAGACCCAGAACTAGCTCAAATTTTTATCAGTCATAGCTCTAGCCTTCCTAGTCCCACTGGTAAAATATAGATAAGAATGGATGAAATTTGTTCAAGTTATGATCAATTTTAACTTTTGAACTGTTTTTTTACTAAAAGTCTAAATGCGATTGATTGCAAAGGGAAAATCCTGACAGCTTGTGATTCTCCTGACACAGAATGCCTCGCCAAAAGAAAGAAAGGCAGTGGACTGCAGCACCATATGAAGTGGAGGAGCTCGCCACAAATGAAAAGGCTCACATCTCGGATGAAATACTTGCTCAAATCCCTGCCCACATATTCATCTGGAAGTTTAAGGATGCGGATGGTGACTTGGTAAAGACAACTATCATGCCAGGGGAGATATGGAATCTCCACCAAAGGCCGGAGGTAATAGAGGCAGTGCGAGCTGTACACTTGGAGCAATTTTTTAGATTACAGCCATGGGGAACAGATTACATGAGGGCCCACACGCTCATGAGCTCTTTACAATATGATGGGCAGGCAATGCTCACAGACAAGGATGGGTCGAAGATGAAGGTAAAGATCACGAAGGAAATCATCAACGAAGCTTTACATTTCCTCCCAGGGCAACACGATTTGCTGGCGAAGACAATGAGAAGGCATTCGTCAAAGCAAAGGAAAATAAATACAAATACAGTGACATGATTTACGGAGAGCTCGAATTGCCGATGAGATTGATATCTCAGCATTTCAGAGTACAAAAGCCTCCTCGCTACACAGAGCCAATCCTGCACATTGCCGTAGTCATGGCTCTGGCGACAACAAAAAATAGATCCATTCGGTGCGACTATGGTTCTTACATTTTGGACAATCTGATTGAAGCAAATTTGAAAAGCTCGGCAAAAAACAAAACCTACATGAGTGTAGGGCCGATGCTAACCAGAATAGCATACCAGGCTTTGGGAATGATCGAAGATTTGCCAGCTTGCCAGCTCTCAAACGGCCTTGATCCAGAAAGCCAAGTTGGTTGCTCACTCCGTAAGGACAACCCCTGGCGCGACATCATCGCGCTCAGCAAAGGCCACCAATAAAAGTTCAAGTGATGAAGAAAAAACGGAGACAGATGACGAAGGAAAGTCTCAAGATTCTAAAGACAAAGTGCCTTCAGAGTTTGAAAAAAGTGAGGAGGAAGATTCAACAAAGCCGCTCGAGAGAAAAAGAGAGGAGAGAAGTGCAGTACCGCAGTCAGACCTGCAAAAAGCATATGCGGAAGCTCAGAAAAGAGTCGAAGAAAGACGAACCAAATTACGGGCTGACAGACAGGCTCGAGCTGTTGAAACACAACAGGCGCAAAAAAGAAGATTCGAAAGGGAAAGGCAAGAAAGGATAGAAAATGCAACTCGCCTACCGACTGAGAAGCAAAGGTTAGAAGCAGAACAGAAGGCTGCAGAAGTGGACATTTCTTCTCAATCCACTGAAGGAATGAAGGAGAAAGATGCAGTTGATGAGAAAAAGTAGGCAGAACAACTTAAGAAGATCCAGAGAGATAGGAATCTGGAAGCACAATGAGCGGAGGATCTCACCCGCCAAAGAATAATCAGGATTTTAAAGAAAAGAAAAGCGGAAGCATGTGCTTCGCAACAAGGAGAAGAGACTTTCAAGAAGAGACATGTGCGAGAAGACTCAAGTCCACCTCCTCCCTCGCCCAAATCACCTCGTCCCTCGCCTAGAAAATCGCCTCCTCCATCACCAAAATCTCCTCCTCCTCCCCCTTCTCCATCGAACAAAAAACAGCCAACTCCTCCCCTTTCAACCTCGCAAAAGGAAGTTATACCGCCTACAGAATCCATCGGATACCAAGAAGCCTGCCAAGCAGGCTGGATTTGATTACAGGCAAACTCTACGGGAATTAGAACGGCAATTCCAGTGTTAGCATGTGGTGCTGAGTGAGAAGGAAAGACAGGTGCAGGAAGCCCAACAAAAGCAAGCATCAGGGCAAGAAGAGTTAGAGAGCCTGAGGACGCAGCTAGATCGCACAATGGAGGAAAGAGACCTTGAGAGATAGCAGGCTCAGTCTCTGATCAAAGATTTGGTGGACGTCAGGACAGACTTAACCACCAAAGAGAAAGAGTGCCAAGCTGCGTTGCATTTATACGCCCGTATAACAAAAATTATACATATAAAACGTCAATATACGCCGTATCTCCGAATAATTACCGAATAGCCGTATAAAACATTTTTCGATTGATATTTTTCGATCGAAATACTTTTCGATCGAAAAATATATCGATCGAAAATAAGTATATATATACAATCGTCGCCGTATTCGATCGAAAAGCATTGTGGACTTTCTTGGAGTTTGGAGAGCTTGGAGCTTCTGAGAGTTTGCCAGATAGAGACAGCGTCTTCGATTTACAGCGGTTTTCAGGTATATTTTTTAAATTTTCAATAAATATTAACTTTTTTTTTGTGTTGTGCCAAACTTGTGTGGTGCAGTAGTTTCGGCTCTCACCACAAAGTTGGCTTGCAGGTCGTAGGCCACTTCGTGGTGTGTAGCCATATGGCTCACTCTAGAGGTGTATAGAATATAGTTTCCTTTCCCGTGGTGTGTAGTTATATAACTCACTCCAGGGAAGGCTTAGGGTAAATTTAGATTCTCACTCGTATGGTGTAGTAGTATATCTCTCACCATAGAGATGAGTTAGGATTAGAGGTCGACTCGTGGAGTGTAGTAGGCATGATGCTACACCTCTCACTTCAGAGTGGCCTATAAAATTTACAATCTTAAAGTAAATCATTATTGATTATTCTACATAGAAGCACCAAAATTAACGTTCGTCATTTTAAGAGTGTAGAGATGCATACTTTATGCCCTCTTCATCTTAATACGAATTTCGTTATTTTTGTGCTTCTATTTCTCTAGTAACATCATCGTTCATCAGCAGATGACTTGGTGTTACTCTGAACATAGATATATACAACAATTGATTTACATTTGAGATTGTTGAGCTATTTGCTGATGGTTGTGTTGTGCGTGCCACACACTCCAATAGCTTATAAAATTTACAATTTTAGATTAAGTTTTTCTGTCATATGTGTTATATAGAAACACAAGCATTACCACTCCTTATATTAAGAGTGAAGAGATGCATATTTTCATGCCCTCTTCATCTTAATGTGACATACTGGTTACTCGTGTGTTTCATATTCCAAAAGAACATCATTTTTCATCATTAAATGACTTGGTGTTGTTTTGGACGTAAACACATACGATAGGTAACTTACATCTGCAATTGTTAATTTATCCGCTGATAGTTGTGTCGTGAGTTCCACACACTTTATCAGGGATTAGATTGATAAAAACTATCAAAGTTTGTAATCATAATATTTTCTCTTTAATTTGCAATAATTTAGTATTGTTTGATAAATTTGAATCATCATTTAATATATATATATAGGGTTAACACTCATTATATAATAACTATGTTACTATGGTGTACAATCATTTCGTAAGATTCTTAATTTATAATTTTGTCATACAGATATGGCAGACACGAAGCTAGCAAAACATCAACGAAAGTTCTTCTCCGAAGTGATTGTGAGACACTTCCATTACTCGTCAGAGGCAGAGATTAGGCGTTGTTTAAACCCTGTCGCTCCGGAGCATTTTTATCAGCTTACAGAGACTCTAACCAAGTCTGTGTTTGAGCAGCTCTAGGCAGAGTTTGAACCAGCTATTTTTGACATAGCCCTCCTGACATCAGGTGCTTTAGTAAACATGGTCAAATAAACCATTGGACAGATGATGAAAACCTTTCAAGAACTGAAAAATCCTGCAATTACTTCCTTGCCAAACATAGCTGAGCGCATACATCTTGTGCAACAGCTTTACACAGAGTTCAAGAGCAAGGAAAAGCTAGAAAGAGCAGCAAAGCGTGCAAGAGTGGAAGCGAGCTCTTTTGAAGCTGCTGTTGAACCAGAAATCATTCTTAGAACAGAGCCTGCAACGTCATCCGTTACTACATTAGACCTCTCTCAACTACCACCTATTTTACACCTTTTACCCGACACAGCCGTCTTCAATATCCAAGCTCCACAGCTAGGAGAGGGAAGATGGGCACATGTGAAGCGTGTGGGTGTCACACATCCCGCTTTCAAAGATCAAGTGTATGCTGCAAAAGTGTTCAAAGTACACTTACATGGGCCCACCATGGAGCAACAGGTCAAAAACGCAACAATTTTGGATATTTCACATCGAGGTATTATCTACCCTCTTGCCATGGTGCGCCACGTGGAGCGACCAATGCTCATTTCACGATTTTGGAATGGCGACCATGTGGAGCAATGGATCAAAGAATGCACTGCAGATGGCAGCCAACGCGTCATCCGTGATTATGTACTCACTACAGGAACAATAGAGCTATTCCAGGAGAATATTTTGCAGATCATCAATGCTCTCCTCCAAACTCTAAAGTATATACATTCGCATAACTACCTCCACAATGATCTACACTCTCGGAATATGATGCTGCATTTTGGCGAAAAAGGTGTTTATGCCGGCATTGTGGATTGGGGTTCATGCACCAAAACAAATACCACAGCCAGTTTTCCTCCTCTACGCGATATGCAGATAGAAACTAGAAAACAATATGAGAGATATTATCCATGGGCAGCCCCCGAATGTATATCTAGTAATCCTCCCTCCTGGACCAAAGCTATGGATATTTATTCCGTGTGTCATACATGTAAACGCATTTTGAAGTGCTTACCAGAGCCCCAAGAACAAAGCAAGAGACATTTTTTGAGTAATGTACTTGCTCATCTTGAAACCGGCAAGCGCCTAAACCCCAAAACCCGGCCTAACGCTTTTGGCCTCTCCTTATGTTTAAATGGTGCCCATAGAGTGGGTTACAACATTGTAATGACATCTGGCTTACGACTAGCTGATGATTAATGAAAACACAAGTCTCATGATTTCATCATTGTTTTACTTTTGGTGTTAAATTTAATTGTATGTTTAATTGAACAAAATATCTATGTTTGTCATTTGATATACTGTCCAATGTCAAATTAATTGAATGGGTATTTAAAAGTAATGACATGTTCACCTAATATGCAGATATGGAAGAAGAACTCAACCACGCTGAAGCTCAGGCAATTTTTAAAGAAGAACAAGTTAGATGTGGACAAGCAGATCTTTCTACTATTGCGAACATTGAAGAAGATGAATCTGAGCTGCAGGGCGAACCACTAACCCTTAAAGAGTGCAAAAAGCTTTGCCCTAATCACTTTGTACGCCATCAACTATTTCAAATAAGTGGCAATGAAAAAGATACAACTCCGTTAAAGCTCTCTGATTTGCAACATAAAGGACTGGCACGTGTATTGTTGCAAAGGTTTATATGACAAGACAGATGCCTACCAAACAACAACCAAGTAGCAATTTACTTAATCCAACAATGCTATGTTCGATATGTTTTGCTGAAGAGAGTAGATTGGTCAGATCGTCCAGGCACCACTGGCGTTGGAAATGGGAGATTGTTAAGTATGGAGCCTGATTTACCCTTGTAATTTTCTGTGGTAAAAGCGCACATTTGTAAGGCCCCCATTATGAGGAGAAGCCATCGTGCGTGAAGGAAAATCACTCACCGGAAACCAAAATTTTCACGGACAAGAATCAGGGGCAACTTTAAAGGCCTTGAGGGCAGAGGCCCCCGAGAATTTTTTTTTCGTCGGAATATTATGGCCGGCCGGCGGCCGGAAAGTGGTCAGAAAACAACCGGCCGATGGCCGGTGGCCGGTAGTCAATGGCCGATGGCCGGTGGTCGGAAGTCAATGGCCGATGGCCGATGGCCGGTAGTCAATGGCCGATGGCCGGTGGTCGGAAGTCAATGGCCGGTGTCCGGTGGCCGAATTCAAAAGCGGACTTGTCTTCTCAAGGGCGGCCCGGACATGGGCGGATTGGAGGGTCCGATTTGGACATATTCGCACAAGGGCGGCTATACATGGCTGTCTCTCATAAGAGAGGGCAGCCCTTTTGGCCTATAAAAGGAGGCCATTTCTACACACATTTCATAGTGTGAAGTTGATGCAACAAGGTGAGTGTGAGGTGGTGAGAGTGAAGCAAGGCGGGAGCTCCATTAAGGGTATAATCCCTTTGTAAACTACTTCTTGTTTTGAAGTACTAAAGCCATTGAGTGGCTGCTTTCCCGTGGATGTAGCCCACATTTGGTGAACCACGTATATCGTGTGTACTCTCTCTCTCTCTCTCTCTCTCTATAATCTCGTGTATATAAATCTGTCTCTCTCCATTAAGTAATCTACTCAATTATCTATTTAGCTACGTCTTATTTCCTAGCACGCATTGCAGAAAAGGTGGCATCACGCAATGCAAATAATCCAATGCCTCCTCGCAAGCGTCCTATTGTTTTACTTCCTGAAGAGTCAGAAACACTGAGTGAATTAGCCAGCCAAGGACAAGACCTTGCTAGCCAAGGAGAAACACCGGACATGCTTCGTGGCCGTATTCTTGAGCTTGAAATAGAGTTAAGTGATGCACAATCAAAGCTTCAACGATATGAATCATTGTATGGACCTTTGCCAGATGATACTACCACTTCACATAAAGATGGTGCTCAACCATCCCCTGAGCTAGGAATTACAGATTTTACCATAGACCAGCTTATAGCAAATCTATCAAACTCATAAGTCACTCACAAGCTTTTTGTAATCTCAAAATTATATCAAACTCTTTTCGATTGAGTAATTTCCTAGAACCTTGTTGTAATTTCAAACCTACATCGACTTTATGTAATTGTTATTCAACAAGATATTATCGGCAAGTTATATTTGTGTGTGAGTAAATATGTGCGTATGAGAGAGAGAAAGAGAGGTTTTGATGTGAACGACAACAAGATACCACTTTCTTTCATCATATGCAAAAACTTGTTAAGTATTACAATGGTACTTTCACAAATCATCTCCATCTTCAAAAACTGCAACCATATCATCTACTTTGTCCATATCTGAGCATTCTGAAACTATCTCCCATTCCATATCATCTTCATCATCAACTTCTGCAGAAATAGCTCATGCGTTTGGAAGACTCCATATTGCTTTTGAGCGGCTCTAGTTGCAATGTTTTGAGGCTTATAAATAAGTCTCATATTGCAAAAAACATACACCAAATCAACAGCCCGTTTAGTATGAAGTCTGTTTCGCTTTTTCGTGTGCACAAAGTCGAATGCTGACCAATTTCGTTCACAACTTCCACTTGATGTAGCTACTGATAAAACTCTAACTGCAATGTGTTGCAACTCCACTTTCTCTCCACCATACTCCTTCCACCATAAAGGTGCACTTGTTTTGCCAATGGCATCTATATGCCATGGATCCTGAAACATACCAGTTCTGTTGGCATAATCTACTCGCTGATGAAAAGCTATTTTTCCATCTTCGTGCCCTAAGAGTTGGGAGCACACTGTTTTGAAGTCGGACATAACTTCTTTGTTGGCAGATTGCTGATGCATTTGAAACTTAGGATCCAATACAAAAGCCGCACCATGCAATGGCGTATGCAACTGCACCCAACGCTTGTTAACAATTGTAATCATGGTAGCTTTATCCTAATTTGCACCAAAACTGACATTTTCTCTTAGCTTGCGTATAGCCTCTGACATATACCAGTAGACCCGACCAAAAATAAAAGAATCTATGTCAACTGCTCTCAAAAGATGTACAAATGACTTAGACACAGTTACTATTCTTTCTACATTATGCCAAAAGACTGGCGAGTTTACTATTTTTGCACATCGACGAGCTACTTCCTGATAACTTGGATACTTGCTGAGCCATCCATCCCATCTTCTATCTGCTAAGGTTTCCATCAATGCAGGCTTCAACTCTTGCAAAGCAGCAAGAACATAGTATGTCGTAGCAAACCTTGTTGCGCAAAATATTTGCAGAGCTTTATTTGGTGACTTGGTTCGAAAAAGAGCATACGAAAATTGATGCTCTCTAATGAATTTCACCACATGATTTGCATCCAATAAAGTTTGCTTCACACATGCCATTTTACCAATATCTTTTAAAAGCAAATTTAAAGTGTGAGCTGCATATGGTACCCAAGAAATCTCCGAATACTTGACTTGAATAGCTCTTCCTGCTCCTTTGTAGTTGGCCGCATTATCTGTGACAATAGCAGTCACATTCTTTGGTCCACCTGCCTTTGCAATTGCACGCTCATACACCCCTGCTAGGTAGGTGATAGTCTTCTCTTTCAATGAGCTGTCAATTGCTTCCACAAACATAGCCTCTCTAGGGTTAATAAGCATTACATTGATTAAAGGTTTTTTCTGACAGTTAGTCCATCCATCCAATGCTATGGTGCATCCATATGCTGGAACAAACTCTAGGACTGTGCGTTTGAGAATGGCTTCAGTACTGTCTTTGACTTTATCAAGATATTCAGTTCGCATCTTGTCATAGTCAAGAAGCACAAATCCTTTTTTGGCTGTACTCATCAAAGCATCTTGAAATATTGGATTGCGCATAACATTGAAAGATATGCCACACGCAACAAATGCTTGTGTCCATTTTAAATGCAACTCAAGCAACCATTGTTTACCTAATGCTTCAGGCATTGTCTGTCCATTGGATGACGCTCTGCCGGATTTGCTTCTGCTAGGAACTCCTCCTGATGTAGAAGCATGTCCATGAAGAGGGTTCAATTGAGAACTTTGATCATTTACTTCAGTGGTCCACACCTCTTCTATTGCCTCATTGCATACAGATGGTTCAATATTCGCATGAATATCTTTAGAAACATCACCTTTATGTTTAGCTGCAAGAATCAACTTTACTTTGCGAGAATACATGGCAAATTTTTCATGAATATCTTTTGGTGGTGCCCCGCACTTTTCAACATTTCCAGGGACTTTAAACAAATGCTCTTTAATTCTGGTTGCATTACCACTGAACTCGTGGCCATAAGATTTACATTTAAGTCAAGATGTATTTCTCCCAGCTTTCAACTCATGCACATAACTCCACTCTTGTCCTTTCACCATGATGCACAAAAATAGTTTGCTAGTAAAAACAAAGTCAATGATCATTTTCATAATCAAAATCAATTAAAACATTAAATTAATTTAACTAATAATGATTGAACAAAATTAAAATAATTAAAAACAATGATTGAACAAAAATACAATAATAAAAAACAATACCATTGGATTACATATAAATTGCATCGATTTATCTAAAGTGCAAGCTTGTATCTTTAACACATTACGACAATCAATAATTACAATTAAATCAAGTATTAAAATGATTATCATTATAAATTACTATACATACAAGAGCTATAAGTGACATTTTTAAATGTCAAAACGATAATCACTTACAATACTTGATAATTATCGTATCTATGTAAAGTGCGAACAAAAAGTTCTTACACTTTACCATAGATTTTAAAGTGATTATCTATCTACAATGCGAACATATGTATGCTCTCACACAGTACGGTAGATTTTGCAGTCCAAATAAAGATAAGAGAATATCATTATTTTTGGACATGTTTTTCCTAAATTTTTACTCTAGTGAGAGCATAGCAGTGTGAATAACTCTACACAAAACGTAAAAATATAATTTTGTTTCATTATATTCATTTTGAAGTGAGAGAAAATCTCTAGACATCAAAATCGAACTTTAAATTACATAAAATTAATTTTTATGTAATTATATTTTTAAACTAATTATCTCATGTGAGAGTACACTCTACACACAACGATAATATCTTACTTTTTTTTTATTAGTCACTTTCAAGTGTCAATTAATTGAACACATTGACAAGTGATTCTTATAATTACAATTTGTATTAGGTGAGAGATTAAACTCTTCACAAAATACAAACTTTCAACTATTTACTAAGTTTTTCAAAACAAATTCATATATTTGAATCACAAAACTTAAAATTCTATTGAATTTAAATTTTTATTGCATTCAAATTGTTTTATTTTTTTACAAATTACATTTTTTGATCGTTTGGTGAGAGTACTCACATGGAAAACACTGACTTTGAAAGCTGGTATGAGGCCTTTCGCGTGTTGCTATATATACTAACATATTCGATTGTTATAATTTTTGATCGAAAATAATTTCGATCGAAAAATCAAGAAGTTATACGATTGGCCGTTTATGCTGATGTGGCACCGTATAATATGGCTGTATAATTTAGATAAACGAATAATACGCCCATTATTTGCGTATTATACGTCTCCCGAATAACGAATAATGCAACTTAGGTGCCAAGAGCTGACGGCAAGAGTCCAGAAAGCAACAGAGCAGCTTGCCTATGAGAGTGCAAGATTCCAAAGACTTAGCAGTTCCTACAGCACTGTCAAGGACACTCTGACGACTTTAATGGCTAATTAGGAACCTGCCGGGGCATTGGTCTCCACATATGACGATGCCACAGCAGTGAACACTATAGCAGCACTAAAAGCAGAGCTAGAGCAAGAAAAGCTTCAAAGACAGCTGCTCGTATCAGGGATGGTGGCCCAGACGGCGGCAAATGAGCTAAAGTTAAAAGAAATGGAACAGCAACTAGCTCAAGCAAGCGCTGAACTATAGATTCAGAAACAGATCAGCGATACGCTGCTAAAGGAAAAAGAAGATCTGCTTTCTCAACAGAAGATCAAAGCAGACAAAGCCCATACTCAACCGCAATTGCTGCCTGGACAACAAGCGCCAGATTTTCCTGGAACATCACACCAAGGGCAACAGGAGCAGGAATTTGAAGGCCCCGATCTGGACATAAGAGATGAACTCAATGAAAGCATTCAGGACATGCCAGAGGGGCCAGCCATGGAGTATATGCTCTATGAAAAGAAGATACTGGAGTCAGCAACCCTGGCATACTTACAACCAGAAGAGCAGGTGGAAGGATTTGGCCACGAGTATGCAGGTCAGGTAGAGCTGACAAAGGATCCCAAAGCATTAGGGTTCATCACGGCTATCAAAGAAAATAGATAGAAATTTTTGTTAGCTCAGATGTTTTTTTTTTTTTTGCCATACTCACAATTGTGACTGGAGAGAATTTATATGAACTCGAAAAGAATACGATTGCCCTCAAGCACTACATGTGCCTTGAGGGGGCAAAAATTCCATAAGGAGCTTGAATAGAGACGCAACAAAAACTAAAACAGGGGTGCTACGAAAAACCTCTCGAATGGTCTATGCAACTCAATGCATGGTGCCACTTCTTATCATCAACCGTTGTCCCTCTCTTAGCTCCTACAACATGAATAAGCTCGGTGTGCTCAGACGCACAATATCATCAAATTGAGCCATGATCAATTTTGCCTGAACGACCTGATGGTTCCTAGACTTCCAGACCTCATTTAGGTAACAAAATATGGCAATTAGGGTGCACACCAAAATGGCCTGACTTTGTATACTACACCCTCCCAAGATCATGTCATTTAAAAAGAAGATAATCTTTCAAGTCTTTCATACCCATTTGCAAACTTTAGCTCACATGTTTTCGTGCCCCCTACCACATCTAGAACTAGAAAAAAATTGATTATACCATTTTCTATGGAGCTAACGAAAATTTTCTATAGTTTGTATAGATGAAAATAAGAGGACTTTCCTTTGTGGCACATGGATGACTTAACGTATTGAACTTGGCCATACAAACAAAAAAAATGCTAGCTTTCACTATTTCTGTACATGATTTGTGACCGTGGCCTACTTATGCATAAACATAAGACAATATATGCTTAAGTAATACCCCCCTACGCTCTTATAAAAAAAGCCTAGAAACCAAGTGATTGAATTATAAGGCCTTCTAAGAGTCTATGAAGCCACAAAATAGTTTGCACCATTCTAGCACCCATCAACTTAATTCATGATTTAGACAAATCGACCATGAAAATTAATTTAGAGAGAGAGAGAGAGAGAGAGAGAGAGAGAGAGAGAGAGAGGCCAGGAGTGTGAGATGCTCTCAACACAAGAACTGGACCCTGTTATGTGCAGAAGTGTGAGATGATGAAAGAAATTACATCTAAAGGGTTTGAAAATCGTATATGTGAACAGCTCAGCTAGTGTGAGATATTCTCAGCACAAGTCCTGGATGCTGTTGTAAAATAATTAATGTACGTCCGCTCTCCTGAACATACAAATGGAAAGAAGTGCACCCTTGAGAATTTATGGATATATAAAATGGACTGCTGAAAAAGAAGAACATAGATTTCACACATCTCGTTTTCTACCAATCAACATACAATCGGTAGAAAATAGTCACTAGAAAATAGACAAGTTTGATTAATTGTGTGAAGTCATGAATTACCAGTGACATCCTATTTATCTACCAACACAATCTTTTGTTAAGATGAGCAGATGAGATGTAGGTTCGTGAGGGTTCGCTGTAGGGAATGTGAGGGAGGCGGGGAGAGGTCTCTGCTATAGGGCTTTCGTGTGGGAGCCTGGGCTGACAAGATCTTGCATTGTTGTAATGAAGCTTGAGACACTTTTTTTTAATTGAAGGTGCCTCTATGGTCTCTTATCCTGTGCAGGGAATGACAGTCCCTCACTCGCACATGCAAGATGGAGGGCTTCGAACGAAGCCCGCGTTAAAAGGGGACTAGGGGGGAGAAGGAAAAGCTAAATAAGTTAGGGGGATTCCATCTCTTTTGTTGCATGTTTGCTTATGGGATGGATTGTATGCAGGGTATGATAGATCATGAAGAAGGGTGGCAGGTTTCACTTGGTCGACATTGTATGCCATGTGCAGGGGTGTTGTTGATGTGCGCCTTGGTTTCTTGGTGGTATCGTGGAGGTTCAAGCTGTGTGGAGGTCTTGCAAGGTTTGGACGACCTTTGTACTGTTGGTTCTTTATGGGTGTGCTCGGGGATATGGTTGCTGGTTCGGATCCTATTACAAGGGTTGCATGATTGATTGGCTATGTGAAGTGGCAGGTGTTGCTTCTTTGTGTCCCCCGTACAGTTTTCTTGGCTATGCTGGTTTGATCTTGGTTCTCACTTCCTTGGCCTGCTTGGTTGGGGCTATCGTTTTCTCAGAGGGCATGCAGGGTGGTAGTCCACCCTGCATGGTGGCACTCCTCGGGTAGATTGCACCCTCTGATGGTTGGTTCTATTTGTCTTCCACATTATATGTTTTGCTTGTCTTTGCCATTATATGATGATCTTAGTGATTCATACCTAGTCTTCTTTATTTGTGCGGTTGCTTGGTGGTGTTGCTATGTCTACTTTCGAAGGGCATGTAGGGTTGGAGTGGCAGGCCACTCTACATGGTGGCACCCCTCGGGTGGATTTGACCCTGTTATGGTATTGCTCATATAGTCATAGATTTGGTTATCCATCCCTGTAAAAGGCAGCAAACTTGGTGTTTGTATGGATTGTTGGTTATACCTCTCTATAAAAGGTAGTGAACTTCATGCCATGGCTCGGATTGAGCATGTCGCTAATGTAGTCTTTTTTCTTTATAATATATTCTCTCACATAATGTGAAATTTACAACCAAAAAAAAAAGATGAGTAGATAAATTTGGAGTTTTGGTTAATCCAAAAAAGGAAGTCCTTGCCGTTTGGGTAGATCAAAAAGTTGTCCATCATTAACAACTTGCCATGTGGTAGTCATCGTCGCGACAAGCTTTATCTAACTGTTCGCAATTGAGCCCAAGAGTTCCATGCTCTATAAGGCCTTTAGAGAGCCAAATTGGTCACGAAGTCTCTCAATTAACTTCAAATGAAATGAATATGGTTTGAGAAAGACACTTCAATCACTTCTATAGGTGGCCTCTAAAAGCATAAATTACGTTGTATTTTCTTTGGCTAGAAAATAATTGTTTAAATGTGTTTCTTTAGACTCTCTTTAGCTTATACCTAAAAATTTACCTTACATTTTTGGCTATTGATTAGGCCATTTTTAAAAATTAATGTTGTTTTAGTAGATTGCCAATTTTTAAAAAGGGGGCACGTGGAATGTGAGATATGATTTAGGATGAAGAACTTAAGGAAAAGCAAGGAAATTGTCTCATGATTTGAGTATGAGGAGACGAGCAATGCATCCCACTAATGACAACAAAACAAAGACTAGCCTTGTAGTCAGCTAAATGATAAAATTCAAGTCTATTTTGGAATCTCTCTCTCTCTCTCTCTCTCTCTCTCTCTCTCTCTCTCTTTTTCTTCGTCTCTAGTTGTTTCTACTTGATTCTCTATCACATGTCTAGCTTTGAATACATGTGAAGAATCTTGTGTAGTGAGTTCTAGCTCCATAGAATTTTTCTTTACAATTTCAAAAATATTCTTATGGTGATAGATTTGCATCTCATGAACTTGCTCTTCAGTTATAAAGTTTTTGGATTGGGAACCACTAGAATTACTATCAATTACATATCAACAAAAGTTAATGTCATGCTTCACTTCAGTTTTTCTAATGATTAGACCGTTTTCTAAAATGGTGCTCTTTTGAGAGATGACCAATTTTTAGGGAACAAAATGGCAAGAAGAGAAACTAGAATGCAGTGTAGTGTCTGATGAGCCTTCTCTTTTGGCGGTAACTCCAAGCTATTCGCACTTCGTTTCAAGGTGGCACCCTTCATCAACTGATGTATGTGGCTTTGTGGATGTGGGTGTTGATAGATGCCTGCATGGCTTGGTAGGAGCATGGCTATCATTGTAACTTTTTGTTTTTTAATATATTTTTTCATGCACTACTTTTTATTATATGTATATATCCTAATGGCGTTCGAATGTGAAGTCGACCACCTCTTTATATGGACTCAAAAAGTCTTTTGACTTCCACATTCATGAGTCTTTTTATTTCTTAGACTCACCCTTCAGTTTTACACTTACACAATGTTTTGAAAAGCTTTTGATTTTTTCAAGATTGGGGAGACCTAGTGGCATCAAAAAAGATAGATTTGCTACTTAAATAGTGCAATAAAATTTTAAAAGAACAAAACGCTACTAAGAAATGTATCAATGCACACAATGCAGACTAGATAACCTCTTGCTATGGGCATCGAAAGTCTCTTGACTTTCTACTCTCATGAGGCTCTTCATTTCCTCTTTTTTTTTTTTCCAGAACTCACAATGGTGAGTGGATTATATTGATATAACCAAGAAACTACATATTCTTGCCATGCTCGTGATGAGCCATGACCACTTCAACTGATCATAGATACATCGGTTGATCAGGGAGCCACCCCACGACTATGGATGAGCCCATACTTTCACCTTTGTACTCCGTTATTGCAGCACCCAATTTCCTTTTCCACTCCTCTGAGCTCCTTTGCTTTCCAATGACGATGATTGTTATCCTTCTTTCTTGGACTCTCTCTATGAACTTAGCTACTTTCAAGGAGTTCTCAAAGATCCGATAGTTGCTTGCCTTCCAAATGTGTTTGAAATAGCAATACCTCACAATTTGTGTAGCAATGAGCAATGAATGGCTCTTAAACCTCCCAAGAAGAGATCGTTCTTGAAAAATCATATTTTCCAGGTCTTTTGGATCCATTTGTAGATCTTGCTTGCTAGACTATACAACATCGGACACTCCTTGAATAGGTGAGAGAGGTCTTCACAAGCCGTTCTACATTTCAAGCATCTGTTTGGATCAATTCCCCCCAGCAAGGACCTTCACTCTAGTTGGCATGTCTCCCCATAGCACCTTCCATAAGAAAACCTTCATCCCAAGCGGCCATTGAGGACTCTTCATTTCCTTAACTTACCCTTCATTTATGCACTTGTGAAAGGATTTTTATAATTCCAAGGCTGGGGAGACCTAAAGATGAGTGAATTTTTTGTAGATTCCAAGATGATGATTATGTTATTTTGGATGAGGTTGGTGATGAAGATGAAGAATATAAAAGAAAAGCAAATAAATTGTTTTGTGATAGAAATTGCAGAAGACATGGAATCGATTCCACTAACATAAACAAATTAATTATGTGGGAGTGACATTGCAAATGGGTTAATTAGAGGAATCTGTGAAGATGCTTCCCTCTCAGATGAAACAGGAAAAGGGAGCAGGTTGCTAGGTGTTGCACGAGGTAGAAAAGGGATGCACAAAAGGCTATTTTGTTGAAAATATTGGTTTTAAAATCGATTGAATGACAAGTGCAAGGGTCACATTGGCATTCTAAAACAATTTCACACTAGTTCAGTAATTGGACATCCAAGTGTCCTGTTTTCTCATCAAATATTTAGCTTTATTTATTGTAGATAGACATACAATTTTGAGGTTTGGTTCATTGTATAGTTAGGTTATGACATGAAGAAATTGAGGATTTTTTTCTAAGTCAAAATAAACCCTATACTAAGAGAATCTTGAAAAGTTTTAAGTTTTAAAGTTAAAAAAAAACAGTTCTAATTTTTTTTTCACATTTTTCATGCTAATGATTCAAAATTACAATTTTCAAAATGCTAGTAAAAAGGGACTTCTTTTATGGTCTTTTCACAATCATGTCAAAGAATCAATGTGGATTTAGTACAAAGCTATGACATAAAGTGGCTCTCTAACTTAAAAACCATCAAATATATATTTTTAGGGGTTTCCATTTTACATAAATTGTACAAGTTGAAATGCATTTTGAAGCTTTCGTAGACACAATTTTTCAAAATATTAGTTTGCTACGTAATAAGCACGTTAATAAGATCATAGGTGCTTGTAGCACGGAGATATTGCTAATTAGCAAAGCTTTGAGAAGGCTGGGAAATCTCCTAATGCCCCTAAGTGTGCCCAATTTTCAATGGAAAGCCTAGTGATGGGCACATAGTAGCCACTTCTTTAAACCACACACCAAGGGCCTAAACCTAGTCCTTACGTGCAAGTTGGGTGAGCCACGTGCAAGTTGGATTGGCTCACCCCCCTCAACAACCAATGGGGTAAGCAATGGCCAAAGGCTCAGTGGTTGGCATCTACAAAGACCATATGGAGCCTTTAGTTAACCTTGTCAATGCAATGTTTTCTATGGAAGGTGTTATGGGGGGCCTTTCCAACATGCGAAAAAGATCTTAGCTTGAGGTATCGGCTTTGATAGGTGTTCAAGCGACAGGTTAGCAAGGGAGGACCTCCCCTTCCTATTCATGAAGTGCCTAGGGGTTAGAGTCCTAGCAGGTAAGCTGTGCAAATGGATCCAAAGGCCTTGAAAAGTTGTTAGGTTCTAGTTCTTCCACCACATCTGGAAGGCCAACAACAGCCGAGTGATTGTTCGAGATCTCTTGGTAGCCAGCTACTCATACATTTTTCCTATGGAAGGTGTTATGCGGGGCCTTGCCAACATGCGACAAGATCTTAGATTGAGGTATCAGCTTTGATAGGTGTTCAAGCAACAAGATAGCAAGGGAGGACCTCCGCCACGTATTCATAAAGTGCTTGGGGGGTAGAGGCCTAGCAGGTAAGGTGTGCAAATGGACACAAAGGACTTGAAAGTTGTTAGATTCTAGATCTTCCACCACATGTAGAAGGCCAACATCGGTTTAGTGATCATTCGGGATATCTTGGTAGCCAGCTACTCAGAGATTATCCAAGAAAGCAAGAAAAGTATCATTTTGGGATTGGAAAAAGAAAGATCTCAAATGAGTGGAATAAGGTTACTATCACTGTCAGGTCTATAAAAATTTGATGTATGCGAGGTTGGGGCTCCATGTGAAAAGCCTGATCATGGATTTCCTTTGGAATGTATGTGGCCATGGCTTAATTTGAGCACGGTTTTGATGTACTATTTTTCTCCTGGAACCTCTCATACATTGTGAGATTTGAAAAAATATATTTATGTGCTTTTGGAAAGTGTTAGAATTTGCCTCGCTCCCGAATGCATGTCAAATGTTGCAAAATTAGTCATTGTGCTAGGGACAAGGTGAAAGCTACCTGCAATGTGAGGATGAGGAGTACTTGGAAGCGGGTCACTAGAGAGGCCAAAACCCCAAAGGATGTCACTAGCATGGAAGTAATGACCAAGATCAAGATTTGACATGTGGGGAGGTAGCTAAAGTGACGGGTTCCCATCAGTATAGTTGTAAAAGAAACCAATTGAGTTGATCGGACCCTCTGGTGAGATAAGCAAAGAGACTGAGATTCCGATAGAAGAGATGCAAGATAAACTAGATTTGGTTGATAATCCTGTCATAGAGGCTCAGACGTCCAATGAATCTAGTTAGCTTGATTCAAATACAAGGGGCACTCAGGGCATTAAACTTGACCTCATCAATCATATTGTTAAGGTTTCAAGTTATATGACCAACATTGTTAGTTTGGTTAAGCAGCAAGAAAAGAGAAAGTGATGTTTGTTGTTTCTCCTTTTGATGGTGCACTCGCTTGGTGGTCAAGGGGTGTGTTGTGACAAGGGGTACCTCCTTCATGGTGGGAGCCCCAATATAGTCTTGGTTCCTCTCTTATTTTGATGGTCATAGGGTGACAACCTGTGACACCCTTTATCAGCTGATATAGGTTTCTATTATGGGTTGGATGTTGGTAGATTCCATGGCTTGGTGTGAGCATGTCTTACTTTATAACTTTCTTGTTTTATTAATATATATACTCACTCACTATTGTGAGTTTGGAAGGAAAAGACAAAGATTATAGGTGCTTCCTCAATCACTACTATGAGTTTGGCTACTATGAGTTTGGCGAGCCTCTTCACTTATTTCAAAATTTTCAAGCTACGAGAGAGGCCTAGCGGGCAAACTATGTAAATAGATATATAAGACCTAGAAGATTTTGTTCTTAAAAAATGACCTAGTCTTAGGAGGAAAGATTTGGAGAGCTTTAGAATGTCTATATGGGTGTTGGGTGCCTACCTACAAATCCAAGTTCGAGTGAAAAGCATGGCACTGGCCCACGAACAACCACTTACTTAAACCACAAACCAAGGACATTGGAGAGGGGGAATGGGGAATGGAGAAACACCTTCAAAAGACTCAACACACACTGATAGACCATTGCCTTCACACCTGTATACTCACACACGCTAGCATGACTGCCATTCAACTCACATACACTACCAATGCTCGTTTCTACACACACCACAACTCAATTTTCACTCCCCTTGCAAGACAACACGGCCTACGGGTACACACTTCCTCCGACACTGACACACATGAAAAGAGTAATAGAAAAGGGAAGGGAAGGAGGAAACAACACTAGAGAATGAGGGGATCAGCTTTCAGTTGCTTAGCAAAAGCATACACAAGCATCCATACACCACAATCGGCGAGCTCATCAAAAAACGGCCCCAAGGGCTCACTCTTGGTGCTTTTTGTACCACACTCTTCAAAAACAAGGAAAAGAGATTGCGGTTCTTAGGGGAGCCTCGCCCTTTTTTGGAAACTTAGATATGATTGGACCATCTTGGTGCTTTATTTGACAATGTTTGCAAGGCTTGAAGCTTCTTGGGTTAACTCCTTCTCACTCTCTCTCACATTGCCATCTCCTGGGCTCGAGAAGGGGGAGGCACTAGCGCTAGCACTAGTGCTCCCAAGCACTTTGTCTTCAATTTAAAAGGGCCAATGGCCCATGTGAGCTCACCAATTGACCATCGCGGGCCACCCAAAGGTGTTGACCACCTCCACACACCACCATTTGTGGCCAAAACCGTCGAGCGGCATCGTCAGTTTAGTGCCGATGATGCTTGCACCATGGCCTCACGAGGGGAGCTCCCCCTTTCCCTTTGATGCACCCATTGTGGCTCACGATATTTCCTTTATCCCCTTTGCTACCAGGCCGTGCCTCCATATGTGGGAAGTTCATCTGCCCCATGGCATGCCGTGGGTGCCTCTCCCTTGGTGAAAATCAAGACCAACAAAAAACTCTAAAAACCATCTTTTTTCACCCACATTTTTTGACCTTTGACATTATTTCATGTACCCAGTGTCCAAGCCGCAAGTCTTGATCGGTAGTCTAAATTTTTAACTTCAACCCTTCCCATTCTTGTGTTGCATCTCGACCCACCGTGACCGCTAATCAAGGCCGAAAAAAATGGGGAAAATCACATGTTTTCTCTCCACCGCCTGCTGCATCCAGTTTTGACTTGGCATATCTACCGCTTGAGAACCTGATTAGCAAGCTGTCAAATCTTGTCAAACCCACGCAATGCCTACTACCTTATGGAACTTGGTCAAAGATAAAAACTCTCCAGTTAGCCTTCCAATGAAACCAACTTGGAACACGGGTGTTGAAAGGTCAAAATGTTGGATGGATACGCCGCGACGGATGTCACCATAGCGAGAACTCACCTAACATATAATGTCAACTGAGGATGGAGCTCGACCTGTAGGCGCGTGGAAGCAAGCAAAGGGTGTCAACCTCTACTCGACCGACTAATGACTACTTCCTACAGAGATATTAAATCTACATGTTCTGTGAATGTGAGAGTCTCCTATGATGCTACCGCAAGCCAAAAGCCCATTAGACGTTCTCGAAACGTTACGAAACTTGAGGGATATCCTATCAACACCAACACGCCACTCTCCCTAAGGCCCGTGACCAAAAAATCCTACTCAATACCCTCCATGCAGAAAACGCGTAGGATGTCTGGCCGGTTTTTGCAGGTCGACGTTTCAAAAAACTAAAGTGCCTGATGAGTAGCTAAACTCGCTCTGAACGTTACGAAACTTGAGGGATATCCTATCAACACCAACACGCCACTCTCCCTAAGGCCCGTGACCAAAAAATCCTACTCAATACCCTCCATGCAGAAAACGCGTAGGATGTCTGGCCGGTTTTTGCAGGTCGACGTTTCCAAAAACTAAAGTGCCTGATGTGTAGCTATACTCGCTCTGATCGCGTGGATATGCTGAAATGCAAAAACGGACAACAGTTACTCACCGAAACTCCAAAAGTAGCTCGCGGGTGAATCTGCCAAAACACAGACGAACGCTCATGATGTAAGCATCAACGCGTAGCTCTCCTCGTGGGCAACACACTACTGCTCTTCGTTTGCGATTCCGACCACCGTAGCTCCTGTAGCGCACACACACACTCTCTCACTCTCTCGCAGTCTCCCAACGACACAGAAGATTAAATTATTAGAAGTCTTTTTACAAAGCTTTAGGTTTTGGCTTATATACTAAGCCTTAGAAAACCTAATGTCCGACCAAATTGACCTAATTTGTCCCTAGGCTTCTATAGAGCTTAATTACAACACTGTGAGCTGGCTTCGCTCATCCAACAAGCATCTGTGGCCAAAATACAATTGCCGACTTAAAATATGAAGTTCCTGTAAACATTACAAAAGTGGCCGTAATGGCTCAAAATAATAATAAAGGGATATTCGATGATGTCCATGAGCTTGTATCTTCACATTACAGCATCCATGTTCATCTTCATCACTTCATCAGCATCTTTATTTGAAATCTTTAAAGAATCTTTGAGAAATCTTTGTGGAAGAGTTGTTGAAAGGTTGAGGCCTTAAATGATCTATAGAGTCGCTCTCAGGATACGTTTTGATATAAAAACTTTTTCAATCCGATACCGTTTGTGAAAGTTATGGCCAAAACAGTGAATTGCAGTTTAGAATGGTCAAAATGAGTCCAAATTCAATTTTGAAAAAAGATTTGGGATCTCTGTGAGACTGTGAACACTCTTGTATGGTCAAAATTACAGTTGGACCGTAAAACTGGACTGGAGACATCCTACGCGTAGGATGTCTATATGCTCAGAATTTAACAAAATTTGGTCCAGAGACTCCCCTTAAGTCTAGCAACACAATGGTATGCTCATAATTTTATTTGGACCTAAAAATGGCCTTGAGACATCCTACGCGGAGACATCCTACGCGTAGGATGTCTTTTTGCTCAGAATGACTTGAAATTTTCACCCCAGCTTCTCCTTGTTGTGCTGATCACAGTGGTGTGCTCATAGGTTGGTTTGGAGTCCTAAATCAAGCTGGAGACATCCTACGCGTAGGATGTCTAATTGCTCAGATTTTGTCCAAACTTGATCCCAAGATTCTCCTAGGGCTCAACAACCCAATGGTATGCTTAGATGTGAATTTGGATGCCAATAGGTCAAGATTTGAGCTACATAAGCTTCTAGTGCACTCCAAGAGTAGGATGTCTGACAATTCTTGTCTTTGCTTGGTAAATAGGCCAAACAAGGTCCAAATTCACTTTTGAAAAAAGTTCTGGAATCCTTGACACACTTAGAACCTCCCTATATGGCTACATTAGAATTTTGACCACTTTATGACCCTGGAGACATCCTATGCGTAGGATGTCTTTTTGCTCTATTTCAGCTCAAACTTGCACTATAGCTTCCCCTTGATGTGCTAAACTCACAGCTATTTTTACTTTTTGATTCTGACACCTATAGGTTGGTCAAATGATCAAGAATCTGTTTGAAAAGACTAATGTCTGTTGTGATGAATTCCCAAGTCAAATCAGCTCCAAATTGGACCAAATTTGCCTAGGAGGCTTATCTAAGGCTATATGACAACATGGTATGGTCACAGTAGAATTTTGGTTTCAGAATTATGCAGTAGACATCCTACGCGTAGGATGTCGTTTTTGCCCAGAATGAAACCCAAACTTGGACCCAAAGAATTCCCCTAGTCCCTTCAGCAACCCACTGGTATGCTTAGATGACACTTTTGATGTCACCAAAAATGGTCTGTTCAATCTTCCTTTCACTAACCCAAATGAGATGAAATTTATCACATGCACTCAATACAACATTTAGAACATGCCTATGGAGTCATTCTATGGTTTGGTCTCAAAATTAGGCCTTGGACACAATTTGGGTAGGATGTCTGACAATTCTCGTCTTTTGACTTTGATTTGTCAAAATTTGATCACATTTCCACTTTCCAGGTAAAAATAGGGTAGAACCTACCTCTAAACACACTGATAACCTCAGATTTTCAAAAAAGTGTCCAGATCACCCTGTAGACATCCAAGTATGCTTCACAATTGCAAAAACATGCAAAAATCACTCAATTTAAGCCTTTTCTGAACTTTTATGTTTTCTTACTCCGCCTTTTGGCTTTTGGTCAACAAAAATAGGGAAAAACACTCAAGTCAATATGTTGCTAGGGTAAAACCTACCCTCTGAACCCACTGGTAACCTCAGTTTTCCCAAATTCCCTGCCAAAAGTGCCCTGGAGACATCCTACGTGTAGGATGTCTACTGTCTTAAAATGCAAATTTTTTCTGGCAATAGTACTCCCTATGCTCTGTAGAGCTCTCAACAATAATCATAGAAAATTTTGGACTTCAAATCAGCTTCCAAACACAATTTACCGTCTTTCCTACTTAGCGTTTCCTACTTCTCTGATGAGCCTAATAGCAAATAAGACATGCATAAAGTACTCTAGATCAGCAATCAAGATATCCTACTTACCCTACTCCTACTCATCATGTGAGATGGTGATTTTGATGTCTTGGTTGCTTCCTGGCCTCACACGGACTCTCAAGTCAACCTACCACCACATCTACCACTCCAACTCGTACTCTCTACACCACAACCTACTACTACCTAAGACGAAGGATCTAGGCCAGACACACGCTCCCTAGACTCCTCGTAAGACCTAGAGAGCCCACCACCCTCTGATCCTATCTAAATGTAAAATAGTACTCTAGCAAGCCAGAGGGACCTCTATCCTCAAGAACTAGTCTCGGTCACCTACTTAGGGCCCTCGTCCCCGGCAATGGCGCCAATGTTGGACGGATACGCCGCGATCGACATCAACATAGCGAGAACTCACCTAACATATAATGTCAACTGAGGACGGAGCTCGACCCGTAGGCGCGTGGAAGAAAGCAAAGGGTGTCAACCTCTACTCGACCGACTAATGACTACTTCCTACAGAGATATCAAATCTACATGCCATCGGTTCTGTGAATGTGAGAGTCTCCTATGATGCCACCGCAAGCCAAAAGCCCATTAGACGTTCTCG
The DNA here is from genome assembly GCF_014529385.1 of Adiantum capillus-veneris. Classification (NCBI taxonomy): domain Eukaryota; kingdom Viridiplantae; phylum Streptophyta; class Polypodiopsida; order Polypodiales; family Pteridaceae; genus Adiantum; species Adiantum capillus-veneris. The sequence goes on from NC_140938.1 coordinate 160,600,167, forward strand.
AAACGTTACGAAACTTGAAGGATATTCTATCAACACCAATAGGCCACTCTCCCTAAGGTTCGTGACCAAAAAAACTTACTCAATACCCTCAGTGCAGAAAACGCGTAGGATGTCTGGCCGATTTTTGCAAGTTGACGTTTCCGAAAACTAAAGTGCTTAATGTGTAGCTCTACTCGATCTGATTGCGTGGATATGCTGAAATGAAAAAACGGACAACAGTTACTCACCGAAACTCCAAAAGTAGCTTGTGGGTGAAACACAGACGAACGCGCATGATGTAAGCATCAACGCGTAGCTCTCCTCATGGGCAACACACTGCTGCTCTCCGTTTACGATTCCGACCACCGTAGCTCTTTTAGCGTAGACACACACTCTCTCACTCTCTCGCAGTCTCCCAACAACACAGAAGATCAGATTATTAGAAGCCTTTTTACAAAGCTTTAGGTTTTGGCTTATATACTAAGCCTTAGAAAACCTACTGTCTGACCAAAATGACCTGATTTGTCCCTAGGCTTCTATAGAGCTTAATTACAACACTGTGAGCTGGCTTCGCTCATCCAACAAGCATCTGTGGACAAAATACAATTGCCGACTTAAAATATGAAGTTCCCGTAAACATTACAAAAGTGGCCGTAATAGCTCAAAATAATAATAATGGGATATTCGATGATGTCCATGAGCTTGTATCTTCACATTACAGCATCCATCTTCTTCTTCATCACCTCATCAGCATCTTTATTTGGAATCTTTAGAGAATCTTTGAGGAATCTTTGTGGAAGCGTTGTTGAAAGGTTGACCTTTCAACATCGGGCCCCCAAAAAACCTTCCATCAACCATAACTTGCATTGTAGAGCTTCGATTGATGATCCAAAAAGACAAGCATGCTCCACAACTCAAGCTCTAGTATCTACACATATGCATATTGACTCTAGCTTTGGCCACCTGCCCATACTAGCCCTGTCCGTTGAGGATCTACAAAACATTCCAACTTCATGCTAGTATATATTTCACATTGTGTCTCAAAGCCATCTGGACAGGCATCTAGAGAATCTCAAACTCTAGTATCTACACATATGCATATGCCTTTGACAGTGTTCAGTTGGTCAGAGACACTCTTCTAGAGTTGGAGACATTGACAATGACAGTTCTTTGAGATTTTATCTTGCCGGTTTAGCCACTTTGATCAGCATTTCAGTCATTGTACACATTTGTTTTGGGTTCAGAAGTCAATTTTGTAGGGGAGACTCTGCCAAAATTTTTTAGGTTTTCTATCATCTTCTTTAGTGGAGCCGATCTATCACATAGAGAGAAAAATCTTGTAGCAAATCACGTGGCCGAAAAGACATTGAGTGCTATCATTGTCACAAAAAGGGTCATATGAAGAAAGACTGTCGAAAGTGGAGACAAGATAAAGATAAAGACAAGAAGTCGGAAGAAGCCAAGACTAAGGAAGAAGTATAAAGATTGAAGAGATCAACAATGTTTTTGTTGAAGATTCTGATAGAGATATTTATCTCACATCTGTCATGGATTCAACATTTTTGGTTGCCACTGATGACTATGCTTTACAGGATTGACTCAGGTGCATCGTTTCATGTGACTCCTCACAGAGAGTGGTTCAATACATACGATGCAGCCCATAAAGGTCGTGTTCGTCTTGGCAATGATTTTTCTAGCAACATAGTTGGTGTCGACGATGTGGAGCTGAAATTTCAGAATAGTTCTTCATTCATGCTCACGAATGTGAGACATATGCCGAAGCTTACCAAAAGCTTGATTAGTACCGGACAATTGGATGACACAGGATATTAGTGCACAAGGTCTACAAGAGTCTCAAGGCCTCCTAATAGATTTACTCCCTCATTGGACTACATTATGTTGATAGATTGCGGAGAGACTTCTTGCTATAAGGAAGCCATGTCAATGGATGACAAGGCAAAGTGGGAGAAAGCTATGCAATCAGAAATGGACTCGTTGCATAAGAATCAAACTTGGAAGTTGGTTTGGTTGCCTAAAGGTAAAAAGGAATTACCATGCAAATGGGTGTACAAGCAAAAAATTACACCTCATGATAATAAACCCAAGTACATGGAACGACTTGTTGCTAAAGGATTTAAGCAGCAGGACAACAGGGTATTGACTTTGATGAGATCTTTTCTCCGGTTGTCAAGATGACTACTCTGCAATGTGTACTTGCGTTGGTTGCTAAATACGACATGGAACTTGACCAGATGAATGTCAAGACGGCGTTCTTGCATGGTGCTCTTCAAGATGAAGTTTATATGCAATAGCAAGAAGGCTTTGTTGAGAAGGGGAATGAAGACTTGATGTGTTAGTTAGAAAAGACTTTTTATGGTCTAAAATAGTGATCAAGGGAGTGGTATCGGAAATTCTACTCGTGGATGCTCTCTCAAGGCTACAAACGTAGTAATATGGACTATTGCCTCTACATTAAGCAAGCTAACGATGGTAGTTTGCTGATTTTGGTCCTTTATGTGGATGATATGTTAATTGTCGGGAAATGCAGGGATGAGATTTCAGCCTTGAAGTTAGAGTTACATGCAAACTTAGAAATGAAAGACATGGGTGAAGTAAGCCATATCCTTGGCATGCGCATTAAGCGAAACAGATGCAAGAAATCGGTCTATTTGTCTCAATCTGAGTACATTGCTAAAGTGCTCAAGCATTTCAATATGGAGAAGGGGAAGGCATTGAGTACTCCATTGCCTCCATATGTGAAATTTTCTAAAAATGATTACCCTAAGTCTGAAGAGGAAAAGGCTGAAATGGCACAAGTGCCTTATTCATCTGCAGTTGGGAGTTTGATGTATGCTATGATTGCTACACATCCTGATATTGATTTTGTAGTGGGATTTGTTAGCAGATATATGTCAAATCTAGGCAAGAAACATTGGGAGGCAGTGAAAGGGGTTATGCGATATTTGAATGGTACAAAAGACATATGCATTTGATTTGGAAGAAAGAAAGCATGCGTAATTGGTTACACGGATGCATATTATGCAGGAGACTTGGACAAGAGAAGATCCACTTCAGGCTATGTTTTTAAATTCATTGGAGGTGCAGTTTGATTGCGATCTCATTTGCAAGATTGTGTTACCTTGTCTACTACAGAGGCTGAATATGTTGCAGCTTCAGAAGCTTGCAAGGACGCTTATGGCTTGGTCGGCTGGTGGGGAGACTTGGGAATAATGTTGAGATGACTATGTTACATTGTGATAGCCAAAGTGCTATAAAATTGGCAAAGAATCCAGTGTTTCATGCAAAGACAAAGAATGTGGATGTGAAGTATCACTTCACTCGTGAGCTGCTTGAGGACAAGCGATTGTAGCTTGCCAAGATTCACACCACTGAAAACCCTGCTGCTCTTCTAACAAAGGGCTTAACTTTAGAGCGGTTTGCACATTGTCAGGCACTCATGGGCATTGGGTAGATGATCATGGTCATTGTCTACTTGTATTGTATATATATATACATTGTCACCCCAGATTAGAGGCACATTGTCCTTTAAGTGGGAGGTGGGTGCTGGGGTGGTAAAGCCCAATGTGCCGCACCTAAGTGTTGGGTGGCCGAAGACTACCGGGAACTAACACTGAACATTCATTCTACATAAAATAATGAGGACTCATAAACCTAACACTATTGTGTTTGGAGTCCACCCAAACCTATGTCTCCTCTCTTCTCCATTGCTGCACAAACACACACACTCTTGTATGCGCTCTTCACTAGAGAGCTTAGGAGGCCTCTTGAAGAGACCCCCAAAAGAAGACTCTCTCTTATTTGAGAGGAGGAATCCAAATACCAAGAAAGCAATGAAACATTAAGTTACTCTGAAGATGTGGCCCCACGAAGACGGCGGTCTAGACGATCGCCCACTCCTCCCAAGAGGAAAATTTCAACACATAGTCCTTCTCCTTGTCACTCTAAAAGGGAAGAGAGGAAACAAAGGAAGAAAAGGGCTAGGAAGAGGTCACCCTCTTCTCCTTCTTCTTCTCCTTCCTCCTCTTTTGACGAAATCTATGGCTATTCTTCTAGACAATACAAGAGGGGAGGACATTGCAAATCATTCCTTGTATGGAGAAGTTCACAAAAGCTAAAGAAGTTCAAGGAGGGAGGAAAGTGTATCTCTTTTCTCACCTATGATGGCACCTTTGGTGCTACCGACAAAGTGTTGGCCTTCATCCAGCAATTTGATGTGGCCTTTGGAAAAGAGGGCTTTACGGAGTCCTCCAAGCTATGCCATGTAGCTATGCACGTTCAAAAATCAGCTCGTCAATGGTGGGCTAGCCTTTGTGGCAACGGTCAAGCCCCAAAGACATGGAAAAATCTAGGAGTTTCCATCATGAAGCAATTCCTTGCAAGCGATGCAAAGGAAAAAGTGCTTACCAAATGGCACAGCTTGAAGCTTCTCTCTCATGAGTCTATCCACAAGTATGTAGCAAGTTTTGGGATTTACATCTCAAGGCTATTGTCTTTCAAAAGATAGACTTTGCCGAGCAAAGGCAGCAATTCTGTGCGGGATTACCTGAAGAGATGGCTGAATACATCAACTCTCGATGGCCTGGTACTATTAGCAAAGTAATCCATCACACCATGGTTGCTTCACACATCAATTTTCATCAAGGGGCTAGACCGAATGTCAAGCCCATGGGAAAAAAAGACAAAAATGATGCAAAGGGGAAAACCAATGTTCAAAAATTTTCCCAAGGCACTTCAACAACAACAAAAACAATCGGTCCAAGGAGAAGGGAGTTTACAAAGGTAAAAACAAGCACTCTCCTGAAGAGTTTGAAGCTTTTCGCCAGGACCATAAGTGTTTCAAGTGTAGGGAGCAAGGACATGGCTATCGTTCTTGCCCGAAAAGAATGCTTGCAATGAGACTCCTAGGGCTTCCACCATCAAAGCTCCAAAAGAGGATTCTCATTGCAAATATCATCACTTTTCTATGCTTGGGGAAAGGTAAGAGAGCATGATTCCTTCATCGTGTTTGACCCTGGCTCTACTCACAACTTCATATCAATGGAGTTTGCCACCAAGTTGGGCATTCAAGATTTTGAGATGGAAGATATAGTAACGGCTATGTCGAAAAAGAAGACTTCTTCATCTCTCCTCTCCAACATGAGGATGCTATCCTAGGGGTGCCATGGTTTTGCATGGCTACCAACATGAAGTTCCCTGAAAGGAGAATCTACCTCACTTACAGGGGAAAGAACATGTACATAGATGCTAGTGAGCGTGGTTTCACTATTCCACTTGTAAATCCTCTTGCTTTTGTTAAGTCAATGAAGAGCTCAGTTTTTGCGTACATGATTTATGTCAAAGATTCTCTAAAGGATCCTAATGTTTCATCAAATGTAAATGGAAGGAATCAAGAAGAGCTAGACTTGTCTAATTTTCTAAAAGGATTCCAAGATGTATTCATCGATGATATCCCTATGGACTTACCTCCAAAACGGGGGGATGATGACCATCCTATAGAGCTCCTTCTAGGAAGCTCACCGCCTAACAAGCCTCCTTATCGAGTCTCACAAGCTCAACAAGAGGAGATCATGAGGCAAGTATAGGAATTGATAGACAAAGTGATGGTGAGGCCTAGTTCCTCTCCCTTTTATTCCCCAGTCTTTTTAGTGCAAAAGAAAGATCGTACATACCGTATTGGTGTGGACTATCGAGCACTAAACCATATCACTATCAAAAACAGATTTCTCATGCCTCAAGTAGAAGATCTATTTGATAAGCTACAAGGCCTTACCTACTTCAATAGGATTGACCTTAAAAGTGGCTATCATCAAATAAGGATAGTGGATGAAGATATCCTAAAGACCATGTTACGCACAACATTTGGTCTCTATGAATATCTAATCATGCCTTTTGTCTTCACTAATGCACCAACTACATTCAATAGTCTAATTGAGAAAAAATTTAGACCTTATTGGAAATTCAATGGAGTGTTATTTGATGATATCATCATCTACTCCAAGTTTGAAGGAACATAAGCAACATCTGGAAGTGATTTTTCAAGCATTGAGAGAATAAGCTTTTTCTCAACCAAAAGAAAAATGACCTTCAAGAGATTCAATACTTAGGTCATATTATCTCTCAAGATGGTATCTGTATGGATCCATCAAAGTTAGAGGTAATAAAAGCATGGCCTAACCCAAGGAATCTACATGAGCTAAGAAGCTTTATTGGTGTGTGCATATAATATAGACGGTTCATAGCAAAATTTTCCCAAGTAGCACGAATACTACATGACTTAACTAAGAAGAAAGTTAAGTATGTATGGACTTCTAAGGAGAAAAATTCTTTTTACAAGCTCATGGAGAAGCTTACCTCTCAACTAGTTCTCATGCTTCCCGATCTCTCAAATCCATTTGAGGTCCAATGTGATGCTTGTGGTGATTGCCTTGGAGCAGTTTTGCTTCAAGAAGATCATGCCATAGCATATGAGAGCCGAAGGCTCAATACGGATGAATGAGACTTGGGCATTTATAAGAAAGAGCTTTTAGCTGTTCTACATGCCCTAGACACATGGAAGCACTACCTATTGGGGACTCCATTTATCCTACGAACCAACCACCAAAGTCTCAAGTATTTCATGACGCAAACCAAGCTTTCCCAAAAACAAATGAGGTGGAAAAATTTTCTTTCTCAATTTAATTTTCATATTGCTCACATTGCTAGTAAGCACAATCAAGTGGCTGATGCACTTTCACGATGACCAAAAGTTGATGCGGTGTCTATAGCTACTCACAATGATCTATCCTCTATGATAGATGAGTATGCTACTGACCCTTATTTTAGAGACATAATTCCAGCCCTTGCTTTGGGAAAGAAAGAGGAACCATTCACCTTGGAGGATGGTTATCTTTTCCACGGTAATAGGCTATGTGTTACCCATTCCCTTCGTGTGAAAGCTATGTATGAATCCCATGCTCCTCCATATGCGGGGCAAAGAGGTATTCAACCTACTCTCCAATGAGTAGAGACGTACTTCTATTGGCCTACCATGAAAGTGGACATACAAGAGTATGTTTCAAAATGTGTAGTATGCCAAAAGACCAAGTATGATAGAGGGAAGCAACCTAGATTACTCTAGCCATTTCCTATCCCAAATTCACCATCGGAGAGTGTATCCATGGATTTCATCTTTGGATTACCCAAGTCTATCCATGAGAATACGGGCATATGGGCAATAGTCGACAGGTTTAGACCAGGCACATTTTATTCCTGTCAAAAAGACTATTAATGCACATCAATGGCAACTCTCTTCATATCACAAATTTTCAAACACCATGGATTACCCACATCCATTGTGTCAGATCGAGATTCTAGAATGACCAGTAATTTTTAGAAAGGTATCTTTGAAAATCTAGGAACAAGATTGAATTTCTCTTTGGCCTATCACCCACAAACGAATGGCCAAAGTGAGATAGCCAATCTTACGATACTCGATCTACTAAATACTTATGTTACAGAAGTAGATCAACACTCACAATGGGAAAAATAATTACCACTTGTAGAGTATGCTTACAATAATATTGTACATACTTCTACGAGAAAGGCTCCTTTTGAGATCATTGTGGGAAGACCTAAAAGTCCCTTGCTACTCAAAGTACATGGGAAGATCTTCTCCGCCGATGAGTATCGTCGTGACCTACAAGAATCTTTTCAAAAGATTAAGGAGGCTATATACATCTCTCAACAAAGGCAAAAAGATGCTGCTGACAAGCACAGAAGGGCCTTAACGCTCAAAGAAAATGATTGGGTATTACTTAAGTTTCCTAAGATGCAATTAAGGAAAACGACGGGAAAAAATACTATGGGCCATCAAAAGTATTATGCTAAGTTAGCAGAAAGATACTATGGTCCTTTTCAAATTTTGAAAGCCATCAATGAGACGGCTTACCAACTCAAATTGCCCAACCATTGGCTCATACACAGTGCTTTTAATGTGAGCTTACTCAAGCCCTACAAAGGAGAGCCACCAAGTGAACCAATTATTGAAAACCCTTCCAAAGTTGAAGACCAAGAAGAGGTGCTACAACCAAAAGCTATCCATCGGCATGAAGACAAGGTACTACGACATGGTAAGATTATCCGATGGTATCTTATTAAATTCAAAAATTATCCTTTTGAAGATGCTAGATGGATGCAAGGAATACAACTTAAGGATGGTATGAACCTTGTCAATACTTACAATGCTACATTAGAGTAGGCAAATGTATAAATTTCTTTTAAATGACCCATGTTTTTGTCTTATAAGACTAGTTCTCTTTTTAATTGTGCACAAGTTTAATTAGTATGCATGCTTAGAATCATGTTTGTGATAACAACATCTCTCAACACCAGGTAGAATTTGTCACTCTTCTTTGGGAGAATGAAATGGACTAAAGAGCAGATATGCTTGTGGCAGCTATGTCTTCCAAGCACCAAATGGATTAGTCATACATCTTGGAAATATGTCGTAGTGTAAAAAGGGATCCTCTATCCGCTAAGTAAAACTGACTAATGACTAAGACTTTATCTCTTCTACCTCATAGTCGAGGACGACTATGATTTTAAGAGAGAGGTAATGTCATAAAATCTAATATCTAAAATGATTTTCTCATATTAAACTTATCACTTAATGTGGGAGAATAGGAGCAAGGGTTAAGATATAGACATGTGCTTCTAGATTTATCTCAACACGGAGCCAATGGTAAAGGCTCCCAAATGAGAGATGGTCTATCAAAGAGTAAGTCTAACCAATGGAGCATAAGACCTTAGGGTTAGATTCATTGAAGACCTCCAATAATGTGTGTAAAAGTCTTTTGACCTTCGGTAAGCTAGGGTTGAGCTTGAGGTGGGAACCCAACCCATCTCGAGGTGCTTGTCCTACTTATCATGCTTGATGACTAAGGTGCTTGAGGCGCTTGATGCTTGAGATGCTAGGGCTGTACTTGAGCTGAGAACCCAACCCAAGGTTAAAGTGCTTAAGGGCCTACCTTGTGGTGGGAACTGGGCCTATGCATGAGGGGCTTGAGGTGTCGACAAGTCAAATCCAATCCCTACAAGGAGGGGGGAATTCCTACAAGAGGGGAGATTAGAGAGAACACCCACACACTCACACAAGGCCTACTTGGTACAAAGAAAGCATAAGGGACACTTGGCAAGTTCCTCCTCATGTTGCCCTCATGGTGTGCCTAAAGCCTATTGGTTGGCCACCCAAGGAGTCCAATGATAATTTTGGAGATTTAATTAATTTATTTTGCATTTATAAAGTCCTCTCTCTCAAAGGGGAAAGGGGAACACTTGTTCCAAGGCTACCCTTGTTTCTTGGTATGAATCCTACTTATGATTTTCTAGGCTTGGAGGGGTCCAATAAACTTCAAGCATCGACCCAAGCAAGTTAGGGGGTATACTCACCCACACACACTCACACACTCTCTCATTATGCAATGTGCAAAGTGCAAGGGCTCCATCTCCTTCTCCAAGAAAGTAGAGGTTGAGAGCGTACACAAACACTCTTGGCTATGGAGTGCAAATACAATCAAGAGCCATGCTTCAATGCTTATGCTTGCCATCTTCTCCATATTCATTACTATGCTATGATGTATGCTAGCAAGAATAGTATGATAAGTGAGGAACTAATTCTTCCTCCTATGAAATGTTTCTTCTTCCTCTTCCCTACCCTCATTCCCTGCTAGCTCTCTCCACCTTCGAAGGTGTTTGAGGTCTTGGGAGTGAGGCTTGGTATAGCTAAAGCTTTCTTCAATTTTATGTTATTCTTGTGATGCATGAATCTTTCCATATTCATTGAATCACCTAGGTTGCAAGGAACACAAAGATTGTATTGTAACAAGTCTCTCTTAATGGGAGAAATCATAATACAAACGCCTATTGGAGGGGGACCGGCTCCACATAAATCCGGTCCTCGGTTGTTGTCACGTTCTCTAAATTCCCTCTCTTGCAAAATTATTGTTCATGCCAAGTTAAATAATTGCTATGGTTATGTTGCTATCTTCAATTATGTTCACCCCTTGTCGGGGGATATGTGTTCGAAACGTGAGCCGGGCAGGCAAAGAGAGAGAATAGCAGACACTGAGAGCTCTGGAAATCACCGTAAGCATCAATCAATTGAATAATACTTTGAGTACAGCTTAATCCTTAGCCAACGTGGGCTATTAGTAGCATCGTCACTCGAATCATCTGATAACTAGGAGTTTAAGCGCCCATTTTACAGAATTACCTAGACTGTTAACGACACCGATACTTAACCTTCAGACTGATAACGATGATGGAAACTTATACCTATCACTTTACCTGCTTCATCTATGTTGAAGATTCTACAAACTTTATTTAAGTCCACTGTGTCAATCATCATGCTTCAATTATTGCCAACTCTCTTGCAGCTTCTTGCTCTGTGTGCTTTGCATTGGCTTAATTGCCGCTCACAAATTTTGTCGTCTCCTCTAATCGACCAACTTTGATTGCCGTCAGGCTCTGTATGCCCTTGGTAATTTCTCTTTTCCAGCTCGACCTTCTTCTTATCCTCCTCTTTTCCTGCTTCAAGCTCTAATTGCCGCCAAGAGTCTCTGTATGCCCTTGGTAATTTCTCTTTTCCAGCTCGACCTTCTTCTTATCCTCCTCTTTTCCTACTTCAAGCTCTAATTGCCGCCAAGAGGTCTCAAATTTCTCTGCTTCAAACCCCTGCTAATACTCTTAATTTCTTTCCTTCCTTGCTCGTCAAGGTCGAGAGAAAGAGTGAGAGCATCTCCTAGCTTATGCACAAGAGCGAGAGAGAAAACGATGCTTGCCTCCTGCTTTTCTTCTTCTTCTTCACTCCTTGATGCCTCTCCAAAGTTTTCTTTTGTTTTGCTTTTCAAAAGAGAGAGAGAGAGAGAGAGAGAGAGAGAGAGAGAGAGAGAGAGAGAGAGAGAGAGAGAGAGAGAGAGAGAGAGAGAGAGAAATAAAACAATGCTTGCCTCCTTGTCTCCTGCTTTGCTTATTCTTCTTCACTCCTTGATGCCTCTCCAAAGTCTTCTTTTGTTTTGCTTTTCTAACGAGAGAGAGAGAGAGAGAGAGAGAGAGAGAGAGAGAGAGAGAGAGAGAGAGAGAGAGAGAGAGAGAGAGAGAGAGATTTTATTATCGTCCTCGGAGGTCAAATATGACCTATGGGACCAAAGTTACATGTGATGTAGTATGTGTATGGCTGATGAGTGACTCTCGATGCTCCAAAATTGTAGTGATGAGAGTCGCAATGGAGAGCCCACACTTTGGCTGGGAGAGGAAAGTGTGTAGGTCTAAGTTATGGCTGAAAATGTGAGAGAAGCAAGTTCGGATGTGATCAAAATCTGAGCACTCTAGTAGTGTGTGGTACTCAGACTCTCGAACTTGCAGTGAGCATAATGTGCACAATCGATTTGACTCTTCTCTATTGCCCCAACGCCCTATCTCGCATCGAAGGAAATGGGAGCTAAGCCGAATTGCTGCAATAGTGCGTATCGTGGACAAGGGAATAGGCTCAAGCATGTAAGTGTGAGTACGGTTTCCTCTCTCAGCAAAGAACATGTTTTTGTAGTTGGGGGCAATATAGGTGGTGTAATGTATGAAGCGTGACCCACTGGATTTCTCCCAAGCCGTAATACATTGGCGTTGTAGAAAAGCTTCATTCACTTGAGAGTCAATTGAATCATCATGTAGCAAGTGTAATGCATCCCATCCCCCAAACCACTTCTTTATGTCTTGCATCCATCCCGTGCTCAAGATCTTGCTTTTATGCGTCTTTTGAACTTTTTTGCTTGCTTCCCATGCAATTGTAGAAAGTCGATGTGAGGGGTTTTGACGCACCTTTATCATGTACTCCACAACCCTTTCCATGCCCATAACCTCAATTGGAAGAGATCCCGACTCAAGAAGTAGGAGCATATATGGTGTTTGTGTCTTAACTTGGAGAAAGTTCGTAAGAAAACGCTTTTGGACATTCTCAAACTCTTTCCAAGTAGACTTTGAGATGCTCCCACCCCACACTTCAACTCCATAAAGAAGAACCGGTGTCACCAATGCATCAAAAAGATACTTCTTGAGAACCCAACACTTGATGTTTCCCGCATTACACATGTTCTCAAATGCATAATATGCTCTCTTTCCCGCTTCCAAACGACGCATAGCACATTCATGCCACTTGTGATTGGATGGAACCTCAAGGCCAAGGTACTTAAAGCTCTCAACAACTTCAAGTGTCTCGTTGTTGTACACAATGCATGGCTTCTCCTTATGGTTGGTTTTCACAAGCATAACCTTTGTTTTGGATTCATTTACAATCAGCCCACTATGCAAGCAAAAGTCCTCAAGGACAACCATAAGCTTTTGTGCATCTTCTAAAGTGTGTGCTAGAAGCACTACATCATCCGCATACAACAAAAGCATGATTACCGCATTGCAAATAGTGACATCCTTAATGCCTTCTTCTTGTATAAAGTCAAGTACCATTTGTTCCAATTGATCGATGCATAGACCAAAGAGAGTTGGTGACAATGGACATCCTTGTGTAACCCCAATAGTGCTTACAAATTTTTTTGAAATTTCTCTTCCCATGCGCAATTGACAAATCACCTTCTCATAGATTTGAGAAACCGCAAGCATAAACTCACTTGGCACTTGGAGTTCTTCCATCCTTCTCCACAAATTGTTACGTGGAATCATATCAAAGGCTTTCTTAAAGTCCACAAAACAACAATACAATCGCTTGCCTTTCAACCGACTTTCCTCCATGAGAACACGAAGAGTGACAAGATCATCAATGGTGCTATGGCATCGGCAAAAACCCGCTTGTCCCTTTGCACGCTTGTCATTCTCTTCAGCCCAATCACTCAATTTCATCTCCATTATGCACCCAAACAACTTTTCCATAAGAGACCCAATCATTATAGTCCGGTAGTTGCTTACATTCTTTACATCCCCTCCTTTATGCAAAGGCTTAACCCAATTAGTACTCAAATCATAAGGCATACCATGTTGAAGTGCAAGGTTGAACATATCACACATCCACTCATGGGTAAAATCTCCCGTCCATTTGATCATCTCTGGCTTGATACCTTGAAGATCTCCCGCTTTGCGAGTGGCCAACTTTTCAAGCCCACCGCATACATCCTCAATAGTAAAAAAAGACGGCATACATGGGAGTGAACCATAAAATGGCATTTTTTCAGTATTTGCTTGCTCATATAATTGCCTACAATGTGTGTACATATCCACTAGACTCAAGTTACCAAAATTCTCAACCCGCTTGCCTCTCAAGTTTCTCCAACATCTTCCACATGCATGTGCCTTTTCTTGGACTTGAAATTCTTGTCGCTTTTCTTCCCATCTTCTTCTCTTCTTTTGAATCAATGCCTTGTATGTATGAAAATGACTTTGATAGTTGTCTTTGTCCATAGTTGCATCAAGCTTTATCAAGGACTTTCGAGCATCTTGACATTCTTTATCAAACCACCTTTTGCGTGATCTATCTTTGTTGATACCATGGAGATGCTTTATGGCAAAGCATTCTTCCGCACAAGAACAAATAGCTTTCTTGAAAGCTTCCCATTTAGTTTCCAATGGTGCATCACATTGAAGCTTTGTCATCCATAATTTTTGCTCAACCATTTCAATGTACATTGGTGCCCATTTGAAATCCATACATAGTGATAACTTCTCTTTCCTTTGGCTGAGATTATCATGCTTAGTTGCTTCTCCACATGAAAGGTCAATACATAAGGTGCGATGGTCGGATTCCGGGGTCCATTGACCAAACATAAAACTCTTTATGCGATACATGATCGCTTCAGAGAGTAGCATATAGTCAATCACACTATCCCCATTATGTCTCCTACATGTAAATCCATTGGTTCCACTCCACAAAGATACACCATTGGCAATGAGCATACCCGTGCTATTACACATGTGTAAAAGTAACTTTCCATAGTGATCCGGCTCTTTCTCATCCATTGAAGTACGATCATACAAGTGAAGTTCCTCCAACTCCCTTGAAATGTATGGCATATCAAATTGTTGAGTATCATGTTGCAATGTTTTTGTGCGAGCATTCATATACCCAAATACAATAACATCACCTTCACCTTTGAAATAAACAATGTCCTCTTCCAAATCAAAAAATGGTTAATCTCTATCCATGCAAGCATAAAAGGGAGAATCATGATGAGGAATGTAGCAACGTCCGGCTACAAAAATGGGTTCTCTTTTTGGTGTCATAATTTTCAGCCATACATAGCGTTTGTACTTGTCATCTTTCACAATTGATACAAAATCTTCCAATCCTTTCTTAACCATACATGCTAACCCTCCTTGTCCTCTTCGTTGCTTGAGATTCTTTGACCACATCAATGAATGTACATTGTAATCCTCCAAGCCGTTAATCCTTTGTGTATCATGCTCCCAAGTTTCCACAAGAAGTACAACATCGGCTTTGCTTGTTAGTTCATCAATGCCAACCCCCGCATTCCATGGGTATCCATTACAATTCCAAAAGCATATTTTCAATTGTAAATCGGTCTCATAGGTCACGCATCCCTATTTGCTTGAGAGACTTGCCTCCTCCTTGGGCACATTTTCTTCATGAGAGATCTCCTTGTTTTTATTATTCTTTTCCTCATATGCCTTGCGAAGCATATTTTGTTGCTTAATAGTGCGATCTTCACATACAAAACATTTTGTATCCCTCAAATAAATCCAACTATTATCAAGGATAATCTTTCGCTTGGTCTCATCCGGCATGGTGCATACAATTGGCCGTACTCCCGAGCGAGAGAGAGAGAGAGAGAGAGAGAGAGAGAGAGAGAGAGAGAGAGAGAGAGAGAGAGAATGCTCTTTGTGCAAGCCCGAGAGAGAGAGAGAGAGCACCTCTTTGCCCCTTTCTCTTCCAAGCTCATGCTTCCTTCTTCTACTCCTTGGAGCTATCGGATCCCCTTTCGCTTCCCTCTTCTCCCTTCCTCCTTTGCTAGCCGAGGACGAGGGAGAGAGAACTCGGGCGAGAGCCCCCGAAGCCTTGCCTTATTCCCAACTCTCCTCGCCTTCCCTTCCTACCTTCGATCTTCTAACCACTTTCTTTATCTACCTTTATGCCCTAAAATGTTTTCTTAAAATAGCTCCAATCTCCCCCTAAGCAATGACGACGCCATCGTTGCTAGGCGCGGGAAAGTGTGCTTGCTTATGTGGCAACGGCTCTCCAGACCAACGCCGACTTCGACGAAACCGGGGCCGAAACTCTTTGCCTAGGCTTGCTGTAGACTTTTCCCTTCTGCAAGGACCACATCCCGTGCCCGAGCTGATCAACGGGAGCTCGTTTCTCGTCCCTCTGTGCTGCCGCCCGTCTTGCTCGCTCGTCCCCTTCTGTTTTTTCCTTTGGCTTCACACCCTTAGGGTTTAATTGACAGCCATGAGATCTTTTGGGTGGCCTTAATTAAGCTCATGTGCGGTCGTTGGCTTCATTGGGTACCACATTTGGCCTACATATCGATCAAGGCATTGCCAAGCGTCCTTCATTGGGCAGCCACATTGGGTGGGCATTGGTGTACATGCCGGCCAAGGCAATGCAGTAGGCATCAAATTTGGTGTACATATTGAATAAAGCATCACCAAGCATATCAACTCCGAATCCTCTCTGGCGGTTTTATTCCATTTCTTTGGGCACCACATTTGATACATATGCCGGCCAATGCAATGCCAAGCACGACATTCTCTTCCATCAGTCCTTCACTAACAATATCATCATGAATTTTGCTGCCATTTTTCACGACACAACCTTCAAGATGCTAGTATAGGTGATTACATTTTGAGAGAGACCCTCGACTTTGTATTTGCTTAAGCCATAGCCGTGTTGGGCATTTCTTGCTATCAACAATCTTCAGTAAATGAGATTTTTGTCAGGTGAAACATTTCAACCAAGAATTACTGCATGACGTTCCAAAACTTGGTGAAGTCAAAAGTTCCCGGATGGCACTCCGGCCGAGCGGATCGGACTGGTACGGAACCGGCCCCCGGTGAATCTTAATCTGGCAATATCTTGGCAATTGTAACTCTGATCATTGATCTGAAAAGACCGAAGCTTTACACAAAGTGAGCACCTCAAACCAACTATAGTTGCCCAATCTGGTACGGATCTGCAATCAACTTAAACTTCAAATTGTCATAACTTCTTCACAGTAGCTCCAATCGATGAGCCGTAAAGACAGACCAATAGACCACTTCAAGCACTATAGTTCTAGATCATAATCTCCCATCTGTGCTCACTTCAAGCATACTCATTTTTGGCATCATTAAGGCATCTTTTGGTCCTTTTAGCTGCATCTAGAATACATTAATCATTAAACTTGGCCAGTTAACAAGCCCTGATCACTAACCATTAATCAAGTAAGATTCAAATAAGCTTGATGTATAATTTTTTGGTATCTTTCTTAGCATGGGAGTGGAGCTGCACGACACTGCTATGCTCACAAAGTCATTTCTCAAAAGTACTCTCATTAATTTTTGCTACTCTCAAGTTAAATAGGCCAATTCCATTATAGAAGTGGTACTCTCCTTCCAATTAAGGTTATATCGCCCCCCCCCCCCCCCTCTCTCTCTTATCAATTGGAAAGTCCCAAAACCATCAGTCTCTCCTAGAGCTACATAAGTAATCCTCTCCATGGTAGCAAAGGTATGCGTAAATCCCTTCTTAAGGAAGAATTTGTTAATCATTCATAAACTATTACATGAGCATTTTTCACTACACTAGCATGTCCACTCTTAGAAACTTCACAATTTTTTTTACGCTTACACTACCATGCATGGAAGGGTTTTACTCTTGCATAAGCACTCAAAGGAAGTTTCTTGATTATTTATCTCAGATTGTAAGTTGGTGCATCTGAAGTTTTGTGTTTACCACGCAAAGATCACACCAAAACAAAATTCATTGTAGAAAGCATATGCATTGTTTATTTCAAGCTTGTCTACTTTCAAGTTTGTTTTGCAAATTCAAAGGGGGAGTAAGGGGATAGCTTCACGACTATTGTGATAGTGTTGCTTGAACATAAAACTCCCATCTCTTCCATGGATGGCATATGATGCAATGGACGAAAATGGGATTCGTCAAAGTCGGGGTTAACCTTCAACTCCCAAGAGACTCCTTGTATTTCTTAAGGTCTTGTTTGATTAAAGATTAGAATGAACTAGGATCTAAGAGATTATAACTCAAGGAACTTAATCTAAATTTAAACTAGGATTAAAACTTTATCGAGAAGATTTGACGTGGATAGCCCTAGCATAACATAGAAGATTTAAGTGTGAACTTTGTCTTACATGCTTGGAAAAGGCCGATGCAGGTGTTTACTTGTGAGATTCAATGGGAGATGGTCCTTTTAGGCTAGGAGTGATAACCGTTAGTCTATGTTTTGAGCTCGGACTCATTCACTGCCCTAGAAATAGGATTCAATGGGAGTGAGTCCCATCCGGGTGATAGCAACCCACAGATGTGTCTAGAAATTAGCCTAGTCCAGGTAGGCTTGATGCCGACGGGAAATGGAGGAAGGGAAGAATGGATCCATGAAGTGATCAGGATAAGGGAGGAGTTGTGATCTAATTAAAGAACTCTTTTCATTGCTTGGTAAAAAGGAACCTTGGAAAGGCTAGGAACCTAAATGGTCTATTCTGCAATTGTCCTCATCAGTTAGACCTTTGCTCTACTTCTCGGGTTATTGATTTAAAAATAACCTAAAGCAGATTATCTTTCAATATTTTCTCACACAAGATAAAGAAAATTAACAATTAAAAATTGTGTCAAGATGGCACCTCCACACGTGGCAGAGGAGACAGGATATCTGAGTCCTGAGAAGATAGGGATATGCCTGGAGGAGTACATGTAATTGCTTGAAAGATAACTAGATAGCTTTACTAACACTAAAGAAAAAAGGAAGTAAAATATTCTATAAAGAAAAAAGTGGGAACAATCTGATAACTGCACACTTACAAGGGTATGCAACAATTTGCATGCTGCTTTCAAATGCTTGAAATGTATTTTTGGTTTGACATGATTGGAATATTGTTCTCTAATATCATAGTACTACTTTGGGAACGTGCTACCAAACGGTTTGGTGGGAGGGTGGATTCCGGAGGGTTAATCTATTGGCGAAAAAGTTGAACCCAATTTTATGTTGTCCATTTAGTTAACTCAAAAACGGGCCAAGGGATTCTCATCTACGGAGTGGGAGTCGAACTTGGGAACGAGGGCTTTGTGTAGCTATTAAATACACTCATCTTAGGTGAACGCTCTTACAGCTATGCTCGGCCATAACCAAGAAAAAGCATCAATGACCTTGATCCAAGTGTGGACTAGAGAACTCTCACCAGTTGACCCTGGAAGGTTGAGTTCACATTTAGTCTGATGACTTTGACTAGAAATTTCATAGTGATAAGGAAAGATATTTTTGGGTTAAGGGTTTCGTAAGAGAAAAGTGAATGTTATTACCCCCTTGAGTTGGCATCGATGAGAGGGAGGAGTCATGTCTTTGTGTCGATCTCAAGCGGGAGGGATGTTAGGAATTGTGGTGTATCCATTTGGTGATGGTGCGTCCAACGGTCCCTAGCATGGCCCTCACACTGTTCCTAGGTGCTTTGTTCCGTGAGCATCTATCAGAGCCTATCCCTCTGGTTGAAATCCTAACCTATTGGCAATAGTCCCCCCATAGCACCATCTATAGGATTAATTTCATAAATGAGGGTCATTAAAGATCCTAGATGTTTCTTACTACCAATTCCCATCTCGATGTTGGCAATGTTTCTACCAGTACTTGTTCATGAGTGGAGATAATCAATTTGTTTTGCACATAAGTTTGTAGTAGAATCTCCTTTGTTTGTGGTTTGGTAAAGACGTTTTTGTGTTGAGGCCAGTGCCTTGTTTTTTTATCAAGTTCAACTTCACAAATTCGCACAAGTACATTGCTAAGCCTTCACTTGATATGTTAATAAGTAGTCATTAAGTGCCATTGAAGTTATACTAGGAGGCTATAGTAGATAGCTAGCTGGTTTGCCTCTTTTCACCTCATGCTATCTTCATACGAGTCTTCATCCCAGAGTGGGTCGTGTATGAGTCCTTTATTATTAAATTTTTGTACTCATTGCCTCATTCATTTCATTAAAATCGTTGTTTTCAGCTAAGAAAAATAAATGTTAAAACTCCAATAATTCCCTTCATGCAGCTTATTTTACGAAAGTAGGAGATAGCACTCAACTCATTCAGTTAGATCATGATTTTGAGTTCAAAATAATGTACAACTCTTCATCAGCATAAAAGATTGAAAGAAATCCTGGCATGGTCCTTTTAAGAAACAATAGAAAGCAAACTACCTCATATCAAAGTAGCCATTATACTGAGTTGAGAGAACAACATACATAAAAATTCATTCCATCATTTTTTTTCTAGTTATTTTCTTGAAGTCAAAGGATTGGACCCTTTTTAGATGGATCATATATTGTTCTACAAGGAATCACTCCCATTCTATTCTGCATGAAATAGATTGAAGTTTTGCACGATCTACTTTTCTCTCTACCATCAAATGTTCTCTCCGCCACTTGACTGGTCACCATTAATAACGTGACCATTCATAACATGGTTTGGTTTTGTATTTCCCTCATTCCAAAATTGAGGCAATAAATGGGAAGAAAGTCTTCAAGCACGATTTTGGACATAGATAAAGAGCTTCAACCCCATCGGACAAGGGATTTAATAATTAATCATGTGAACTTTTTGTTATTACCATGTATTACTATCATACTCACATAATTAACTTATGTGATCATGTTTAAGCCTATAAATGGTGATCTGATAACCCACCAAATGCCCACTGAGCTAATATTTTTTCGTGGCGAGCCCGTTGGAATATGGCAAAAACTAATCAGTGAACCTGTCACGATATGGAAAAGCTCGATGAGACTACCGGTTTGGGTGGTGTTTGTAGGTTAATAGGAAAGTCGTGTGAACATTTAACATGATCACGTGTTTTAAAAAGTGATCACTCAATGTAATTAGCATGTTGATGTGTTTGCGATCACCTTAATGAAATCCATGCTAATTAGTCCTTCATTTAATATCATTAGATATCCGAGGGAGATAATGAGAATCAATTATACCTTGACATTCCTTGTGACTAATTTTTTGCAATTTAGCTAAATTTCTATTTCAAGCCTTTGTCTTACATTGTAATAGAGCACTTCACAACCGTTTAGAAAGCCTAGTCCTCCCAATACGAGGGACTTGCACAAGTGTTGGAGCATGTGCTTTGGTCCAATTCAACACATGAAATCTTAACAACTATAGACATGTAAACAATTTGTGGGACTTGGCTCTACTACACTATGTGTACCCATCAACAACAATGTAAGTTTACCCAATCATCCTTGGTAGAGGTTAAAACACAACCTTAACAAGAAACTTTAGGGCTCTATTGCTAAAATTGAGCAACAGATCAAAATTTGGCAAAATTAATTGTAGGCCATAGCCAAGAGAATGTATTATAATGTTCGAGAAATAGCTTTGGCTATAAATGAAAATTTGGATGAATCACTTTTCAATGAGATGCTAGTAAAAAATACAAGAAAGTAACTCACAAACTTTGGGTTTGCCTATTAACAAGGAGGAAGCTAGAAAATTTTGAGTGGTAAATTAGTGTAAATTAGAGTGGTAAATTAGGAAGGTGAGAAAATCTATAAAATTTAAAGATTTTTAGTGTAAATTAGTGACTTAAAAACTCCAAATTTAGTCACTTTAAAGTTTTTGGAAAAAAGTTTTTTTTCGAGCAGTGCTTGGATCTTTTATGTCAACAGCACCCTTTTAAGTGAGATGAACTTAGCTACTTGTGCTCTCGTATGCCAATACATGACTAAATCAGACATGTGCATGACTCAATTATTGTGAATAAACCAGACATGTGCATAACTCTATTATTTGCGAGCGGTTGAAAGCCTCAATCAGATTTTTACACATATTTCAGGTAGGGGCGATCTTGCTTTATGGTGGGATGGAGCAAGTAAGTCGGTCTGTGTGTGCGCGTGTGTGGGACGTGGACTTTTCAATGGCGTGAGAGCAATGGAGACAGATCAGGTAGAGACGGATCAGAAGAAGAAGGAGAGTAGGTTTTAACGTCGCAGGAACCGTCCGCAAGAGAGAGAGAGAGAGAGAGAGAGAGAGAGAGAGAGAGAGAGAGCCGTGATGTAGGGGATCTCAACGTCCCCAACAGTGTGGGGTTAGTGAGGGCGAAATGCAAAAAAGCAGAAAGAATTAGCTAGAAGCCAAGGTGTAGACGGTACTGCTTCCTTGTCACACCAGACAACGCATCCGCATGGGGGAGAGAGCTGGCAATAATACAATACATATGACTCCCCGAGCTCATCTTGTTGCGTTGTTAATAGGTGATCCACTATTATATTATCGCCACTAAACAATTCTAGGCAAGTCAGAGAGCTGAGTCTCCAAAAGACAGAGAGTCCAAAAGCATATTCTTGCCTGGCATCTTTTGTTTCTAAAGCATGGCGCGCTGCAACACCTGCATGCTCATGATTATGCAGCAGCTACTGCAGGGGACCCTGCTGCTTTTGCCTCTCCTTCTGCAGCCCAGCTTCTCTCTTAAGGTCATCGTCATCGGCGACTCCACTGCCTCCGACTACACCAACGCGCCGGGCTACTACCCTCAGGCCGGCTGGGCCACCTACCTGGGCGGCCACTTCAAGAGCGGCTCCGGCATCTCTGTCCTCAACCTAGCGGTCGGCGGCCAGAGCTCCAAATCCTATTACGAGCAAAACCTCTGGAGCCAGGTTAAATCCCAACATCTCTCCGCCGGCGACTACGTTCTCATCCAGTTCGGCCACAACGACCAGAACACGGGCGACTCCAGCGTCTACACCGACCCCTACACCACCTACCAGCACTACCTCTCCATCTACGTCGCCGACACTAAAGCTTACAAGGCCACCCCTGTTCTTCTCACGTCCATCTCTCGAGCCGTCTGGCAGGGAGGTGCTCTCTCGCAGACGCTTGGAGCCTACCCTGCCGCCGTTCGCCAGCTCGCATCCAAGCTCGGCGTGGCTCTCATCGACATGAATTCGAAGACGAGTGCGCTTTTTAGTAAGCTTGGCGAGACAGCCACCCAGTACAACCTCTTCATGTGCCTCCGCCCGGGTGTGTGGTCCAACTACCCTAACGGCGACTTCGACACCACCCACTTGCAGGTGGAGGGCGCCAAGCAATGTGCGGCGCTTGCAGCGCAGGGAATCGTCGAGGCCAGCCTCTCCATCGGGGCATACGTGGTTTAAAGCTTGGAAAGACTGGTCTAATTTGCACTCCATGGCCAGTAGCCCAGCCGCAAACTGTGTACTTAAAAAGTGAGGACCTATTAAATCTAATTTCAAAAGTTCAAAACTTTTGAAAAAGATCACGACAAAAAAGGAAACCTAATTATAGTTCACCTTTTAAGTAACCTTGAGCGTTTGATTTCAATCTTTTTAAAAAGAGTTACTATATATGGCAAAGATATATAAGAAAGCAAAAAACCTTTGTACATGTTTCCTATACGCATAACCATGCAATCCATAAAGGTTTACCGCTTTTACAAGTGTACAATCAGAGTTTGATATCCTTAAGTTCTTCATTTAATTTTGTCATCTTTAGAGACCTGGATGTTCTCTTTAATTATATTGGTCAGCAAGCCACATTCATTTCATAGCCTTGCAAGAAAAGCCATGGTCTCCAACCTGCTAGTCTCTCATTTCCACCCTGACTACTCCAACTTGAACGTTGCGATGGCAACTTATAATGTCTCTTTGACATACTTTTGAATTTTCCTTGTAGTTGGTGGTGAAAAGGCCGAGGAATTGAGCCAAGCATGATGCCCTTTGGAGTGATCTTTAAGTGTGGCCCAACTCCTTCTCTGCACTTGGCTAAGCGTAGGATCGACAATCTTGATTTTTAGTGGTGCCATCAAGCAGAAGACTGGATTGTTGGGTTTATTCTCCCAAGCTCCCCTTGAGCCAGCTTTCCTTCCATGACTGCAATCATAGCCAGTCTTACTTCATTAACATTACTTCTCCCCTCTGATGAGTGGATGTGGTAGGGTAAGCAAGAAATAATCCATTTGTAAGCTTATTTGGCTTGAGGTACATTGTATTGGATGTGTGTAGAGTGCTAAGTTCCCATGGATGGAGAGTTTATCCTTTTGGCATGAATTCTTTCTTGGAGGTCCTTTCATCATCCAAGATTGTTTGCTCTTAATGGTAAGCTCTATCATAACATCTTTCTTGGTTATTGATGATTCACGAAAGTAAAGCTATACTAGGAGAACATTAGTATCTATGGGTATTTCCCGGCCTCAAAGTTTCTATGGGAGGCTTGGTTTCGGTGGAATCAAAGCCTCTTGAGATGCCAATCATGCTTGAATCGGATGACCTCTTCTTGGATTGTCTGCTCCCTTTCTTTGGACTTGAGATCTGTCCTTGGAATTTTCTCTACTTATAAGATATGCATGATGTACAATGTTTGAAATTCTTTTTAATTTGAATCCTAGTCGGCCATGCAAGCACATATAGTGGAGACTCCCCATTAGCAAACATTTTGGGGAAAATTAATTGTCACACTCAATACTCAATTGTTCAAAGTGGGTGGGTACACTTAAATAAATCTTGCAACCACCTTAGAAAAAATCCATAAAATTGAATAATGTGAGAGTAATACGTACATGGGAGTATTTCAATATGTGAGGGAAAACATGCCTAGATATGTGACTAGGAGCATTGATCTAGCATCTACAGAGGTCATCTGGTGATTGTAGCTATAGGACTGGTACTTTTGGTGGCTCTACTTTTTGTTGTTTCCCATTTTCTTTGACCTTTTGATAGACTTTCTCAAGCTTCTTTGTTGTTGCTATTGAAGAACTAGTGTTTGGTAGATATTCTTTTAGCAAAGCGTCCTCTTCCTCCATCTTCTTCATTACTTGATGAGGAAACATATATATTTCTCTGTTTCCTTATCATGTTGATCTGCATTGGCTTTTTGGTGTTAGCATTTTTTGTTTAGCTAGCCTCTTAGTTCCATTTCTACTTGCCTTTAGTGGGTCTATCTTTGGCAACACATCATTTAGCTTCAATAGATGCACCAATCTTATTCGGTAGGTGCATCACATCACTCATCCATTCTCCCAAGTTCCCCACTGTCATAAACATTCTTTTTTGTGCTTTCTTGGACCCAAAATAGGTTAACATGTTATGAAGAATCAACTCAAAGAAGTTCATGGGTATGATTCATCTCTTTCAACGGTTTTGGCCATGGCATGTGACACCTTGCGAGTCCACATGGTGTATCTTTTAGGTTTGCCTAATGCAAAGTTGTGAGTATAATAATTTCTCCCTCTTACTAACTTAGTTTATAATTAAGATCCCTTCTTGTGTTTTTGGCAATCAAAAAGCGGCTATCTTCTTGGTCACCAAGAAGTGGCTATCTTTTGGTCACCAAGAAGCGGATTGAATTCTCTATGTGGAGAGTTTTTGCCACTATAATGCTTGTTGTGATTTGTATTCGCACTATATAGACATCCTTTGATAGGTTAATTGGGGGGTCACCTATAAACATGTAAATATAACATGAGAGTTCAAAAGGAGGGGCATTCTTTCTAGAAAACCTTATAAACTTTTATCAGATTACATTTATAAATGGGGTTTTTGATTGACATTTTGAAAAAAAAACTCTTGGGTTATTTTCTTACCTCGTAGCACGTGAGTAGTGGAGTTTTCTACCTACCTTTGAATGAAAATTATATTACTAATTCCTAAGAGGAGTAGAGTAGCATTAATGGTTATGAGAGAAGAAAAACAAACTAGAAGGTAATGGAAATGAAATCACGCTTGCATTATTCTAGTAAATGAAGAACGTACAAGCGGTAGGAATCTAATGGGCATTACAAGTGTGTTCTAATCAAGTGAATAAACCTCCAAAAGTATCTCCTAGGAAGAGGGCTCATCCCTTGCAGTTAGGGGATGATTTTGAACTTAAGCAATGTCTCGTGTGCTATTGTGAACTTATATGAATATCATATCATCTCTCGACATCTCATAAGAGGAGCTTCATAGGCTAGAGCCCATACATAAGAAATCTCTCCTTGGACTTTAGAATATGAAAACCTCGGTGGGGTTCACTACATAATATCTTGTATATCACGTGCGTTCAAGGGGTGCTAAGCTTATTCTACATTTTTTTGAGGCATTTAAGAGACCCCTTATGTACCACTTTTCTCAATAAAAAGACCTCTTACGTACATGAATTTTCAGTTTAAAACACCCTTGGATAGGTATATTTTTTGAAATTAATCTCATAAAAGAAATTAAACCCTTATCCTAAACTCAAAAGCGGCAGAAGCTTTGATTTACAGAAATTGACTTTAAGACCAGCCGCAATCGCAAACAATTCCAAAGTGTTCATAATCTCTTGAACATCGTTTTGCTGATTGCGAGGCATAACCAGTGAGTCATCTGCATAAGCCTGCCCAATAAAAGTATGACCCGATGGTAGCTGCAAACCATGAAGACGCTGCGCAGAGGTCAAGTGATCAAGATACATCAACAAAGGATGAGAGGCAATTGCATACAACAAAGCACTAATAGGGCAACCTTGCCTAACCGAACAGCCAAGCGGCCATGATTCTGTCAATTCCCCGTCCAGGATTCCCGAAGACGTACTACAATCATATAAGAAATAAACCACATTGGCCAACTTAGGACCAAATCCTAGACATCTTGGAATGACTCTACAAGGTAAGTCTTTAACTTGGTTTCAAACCATTCCTCCTAAATCCATTAGAGATCTACCGGTATTGGCTATGAGATTTGTTGCTACTTGTTAAAAAATGGGAATCATGCACAATACGGTAGCACAAACCTATAGCTTTAAACAAAAACAAGGAGAGACTGTAAGAGGCTGTGTAATTAGAATGTAGGTAATAAATTGACAGATACCTAGAGTTGGAAATTTCAACCGAGGAAATATTTGTCTCATTATTTCTAGAAGCCTTGCTCATTAAAGAGTTGTATGCCATTTTGTATAGCAAGATGAAGCATAGAACTTGGGAAGCATGCATTTAAAATGCTATAAACTTATGGGGCTAATTGTGATATCTTAAATGAAGAAAGCATTGTTAAGGCACATAGAGTGAGTGCACCACAACTACTATACTAGCACAAGTAGGACCTATTGTGGTAGCTCCTATGAATACTATTGAATACATGCTCAAGCATATGAATGATATGATGAGAAACATGCAAAGGATGCCAGTGTAAGGGGGGCCAGGACAATGTCCACCACCAAGACAACCTATGGGACAACCCAGACCATCTAAATGGTGTGCCATCGAGGACAAATGGACAAACCATGAGATGAACGAGTGCTATTAAAAGCCTAAATATGATGGAAATTTCTAGTATGGACTAGTGAGACAATAAGGACAACCTATGTATAGGTATCCACCAAACATGAGGAAAATGCAAAGACCACCTACTATGGCTATGGAGAAACCACAGCCAGTGCCCATCGACGACCCTTGCTAAGAGATATTGATGTGCCAATTGAGTAAATGATTTTTGAAGGACAAGTGTAAGATCATACACTTTTCTAGTTATGCCATATAATGAAGCTAGCTTGTCTCAACTATAGTAGAAGAGACGAGTGGTATACTCAATTTACTCTTACCATGGTAGAACCAATTTATCAGGCACCTCCAAAGGCAGCACCAGTTTAATAAATACTGTAAACCAGGGAGCTAGGCCACCTATGGTGAAAAAAATTCGTATACCAAGAACAGGGAATTTCCATAACTGTGGTTCGATCAGATGACCATTGAAAAGTCAATTGTTGAGAGCCAGACAAGAATGCTAGACTAGTTGGGGCTTACTACATGCAATGCAACACAAAAGGTGGGCATTTCCATGAATACTATCCTAGAAATCCTATAAATAGAGGAAAAATGCCCATAAATATAGTGCAAGTCATGCCAAGCATCTCCTCAGATTGTGAGCCCATTATTCCTATTAAGGTAGTTACCAAGGCACAAGCCAGGAAGAGCAAGCAAAACAGTGTGAGTGAATATGATAGCAGCAAGAAGACTTCAAAAGACTCCAAGAGAGAGAGAGAGAGAGAGATGCCGATGTTACAGGCTTAGAAGACAACAACAATGCAGGGAAGTTTAAGAGAAGGCTCAAAACATGGCTGAGGAAATAGCTCGGACAATGTTATTGAAGTTCAAGGAATCAAAACATATATTTGGAGGATCAATGTTAGCAAAAAAAAAAAAACAAACCTGCCAATGCGTCCTTGGAAGCTTTTCAAGGAAGATTGAAAGTGGTTCAAACACCAAAAATAAAAAGGAAGAACTACCTAACACCTGACATGGAAGCGAAATATTTGGAAGGATATAAATTGGTATAAATCATGTAGTCAATGCTGGAAGCACAAAAACTAAAAAACTGAAAATCATTGAAAATCCAGCAAAGCACAAAATGAAATCAGAATCTGTGGAAACCAAAGACAGCTAAGAACCAAGGGATTCTTGAGTTGAACATGAAAAACCTGAACTGATAGCTCCAAATAGTGAGGATGGGCTAGAAGGGATTTCTTTTTAGTGGAGGAGGATTGACCTAATCATCTGTGAGAATGCGTTAGAGAAGTGACTGAAAAAATTGTAACTCTAAAATCAGCTCCAATTGAAGAAGTTTGGCTAGATCAACCACCCATGGAGCTAGATGGACAATCTTTGTATGGAGATTGGGGATCAGAGCAGTCAAGCCTTTCAAAATCCAAAACACTCAATAATTTACCCTCATACTTGGGTGAAAATGAAGACAAGTTTTTGGTAGGTAAGACCACAAAATTGAATACAAAAAACGTACTTTGGATGTAGAGAACCTATAGTCTATCATGTCAACCCATATTCAATGTACCATAACATTGGGTGAGTTATTGAAGATCAAACCGCATGGAAAGATATACAACGCACCTTAGAGAAAATGGACATAATGATGGTGTAGCTAAAGTGTGTTGACCATGGTAGAGGTCACAAGCAGGTATGTGTGGGCATACAGGTGCAAGGCAAAGGGCTAAAGCAAATGTGAAGGACTCGGGCAGGTGGGTTGAAAGATACATGTTTTCAAAATACTGAGTTGATGCCTTGGAATGTGAATCTTGAGACTTTGCAAGAACTAGTTCACATGCACTACAAGAGCCCGCTTGAATTCTGACGTCAAATTATCGGCGTCAATGGCGGGCGTCGGTATATGTGCATGTAGGTAAATCTGGAGGGAGATCAACTTTCTAAATTAATTTTTTTAATTTTTGATGCCTGTACCGATAGCTATTCTGACACTTGTATTGAGGTCCTTTTTGACTCTTGTGACGAAGTTTTTTTCGATGTCTCTACCGACGGACCCTGCAAAAAACAAAACTACGGGTCTTTCCCTACGCATTTCCCTCATTTTTGGCCTCTTCTCTTGCCTTTATCCTCCTCATATGCGGCTGCAAATCTATTGCCCAACGAGTTGCGGAGGTGAGATTCTTGCTTGTGAACTACTCCCCAGCATCAAGGTGAGATTCTTTTCAAGTTTGCTTGTAGGTTTGTGGGTATGAGACACACATAGTGTGTGTGTGCACGCATTTTTGCAAGTTTGAAGACGTTTTTAAGACCCTTTCTTGCTCAAATAGACCGCACGTGAGTGCTGAAAGTTTTAAGCATTTTTATTTAATTTAAAATTATATTGTATATTGACAATATAAAATTTCATTCACTAGGCTTTCAATGCTTTAAATTTTTATGCAACTTTGTTTTGAAATTATGCTTTGGAAAAATTTTGTTTTAAAATCATCCTTTGGGGTAATTTTATTTTGAAATTATGGTAT
Organism: Adiantum capillus-veneris; assembly: GCF_014529385.1. Taxonomy (NCBI): domain Eukaryota; kingdom Viridiplantae; phylum Streptophyta; class Polypodiopsida; order Polypodiales; family Pteridaceae; genus Adiantum; species Adiantum capillus-veneris. The sequence goes on from NC_140938.1 coordinate 160,629,127, forward strand.
GGGAAACTTTTGTTTTGAAATTATGCTTTGGAGAAATTTTGCTTTGAAATTACGCTACCATCTCATTCAAGGCAATACTTCCAACCAACCTCATCCATCTCGTCCATATCAATGGCATGATAGCAATGATAAAGAGGGCATGATGATGCAAACTCTTGCACACTTTATCATGGTGCAAAAATCTTAGTTATCCATACCGCTTTGGCAATGCTTAATTTGCAGTCTATCTAACACCTCCGTCACAGAGCTTTTTAGGTAAATACATTGTATCCTAAACATGATAAATTCCAAGCTACAGTTCAATAATTTGATCAAGGGGCTGAAGTGTTCATGTAACAATAGGTTGCTCAACAAGAAAATCTTGCGAGAAGGGAATGGCATGCCCCCTACCCATCCAGCCGCTAAAAAGCTTCTTACTAATTTGGGCTTGGATTATCACAAAATACATGCATGTCCTAATGATTGTATAATTTTTGGGAGTCTTACCATACATCGAGCGACATTCTTCGAGCGAACCAAAATTCGAGCGGATATTTATATGATATGGGCGTATGTTTTCCTATGTGGTGAAGTTTGAGCCCCATACTCAACATGATGGATTAAGTAGAGGGGGGCATGCCACCTAGGGACCATGTCTATAGTTTTCTTCTATTCTCTCTCTCTCTCTCTCTCTCTCTCTCTCTCTCTCTCTAATAGAGCAGTGATCTATGTGTGTCTATTCTCTTCTTCACATCCTTATTCAAGAGACATGACTTGTAAATCTTTGACCCCAAGAGCTATAGGGTGTAGATATGCCGCATGCTCTCTGTCTCTCTTCTTGTATCCCCTTACTCTTTCTCTCCTACTGCAAATGCGCTCTCTTCTCTCGTTGACCTTAATGCACAAGACTATGTATCCTCTCACATGATCTCTCTCTCTCTCTCTCTCTCTCTCTCTCTCTCTCTCTCTCTCTCTCTCTCTCTCTCTCATTCTCATTCTGCATATGTGCTTGTGAATGTAGGCTAAGGTGTAAGCTACTAAGAAAGCAGGGCAAGCTCGAAGGTGCAGTGTGCTGCACAAGCGAGGCAAGGCGTACATGTGGGTGAGGGTTGTTAGTTAGGTAGAAAAATGAAGGGGAGAGAATCTTTAATATATACATAGTATCTAACTCTTATAATTGAGAGAGGCATGCAATGATGGTATCGAGAAGAGGGAGAATGAGGTCTTGAGAAGCACCATGTGTCAGAAGCCTAATTATTGAGAAATATTGAATTTTAAAACTCACAAAAGGGTAAGGTTCCTTGGGATGGTGTCTATTCATCTTTGAGACAATTAAAATTGTCAGAAGCCTAATTGTTGAGCCCTCTTCTCCATCAGAGAGAGAGAGAGAGAGAGAGAGAGAGAGAGAGAGAGAGAGAGAGAGAGAGAGAGAGAGAGAGAGAGAGAGAGAGAGAGAGTTCATCGTATTCTTGAATGAGAAAATCAATGTGTCTTAGGCCCATGTCACACTAGGACAAGGAAGCGCAAAACATGTGGAGGTGGTAGCAGTCATTTGTAGATGAAAAGAAAAATGTTGGCATCCACCTGTTGTCAGAGGGATGGCCTCGCATCCATGACCAAGTTCTCCAAGCAACGAACAACATTCAAACAGTGCATGTGTGAGTTTCAGAGGCACTGAACCCTAATAGATAGCAATTAAGCCAGAGATTTAACCACCCTGGCTACTCCCACTAAGTAAGAAACATGAGCAACTTTTGTTTCCAAGTCGAGTGTGACAACATCGTTAACAACCATCTGCAAAAAGAGGGTGGGACTGGCGCCTTAGTGTGACAAGGGACTTAGAAGCCATTCTAATATACGAAAGTGAATGGACCTTTTTTTAAAAAAACTCTTCGATGTGTATAAAAATGGAAAAGAAAGAAGCGATTCTCTCTCTCTCTCTCTCTCTCTCTCTCTCTAAATAAAAAAAATCCTCAAAGGGTGTGCACCGATGCCAATACTTAGAAAAAATCAATTTCAAAAGCATACGAAATTGTTGTGAAGGTAGATTCAAATAGAAAATTTTACAAAGTGCCAACATTTTTTGCAGTTTAACTCTATTTTCTTAGATTTTCCAAGAAAATTTTTTCCTTCTCCGGCTCCCATCAACTGGATCAATGCTAAGATAAGGCACACTCTTCCCAAACATTGGCTGGTTGCAAACGCTTCGAGATAGTTTTTTCCCCAAAACATCGATGAGCACATTGAAGAGTTTTTTTTTTGGGGGGGAGGGGGCAATAATGAATTAGAGCCAAAAAATTTACAAAGAGATCCATTTTTCCATGGAGCCATGGCATCATACAACAAAAGCACGAACAGTACACAAAAAACATTACAGCAGGCTTTTACAGGGAGCCCCTACCCGACCATAACACCAACCGATAGACATTAACAACCACTACATATTCGCATAATAACTAGAAGGAGAACATGCGCACACCACAACAGCCAAAAGAGAAATATAATATCCTCTAAGCATGTCGAGCACAGGGTGGGGCCCAATGTCCCCATCACCGATGATCCTTCTCTGGGAGCCACCACGAAGGCCTGCTGCCAACGTCGACCACCATGCCCAAGAAGCCATTCCAAATATTTCTGCAAGAAGAAGAAACAAGATGACCTCCATCCCAAGAAAGGAGAGACTCATACCAACACCACCAAATAGAAAAAACCACTTCAAAGCTCCAGCCGACCAAACGAACCAGCAAGGACAACCATCAACCTCTCATGGCAAGGAAGGGTGCTACACCCATCATAAGGCAAGACAAGGAAGAGGGTGCCACTAGTGATCTGAGCATCTACCACATTAATAGCCCACCCCCTCAAACCCACCTTGCCCCCCACAATCATTGCATACAGATCCGAGCACTCTGTGCTATCAACCAGCATCAACCACCTGTAGGATAGCCAATGGCCCAAATAGGCCAAGTCAAAAGCCTCACAATCTAGTTTTTCCGGTGAAGGTTGCCAACCCAAGAAGCCCTTCTCCATGATATTATGGGCCCTACATTTTGAGGTGGCAAGCTGCACCAACACCCAAGGACCGACCAAGGACGTAGTAGCCCCCAAACTCCAAAAGCATTTCATGCTCCCCACGCCCAAGCCACAACCCTTGCACCAGACTTTCTCCGAAGTCACATGGCCACAACACTGGCAACACTTAGCAACATTCCTCACCCGAAGGCGAGCGGCTTCCATGGAGCCTTGGACAAAATAAAAATAAAAGTCTTTGACTTTTGAATTCACTAACACAAGGTAAGGAGAGAGTTTTTTTAAAAAAAAACCCACCGCAAAGGATTTGCGCCAACGAAAAATTGTGGAAAAATCCATAAAATTCAAGAGAAGTTAGAGCTACTACTTGAGGATAAGGATGCGTAACACGGCTTAAAGGCCAATTGGAATGAGGTTGAAGATGCCATTTCACTTCTAGTCAAGCGACAACGATGAAGAGACAAGATGATAGTCAACCCTACTCAAGTACCAAGTGTTTTTGAGCGTCCTATAAAGCCTGTTTTGTGGTTCCAAAGAGAGTGACACGTCCATTCTAGATGATATTGTCAAGGGAATGCAAGAGCTCAAGTTAAAGCTTACAAGGCTAGAAGAAAAGGGGCAACCATCAGGTCAATATACAAGGCAACGACCTCAAACCAGAGAGGGCTTTGTAAATAGATGCATATGGTGCGATAGTACTAACCATGGAAGGAGGGATTGTGAAAGTTTTAAAGATGCTTTGACAAAGGAGCTTGTTTTCTTTAAAGATGGAAAAATTCACTTAAGTGAAACAGGTAAGCTCTTGGGGAAAAACTTTGGAAAGGGCGGAATGAAGAAACTAGTTGAGGACATGGCTACTAGCCATGCCATCTCAATGGTTGAGGCAGCCACCTATGGGTTGAAGGTGGATCCTATCAAGAAAAAAGGATCATTAAAGGTTGGAGAAGATGAGTCTAATGATATTGGAGAGCTATGGCCATGCGCTATAGAGTCTTCTATGAAGGGTAAAATGACTACAAAGGTTTTACATGAAGCTGGAGATTGCATTAAGCTTGAAATAGGTTGGAATGACCCTGTGGACTCTTTGCCAGTGCATGCATACACTGCCAAATGTCTTGAAAATGAGGCCATTGTTGAAGAGAAACATGGGCATGAGAATGGGGATGAAGGGCCTTCAAAGAGGGCCACAAGGAGTGGAGGTAGAAATGACACAGTGCCTCCTAGATCACCTTCCCCGCAACAGACGCATGTCCCTGAAGTGCCTATACAAGAAGCCTCTAAATAAAGAAGAAGGATGCAACAAAAACCAAAGCAAAGGGTCCGGTCTACAAACTCCAATCGAATATAGAGGCAGCAACGGATCTCAAAAAGGTTTTGGAAGAGAGGATTATAAATAGTAAGGTGGAATTTACCTTGGGTGAGGTCCTTGGTATAGCAAAGCGGGAATTCCATGAAGAAATAATTGATATCATAAAGAGGAAGGGGCAGTCTCTTACTAAATCTATCCATGTACAGGGTGAAGAGGAGACTTTAAATGCACAAGGTGTGAGGACTTAAAGCGGGTGAACGACAACATGTAAATAGTGTACAAAGAGGTTTGAAGATGGATGGTTTGCTAGAAGATGACGAATGCATTGCAGGTGTGTTTGATGAGTGTTCGTTTGTGGATACTATACAAGACTTGGAGTCTTTAGTGGATTGCAATTTGTGTATGGGAAGTGAGGTTGTGAAAGAATGCTCAATAGAAATGTACAAGGCCATTGAGGATTTAAAAAATGCTCAAAGTGTTGATGTACGAGTGGAGACTAAGTATAAGTCGGTGGAAAAAAAAGTGAAACCAGTGGCATTACCTCTACCAAAAGACTACACAAATAAGATGGAACAAGCTGCTTTGCAACCTAGCCTTCGTGACCCAGGCAAGATTGGACACAAGTTCACAAAGGATTCTTTGAAAGAGTTAAAGGTTGTTTGCGAGGAGAGTTTGACAAAAGCTGAAAAGATATGCTTTAAAGACATGCTTGCCAAGCACGAAAAAACCTTTTCATTGAGCCTTATGAGATAGGGTGTGTTGGTCCATCCATTGTTGCTCCTATGGTGATCTTCACTATCCCTCATGTACCTTGGAACTTGAGACCTATTCCTGTTCCAAAGGCTCATTTGTCAAAACTCATTGATTTGCTTAATGAAAAGATCAAGATGGGTATCTTGGAGCCTTCTTGTGCTCCGTATTCAAACAGGTGGCTCACAGTTCCGAAGAAAAATGGTTCTTTACGCTTTATTCTGGATATGCAACCTGTAAATAAGGTGACAATCAGAAATGTGGGTATAGGGCCAGTTGTCGATGAGTTTGCAGAGGCATTTGCAGGAAGGGCAATATATTCTATGGGAGATTTGTACTCAGGGTATGATCAATTCCAAATAGCAAGGGAAAGCAGGGACCTGACTACCATGAGGAAACCCTTGGGTTTAGTAAGCATGTGCACCTTACCTCAGGGGACAACTAATTCAGTTGCATATATAATGAATCGTATGAACAAAGTCCTACGTGACTTCATACCTCAAACTACAATGCCTTTCCTTGATGATGTGCTAATCAAAGGATGTGATGTAATTGATATAGATATGGCTCTGGACTCGAGGGGGTGCCGCAAGTATGTGGCAAACCATATCAATGATTGTGATAATATCTTGTCAATTCTGGAAGAGGTGAACCTTACCTTGTTTGGCCAAAAGTCAGTGTTTGGTGTGAATGAAGTTCTTATTGTGGGACATATGTGCGGGCCATATGGTACAAGGCCTTGTCATGCAAAGATTGATGTAGTCTAGAGAATGAAAGAGAAATGTACAAATGTCATTGAGGTTTGAAGGTTCTTGGGTGCATGCGTGTTTTATGTTATCTAGATTCCGCATTATGCACATGTAGCAGAGCCTTTGTATCAACTTTTGAGAAAGAACCAAAAGTTTCAATGGGAAGAAATGCATACACATGCCATGAGGAAATTAAAGAGGTTGCTTCTTATGTCTTCAACTTTGAGGAAAGCAAACTATGAATGTGGAAGATATGTAATTGTGACAGTGGATACTAGCACCACAGGAATTGGATGGGCGATTGGGCAAGATGATAATGATGACAAGCGATATGTGGTGAGGTTTGGAGCAAAAGTCTTAACACTAGGTTGGTAACCTAACAGGACATAAAAGTGTCCTTTCAGGGTTTTGAAAAAAACCTCCAAAACCATAGTAGATCAACTCATTTTGTAAAATCCTTTCATGAGGTTATAGTTCAAGGCCTACTACACGTGTAAAAAATAAGAAACTTGTAAAATTTCTCATCTTTTGGTCACACCAAGCCTCCAAAGTTGATGGACCAGTACATTTTAATCAAAACAGTCATTTCTTACGTTTTGTTGAATAAAAATAAGATTAGGGACTTTTGTAGGACTTGAGATAAATTCCCTAGTTAACTTCAATGGGTTGGTGATTAGAACATATGATTGCTTCTCACTCACTATTTTTTGTTTTGCCAAAAGAAATAGGTACAAAAAAGTTGAATATTTACCATTCTGCAAACCTATCATCAAAGTTTCTATAGCGACGCTCAATAAAAATAATATATGCATGTTTTCTTATTTCCCTATTGTTCTTTAGGTTCATAAGGAGCCATGGAGCATGTCAAAAGAATATTACATATCTTACCAAGGGGAATCTTGGGGACAAAGATGAAGTGCTAAATACAGCAAATATGAAAAAACTGGGTTCAACATTATGAGTTGTAGAATCTCATAGAAACTATTCAATATCTAGCCAAATTTGATCCTTATGACTAGATATGGTAACTACCAACAAAATGCATGTAGTTGTCACAAGAAAGTAACAATATTGAAAAAGCTATACTTGATATACTAGAATGTTTCGTTTTCTTCTATAATTGAAAAAATCAAGCATCGTTGTCTACTATGAAAAATAGGGTATTAAGTGCCCCAAAACTCAAGGAATATTAGCTTTATGTTACAATATGCGACATAGAAAATCAAAATTGTATTTGGATATCATGAAAGACACCAAAAAAATCATAGAAGAGCTAAATTGGCTAAAAAACAGGATTTGACAATTTTTGTAAATTTGGTTATAACTTACAACTTTAACATTTATTTCTCCCTAGAAGCATCAAGACATGTTGAGGACTACTAAAGATAGTTCTCTAGCATTATAGACCTCACAAACATGAATTCTAGAGTGGTATAGTGGCAAAAAGTTGAAAAAAGCAAAAAACAGGACCCGTTTATTCACACAGTTTAGGTTGTGAAATGTTGTGCAAGGACAAGGTTAAAGATAGAATTGATATTCCAAAAAAATGTCGAGTTTTTTTCAGCTCATGAGACAACTTTCTAGATAGATAGCACCTCAAAATCCATTTTGAAAATCTTGACATAATTCAAGGAAAATTGTCACTTAACAGGACATAAAAATGTCCCAGGACATAAAAGTGTCCCATTACCAACCTAGTGTTAAGTGCTCGTCAATGCAACTATCCACAGGTAAAAAGAGAATTATAGGGAGTAGTCACAACTTTGAAATGTGACAAAGAGTATTTGATAGGAGCAAATGTAATAGGGGAGACTGATTGTCTACCCCTTCTTGGAATGATAACAAGCTGCTCAAATCCCGACATTGTTATGTTGAGATGGATTTCCTACATAAAGTCCTTAAATCTAGAATTTAAGCATATTGCAGGGAAAGATAATCCAATTGTTGCAGATATGCTTTCAAGAGCAAGGTATGAAAAAGAAGAAGACACGGTTGTCGAGGGTGATGATGTAGGCACACAGTTCTATAATATCTCTCATGCCAAGGGTGATCATGTTTGCCTATCAAATGCACTTGAGTCATGTACAGAGAACCTGTATCAAGGTGACTGGTTGCTCATTGGACGCTATCTGAGCACTTTGACAAGGCAAGAAGGGTGGACTGACCAAGAGTTCAAAAGAATACATAGAAAGGCCTATGGATACTTTTTGAAAGATGGGTACTTATGGAAGCATCCAAAACAAAGAAATGGAATGCAAATGAGAGTCATGAATGATAAGGATGCTCAAAATGAGCATATGAAAAAGTTTCATGAGAGTCTTTATGCTGGACATGGAGGTGTATGGGCCACTAAAATGAAAGAGAGGTATAGGTGGAAAGGTATGTATAAAGATGTATCTCGCTTTGTGGAGTCCTATGAAACCTGTCAAATGTATTCAAATGTACGTTGGAGAGGGGGAATGGGGAGCACGCCCAGCGCGCCAACACAGAATGCCTCCTATAGCCCACGGCACACACTGCACCCCAATCCACTTTGCGAGCACCTTTGACTCGCTCTTTTCACCAGACCATGCCACGCACACGCGCTCACACAGATGCACACGAACTCACACAACCCGCACACCTCAATGCACCAGCTTTGGGATCTCCCACACGCTCAAAACACACCACTCTCTCTCTCTCTCTCTCTCTCTCTCTCTCTCTCTCTCTCTCTCTCTCTCTCTCTCTCTCTCTCTCTCTCTCTCTACGCCCGCACACACACACACACACACTCACACAGATGCACACGAACTCACACAACCCGCACACCTCAATGCACCAGCTTTGCAATCTCCTACATGCTCAAAACACACCACTCTCTCTCTCTCTCTCTCTCTCTCTCTCTCTCTCTCTCTCTCTCTCTCTCTCTCTCTCTCTCTGCAACACTCCGTCGGGGCGGCACACACCTGTCGATACGCCCGCACGCACACACACGAGAGCAGAAGAGAAGGGGGAAATGGGGGCGAGACGACGCACAAAACTCACTGCAATGGTGGCCTTATTTCATTCATTGGCACCAAACACTATACAACCATCATCGCTGCAACCTGGGCACACTAAAGATCAAAGGGGTGAGCCCCGCTCAAGTCCGGCCTGAAGGTTTCCATGGCCACTGCTCTTTGTGAGCTCTCCATGGCTCCAAACGAACAAGCAGCTAAAAAGCTCTCAAAAAAACCGTCGAGGAAGTTCTCCTCTTCCTCCCTCCTCTCCTTGTCCCCAAGCCCAAGGAAAAAAACCCTCCTTCTTTCGAAGAACGTTGCCTTCTTCTTTTTTGGCCTGCCCAAAGGGCAAAGGCTATAGAGATCACTTCTCTTTTTGCTGACTAAAATAGGAATAAAATTGAGTTGTATTTTCAAGTATTTTTTGATAGACTTAAAATGTTGATTGGTTGAAATAAGGTAGTGGACACTCATTGAAATGAAGAGTGTATAAATCTAATGATAGACATGTCTTGAGTTTTGAAAAATGAAATGAAGCTCATATATCAAAGAAAAGATTTTGTGTTGCCCAATGCCTTAGAAAGCATGAAGCCTTGACAGCCTTATATGTTAAATGATAAAGCTTAGAGACTCCACATATCCCAAGAGTCACTTTTTCATTTTGAAATTTGAGAAGTTCTTTTACCTATATTTTCATTTTGAGAATTTCATTCCGGTTGAAACTCGAGGTAACAACTAAAGTTGTTATTTGTGTTGGTTAAAACTTTATAAAAGGAATTTATTCTTTAGAGCTTTAATCTTTAAAGATTTTTTTTTTGAGATTTTAAACCTAATCCAATGAGGAGCTAATTTTTTTTTATTAGAAGGTAAAAATTTGAATTAAAGAAAGTGAAAATGTTACATGGATCCACAGATAGGGGGAGGGTCACCTCGAGACGTTAGAGTTGTAGGACTTACTAACTTAGAACTTTAAAGCTTTTAAAGTGGGATTTACAACTTAGGGATCTATAGTTTTAATTTGTAAAAGGCACTCTAGAGCTTAAAAATGTAGAATTTTTAAAGTGGGGTGTAGAGCATAGCGATCTAAAGCTTAGGGTGTAGAGCTTAAGGGTGCTTTTTTAATTCGATTCACTATGCTTATGTTTTTGTTTAAAGTTTAGAGATGTAGAGATTTTAAAGTGGGATCAAGCCTCAGACCAAGGCCTAAAATTGACGCTTTTTTTTGTCAAGGATTAGATAATAACTAAAGTTGTCATTTTTGTTAGTTAAAACTTTATGGAAAGAATTTATTCTTTAGAGCTTTAATCTTTAAAGATTTTTTTTTTTGAGATTTTAAAGCTAATCCAATGAGGAACTAGAATTTTTTTTTATTAGAAGGTAAAAATTTGAATTAAAGAAAGTGAAAATGTTACATGGATCCACAGGTAGGGGGAGGGTCACCCCGAGACGTTAGAGTTTTAGGGCTTACTAACTTAGAACTTTAAAGATCTTAAAGTGGGATTTATAACTTAAGGATCTACAATTTTAATTTGTAAAAGACGCTCTAGAGCTTTAAAAATGTAGAATTTTTAAAGTGGGGTGTAGAGCATAGGGATCTAAAGCTTATGGCACTTTTTTAATTTAATTCACTATGTTTATGTTTTTTTTAAAAAGCTTAGAGTCGTAGAGATTTCAAAGTGGGATCTAGCTTTAGATCAAGGCCCAAAATTCACGCTTTTTTTTGTCAAGGGCTATTTTGCCTATCAAAATATGTGCTTTAAAAAAAAACCATGTCATTTGACATGCTAGAATCTCAAAATTGCCTATCATTTTTTGTGTTTATATCTTTAAATTAACGATATATATGAAAAATTATATTAATTGATTGCATTACACAAAGCATATGAAAGGGTACTTGAAAAATTGCATCTCAAGAAGAAAATTTTATCAGGCCTGACATGATTCCATACATTATGTTTGTGTTTATCCTATCAAAACACCACTTTGATACTCTTCAATCCTTCATCATGATCAACATTTATGATGTTATCTGTAAATCACTTTCTCTATGGATCAATATGATTACCATCCTAGTAGTTTTTTGTTTCATTTTCATGTTCTTTAATAGTTTCCTTAATTTGGCAGGTCTTCTGATTTTATCACTTGTTTCCCTCACCTTCTAGCTTCCACCAACAAAAGGAAAAAAACTTAATTTTTTTAGCCCTGGCGCTGCAGTGTGGCGCCGCACTGCAGCTTAGGCTTTCTTTTGTGAATCCTTTCCTTTTTGCTTTTGAGCAAACTCCACCAAAGCTAAGGGGTCACCCTTTTTCCTTTAAATTTATAGCCAAAGACTTTAATCACCCATCTCTTATGTGGTTGGTGCTCCGTGTGCTTGGGCTCGCCGAATAAATTTTCCGGTTATGCTGCATGGGAGATCCATCTATCGGCTCTACGTCATGATGGCTCGAAAGTCTCAAATGGCGTATTCCAAACATCGGAAAAAGCATCCGATCATCCACGTTCCCTACGAGCTGCTGACCTCGGCCGAGTATATCTCCATGCTCCGGACTTCGATTTAGGTGTCGTCAACTCCGACTAGCATCACATGCTGCATACTACACACCAGACACTTGGCGAGCTCGAGAAAACACCAAATTGCACATTTTCCAATGCGGCTCCCAAACGCCTCGAAATTGACCCCTACCAAAACTTAATTATCCATAACTTTCCATCCAGAAGCCCGATTCTCAATCCGAAAAGACCTGCGTGCTACACAACTCGAGGACTTCCCATGTATCATTTCACACCCGTCTTGACCAACCACTTGTGCCCGTCCAATCCGGCAAGGATCTGCAAACGCATCCCACTTCAACTTGCCATATCTTGCACATCCGGGCTTCGTTTGACGAGCCGTCTGGACCAGCTTCTAGAGCACATCAAGCATCACATTTCGGCACACAAAACCATCACTTCGGATACATGAGGCCACCATCCAATTTAGCACCTGGCAGCACACCCTTGGCCAAGAAAACCATCATATGCATACACTTCCCGATCCACCTAACCACAGTGACACTTCACAGCTGTATTATCACCTGGGCCCGCATTTGATCGACCATGTAGCCCCTCTTGTGCCCATTTCTATCGTCGGCAGCATTTGGCTGCACCATTATTGCCCACCCCCTTGTTGAACATTCATGTTCAACCACAAACAGAGTTATTGCACCTAAAAAAACTATAACACTAAAACAGCATAACCACACCAATACTGAGCAAACCATCAAGCTAACCACAAAAGGCATACCACAACCTGTATGTACACTATATACATAGCTCCTGTGTTGCTGGCCTTCCTTGAGGCGGGTTGCCCAACCCTCTACTTTACCTGTCATCAACCGCCTGGGTCAAACACCTAGCATTGGCTATCACCATCCACAAGCAACAGCTCCTTGTAGAACTGCTCCCAAACACCAACCCAATAGTGCATATAGAATGCACCCAACATCTCTTCATTGTTCCACGCAGTCACTGGCATCCAAGCATCCAAAAGAGTACCACCATGCTCATCACTTGGCCCAACAGCCAAACCAACAGACATACCTGCATCGATGGACAAACCTATATCGACGGACAAACCTGACCCTTCCACCCAACCATGTAAAGTAGAGGACTCCTCCACAGACTCCTGTAACTGGCGACATGCCCACTACAATGCTGCACTCATAAGCATGGCTTTCACGACCCAATGGCACATCTCCCTGGACGGCTTCACAACACCCATAGCCTGCTCTTCCTCTTTACCCATGGCCAAATGCACCTGTTCATCACCCAAAGGCCTCTCTAACGGAATCATACCATTGCAATCCATGCATGTGGCATCCTCAAACACCGTATCCTCATGCTCATATGAACCAAGAGAGCCACATGGCTCCATCAATGCCTTTGCAGACCATCCTTTTCAACCTGTTCACTCTCCACCTCCATGGCAGCTTCCTCTTTGGCCAAGCTTCGTACCTGCCTCACTATCAAAGCACACTGCACGGCCACTTTAACCAACATCACCATAAGCACGGTGCCGCACAAAACCTTTGCATGCATATCCTCAACCCCGAGCTTGGGCACTTCCACCTGCTCTTCAGCCACATTGGCAACCATCACATCTTTATATACCAAACCAAGCAGCTCTACCTGCACTATCTCAGGCTCACTAGAGTCCATCTCTTCGCCATAGGACGTGGATTTGTCCTCTTCACCTGTATCCCACAAACTCGATCTCAAACTCCCATCACCATCACTACCATAGGCCGACTCGGCACCTGTATTCACATCCTTTAGCAGCTCCAAAAAAGCTTGGCTACTGCCAACTTGACTCTGCACACTCTCATCTTCCAAATCCAAGCTCTTGATACCTACAACCTTGCCATAACCTGCCATCTTCTCGAGCAAAGACTCCACAATATCAAGCTCTACTGCCTCGTCAAGCTTCAATTGGCCCTTGGCATCTACCATCTTCGCTGCACACAGACTCTCTTGAACACATGGCTTGCCCTCGTTGGCAAGCACATCCACCATTGGCACTAGCATCCTACAAACAGGCACCTCCGAACAAGAAAAATTTACCATTGGCCTCACCTTAACAGGCTGCATACTTCGCATCATTGGCACCATCCTCGACGGGCCCAAAGAACACCCTGCTGCTACAATAGGCGCATACTCTGCCGGCTTAAGCAAGCTGAGCTCCATCTTTCTTTTTATTTTCTCTCTCTTGACCTTGGCCACTTGAACCGCTTCACCATAACTTCGCGGCTCTTCATCATCAACCTTCTCACGAACCACAGGACGCAGACACGCAAGAAACTTTTCCATCTTGAAGCAATCGCCATTAACCACATGCGTAACAGACACCAACTGCCTCCAGCAAGCTTCAAAATCAGCCACAAAAACCTCAAAGTTGGCACTTATATCTTGTCGCAGGCCTTTAATCTGCGCTTCCACTTCATTCACCGACACGAACTTGCGAAACTGTAGCAGAAATCGCTCTTTAAAACCTGTCCAAATATGTTTGTCTGCTGCATGCAGACCATCAAACAAAGCCTTCGCTTTTCCTCGCAGCACCAAGGGCAACGTACGCACCTTGTAATCATCACCTGTTATCTGCAATGACAGCAGGAATAATTCATAATCTGCCAGCCAGTCATCCTCATCCTCGCTTCCGCTGAAGATCGGGCCACTGTTTTGCCACATCTTTATTTCAAATCACATCAACGGGGAGCTATCAGCACTCTCCTCAGTGGGGGCACCAAAAGATGGAGAGGGGGAATGGGGAGCACGCCCAGCACGCCAACACGGAATGCCTCCTATAGCCCAGGCACACACTGCACCCCATCCACTTTGCGAGCACCTTCGACTGTCTCTTTTCACTAGACCACGCACGCACACGTGCTCACATAGACGTACACGAACGAACTCACACAATCCGCACACCTCAATGCACCAGCTTTGCGATCTCCCACACGCTCAAAACACACCACACACTCTCTCTCTCTCTCCCTCTTTGCAACACTCCGTCGGGGCGGCACACACCTGCCGATACGCCTGCACGCACACACACTCACACAGACGCACACGAACTCACACAACCCACACACCTCAATGCACCAGCTTTGTGATCTCCCACACGCTCAAAACACACCTCACACACACACACACTCTCTCTCTCTCTCTCTCTCGGCAACACTCCGTCGGGGCGGCACACACCTGCCGATACGCCCGCACGCACACACGAGATCAGAAGAGAAGGAGGAAAGGGGGGCAACACGACGCACAAAACTCACTGCAATGGGGGCCTTCTTTCATTCATTGGCACCAAACACTGTACAACCATCATCCCTGCAATCGGGGCACACTAAAGATTAAAGGGGCAAGCCCCGCTCAAGCTCGGCCTGAAGGTTTCCATGGCCACTTCTCTTCGTGAGCTCTCCATGGCTCCAAATGAACAAGCAGCTTAAAAGCCCTCCAAAAAACTGACGAGGAAGTTCTCCTCTCCCTCCCTCCTTCTCCCCAAGCCCAAGGAAAAAAATCCTCCTTCTTTCGAAGAACACTGCCTTCTTCTTTTTTTCCCTCACCTTCTAACTTCCACCAACAAAAGGAAAAAACTTGCTTTTTTTAGCCCTCGCGCCTTCTTTTTCTTTTCCCTCACCTTCTAGCTTCCACCAACAATCGGAAAAAAACTTGCTTTTTTTAGCCCTGGCGCCGGAGTGGCCGCCACTCCAGCGTAGGCTTTCTTTTGTGAATCCTTTCCTTTTTGCTTTTGAGCAAACTCCACCAAAGCTAAGGGGTCACCCTTTTCCCTTTAAATTTATAGCCAAAGACTTTAATCACCCATCTCTCATGTGGTCGGTGCTCCGTATGCTCAGGCTCGTCGAATAAAATTTCTGGCTATGCTGCATGGGAGATCCATCTCTCGGCTCCACGTCATGATGCCTCGACAGTTTCAAATGGCGTGTTCCAAACATCGGAAAAAGCATCCGATCATCCACGTTCCCTACGAGCTGTTGACCTCGGCCGAGTATATCTCCATGCTCCGGACTTCGATTCAGGTGCCGTCGACTCCGACTAGCATCACATGCTACATACTACCCACCATACACCTGGCGAGCTCGAGAAAACACCAAATTGCACATCTCCCAATGCAGCTCCCAAACGCCTTGAAACTGGCCCCTGCCATAACTTAATTGTCCATAACTTTCCATGCAGAAGCCCGATTCTCAATCCGAAAAGACCTGCATGCTACACAACTCGAGGACTTCCCATGTATCATTTCACACTCGCCTTGACCAACCACCTATGCCCGCCCAATCCGGCGAGGATCTGCAAACGCATCCCACTTCAAATTGCCATATCTTGCACATCCGTGCTCCGTTTGACGAGCCATCTGGACCACTTCTAGAGCACATCAAGCATCACATTTCGGCACACAAAACCATCACTTCGGATACATGAGGCCACCATCCAATTTAGCACCTGGCAGCACACCCTTGGCCAAGAAAACCATCATATGCATACACTTCCCGATCCACCTAACCACAGTGGCACTTCACAGTTGTATTATCATCTGGGCCCGCATCTGATTGACCACATAGCCCCGCTTGTGCCCATTTCTATCGTCGACAGCATTTGGCTGCACCAACGTCATCGTGATGGGTTGCACCCTACTTACCCATTAGCCATGAATTACAGGTGGGTAGTAGATCTGGTTACAATGCCATTGGGCTTATGGCAAATGAGATACATATTGCTTGCATGGGAAGATTTAACCAACCAAGTTGAAGGTCATGCTCTAAGAACGAAAAGCACAGAAGGGGTATGTAAGTTTCTCTTGGATGATATAATTAGCTATTATGGTTGTGTTGGGAAAATAACAGCGGACAGGGGTAAGTTGGATGATGACAAAGCAAGGGAGTTTTTATCTAGATTGGGCATTAAACTTGCTCTCACTACTGCATATAATCCTGAGGGAAATGGAAAATCGGAGCGTGGTCATCCTCCTATCATTAAATCTTTGGCTAAGGCTTGCAAAGGTAAAATGGGAGAGTGGCCTAGGTTATTGCCTTATGCTTTATGGGCTGATTGTACAACTCATAGCTCAATTACTAGCTATATGCCTTTTGAGTTGATGTATGGTCAGAAATCTATAATGCCAATTGAGGATGTAATTCCCACATGGAATGTATTAATTACCTTGGGAAGATGGAATGAGTAGGGAAGACCTTCTTGCTCTACGCATACAACAATTAGAAACAAGGCCCCAAGATATTGAGATTGCAATAGCACAATTAAAAGATGCAAGGTTAAAGAATAAGGACAGATTCGACAAGAGGCATAGGCTCAGACCTAAAGCTATTGAGGAAGGTGATTGGGTGTTGGTGTATGACAGTAGTCTTGAAAACCAACATTCAACAATAAGAAAGATTTCAAAGAGATGATTTGGTCCTTATGTGGTTCAATATGTACATGGGAATGCAACTTATACCTTGCATGAATTAGATGGGACAAAAATGAAGATTCCCATCGCAGGGAAAAGAATCAAGTTATTCAAAAGAAGAGGTGACACAGATCCCTTTGATTCACAGGGAGGTCAAAATGAAGGCTCTGATGAAAATTCTATGGATGTGGATGAAGAACAAGAGGATGATGCATTAGATTTTGTTGCAAGTGATGATGAAATTGATATGTATGTTGACTTAAATGAAGACTGAACCTGCAGAAGATATGTGTGGCACATGCCAAAGGATGTGCAGGTTTAGAGGGGGTGGATGTCGTGCCATGGCATGTTCATACTGTGAAGTTAAATTATCTACCTCACTCTTAATGTTTATGATGTGTGGGATCAAATGCTACAATATACATAGTGTGCTATATGCGAAAATGAATGTCACGGTTGCAGTCATGTACATACCTTGCCGGGCGGGCGAGGCCCTACACATGGCGCCATGGAATGAATTTTCACATAAATATATGCCTAATTTGCTTTAGAATGTACAAATGTCGAGTGTTTCAAAGTGGCACGCTCGTTTTGCCTAGAAAGTTCAATACAGGCAATCTCGACCAAAAGTAGCATGTTTCGTGCGCTGGCGTGAAAGACGTGTCTAAAGTGCTTACCAAGTGGTAAAATTAGGTTCAACATGAAACTTGATCCCAATGGGATTTTTCCACAATTTTAGGGATTTTTCCCAGCTCGTTTGGGCTTTTTACGGACAAAAAGTGACATTTTTGGGCTTAAAAATGGTCATAAATAGCCTTAAAAATGCTCAAAATCACACATCAACGACGTTGGAGTTATTTCTCAAGTTGTGTGGGAAGTTTTAGAGCCAACAATGCGCTCATTTGGGCATATGAGCAAGGAGATACAACAATTCCTTTACAGGGTGCTAGTGCAGCCCCGTGCTGCTTCCACTACATGGTTGAGGCTGTGAGGCCTCCAATTAGGGTTTCCCCTCCTCAAATATCTACTTGGGCTTCTCCAATGAAGTACTGAAGCTTCCATTAAATGGTCATGACGAAGAATCGAAGCGTAAATTTAGGGTTTTTAACAGGTCGAATGAGCACTGCATCTGTGCAATTGGGAGCGAGGCTACACCTTATCTTCACACACATAAGAGTTTTAAGTTAGTATTGGTTCTTTTTCAAAGTGGAGCTTTCATGGATGGAGTTTTGTTCTTTTTTAATGTTTTGTTGGCTTCAAATTGTCTACGCCTTGCTTGATTTTGGTACGAATCCTCACAGTCAGAGGCCCGACGCTTTCCTAGTCGCACTGCGCACTTCTTGACAACATTTCAGCAAGGCTTTCATACGATTTCAATATAAAGCATTTAGTTTCTTTTTGCAACTATTTACACTCCTCTTCAATGTGTGCTAGGAGCATCACATTCTCCATAAGTATTGGCAAGGATGATTAAGGATATACAGGTTCGGATCTGTTTTTTGCTAAATGCATGCACACTAGGTGTTATGGGTCCTAGTGTTTAGCAAAAGATGATTTGGAATGGCATGCCTATTCATCAAGTTACTGCTTATGAAGAATTTTGCACTCTATGTGCAATATCTCTATGAGATTACTTTTGGGTCTACCAATCACCAATAGAGGTCATGGCTTGATTTGTGTGCTTGTGGATCTTTCAAGCTAACCACAATGGTTCTTCACGACATTCTTGATTCCTCAGTAATATTGTAAAATATTGTGATCCCCGTTTACCAGTCATCTGGGAAGACTATCTATATACCGTGGGGGGAAACACACCTCAATGTACTGTCAGGTATCCAAGGGGATAGGCAGATTACAAAGTGTACTCTTGTGCTAAAGGATATCCAAAGTGAGTACATTAGCACCAAGAAATCCAATTAATAAGCATTTATTGCTCTACTTGGAGTTTTGCTTACCATAAGTTAAAGCATGTTTTTAGCTAGGTTTAGTCTCTTTATGTATAATTCAGGTTCTCAACCTTGAACACTAGCTATGGTGCGGTTGTTTATTACTGATGAAATTTGAGAACAAGTCAAGGACTTAAACTTCGCTTATGAGTTATGTCAGCAAGGTACATTCATGGAAAGTGAAAAGAGGTAATATTTTGGGTACATCTTAGTTGTGATAACTCATTTAGCATACTCATGTGATTTCTAAATGGAGTCTACACACTATGAATGGATAAGAACCGCTACCACAAGATAGTTGCAAATGGACAACAATGTGGAAAAATCAAGATGTTGCTCTTGGTTTCATTGAACCTCCTACTGAACCATGTTCCGGTCAAGCAAATAGTTAGATCCCTGCAGGATGCCACTGTGGAAAACATTAATGTATCGTCACTCTTGTTTTCTAGGACAAAAACGCTTCTCCAAGGGGAGAGTAATGTCATGCCAAGGGCAATACCCGATGGTCAAGGACCAGGCCCAAGGGGCCGGCTGCAAGTGTAAATAGGGAATGAGGCCCAAGGGGCTATTTAATGGGAGGTTGGGAGGTTCATTCCTAGGTAGTATCATCATTCCCTATCAACACTCGCAGCCGACCCCTTGGGCCTGGTCCTTGACCGCCGGACTTTTCCCTTGGCATGACATTACTTCCCCCTTGGAGAATCATTTTCGTCCTTGAAAACAAGAGTGCCAATAGACTAATGTTTTCCACAAGGGCATCCTTCATGAATCCATCTATTTGCTTGAATGGAATACGATTTAGTAGGAAGTTCAAGGAAACCAAGAGTAACATCTTGATTTTCCAACTTGTTGTCCATTTGCAACCATCTTGTGTTACCGGTTCCTATCCAATAGTAGTGTGTAGACTCCATTTAGAATGCACATGAGCATGCTAAATGAGGTATCACAACAAAGATATATCCAAAAGAGTACCTATGTTCACTTTCCATGAAGTAACTTGATGACATAACTCGTCAGCAAAGTTTAAGTCCTTGACTTGTTCTGAAATTTCATCACTAAGCAACCCCACTATAGCTAGTGTTCAAGGTTGAGAATGTGACTTATACATGAAAATACTAAACCTAGTCGCAAACATGCTTTACTTATGGTAAGCAAACTCCAAGGAGAGTAATAAATGCTTATTAATTGGATTGCTTGGTGCTAATGCACGCACTTTGCATATCCCTTAGCACAAAATTACACTTTGTAATTTGCCTATCCCCTTGGATACTGACAGTACTGAGGTGTGTCTCCTTCACGATTTACAAGATCATTTAACAATGTTGAGCAAACAACAATGTGCTACATAACCATCTAGGTTAACTTGAAAGATCCACATGCACCCAAACCAAGCCATGACCTCTCTTGGAATTTTTGTGCAACCAGGATCGATGGAGGCGCCTCAAGGCCGCTAAGCTAACATGACCCAATGTCGTTGCCATCCGACTTTTCCACGAGCCACCATGAAGCTAAGCTGTTTTTCTCGCTTGCTACATCTGTTTGTTGCCGCCCATGGTCATGTTTGGTCATGGTTTTCCGCAATTTTGATAGAGAGTCTAGTTCGTTAAGGCATGCAAGCACCAGGTATGAGAGATTTTTGACCATATGTGTCTTATTTGCTTCATGGGATGCAGGGTAAGAGAAGCTAGAGAAGAGGATAACATTATTAAAGTTTAACAAATGATTCATAACATATTGTTTTGGTGTCAGGTGAGTCTATCCATAGCCATAGTCTTCAAGAATTGAAGGAAAGCAAGGTAAATAAAAATGTATCCTCAGGTCTGTTGTAGCTACGAGCAACCATAGACAAGTCACAAGAAAGTTGTTAACAACCTTAGTGGGTCAACAAGGTCGTCGCTATGTAGATTTATTTAACACTAAATTGCTTATGAGTTTATTTTTAGACACTTTTCATTAGTAAAAGTAACCTTCAAGACCATGACTTATGGTGGAAGGGGAGCTTGTTCTGAGACAAGTAAAGGAACTTCTATAAAAGCATGCAAGGCATGCTCACATTGAACCCAGCCAAAATGGAAAGGCAAGTTGATGCAAGTACTTTAAAAGTGTTACCATATACATGTGGTAGTGATGTGTGTGAACACATCACTACCGGCGGTCCTAGTGTGTGAACACACTAGGACCGCCGAGGCATTTTTTCCTCTTTAGGAGGTTTTTTCCCCGGTGCATTGTATATACGCCCATCACTCTAGGGCTATCTGTCTTTCCATTGCACACTAAGTAACACACTCTCTATTGTGTGCCTTGAGCTTCCTTCGTCTTCTCCAAGATGTGTGAGTTTCTCTGCAACCCTAATTCCAACAATTGGTATCAGAGCAGGTCACGTCCTCCCGAGCTTAGTCTCCAGCTGCTCCAGCACACGCCTGCTCACTTTCTCTGATTTCAGTGAGCTTTGGCAAGTGTTCGTAGGTTGAAAAATATTTTGGGAGAGGTCGAAGAGCTCGGTTTGCTCATAAATTTGATTTGGGCTCATTTCGGCCTCCGTTTCCACTATAGGCAGTACTGCACAGTTTATTTCTTCATTTTGTGCAGAATTTCTGTTAGTGTCGTTTTCTGCATAACAAGTGTCTTATAGTCTTCTACGGTTTGTGCTATATAGCACAAGTTGTTCCCACTCCGTTTCTCCTATTTTCAGGCAGCACAAATGTGTTCAAGATGTTTGCTGCTGAGGACAGGTTGGATGGGAACAACTACCCTATGTGGGCTTATATGATGCAACATGTTCTTGTGTCAAAGGGTGTCTGGAACATTGTGCAGGGCATTGATGTACGTCCTGGTTCTGAGGATGTAGGCGATGTTGAGGATGTTGCAGATCTTGCTACAAGAATTGCAGCTATTAGAGTTGTTCGGCAGAACAAGCTCGTTGGGATGTTAAGGATGTGCAGGCTCATGCATTGGTTGTGTTGTCTGTGAAGCGCACCATTGTTCCTCACATTCGTTCAACAAAATCTGCAAAACAGGCTTGGGATATTCTAGCAGGTCTTTATGCAAGCCGCAATGAGGCTAAAATTGCTTTGCTGCGTAAAGAGCTGGAGTCGAAGATTATGCATGAGGAAGATGATATGGACACTTTCCTTGCCAGTGTCAAGGATATCAATGAGAAACTTATTTCTGCAGGTGAAGTTATTTTAGACAGTTCCCTTGTGCAGATTGCTCTTGATGCCTTACCAGATTCTTACCAGACTTTTGCTAGTACTTGGAGACTTATGACCCAAGGAAATCCAGAAGTTGTCAAGTTTGATGCGTTATGCACATTGCTATTGCAAGAGTCACTTTCCAGAAAAAACCAGACTAGACAGCGTCATGCAATTGAACAGGCTTTTATTGCTTCTCAAAGGAAGGGTGGTAACAGCAATGCAGCCACTTCTTATAGTTCTGTTGCGAGTGGCAAAAATTCTGTTCCTAATGCTTCTACTGGCAACAATTCGTCTGGAAATTCTGGTGATAAGGGAAAAAAGAAGATGCGTTGCCATTATTGTAAATCTAATGATCACTTGATCAAGTCGTGTCATAAGTTGAAGGCCAAAGAGGCTAAGAAGAAAGAGGGTGGTTCCACTGCAAATGCTGGTTCCACTACAAATGCAGCCATTGTTGAGTCTTCTGTGAAAGGAGATTGTGTTGTTAATGTTGATGCAGAATGGGCTTTTAGTGAAGAGTGAACTTACAATCCTGTTGTCCATGATGCATGCTTGTCAGTTGCTGCACATTCATATATGTGGTATTTCGATAGTGGTGCTACAAAGCACATTACCTCACATCGTGAATTGTTTACCTCTCTCGATTCTGTCCCTCATGGGAATTCAATCACTTGTGCCAACAACGCCTCTTATCCAGTTCAAGGAGTTGGAAAGGTTGTGCTCACTACTGCTAATGGCAGTTCCTTCACACTTGTTGATGCACTTTATGTACCTGGGATCAAGAAGAATCTCTTGTCTGTATCCACAGTTGCTAGACTTGGACTTGTAGCCAAATTTGTGGATGACAGATGTACAGTTCATGATCTCAGTTTTGGTGATGAAATTGTTGCATCTAGGCTTTTGTGCCGTGGGCTGTATAATCTCACTTTGTATGACAAGTGTGGACAAAAAATTGCAAATCCTGTTGCAGATTCAAGGGCTATTTCAGATGCAAAACTTTGGCATGCACGTTTTCGTCATCTGAATTTTTCCAGTTTGCTGCGTTTGCAGAAATCTGATATGGTTGCTTCTTTGCTGCCTCTTGAAGCACCTGTCAAACATGTTTGTGAAGGCTGTATTTTGGGTAAGATGCAGCGTTCTAAGTTTCCAAAGGATGGTTCAGTTCGGGCCACATGCAGGTTGCACCTTGTGCATAGTGATGTTTGTGGTCCCATGCAAACTCCGTCCTTGGGCAATTACCTATACTTCATGACTTTCATTGATGATATGCATGGGTATTTCCGCTTAAAGAGAAGTCCGGAGTTTTTATGTGCTTCAAACAATTTCTGGCTATGGCTGAAAATGTCTCGAAATGTACTATAGGCACCCTCCGTTCCGATCGAGGGGGGGAGTATATGTCTCATGAATTTAATGCATTTCTGGCTAGTCGTGGGATAAAACACCAATGTACAGTGCCTTATACACCTCAGCAAAATGGTGTTGCTGAGAGGAAAAACAAGTCACTCACGCAAATGGCACGATGTATGGTCAAAAGTCAAGCTTTGCCACATTCTTTTTGTCTTGAGGCCATCATGTGTGCCACTTATGTACTTAACAGGTGTCCTACGAAAGCTTTGCAGTCTATTAATCCATATGAAGCATGGCATGATAGAAAGCCTTCTATTGAGCACATGCGTGTTTTTGGCTATTTGGCATATGCTTTGGTGCCACAAGTACAGCACAGAAAATTGGATGATAAGGACGTCAAATGTATTTTTGTTGGTTATAGTGCTGAAACCAAAGGTTACAGGTTGTATCATCCGCAAACAAAACGTATTCTGGTTTCACGGGATGTAGTGTTTGTGGAAGATTCTATTCAGCCCTTGCTCTCATGTACTAGAGACAGTAATGTAAGCTCACATGACATTTATGACACTTTGTTTCCTCTTTTCAGTGGTGGAAATACGAATGTAAGTTCCAATGAGGCAAATGTATAGGCTATGGGGGTTTCTGAAAATTTTATAGATCAGCCTATTTCTGATGCAGATGTACATGATGTACTTGATGAGGAAAGGATTGAAAATGAGCAGGCTAGAGGTATGCAAAAATGGCTGGTGCACACTTTGCGTGATAGTAAATTGGATGCACCTTTGTCTAGTCGTACTCGTTCAGGCTCTCTCCATGCATCTTATGCATCAGATTGTTATGCTTTGGCTGTGGCTAGTTTACATGATGTTGAGGAGCCTCTGTCTTTTGATGAAGCACAAAATTCAAAATTGGCTACCATGCAATCAGAATATGATGCACTTATAGAAAATGACACATGGACTTTATGTGATTTGCCTCCTGGAAAAAAGTCCATTGGTACGAAGTGGGTTTACAAGTTGAAACGCAAGCCGGATGGTGAGATCGATCGCCATAAGGCTCGACTTGTTGCAAAGGGTTATGCCCAACAAAAAGGCATAGATTATGAAGATACTTTTGCTCCCACTTGTCGTATGACTACTGTCCGTTTTCTATGTGCATTGGCAGCCCATTTTTGTTGGTATGTACATCAATCAGACATTGTTACTGCTTTCTTGAATGGTGACATATTTGAGGAAGTTTATGTAATGCATCCTCATGGTTTTGTCATAAAAGGACAAGAGGACAAAGTGTGTAGATGTAAGAAGTCTTTGTATGGGTTGAAGCAATCTCCTCATGCTTGGTATGAGAAAGCTGACACTCATTTGGTTAAACGAGGCTTTCGTAAAACAGTCCAACAGAAAGCACATTGTATGTAAAGCGTGAGGATGATGTATTTCTCATTGTGGTTCTTTATGTCGATGATTTGTTGATCACTGGACCAAATGAGAGACATATTGCTGAATTTAAGGCTGATTTGAATTCTACTTTCAAGATGAAAGATTTGGGACTGTTGCATCATTACTTGGGTATACAGTTTAAGCAGTGTGATGGTGGTATTGCCTTGTGTCAGAAAAGTTACATAGAGACATTGCTATGTAAGTTTGGACTTGAGGATTGCAAACCTATTGCCACTCCCATGGAAACAGGTTTGAAGTTGAGTCTACATGATGCTCGTGATCCTTCTGACGTAACTCTTTACCAAACTGCTATTGGCTACCTCATTTATGTATGCAACACAAGGCCAGATATTCAGTTTGCAATCTCACAGGTCAGCATATTTATGCATAGCCCAGGGTCTAAGAATTGGCAGGCTATCAAGAGTATTTTCCGCTACCTTAGTGGCACTTTACATCTTGGCTTGTTTTATCCCAAGGGGGGATCATTTCCGCCAGACTTACCTGCTTTTTTGGGCTCAGATTGGGCTAGTTGTTTTGACACGCGAGTGTCCACAAGTGGTTTTTGTTTCATGCTTGGCAATTCATGTATATCATGGTTGAGCAAGAAGCAACCTACTGTGGCCATTTCGAGTGGTGAGGCTGAGTACAGGGCAGTCTTCATAGCTACGATTGAGTGTGTATGGCTCAGACGCCTTATGGATGATTTGGGTGTTGGACAGGACACTGCCAACACTATCTACACTGACAGTTAGAGCACATCGGCAACTGCGAGGAACCCAGTTTTTCATGCTCGCACAAAGCACATTGAGGTGCATTACCACTATGTCAGGGAGAGGCTCTCAGTAGGAGAGATCAGCTTGGCTTATGTGACAACACAGGATAACCTTGCAGATCTTTTCACAAAGGCATTGTCTCATGAGAAGCTTGAAGCTTTCCGCAAAGCTTTGGGCTTACTCCCCTTTGTGGACAGATCCTGTCCTCAGGGCATGGCACTTCCCTTTACTCATGTGCCAGCTCTCGTTCACCGCATCACTCCAGGGGGGATTTGTTACCGTATACATGTGGTAGTGATGTGTGTGAACACACTAGGACCGCCGGGGCATTTTTTACCTCTTTAGGAGGTTTTTCCCCCCGTGCATTGTATATACGCCCATCATTCTAGGGCTATCTATCTTTCCATTGCACACTAAGGAACACACTCTCTATTGTGTGCCTTGATCTTCCTTCATCTTCTCCAAGCTGTGTGCGTTTCTCTGCAATCCTAATTCCAACAAAAAGATATGTATGCTTTTGTGAATTTTTCTTTTCCATGCTTGTGCAATTTCAACATTTAAACACAAGAAAGTCTTGTGAGCATACCCAAACAAATGAATTCTTTGTTTTTATGAACACATGTTGAGTAACAACCACTCACATTCAAGCAAGGCTTGAGTGAGAAATGTTCTCATTTAAAAGCAATGCTTGTTCCATGCCTGACAAAGTTCAAGGCATGGTAGTGCTTGAGAATCTCCTGGAGATCACCATGGCATGTTGCTAGCCTTGATGAAGGAGGCACAGGTACCTTGGCAAAACTTACCATTACCTACAACTCGCCAAGATCGATTATTTGTGAATGCTCGAGAAAGCCGACTTTCTTTTTCTATAACATTGTCACTTGGCAAGGGTATCTTTTTACTATGAGCACCAGATCTCCATGAGTACTTACGCAAAGCAAGGCTTTCTTTTGGTATTTGGCATTGTGATTTCCACAGTTTGCAATATGCTCTTAACATACAAAATTCAAAAAACTTGCCAAGATGATTACAGGTTTTTACATTTTGTGAGGGTGTATATGATACATATACTACCTCACGCAAGCAGTATATGTGGTGATAGCCATTTTTCGGCTCTCCGTAATTGCCATAGTAAGCTTCCTCACCCTACCAAATACACCCAAACACTATGGCTATCCCTACCATTTCACTGTACATAGGCGTGTGTGAGTTACGGGACTTTTCCCATATCTCCTTAAAAACCCTCAACTAACTAGTCATTGGGCTAGTTGAGCCAAAAAGATAAATAAATTCAAAAAAATAAAATATATTATGGCCCATTTGTGTGTAAATATTGCATTATATATATAGCCTAAATATAGGGATTTTTATAATTATTTTGGTATTTTATTTAAATATTTCTACTTAGGTGTGTGTTTTATTAAACCTATGTACACCTTCTTTCATCCTCTTACACCATAAGTATATTTTTTGCCAATATGTACATACTCTAACCTTATATTTTTCCTTTATACAAATCACTCCCACATTTTCACCCTCACCCTCGTGAAAACAAAAAATTGATTTCTACTCATTGGTCACGTTTATTATATTATTTACTTGCATACCTTTTTCTCTTTGACCCAAAATAATTCAAAGAGGGACCATATTATATGATTCCAATATCTTTCCATATCCATAACTCCTCCATATTTGTATTATTATTTTTACTCATTATTCTAACACCATGTGCTCATTGAGCTAAAGTCCATGAATAGTCCATACACTGGTCCCACCATGTATATATTTCTTTATTCATCAATAATCCTCCTCCATGCATGTGTCAAGGGCAACTTGGATGCTTTGTATTATGATATGACAAAGGAGGGGCTCACTCTTGGATGCATTGTACAAATTCCACAAAGGAGGGGGCCACTAAAAGACTTTTGCAAGCATAAAAACAGGCTTTTTGGTGAGAATTTTGGCACCTTTCTCCACTCCGAATTTGAAGCGGTGGTCAAAAGAGAAAATGTAGCCCATGCTTTGAATAATCACCTCAAAGTTTTTCATGATTTTTTAAGTAACCACCGGTAAGCTATGATTTTTTGAGTGGACCCCAGTCTGCCCACTTTTCTCACAAGTTGCCCATAGTCTTCTCTCACCTCTTTCCACACTTCTACACACACACACACACACACATTTCTTTCAATCCCTCACTCAAACCTGCACCTTCAATGGTTTCTCTCACCTTCTTCACCATTAACCTCCCCACTTACTCCCATAGCTCTCATATGAGCTCTCCATGTACATACACCATCTCTATGCCTCTCTCTATTATCTCCAAAGTACAATTCCATCTTACTCCTTATATATATACATAAATTCAGCATGTGTACCATGCTTAACCTCTGCAAATCAAAAGATCTCATCAACGGAATTACCATTTTCATCACGATGATCAACCTTGGCGGCGGTGGCGTAAAGAAGGGAAGACGAAAAAGAAGATCGATACTCATTTTGAGAACCTACACAAGTCAGTCCAAAACTTCTTCAAGCTTCACCATCACAAGGATTTGCTCACTTCATTCAACCATCTTACTTCAACCATCCACCTCATTCTACCCATTGTAAATGTAACATTAACTTTCTAGTGATTACTAACGACTAACATACTAACACAAAATAGCATTGACCTAACCATAAAAGACACCTCACCTCAAGACATGTGTATAGTAACTCTCTCTCTCTCTCTCTCTCTCTCTCTCCTTACTTACTTTCACCTTATCTACCATCAATAATGCTCTCTTTTGAGCCCACACCCATGACTCAAGCAGACAAAGAAGGCCCGCAATGTTTTGATATTCAAAAAAATCATAATCCTGATTTGTTAGCTTGTAAATTAGGATTTCCATTAATCTTTACGAGGGGTCTCCAACCTATAAATAGGCCCCTCTCCTTCTTGTAAAACAACCTCCAACATCTCACATAGCACCCCAACACTCTATGCGTGAGGAGAGACTTAGGGGTAGCAACCACTTGTGAGCTTCACTCTTGGTGTGAGAGAAGCCTTCAAGCTACACATTGCAAGTGAGAGAGCATGAGTTCCACAAATCTCAAAACCACTATTGTATATGCTCCTTCATCATCAATAAATTGAGGTTTGGTGCATCAAAGGCGTGATTCGACGTTCAAATCTTCGTCCTTCCATTTGTGCAATATGGTTTGGTGAATTCAAGGTGACTTGTGTATTTTGGGTTTTTATCGGTTGATCTTGATTTTAGAAAGTGTTTTAGTATGTTTTTCATTGCCAGTTTTTTGTCCATTGTAAGAGGGTATTGTGGTGAGAGGTCTCCCACACCCTAAGACAGTGTGTGTGTGTTTTGGCAATGTTTAGCAATCACTAAGCATTTAGTGAGTTTTGTACAAGTTCTACGATAGCATCATAACGAACCATCTCCATTTGCAAGTCACAAATAAGGTATTACGCAAGATCCTTTCCTCTCTCTCTTCCCTTTGTTCTAGCTCTCTCTGGTCCATTTCATGTGTGTCTTGGTGTGAGGTTGCTTGAGTGTGTTGTGTGGTGCATCTTCTTGGTTGTGCCAAAATCTCTCTTGCGTCCTAGTTTGCATACCATAACTAGGTGGTGCCCCTATCTTGTTTGGGTTTGGCTGTGGGTTTGTTGTTGTGTTGTGCTTGTGGTTGCCCCAGCCCCAATTGAGTAGCACGGGAGCCTTGAGGGGTGTTTAGAGGTCGCCTCTCTTGTTGCCCGCCCCGGACCGCCTTGATTTTGGTGCCCCCATTGAGGATTGACTTTGTGCTTATTGTTGTTGTATTGCATGAATGCTTGAATTTCAGCATAATCAAGTAGATTATATGAATCATGAAAACATGTATGACCGAGTTTAATTTCAAGGAAACAAAAATTGATTTAGAATATGGTTCGGATTATGCATAACATAAGAAAGGAGAAAAACATTTTCACATAAGAATCTAGAATTCATGCTGAAAGACCTTTCAAAACTTTGTGTAGTTAGTTGATGATTGTTTGGAACTAATCTTTGTGTGGTTCTAGCATTGAGAGACTATGACACGCTATACCTTTGAGGATATCCCAATCTTCTTCGAGAATATAGAAGAAGATGTTGATGATTTTCTTGCTGATTTTAGAATGGTTTGTCGTATCCTTGGTAAAAGGGATGACATTGAAAAAGGGGATTTTCTATTGCTATGCCTTAGAGGCAACACTGAGCAATGGTTTTGGAGTATGTCTTCTGAGATTGAAGATGGGTATACCCAAATTTCCAAAGCTTTGAAGACCAGATTCTCTAAAATTCCAACAACAGAGACAGCATGGGCTTCACTACGGAGACCTCAACAACATGGTGAAGACTACTATGCTTATGAGGATATTTTTTCTTGTCAATGGGAAGGATGTGGATTTAGTTCTACATTTCCAGATTATGTAAAAATGCATCAATTTATTTCGGGTTTGTCTCCTTTCCTAAAGACTAAGGTTACTTGTAGTGGACCCTCTACCTTTGAAGAAGCGGTCACTATTGCCCGAAGGAAGTTTCACAAGTACTTCTACATCAAAAATGGTTTCCATCATGCTGGAAGAACCAACCATCATAAAAGTGTTTCTATCAAGGAGTCATCTCCTTTGCCATACTTGTCTCCTTCTACTCCGACAAATGTTGAAGAAGTTACTTACATGCCAACTGATTATTCAAGTGCTAAAGTGTGTGGCCAAGATTCAAATGTGGAATCTCTTTCTTCTACCTTTATCACAAGCATGCAAAAATCGACACAAGATATCTCAAATGGCATTAATGATTCAATAATGGATACATCCAACCTTTTGGCAGAGGATCAATTTCTAGTCCGAGCAGACGAAGCTTTTGTGCAACATGACTCTATGGAGAATGAAGACCTTGAAGGTAACCTTGATCTTATGGAATGTTCTGAGAGTGCATCTTGTCTAAAAGAAGAGAGTGAAGAAGAAGATGAAATCATAGGTGGAGAGATCATACACCACATTGATCATAAAGAGATGATTGTGTACATGGAATGCCAACTCCAAAACAAAGTAGAAGAGTATAATCTTGAAGAAGTGTTTGAGGATTTTGAAAAGCATTCGTATGACCCATGTATGTTAAGCATGGAGGAACCTATCATGCAAGAAGCCAAAGTTTTCACAAAATCAAACAATAATCCATCAACCTTTGAGGTGGTATGATGTGAGGAGTTACAACCTTGCCAAAGGGGGGGCTTAGAAGGGGATGAAGAACATGGGAGAGTAGTAAAAGATAAAATCATAAAAGGAAACTATCAGAAGGGTATCATTCTCTCCAATGGTGTTTTAGTGGGTGGCTCTTCATTCATGGGACAATCTCTTAGCAAGGAAATCCAAGCTTTTGAAGCCCGAATCATCTTAATATTGGGTTTCACCTCTTCAAGGTCAACTTCTCCTCTCTTCACATATACCTTTCATCGGGGACACCATACCTTCTTAAGTGGAAGAGGACATGAATACTTGGTGATAAACGGATGTTTCCAAATCTTCTTCACTTGGTTCTTTGGTGTATGGAGGTCGCACATTATGATGCTTCTGGTCTTCCTCATAGATGAAAAACTTGTTGATTGCTACATGTGGATATTTAATCAATCAGTACCAAAATCTATTCTCTTCCAATGTGTTGGAAGCAATAGAAACCTTCATCTATTATCTACTTATGTGGTAAACTATTTGCAATATCTTCCAATAGCAGCTGGAAGCATGGATCAAGCTTTCCTAAATCATGAAGGTCATAGAATTTTTTACTTGTTGATGAGCCTACCCAGGTTGAATGAATTTTATGAGCTATAGTTCATGAATTTTCTCATACAAGCTCTTGAAGATCGTAGCAGATACATCAACTTTACACAGGAGGAAGAGCAACCAATCTTTTATATCACATTCATAGTGATAGATGCAATGATGGACAACAGTAAAATCTACAAGTTTCTTCAACCGAAATCAGTAAGTGATTCCATACCATACATCTCGCTTTGGGAAAGATATTTCAAGATCTTTGATCCTTGGGGGTGCTTATGGAAACTTTCTCAATGGAGGAGGTTTACTCAGTCACTTCACTACATCCTGCTATTGACTCTGAGAACCTTTCATATCACACAAGGTTTCTTAATCATACAAAGATGAGATCAGACAAAGACACATGTTACACAATCTACATGTGGTATGATCGGATAAATGGTACATGAATGTACCATTATCTAAGGGGGGGGGCTAATGATAGCCGTTTTTCGGCTCTCCGTAATTGCCATAGTAAGCTTTCTCACCCTACCAAATTTACCCAAACACTATAGCTATCCCTACCATTTCACTGTACATAGGCGTGTGTGAGTTACGGGACTTTTCCCATATCTCCTTAAAAACCCTCAGCTAACTAGTCACTGGGCTAGTTGAGCCAAAAAAATAAATAAATAAATAAAAATAAAATATATTATGGCCCATTTGTGTGTAAATATTGCATTATATATATGGCCTAAATATAGGGATTTTTATAATTATTTTGATATTTTATTTAAATATTTCTACTTAGGTGTGTGTTTTATTAAACCTATGTACACCTTCTTTCATCCTCTTACACCATAAGTATATTTTTTGCCAATATGTACATACTCTAACCTTATATTTTTCCTTTATACAAATCACTCCCACATTTTCACCCTCACCCTCGTGAAAACAAAAAATTGATTTCTACTCATTGGTCACGTTTATTATATTCTTTACTTGCATACCTTTTTCTCTTTCACCCAAAATAATTCAAAGAGGGACCATATCATATGATTCCAATATCTTTCCATATCCATAACTCCTCCATATTTTTATTGTTATTTTTACTCATTATTCTAACACCATGTGCTCATTGAGCTAAAGTCCATGAATAGTCCATACACTAGTCCCACCATGTATATATTTCTTTATTCACCAATAATCCTCCTTCATGCATGTGTCAAGGGCAACTTGGATGCTTTGTATTATGATATGACAAAGGAGGGGCTCACTCTTGGATGCATTGTACAAATTCAACAAAGGAGGGGGCCATTAAAAGACTTTTGCAAGCATAAAAAGAGGCTTTTTGGTGAGAATTTTGAAACCTATCTCCACTCCGAATTTGAAGCGGTGGTCAAAAGAGAAAATGTAGCCCATGCTTTGAATAATCACCTCAAATTTTTTCATGATTTGTGAAGTAACCACCGGTGAGATATGATTTTTTGAGTGGACCCCAGTCTGCCCACTTTTCTCACAAGTAGCCCATAGTCTTCTCTCACCTCTTTCCACACTTCTACACACACACACACACACACACACACACACACACACATTTCTTTCAATCCCTCACTCAAACCTGCACCTTCAATGGTTTCTCTCACCTTCTTCACCATTAACCTCCCCACTTACTCCCATAGCTCTCATATGAGCTCTCCATGTACATACACCATCTCTATGCCTCTCTCTATTATCTCCAAAGTACAATTCCATCTTACTCCTTATATATATACATAAATTCAGCATGTGTACCATGCTTAACCTCTCAAAATCAAAAGATCTCATCAACGAAATTACCATTTTCATCACGATGATCAACCTTGGCGGCGGTGGCGTAAAGAAGGGAAGACGCAAAAGAAGATCGATAGTCATTTTGAGAACCTACACAAGTCAGTCCAAAACTTCTTCAAGCTTCACCATCACAAGGATTTGCTCACTTCATTCAACCATCTTACTTCAACCATCCACCTCATTCTACCCATTGTAAATGTAACATTCACTTTCTAGTGATTACTAACGACTAACATACTAACACAAAATAGCATTGACCTAACCATAAAAGACACCTCACCTCAAGACATGTGTATAGTAACTCTCTCTCTCTCTCTCTCTCTCTCTCTCTCTCTCTCTCCCTCCTTACTTACTTTCACCTTATCTACCATCAATAATGCTCTCTTTTGAGCCCACACCCATGACTCAAGCAGACAAAGAAGGCCCGCAATGTTTTGATATTCAAAAAAATCATAATCCTGATTTGTTAGCTTGTAAATTAGGATTTCCATTAATCTTTATGAGGGGTCTCCAACCTATAAATAGGCCCCTCTCCTTCTTGTAAAACAACCTCCAACATCTCACATAGCACCCCAACACTCTATGCGTGAGGAGAGACTTAGGGGTAGCAACCACTTGTGAGCTTCACTCTTGGTGTGAGAGAAGCCTTCAAGCTACACATTGCAAGTGAGAGAGCGTGAGTTCCACAAATCTCAAAACCACTATTGTATATGCTCCTTCATCATCAATAAATTGAGGTTTGGTGCATCAAAGGCGTGATTCGACGTTCAAATCTTCGTCCTTCCATTTGTGCAATACGGTTTGGTGAATTCAAGGTGACTTGTGTATTTTGGGTTTTTATCGGTTGATCTTGATTTTAGAAAGTGTTTTAGTATGTTTTTCATTGCCAGTTTTTTGTCCATTGTAAGAGGGTATTGTGGTGAGAGGTCTCCCACACCCTAAGACAGTGTGTGTGTGTTTTGGCAATGTTTAGCAATCACTAAGCATTTAGTGAGTTTTGTACAAGTTCTACGATAGCATCATAACGAACCATCTCCATTTGCAAGTCACAAATAAGGTATTACGCAAGATCCTTTCCTCTCTCTCTTTTCTTTGCTCTAGCTCTCTCTAGTCCATTTCATGTGTGTCTTGGTGTGAGGTTGCTTGTGTGTGTTGTGTGGTGCATCTTCTTGGTTGTGCAGAAATCTCTCTTGCGTCCTAGTTCGCATACCATAACTAGGTGGTGCCCCTATCTTGTTTGGGTTTGGCTGTGGGTTTGTTGTTGTGTTGTGCTTGTGGTTGCCCCAACCCCAATTGAGCAGCACGGGAGCCTTGAGGGGTGTTTAGAGGTCGCCTCTCTTGTTGCCCGCCCCGGACCGCCTCAGTGGCTATGAGCCTGATTCAAGAAAACTACTAGAAACCTGGCCACAACTAGGTGACAAGGTTAGTACATTTTCAAGTCATGTATGTTTTTGTCTTTGTTTTCCTTTTCATTTTGGAACAGATTTCTCTGCTATGCAAAGCAAAAAGCTTGTGACGCCGCTGTTCACAGCACAATGCTTTGCCAAGTTTCCTTCGATGCAAGGATTCTCTTATGCGCAAAGCTATTATCTATTGACTTTAACACAATACTATTGTCACACATATTTCACATTACGTGGATAAAAGATCATAGTTTATGCAATGGTGCATTGTGATGTATCCATGCTAGTGTAATCATGCAAGGCACATATCACAAGGGCTCCCATGGTTGAGACAAACATTGAAGCCTGTTAACCCTCGTGGCTCACGGACACCCTATCGCCTACGACGGGCACTGTAACCGTATTATTTATTTAAGTAGAGTCAGGCACCGGGCTTGTCGGTCCAATAGGGAAAGGTAGAGTGATCGCCGATGAGAGGCGCAGTCTAACACGAACATGCTAGGGTTAGTTGGCTAAGCATGGGCGCCCAAGTGTGAATGGGGTGAGCTCACATAAAAGCCAATTAAACCTAAAATTGAGTCATTCTCTC
The DNA here is from genome assembly GCF_014529385.1 of Adiantum capillus-veneris. NCBI lineage: Eukaryota > Viridiplantae > Streptophyta > Polypodiopsida > Polypodiales > Pteridaceae > Adiantum > Adiantum capillus-veneris. The sequence goes on from NC_140938.1 coordinate 160,664,176, forward strand.
ATTGTGCAATAGAAGCTGCTCTTGCTCCATCTCCACCTTCTCCTTCACCATCTCCTTGTGTGTGTGTGTGTGTGTGTGTGTGTGTGTGTGTGTGTGAGAGAGAGAGAGAGAGAGAGAGAGAGAGAGAGAGAGAGAGAGTGAGAGTGTGTGTGCGATCGAGCGTTGGGGCGGTGAGGCGGTTGAGCGCGGCGTAGCGGCATCTCCCTCTTCTTCGCGGCGAGGAATCCTCTACGGAAGGAGCATAAGGCGGTGAGTGACACACCATTGCCCTCTTTGAGCTTACTAGTTAAACTAGTTGTGTGCTTGGAGCCGTCTCTGGCTCGTACACGGTGTATCGGCAAGTCCCTTGCTTCGACAGTGCGGCAAGGAGCGCACATTTTTGGCGCCGCTGCCAGGGAATAGCCCTGCACTAAGCCCAAGAGGCACTTTGTGCTTCTTGTATGAGTGGTTTGCAGTAGGAAAGAAGCGGGAGAGGAAGTTAGCATTTTCTGTTTTTCTGCTGCGTACATTTAGTATTAGTTAGACAGTTAGCAAAATTTTGTTTTTCTGTTTGCACACAGTTAGCATTAGTCACACAGTTAGCATTTCTTGCGTTTTTTGCATTTTCTGTGTTTTCACTGCACTGTTCTGTCAAGTTTCAATTTCTACATTTTCTATGTTTTCTGGTTTGTGCACAGTTAGGCGCACAGTTAGTTAATTAAGTAGGTTAGTAATTAGGTGAACCACTGATTAGCAGGTCAGTAGGTAGGTGGGACAGTAAATAGGTAGGTGAGGTCAATCCGAAAAATAAAAACGTGAGCGAGGGGGAGGTTAGATTTTCGAAAAATAAAAAACGTGAGTTATAAAAACGTATGGGTTGTTCTGTATAAAAGATAGATCGGGATAGGGATCATTTCCCCAAGCCCAAGCCCAAGCCCAAGCCCAGGCCTCAGTCCTCAGTTTTATGATATATACTAGATTCACTCTTATATATATACCCTACTCCCTCAAGAGAGAATGAGAGCATGTGGGACAAGTCCTCCACTCTCCTCCCTTCTCTTCCCACTTGCATCCTTAGACTTTCTAGTTTGGGCCTAGTTCCCTATTGGAAATTGACAGTTTTAGGGATTCCAAGGGCATAGAGTGACCAAACGCAGGGCTGTAAAGCACGGCACGACCCTCTGACTGATACGCTCATTTCGAGCTATCACACGGCCCATTCCACGACACGCTTTAAAAATCTAGCAAAAAAACAAACAAAAAACACGCTAAAAACTAGTCACAAGGCCTCCTAGAGCAGCTTTTTGACACCTTAGGGTATCAAAAGCACATGCACTTACGCTCTAGGCGGGTGCTAGAACAGGAGCACATTGAGGGTGCCTCTGTTCATACGGACACCCATTACCCATCCACGATAGGCTCTAGACCCTCAGCGGGGACACAAGGTAGCACCACCCAAGACCCTAAAATAGCCGCTAGTGATTCCTCCTCCGACTCAGAAATCATGGAAGCATACCCTACCCAAAACACTGAGAGAGAAGGCCATGCACCTCCCGAAGCTCCACAGCCTAGTACTAGTATGTTTAGCCATTTCATGGAAACATTAGGTAGAGCTACTCACTCGGAACCTGATGCAAATGAAGCACACGAAGGGGGTGGGGAAGTGGACTCTCCTTTCACATCGCACGTGGACCCCACACCCCCAAAGAGTGTCCATGTGGATATCCTGCCAACTTCTTACCAAGAAGGCCCTGTTGAGCTGTCTCCTTCAGAAGTTCCCTCTAGAGTACCGTTGGTCACAAGTAAAACCACGGGGAGCAACATTGCTTCTACCTCACATGAAACCGTTAACACGTCGACTCTAGAAGGATTGTTCATTAATGATCATTGGATATACGACCTCCACACTGAGGTGTTGACGGATCTACACTCTGGCCACGCCTACCATGTAGGATGGATAGAGATTGTACAATCCACCTCTAGTGCCACGAGCATCGAAGATCAATAGAAAATGATCTGTAATATTATCCATGGCATTATTCAATCAGAAAGGCAAAACCGAGGGGTAAATATACTCTCAACTGGCCCCATGAGATTTCTGGATACAAGCAAGGCTCAACAGCCTACTCTATCACAAATGGAGACTCCTCTAATGAGCCCCATGGACCCATCTTACGTCATTTCACCTGGGGTCTCTATGCAATCTGAGCCTCCGAGCGACAACTTTAGCTTCCCTAACTTGGCTCAACCCTCTATTAAGGAAAACACAGTGCTCACTCTAGGGATAAGCCTGACAGAGAATGTACCGATGACATCTACGGTTAGCGCAGTGCCACTACCTAGTGTCGTAGTACCTAATATGGGGCCTCGACCGTATGTGCCTCTAGCCCCTTATGCACACATGGCCCCCACACCTCCAATTGTACCACTTGTTTATGCTCCTCGAGTGCCGCTCCCTAGTCCTTATCCGAGTGGACCTATGCCTGGTTATGTTCCATATCCTGCATCATCCACACATATTCCAAGACCGGTACCCGTCCCTCTCCCACATATGATTCCAAGAGTACCTCCACCGGCCCTACCTCCTCACATAGGTGACTTGGTAGTGTTTGCTCAAACCATAGGTCGATCTATCGCGGAAAATATGCGTCATGCATCTGATAGAGAGCCTAGAAGTAAGGCAGTACAAATTGCCAAACTCATGCAAAAATTCAATGGGGATGAAGATTCTAGGAAACACATTGAAGTGTTTGAAAAAGTATGTGATTCCTTAGGGGAACGCAACGAACTACATAAGTGCAATGCCTTAAGCTTGACATTAAGTGGGAAGGTTGGAGATTGGTATAGGACCCTAAGAGTGGATGAGAAAACAATCTACCCTACCCTTCGAAGGTTGTTTCTAAAGGAGTACATATGAGAAGGTGTGCTTTGGGGTGTAGCATCTCAGCTACAGAAGGCCGAACGTAAGGAAGGAGAGTTAGTAAGGGACTTCATTAGTCGTCTAAAGCACTTAAACTCTCGCTGCCCTGTAAATGAGAGCTTCAACAATAACCAACTTCTTGATCGATTCATTCGAGGGTTGAGGAATGAAGGAATCTATAATGGACTAGTGATTAGAGGTATCACAACCTGGGAAGATGTCACTGCCAATGCAATCCAATTAGAGGACAACTTGATGATAGCAGGCATGAGGTTGTCTACTGACACGAGATCCACTAGCTCACAAGCCATTGAGTATGAACCCATGACTGCAAAGCCCATTGCCAATGAGCCAAAGGTATTTGAGACATTCTTGACAGACCTCACCAAGGCAATCCAAGAGTCTCATAAGGATAATCGACCCCCTCAAAATAGTCACATGTATCCAAGAAGGGAGCAACAATGGTGTTCCATTTGCTTAGGTCCACATAGCACTAGTGAGTGCCCTACGTTTAGAGTAAAATTTAATGGAACTTGCAACGCATGTGGTAGGTATGGTCACCAAGCTAAGGATTGTTTAATGATCAAACGCATTATGGCAAATAGACCACCTGTAGCCTGGACGGATGCACCTCGAGCTCCTGTATTGATGCCTGCTCCACCTGTTGAGCAACGACCGCAACACATGGTCCCTAGACCTCAAAATGTTGTAGAAGCTACACCGCTACCACCTCCTGTGCTAGGACCGCAGCCCCCGCATCCAAGAGTCGCCCCTATGAACCAAGTGGGTTGCGAGCCATCAAATGCTTATGCAAATGGCTGTGAGGAGGAAATAGACACTAGTATTGCCTACGGACTTGATACATTGGAAGAGTGTCCTATATACTACATGGAAGATTGTTGGGGGCAAGTCAAGCCGGTTTATCAAGCTGCTGCTCTCGCATCCAGAGGTCAAAATATCAACACCCAGGCTAGGAGGCCACCTCCAATGCTACGAGTGTGGTGGACCACATCGGGCAGCGGAGTGCCCTATTAGGCTGCAAAAGAATGTTGCACAGATGCAAATGAATCAAGGGAGCACGTCTGCAATGCCAATACTCACATGTAATCGTTGTGGCATAGATCACTTGATTGCCCAATGCCCCTATAAACCAAATGCGCCTAAAATCACACCCCTAAATTTGGTCGAAATTGCTAGTGTGACATCGCCAATACCACCCGTCGCACCTGCTTATGCGATTACACGGTCCATGCGTCAAGGGCCAGGCCATATCCTCGAAGAGAGAGATACCACGTCAATTATCCAAGCAAAGAAAAAGAAGACACAAAGGAAGAGGTCGCAGAATACAGGAAATTCAAAGCCAAGTTCCAAAACAAACATAGGAACAGGAGATGACCCCGTGTATATGAATGACCTCGAGGATGATTCAGATTCAATCGAGACAATGGAGACTAGAACCAATACCACAAAGGGAAAGACCGACAAAGAAAACCGTAACATGGAACCAAATGAAATCCGAATAAGAGAAAACCATAAAGAGCCTCTGAAAACACCACAAGTGTTTCCAAATCCAATCCAAGACCCCCAAGATAAACCGCAGGGGCAAAAAGGGAATAATCGTAAAAAGAAGATTGGGACGTATCCAAACCCAGTAGACGAGATTGAGCAGGTGAAACATCTAAGAGGTTTAGTGGAGGAGACTCAAAGGAAACTAGAACCAGAACCCATGCATGTCAAAATTCATGACACAATGTTTCCCACGCAAGTTCATCCACCCCACATGAACCATAGACCGTTAGCCATATCTAGTATCATCTAAGAAGGGAGTGAGGACGGGGCATCAGGCAAAAAGGGAATAATCGTAAAAAGAAGATTGGGACGTATCCAAACCCAGTAGACGAGATTGAGCAGGTGAAACATCTAAGAGGTTTAGTGGAGGAGACTCAAAGGAAACTAGAACCAGAACCCATGCATGTCAAAATTCATGACACAGTGTTTCCCACGCAAGTTCATCCACCCCACATGAACCATAGACCGTTAGCCATATCTAGTATCATCTAAGAAGGGAGTGAGGACGGGGCATCAGGAAGTGAGCATACACCTTTCTTGTTGGAAAGGATGTTTAACGAAGGAATACCTGATCCCATTGAGGAATATGAGATTCGATCCTCACGAGTTCCTAGTCAAGGACCTACACCCTGCAAAATGCCAATGAATGTTGCCAAACTAGTGGACTTCATGTCTTCTGAGGTCCGAACCACGATCATAGCAAAGCTGTATGGAGATCCTGAGTTATTCCTTGCACTTCGAGCATTCCTTAACGGAGAGCTACGAACGGGATTACCGCAGTTTGCGCAACCAAATAGGCCTGACTCGATTATGATTGATGAGGAAAATCATGTGCAATCACTTGACTTAGATGGACACGAGTCTGTGATCTAGGTACCCATTAACGAATTAGGGAAGTATTTTGAAGGCGACGAGTCTAATGCGACCCTACCCATCACTACCAAGGGATTAACTCTAAAGGGAATTCTTGATGGTGGTGTGGGAGTTAGCATCGTTACAAAATATTGTTGGGAATCCATGGGAAAACCCCACCTCAGTGTTACTAACATTGTGGTAAAGATGGCAAATGGTACCATAGCCAAACCTATGGGGATGCTCAAGGATATTAAGATCAAAGTTCTAGGACAGAAGGTACGACATACGTTCATTGTAATGGATTTCTCTAAACACCTTATGTCATATGAAATGATTTTAGGACGACCATTCATGAGGGAAGCACAAATGGTTCATGATTGGTCTAAAAATCATGTCTATTTGCAATTCCAAGACTCTGTGCTTAGAGTGGATTTGGTGACTGGTAAGGTACACCCCTTAGGGAGTAAAACCATTATTGATCATCGCTCTGACACCACAGTTCACTCAGCCCCACTACAATATTGTTACACTTGTAAGAAGGATACAGACATTGGCCAAGATTCTCCTTACATGGATGTGTTACCCGGTATGACGGAATCAGACAACGTAGACTGGGTACACCTAGCTGCAACCATAGATACCTGGGGAAATAGAGGAACCACTTGGGTCACACCAAAGGGGGAAGAGGTACCACAAATTGCACCTCTGAACATGATAAGTGCCATACATGCATCTTCTAAGGGCAAGGCAATTGTGGACCAATCTGACAGTGACACCTATAGCTCAATAGAAGACTTTGACCAACACGACTTGGACACTAACTCCCAGACTGAAACGGATTCTGAATCTCATGAATTAGAGAGTGGAGCAAGTTCAGAGTCAAAACATTCGGAAGGACCGAGCACATCAACCGATGATAGCTCCCCCGAGAGTGAAGAGGACACCAACGAGGACTCCTTTAGTGAGCCAAATCTAAATGCAAATCAAAAGAAGGTCTCAAATAAGAAAAAGAAAAACCTTAAGGGGCGTCGATATCGAGCCAATGTACGTGCTAGGATAAAAAAGAAGAGATCCTCAGTAGAATGGCTCAGTTATATAGGGGCATGTGATGCTCATCGAAAATTGGTAGACAATTGGGGTGAATATCTCCAAAATGTTATGTGGTGTAGACCACGACCCCATGACATAGCCCAATTAGAGATCATAGACAAGCCAAAGTTGAGCCGCACTCCAAGGAGGCGTCAAAACCAAGAGTTAGCTCGACAACACAAGAAAGCAGAAATGGAAGCACAAACCAAAGCACAACCAGAATCCACAGACTTGCATCCTGCACCAGAACATTTCAAATCTTACACCACAGGGGAAGCAAAGGTTGTGTACACAAAAGCCCAAAGAATACCTATCGATGGGAATAATGGAATCTATGATGGTCCGGCAATAGTTAAAGAAATAGAATTAGCTGACCCCGGTGAAGAATCAAAACCTGTTTTTATTGCCCAAGACCTCACAAAAGTTGAAGAGGCGGTCCTCAAAGAGCTTCTCAAGGAATTCAAGGACGTATTCGCTTGGACATACCACGATATGAAAGGTGTTCCACCTTCTGTGGTCCAACATACAATCCCTATGATTAGCACTGCGAAGCCCGTACAACAAAGACCCTACCCGATGAATCCTAAGTACGCAAAGATCATTGAAGAAGAACTAGAAAAGCTTATCAAATGTGGGTTCATATATCCTATTGAACACTCTGAATGGGTGTCTCCAATAGTTATTGTGCCAAAAAAGAATGGGAAACTCAGGGTGTGTGTGGACCTCAAAAAAGTTAATGCAGCTACTAGAAGAGACCATTACCCCCTACCATATTCGGAACATGTACTCGAAAGAGTTGCAGGCAAGGAAGCTTATAGATTTCTAGATGGGTACTCAGGCTACAACCAAATCACGATAGCGCTAGAGGACCAAGCTAAAACTGCCTTCATCACAGAATTTGGCGTGTTTGCATTTCGTGTGATGGCTTTTGGCTTAACAAATGCCCATGCTACATTCCAACGATTAATAAACACTACTTTTAAAGAATATTTGAGAGAGTTTTGTGAAGCTTTCTTAGACGACTTTTGTGTTTACTCTTCTTGGAAGGAACATCTATCATGTTTGCGGAAGGTGTTTGAAAAGTGTAGGTTATATCGTATCTCATTGAACCCGTTCAAATGCCAATTTTGGGTCAAGCATGGAGTTATTTTAGGGCATATAGTATCCAAGAATGGTATCTCAACCGATGAGAGAAAAATTAAAGTGATTCTAGAGTTACCACCACCAACCAATTACAAGGGAGTTCAAAGGTTCATGGGACACGTGGGTTATTATCGACGGTTTATTTTATTTTTCGCTGAGATAGCACGTCCTTTGTACAAGCTTCTCATTGAATTTAAATGGACTGAAGAGTGTGACCAGGCCTATGAACAATTGAAGAAAACACTAGCAAGTGCTCCGATTTTAAGGACACCTAACTGGGATGTCATTTTCCATGTGCATATTGATGCATCAAACTTTGCTATTGGGTGTGTTCTCACTCAACCAGGAGAACATAAATTGGACTATCCCATTAGCTTTGCAAGCCGTTAACTGAACGATGCTGAAAGGAACTACACCACTACAGAGCGAGAAGGTTTGGCAATGGTTTATGCAGTAAAGAAATTTCGCTACTACCTTCTGGCAAACAAGTTTGTATTTTATGTGGACCATCAAGCGTTGCTGTATCTGGTAAACAAGCCATGCTCCACAGGAAGAATCACACGATGGTTGTTAATTCTTCTGGAGTTTGATTTCATGATTGTAGTGAGACCCGATAAAAGGCACGTCATGGCTGATCATTTGTCTCGCATACCCAATGGTGAAGCCCCTACAGGAGTTGATGATGAATTACCCGATACTTCCCTATTCATAGTTGAGACTATGCCTGAATGGAGTGAGAACATTGTTAACTTTTTAGTTAATGGTTTTCCACCCAAGGAACTTCGTAAGGATATCGCTCGAAGGCTAGTAAAAGAATGTGAACCCTATTGTTTGATTGCCGGAACTCTGTATAGATTGTTAGGAAATAAGACGTAGCTAAATAGATAATTGAGTAGATTACTTAATGGAGAGAGACAGATTTACATACACGAGATTATAGAGTAGAGAGAGAGAGAGAGAGTACACACGATATACGTGGTTCACCCAATGTGAGCTACGTCCACGGGAAAGCAGCCACTCAATGGCTTTAGTACTTCAAAACAAGAAGTAATTTACAAAGGGATTATACCCTTAATGGAGCTCCCGCCTTGCTTCACTCTCACCACCTCACACTCACATTGTTGCATCAACTTCACACTATAAAATGTGTGTAGAAATGGCCTCCTTTTATAGGCCAAAAGGGCTGCCCTCTCTTATGAGAGACAGCCATGTGTAGCCGCCCTTGTGCGAATAAGTCCAAATCGGACCCTCCAATCCGCCCATGTGTGGCTGCCCTTGAAAAGACAAGTCCGCTTTTGAATTCGGCCACCGGCCATTGAATTCGGCCACCGGCCACCGGCCATTGACTTCCGACCACCGGCCACCGACCATTGACTTCCGACCACCGGCCATTGACTACCGGCCACCGGCCAACCGATCGGTTGTTTTCCGACCACTTTCTGGCCGTCGTCCGACCATAATATTCCGGCGAAAAAGAATATTCCGGCCTTTAAAGTTGCCCCTGATTCTTGTCCGTGAAAATTTTGGTTTCCGGTGAGTGATTTTCCTTCACGCACAATGGCTTCTCCTCATAGTGGGGGCCTTACAAATGTGCGCTTTTACCACAAAAAATTACAAGGGTAAATCAGGCTCCATACTTAACAATCTCCCACTTGGAGACTGATCTCCAAACCAAACCTGTGACTGCTTTCCATTCTGGCTTCTTATCCTTGAATGCCGATTGAAGATGAACAAAAGCTCAACTTCTCCTTGTTGACCACCTTTGTAAACATGTCTGCAGGATTTTCACTTGTATGCACCTTTCCTAGCTTTAGTTGTCCCTCTTCCAAAAGAGTGCGTATGAAGTGATATCTCACCTCAATGTGCTTTGTCCTTGAATGAAAGGCTGAGTTCTTTGCAAGATGGATAGCGCTTTGGCTATCACTGTACAAGACACAATTGTCTTGTTTGAATCCAAGCTCTTCTAAGAATCTGTGAAGCCACAGAATTTCTTTGCTTGCCTCCGTCATTGCTACATACTCTGCTTCCGTGGTAGAAAGTGAAACCACTTTCTGCAGCTTTGAAGCCCAGCTTACTGCTGTGCCTCCAACCGTGAACACATAGCCAGTAGTGCTCCTTCGAGTATCTTTGTCACCTGCCATATCTGCATCAGCATACCCTTCTAGAAAAATATCAGTTCCTCCAAAATACAAAGCATTTGTTGTTGTCCCTTTTAGATACCTAAGTATCCACTTCACAGCTTGCCAGTGCTCTTTACCTGGGTTGTCCATGAACCTACTCACAACTCCCACTGCATGTGCAATGTCTGGCCTTGTCCAGACCATAGCATACATTAGAGAACCTACCGCTGCAGCATATGGAACTTTAGACATATAGGCTATCTCCTCTTGTGTCTTTGGACACATATCCTTTGTTAGTTTAAAATGACTAGCCAAAGGTGTAGAAATTGGTTTTGCATTTTGCATTGCAAACCTTTCTAGTACCTTCTTGATGTAATCTTCTTGAGATAGCTTTATTGTTTTCTTCGTCCTGTCCCTTGATATTTTCATACCAAGTATCCTCTTTGCAGCACCTAAATCTTTCATTGAAAAAGATTTGGACAGCTCCTCTTTTAGGTCTTTGATGTCCTGCATGTTAGCACTTGCAATCAACATGTCATCAACATACAACATTAGGATGATGAATTTCCCATCTCCCAAATTCTTCGTGTAGACGCAGTGATCCGAGTTGCATCTTGTGAATCCATGATCCAACATCCATCGATCAAACTTCAAGTACCATTGTCTTGATGCTTGCTTTAAACCATACAAGCTCTTCTTTAATCTGCAAACCATTTTCTCCTTACCTTTTACTTCATACCCCTTTGGTTGAAGCATGTAGATTTCCTCCTCTAAGTCACCGTGAGGGAATGCCGTATTTACATCCATTTGCTCAAGATTTAGATCATGAGCAGCCACAAGGCTTAAGACAAGCCTAATTGAGTTCATTTTCACAACAGGAGAAAATATTTCATTGAAGTCAATACCTTTCTTTTGAGAAAAACCTTTTACCACAAGCCTAGACTTGTACCTTTTCTTCCCACCTTCTTCTTCCTTTATCTTGTACACCCATTTGTTTTGAAGTGCCCGCTTACCTTTAGGCAACTCAACCAACTCCCATGTTTGGTTGTGATATAGTGAGTCCATCTCCACTTGCATGCTCTTCGTCCATTCTTCTTTGGATTCATGTTGCATAGCTTCTTCATATGATTCCGGCTCTCCAGAATCTGAGATCAAGAGATGGTTGAAGGAAGGAACAAACCTTTCTGGAGGTCTACTTGCTCTTGTAGATCTTCGGGGAATAGGTTGAGGCTCCTCATTTGGTTGACGTTGTTGCACATTGTCACCGTTTGCAGTCCTTGAGTCTTCACCGTCCTCAAGCTCCATGTACTCATCACCTGTTTCTTTTGTTTGTTTTCTTTCCAAGTAATCTTTGTACATATTTTGTTCGTTAAAAATTACATCCCTACTCCTTAAGATTTTACCATCTTCAAGATTCCATAGGCGATACCCAAAGTCTCCTTCTCCATATCCAATGAAGAAACACTTTTTGGACTTTGCATCTAACTTTGATCTTAGGCTTCTATCTATGTGCATGAAAGCCTCACACCCAAACACTTTGAGAAATGCATAATTCACCGGTTTACCTGTGCATGCCTCTTCTGGAACTCCCCCATCCAATGCCGTTGAGGGTGACCGATTGATTAAGTACACAGACGTACTTACAGCTTCTGCCCAAAGCTCAAGCGGTAGGCCTGCATGTAGCCGCATGCTTCGTGCTCGTTCCATGATTGTCCTGTTCATCCTTTCCGAAATCCCATTTTGTTGAGGTGTCCTTGGGGTTGTCCTTTGCCTCCGAATGCCATTGCTAGCACAAAAGCTTTCAAAAGCTTGGCTGCAATATTCGCCTCCATTGTCGGATCTGAGGCATTTAACCTTGGTACCTGTTTCATTCTCCACAAAGGCTTTCCACCTATGAAATATGGAAAATACATCGGATTTATTCTTCATGACATAAACCCATGTTTTTCTAGTCGCATCGTCTATGAATGTTACATAGTACAATGAGCCACCAAGTGATGGTGTACTTGCAGGACCCCAAACATCAGAATGAACCAACTCAAGTTTTTTATTTTTTCTTTCATTTCCTGATTTTTGAAATTTTACCCTCTTTTGTTTACCATAAACACAATCTTCACAGAACTCTAAGTCCACTTCTTTCAAACCTGGTAGAAGCTTCTTTGTTTGAAGGATTTGCATTCCTTTGGCACTCATATGCCCAAGTCGGTAGTGCCACACCGCACTGTCAACTTCTATAGTTGCTGCACAAGCTGAAGGTTGCGTGCTAACAGCACACAAGTAAAGTGTACCGACTTTTTCACCCTTGGCAACCACCAAAGATCCCTTTGAGATCTTCCACCGTTTGTTTCCGAATGCAATTTTTTGACCTTCATCGTCCAATTGTCCTGTAGAGATTAAATTTTTGCAAAGAGAAGGAACATGCCTAACATCTTTAAGCTTCCATTCATTTCCGTTAGCAGTTTTGACAGAAACTGTACCTTTGCCGACAATCTCACAAGCTTCATCATCTCCCAAGTATACATACCCAAAATTACCTTTAGTGTAGTCTTGGAAATGTTGCTTGTGTGGTGTCGCATGGAATGAAGCCCCGGAATCTACTATCCAGGAATTAGACACATTGTCTAATGAGAGAATTAGAGCATCTTGCTCTACTTTACCTGCCACATTGGCCTCCGATGTTGGCTTGTTGTCTTGAGACTCTGTCTCCTTCTTCTTCTTGGACCAGCAATCCTTCTTGACGTGGCCTTTCTTGCCGCAGTTCCAACATTCAAGAACTGACTTTGTACGTGACTTGCTCCGCCTTGAGCGATCACGACCCTTTTGGTTTTTGAACCTCTCCCTAGGCCTTCCTCTTGTTTCCACTGATAGTGCAGCACTTGATGATTCTCCTGTGCTTCTCCTTCGCATTTCCTCGCTTAGGAGAACACCCACAACATCATCAAACTTAAGAGTATTTGTGCCAGAGATAGAATTACTTACAACCATCACAAGGCTGTCCCAACTATCCGCTAGAGATGATAGTATAAGGAGAGTGCGTACTTCGTCATCGAAATTGATTTTCATTGATCGAAGTTGACTTATGTTTGTGTTAAAGTCATTTAGGTGTTCTGCAACTGAACCATTCTCTGCCATCTTTAGATTGAACAAGCGCTTCATAAGAAATACCTTATTGGATGCCGATGGTTTCTCGTAGAAGTTGTCAAGTGACTTCATCAAGTCCTCCGTGGTCTTCATCTCCGAAACATTGAAGGCCACCGTTGACGCCAAGCTTAACCGGATTGTTCCTAGTGCCTTTCGATCAAGGACAATCCATGCTTCATCTGCCATTGTTGCGGGCTTCTTCGCAAGACCGCCTAGTGGCAAATAGAGGTCCTTCTGGTAGAGATAGTCTTCAATCTGCATCTTCCAATGTTGGTAGTTTTTGCCATTGAACTTCTCAATCTTGAGCTTCCCTTCCTCCGCCATAACTCCCACTCAATTCAAGGAATCCTTTCCTTGAGATAATTTAGCTACGAGCAAACCTTGCTCTGATACCAGTTGTTAGGAAATAAGACGTAGCTAAATAGATAATTGAGTAGATTACTTAATGGAGAGAGACGATTTACATACACGAGATTATAGAGTAGAGAGAGAGAGAGAGAGAGAGAGTACACACGATATACGTGGTTCACCCAATGTGGGCTACGTCCACGGGAAAGCAGCCACTCAATGGCTTTAGTACTTCAAAACAAGAAGTAATTTACAAAGGGATTATACCCTTAATGGGCTCCCGCTTTGCTTCACTCTCACCACCTCACACTCACCTTGTTGCATCAACTTCACACTATAAAATGTGTGTAGAAATGGCCTCCTTTTATAGGCCAAAAGGGCTGCCCTCTCTTATGAGACACAGCCATGTGTAGCCGCCCTTGTGCGAATAAGTCCAAATCGGACCCTCCAATCCGCCCATGTGTGGCCGCCCTTGAGAAGACAAGTCCGCTTTTGAATTCGGCCACCGGCCATTGAATTCGGCCACCGGCCATTGACTTCCGACCACCGGCCACCGACCATTGACTTCCGACCACCGGCCATTGACTACCGGCCACCGACCAACCGATCGGTTGTTTTCCGACCACTTTCCATCCGCCGTCCGGCCATAATATTCCGACGAAAAAGAATATTCCGGCGGAAAAAAAAGTCTCGGGGGCCTCCGCCCCCGAGGCCTTTAAAGTTGCCCCTGATTCTTGTCCGTGAAAATTTTGGTTTCCGGTGAGTGATTTTCCTTCATGCACAATGGCTTCTCCTCATAGTGGGGGCCTTACAAATGTGCGCTTTTACCACAAAAAATTACAAGGGTAAATCAGGCTCCATACTTAACATAGATTAGGCAAGGATGATATTCTTAGGCGTTGTGCCCGCAAGGATGAATATTTGTATATCTTGCAAGAAGCACATATGGGCATAGCAGGAGGACATTTTTCAGGAGACCTGTCTGCTAGAAAGGTGCTGCAATCAGGCTATTGGTGGCCAACTTTATTTAAGGATGCATCACTTTTTGCAAAAGGGTGTGATGAGTGCCAACGTTACAAGACCACACAGCGCAAAGACAGAATGCCCTTACATCCTATTAAAGTAACCCAACCATTTGAAAAATGGGGCTTAGACTTTGTAGGTCCAATTAGTCCCGCAGCTCGCAACACTCAATCTCGATATATTCTAGTTGCTATGGACTATGTAACAAAGTGGGCTGAAGCTATTGCTTCACAAAAAGCTGACGCGAGGACAACAACTAAGTTTCTTTTTGAGAACATTATCACAAGATTTGGTTGCCCTTTTGAAATTGTTAGTGATAATGGTACCCATTTTATAAATGAGGTAATAAGAGAGCTTACCACGACCTTTATGATATCCCACCATAAGTCTACACCTTATTACCCGCAAGCTAATGGACAAGCCGAGAGCACCAACAAGACTCTAATCTCTATTTTAACCAAGACGGTAGAAGCTCATCGCACTGATTGGGATTTGAAGTTGACATCTGCTCTATGGGCTTATCGTACTGCTTATAAAGTGGCTATTAATTGTACGCCATTCAAAATGGTATACGGCCAAGAAGCGGTTATGCCTTGGGAGTTTGTCATTCCTAGTCTTAAGGTAGCTTCGCAAGAAGGATGGAATGGTAACCCCTTAACCGAGCGTTTGTATATCTTAGAAAAACTAGACGAAGAGAGACAATTGGCTGTGCAAAATGCTCTTGTGGAAAAGGATAGGAGAAAGAAGTGGTTTGATCACCATGTGAAGGACAAGGACATCAAAGTTGGTGATAAAGTCCTTATGTATGGAGTACGTAAAGAGAAGAAAAAGTTGAAATATGCTGGTAAAGGACCATATAGAGTATGTGAAATTACCCCACAAGGTACCCTTCGTGTGGAAACTCTTGATGGAGTTGAAACCATTGGATTCCTCAATGGGAGTAAATTCAAAAGATATTATGATCCTTTAAGCCAAGAAGAACTACGGGCCATTCATCAAAAGAAGGCCGCCAAAGCACAAACCGAGTTAAACAAGATCCAAGCTCAGGCTGAGGCTAAGGAGCGACAACAACGTATAAGACAAAAACGAGAGGCTAACCTTGGAGTCAAAAATGCATTCCACGTGGAAATCGAAGAGGATGGGTTGGACTCTGACACACCTCTACGATACCCCATTGAGTTAAATAGTGCCTATGGAAAAGTGCTATATAACGCCTTATTGGACACGGGTGCTAAATATAATCTGCTATCCTATGGGGTGTGGTGTCAGTTAGGGAAGCCACCTCTATCTGAGAGTATTATCCAAGTCAAGGGTGTCAACAAGAAAAAAACTACGGTTTTTGGAATCTGGCACACTTCTGTCAGTTATGACAATGGGATTGTAGCTCAAGACTTTTTGGTAATGCCTACTGGAACTATGGAGGGTAATATAAACCTAGGCCGCACGTGGATGATAGCCACCAAATGCACTATTGATTGGGAGACTGGGGGTGTTACAACGCAAAAACCAACTGTTAGCCCTACCACTCAAGCCATAGTCCCTGAGATATTGCCTAAGGAAATAAAACCCAAGACATTGCATGTCCAAGAGGTTGAACCATACGTCCCCATAGCCCAACTCTCTAGAGCTTCAACTGATGTAGTTGAAAGAAAGCTTGAGACACACAAGAACCATCCTAATATAACACAGAAAACATACAAGTGGGTCCCTAAAGCCTCTGTAGTGAGCATGGTTGATGCAAAAAAACGGAAACCTAGTAAGAACCGTCTCACTCACTCCAAGAAATGTAAAGAAACGTTGCGTTGGATTCCTAAACGACTATTGGAAGCCCAAGGATACTATGAAGGAAATGATCAAATCTGGGTGCCCAAACGTAAAGTGTACTCTTACCTGTCACCTGGCCCATGTAAACCCAATCCTGTGGCTCCAAAACAAATTGAAAATCGCGGAAAAGAAAAAATCATGGAATGTTACACACCCGATCTAGAGCTAGTTTGGGTACCAAAGAAAGAACGATTTGTTCCACCTAGCTCAGGAACAGGGAAATCAAATGAAGCTTCTTGCTCTTCATGTAGTTCCTATACGCAAATAGAAGCTTCGACACAACCTCCACCTACCACTGTACATATCCATACAAGCACGAAAGAGTTTGCACCTCCCGGGGTAAGTTCACCACCTACAACAACGTTGCCAATAAAATCATGGGAGAGTACCTTACCAACCTTGCAACTAGATGAAACGCATAGGGCGGTCGAAAACTATTGGTTAAAACCTTCACCCATAACAACTTGGAACAATTGGTTTCAAAAGGTGACGACCTCCTTCCAAAAGGTATGATCTACCCAAGGAAGGGGGGAGTGTTTGCTAACATCAATCATTCACTCGCTCCCCTCTCAACCTTCCTCCCTGACCTCTCAATTCCAATCTTAGGGAATGTATATATATAGCCTTATACTCACAAAAAACAAAAATAGTAAAGAGCAAGAGCGACTAGCAACGAGAGAGCACCCTATCAGATCTTACATATAAGTCCAAATTCACCGTGTCAATTCAAGCAACACACAAAAACAACTCTTATGTTTTAAAGGCCTAACCAAATCTATCTATCTTGTCAGAAATGGCTACTTCACCAGAGGCATGCACTTCTATTTTTTATGAAAGGTACCCTTTGTCTTTTCCTCAAGTGTTCTACGTATGCTACCCTATACTTTCTTGCGAATGGGATTTGATAGAGAGCCTTGCATGTGAGAGAAATTTTGAGGAGTTAGAATGGCTGATACGTCTATGGCTAACTAGTGATCCCTACCCAGTAGCGAATGTGTCTCCAATGGCACATGCTTATTCTTTTGCACAAGATGAGTATCCACGCATCGCGAGGTTCTTGATTAGCATGCTTGCACAAGAGGATGATGAAGAGGAACTAATAGAGACCGAGGAAGACTATGGCCTCACGGACAACGATCTTATTTATCTAGATGATGAGGATAGAGGCCTAGCCTTAGGGTGGCCACCCGTTTATATAATATCCTCTTTCCTTGATTCTAAAAGGGGTGACAGATAGGTAGGTTAGGGGTCTAGATTGTGTTTTGAGTTTGTTTTTTAGGAATTTTAATTTTTCACACTGACATGCCTCCTAGAGGTATAGTGCCTGTTTTTGGATGTGTTAGGTAGGACTTATATGGATCTCCATCCACATGGCTGAGGACATCTGCTTCAACGAAATGAGCCACTCCATACCTCCAGGTGTACTACTTTCCATGATTCATGTTGGTGGATATGTGTAATTGCTAATAATGATTTTTCATTCTTTGTTTGAGTGCAATAGTTATGATGTTATCTGCCATTATAGATGTATAAATTTGTCTTTGCTTAAGTTGATTGAACTCCAGTTTAATCTTATGGATGAGCTTGGAGATTAGGAGACCGTGACTTTAGGTTAACTCATTTACTTGACCACTAGGCCTAGCTAATAAAATTATCCGAGTATTTGAGACCTTAGGAATGTTTTAGGCAGAGAAAGGCTTGCTTACTCAAACAACAAAAAACACTAGTGCGAATACCAAGGAAATGGAAGCAAAAAAAAAAAAACATAAGTGCCACAAATGAAAAATCTTATGCTGGAAGAGAAATCCTGGCTTGAATTGGTACTTCACTTACATGTATTGTCTATGGTACTAGAGCCCTAGAGGTTCCCAGTGTGGGCGCTTTTCCTTGAGAAGCAAAAAACCCCGGACATACAAAATAAGCACACACGTCACATGATTGTGACCTAAAGTAAAAAAGTATTGAAAAAAAAATAAAAATAAAAAATTAAAAGACTTCCATTGAGCTTACAGTTAACATTTCAAGCTTTTGTTTGCAGTTGTGAGAGCGAGTTGGCTAATCAAAGCTGAAAAGCATAATTAGGGAATCTTGCATTTAGATAATCTTCTTAGCTTAGCTAGTACTAGAGTAGTTGTTTTAACCTTAGTCATAGCTAACTAATTGATAGACTCACCCATAAGCTCAAAACTCTTGATTAATTAATTTACTTAAAGTGCAATTTATTTGTCCTTAATGGCAGTCTAACATTTCATAAATCTTGCATTTACTCATTTCCACGTGTACTTTACATTCCCCTCATGATTTATGGCAATATAATTCCGCTTGCTAAAACGGTGACTTTGCCTTGTAGATTCAAATCTAGATGCTCTACAACATGGACATACCAAGCTTCAACTCAATAGCTTCCGAGGACGGAATCTACATCAGGAAGGGGGGCAATGTTAACCCTCGTGGCTCACGGACACCCTATCGCCTACGACGGACACTATAACCGTATTATTTATTTAAGTAGAGTCAGGCACTGGGCTTGTCGGTCCAATAGGGAAAGGTAGAGTGATCGCCGATGAGAGGCGCACTCTAACACGAACATGCTAGGGTTAGTTGGCTAAGCATGGGCGCCCAAGTGTGAATGGGGTGAGCTCACATAAAAGCCACTTAAACCTAAAATTGAGTCATTCTCTCATTGTGCAATAGAAGCTGCTCTTGCTCCATCTCCACCTTCTCCTTCACCATCTCCTTGTGTGTGTGCATGTAAGAGAGAGAGAGAGAGAGAGAGAGAGAGAGAGAGAGAGAGAGAGAGAGAGAGAGAGAGAGAGTGTGAGAGTGTGTGTGCGATCGAGCGTTGCGGCGGCACGACGGCGGCGAGGAGGTTGAGCGCGGCGTAGCGGCGTCTCCCTCTTCTTCGCGGCGAGGAATCCTCTACAGAAGGAGCATAAGGCGGTGAGTGACACACCATTGCCCTCTTTGAGCTTACTAGTTAAACTAGTTGTGTGCTTGGAGCCGTCTGCGGCTCGTACACGGTGTATCGGCAAGTCCCTTGCTTCGACAGTGCGGCAAGGAGCGCACATTTTTGGCGCCGCTACAATAGAAGCTGCTCTTGCTCCATCTCCACATTCTCCTTCACCATCTCCTTGTGTGTGTGCGTGTGAGAGAGAGAGAGAGAGAGAGAGAGAGAGAGAGAGAGAGAGAGAGAGAGAGAGAGAGAGAGAGAGAGAGAGTGAGAGTGTGTGTGCAATCGAGCGTTGTGGCGGCACGATGGCGGCGAGGCGGTTGAGCGCGGCGTAGCGGCGTCTCCCTCTTCTTCACGGCGAGGAATCCTCTACGGAAGGAGCATAAGGCGGTGAGTGACACACCATTGCCCTCTTTGAGCTTACTAGTTAAACTAGTTGTGTGCTTGGAGCCGTCTGCGGCTCGTACACGGTGTATCGGCAAGTCCCTTGCTTCGAGAGTGCGGCAAGGAGCGCACAAAGCCAGTGGATTATTCTTCTATTTTCTACTTTGTATGCATGGTACACTAGTACAATGGTTGCACAATATCCATCATTGCATGCGCTTTCGCTATAGCACTAGCTCCTATGTCAAGCACGAGGTCAGTTATAGATATTTTGAAACATTTTGTGTTTATATTTATTCACAGTAAAAGTTCCATACATATGCACCCATTGTTGTACGCTTATAGGACCAACTATGACACATACATTGTCTTCATTGGATCATATACAAGGGGCATACACCCCATTTGAATCACGGGTTTTTCCTCATCCCAACATTCTCAAACTCTCTCTCTCTTTTCAAACTTCTATGCGGGAAAGGTTCCACTAGGTTATGATTTTATTGACATATTTTTACGTCAATACAGTAATAGTAAGGGCTAAGAGCCAACAAGAAGGGCTACGCACAATTTAAAGCCACCTATTTTGGAATATCTACGAGCCATCTATTTGTAATCCATCCATGATTTCTTTCAAGATAAAAAAAATTCTATTCAGTATCCCCTTGGCCATGGGAATGAGGCCCTAGGGGGCTATTTAAAGGGAGGTTGGGAGGATCATTACTAGGCAGTCCCACCAGGGCTTTAGAGAGAGAGAGAGAGAGAGAGAGAGAGAGAGAGAGAGAGAGAGAGAGAGAGAGAGAGGAGGGAATAAAAAGGTGAAAATTTCAGCTAAGAGAGAGAGAGTGAGAGGGAGAGAGAAGACAAGGAGAGGGAGCGATCCATGGATAGAAGTGGAGAGAGATGATAATGAGAAGGAGGCCCCCTTATTTTCTTTTGTAAGAAGGTGGTGGCCATGGTTGTACAAACCATTGAGTGCCCTTTTATTTTACTAATAAAGTTATCAATTATTTTGAAAGAGGAGCCCTTGGAGGAGAAAATGAAGGAGGGAGAAAATGATTACCAGTGGCTCCACCGGTACTTGGGGACAAAGATTCCTTATCATGCAAGATTTTTTGCTTCGGTGAAAGATTTTACTAGAGATTTTGTTTATCTTTATTGTCAAGTGGTCGTTCACACGCCCTACACTTGAAAATTTTGGAGAAGGGGGGTTTTCCATAGAGAGAGATGGGTTGAGTTCAAAAGGCGGCCCTCATTAGTCCTCCCATTTAAGCTAGAGACATTTATGCCTCTAGCTCCATGATTGATTCTTCTTCATTTTAAGTGGAGGAGTCTCCCTCCTTAGAAATATCCATCATAGGTCTTGATCAAACTTTAAAAAGTCCTTCACCCTCCATCCATTAGCACATGTTTTGTGACGTCAACCATCTGTATCCATCAGTCGATAACTACCATTGTTGTAGCACTTAATCATGAGGAATGGACCCTCCCATCTGGGTGAAAACTACTTATCCTTTCTATTGTCAAGCCTGTTATCATACCTTAGAACCAGAATAGCTTTCTTGAGACCTTTCTCCTTGAGCCCTTTGTTGAAGGTGAGGCGTCGTTGCTCTACCTGAGTTGCGTAGTAGTTGATAGCCTCTTCTCCATCTAGTTGGAGCCTCTCTAGATCCAGAATGTGATTGTGGAGATGAGTATTAGGGTGTTCCATCTACCTAGCTACCACTCTAAGACTAGCCAATTAAACTTTGATGGGTAAAACGGACTCCTTACCGTACACCAATTGATATGGTGTGAATCCAATGGGATGTGCAAAATGAAGTGCAATAAGCCCAAAGTGCATCCATAAGGTGCTTATCCCAATCACTTTTGTGATTATTTACCTGTTTAGTGATGATCTTGTAGATCATACAAGTTACCTTTTCCACCAAACCGTTGCATTGTGGGTAGTAAGGAGTTGAGTAGTGTGGTGAAATGTCCAGCTTTTCCATCATCTCTCCCACTAGGTCTCCTCCAAAACCTAGTTCCCTATCAAAAATTATCTGAAGAGGAGTTCCAAAATGGTAGAAAATATTTTCAAATACAAACTTTGCTACTTCCTTAGCTGTAATCTGGGTGGTAGCTATTGCTTCAGCCAGGGATTTCAAATTTACATGATCACGTGTATTTTGTTTTTATCACACTGTTAGTTAACAAAATTCTCAATTCAGAAGTCTTCACATTCACAGAAATTGGCATGGTGACTTGAAGGGGACCTAGAGAATTGGCCAGATTTTCCCGCCCGTATAGCTCTCTAGTCTGCCTGGCCTTGCCGAGATACAAAAGACACCCAAAGGGCTACGGCCCGTGCAGTCCCACTTTGTAGCCCAGCGGGTCCCCCATGATATCTATAAATAGGGCCCTAGAGGCCCCACTTTCTTCACAATTCTCACTTTTGAGTGTTGACTTGCACAGATATCCAACCAAAGAGTCCTCACAAGGAACACAAAAAACTACAGTATAATTTTTAGCTTAATTTCATAAGCTCTTTTACTACTTTGTTTTTAATTTGGTATATTTTTTTTAATAATTGCTTTTGTAGTTTGAAAAGTATACTAATCTTAATTCTTTTCACGTCGGCACCGGTCCTAATATTAAACTGAAAGTGTCATTGTGAAATGTAGACCAGTCAGCATTGCCATTACAATGTGTCGGTTGTATTCACTTCGGCACCGGTTCTATTTTGGACTGGAAGTGTCGTTGTTGAACATGGTTGGTTATGTTCAATTTATAGGTAGTTCTATTAGCTTTGTTTTTGGAATTAGTTCTATTATTGGACTAGGAGTGTCATTGTACAAGCTAATAGACTACTTTCTATGTTTTATGAGTGATATACGTGCTGATACGCTAGTTCGGTGTTTCTTTCAGCATCACTCCTACTACTTGACTGGAGGTGTCGTTAGATTCATCAAATGATGCCCTTTCTTTTTAGGCTAGTTTGGTGTTTCTTTCGCATCAGCTCTACCACTGGGCTGGAGGTGTTGTTAGATTCATCGAATGATGCCCTGCTTTTTAGGCTAATTTTGGTGTTTCTATTGGCAACAACCGTATCATTGGGTTAGAGGAGTTGTTAGTTGCATTGAATGATTCCCTAAGGCTTGCTTTTAGGCTAGTTTGGTGTTTCTTTTGGCATCAGCTCTACCATTGGGTTGGAGGTGTCATTAGTTTCATCAAATGATGCCCTGCTTTTTAGGCTTAGTTCCGTGTTGCTATTGGCATCAACCCTACTATTGAGTGGGAAGTGTCATTAGTTGCATTGAATGATGCCCTGTCTTGTTGGGTTAGTTCAGTGGTGGTCTCGACATCAACCCTACTATAGGGTTGGAGATGTCGTCACTCTCATTGAATGATTGCCTAATTTTTAAGCTTTGTCATTAGTTTCAATGCATGAAGCATATATTAATTATTAAATTTAAAGTTATGTTGTCTTAAAAACATAAAATATGTGTTGATTATAGCATACATGGATCTTGTGGAAATGAAGGAGTTAAAAACCAAGATCAGATCTCTATTGGTCACATGTATATGTGCCTTGACCACGGAGAAGATCACCTTTTTATTGGAGAGTGAGACGCACAAAGATCGTTTATTTGATACATAATTGAAGCAGTTCAGGCATACTTCTCAGTTGTAGATGCAAAGGCTATCCATAGGCTAATAGATAGTATTGTGGGCAATATGACACAATGTTTAAGAGAATTGGGTGTTGATGCACCAGCGGACTACATCATTGGAAAAATATATGGCATGTAGGGAGGTCAAAATCGAAAAGAGCGTGCAATATTGATGCTCAAGATGTCCATAGCCACAAAGCTAGATCCATCTTTTATATAGCAGTGTCCTTTCAAGATGAAGTAGTAGGAAGATTAGATATAGAAGCTAGGACAGAGCATTTATTACGAACCCATTTTATGTCTCAGTGGGCCATTGGTTCTTACCTCACACCCGAAGCTATCAAACGTGGTTGAAATCTTGGGAAAGGATGCTATGGACTTGTGTCAGAGTGCACAATTGATGGAGTCACTTGGCTGCCACCAGAAGTGTAGTATGTGGTCAAAGACATCAAAGCAGATGCAGAAAAGATCCACCAATCTTTCGCTCTAGAGGCAAGTGTGCAATTGTTCCATAGGGGAACTGTTAGATGCATAGCACAAACACACCACGAGCCATGGTCCCTAGTTTTTCCTCGCTTCAATGGAATGCATGTGGGTGACATGTTAAAGTGTGTTCCACCACCCAAGGAAAATTTTCTACCATACTTGCGGCTCAAAAAGAAGATCCTAGATGCCCTCCCATAGAGCAAGAGCTAGAGATGTGCAAGCGCATGCTCAATTGGGCGCCTTCTTTTATGGATGCTTTGTGAAGACCATGGCACGTGCACACAACAAAGGAATTATACACTGTGACTTGCACCCATGGAACATCATGATTGACTTCACTAAGGAGGGTGTGCTGCATGTGGGTGTCATTTACTGGGGGTTGGCACTACGAGTGGGCATTGAGAAGAGAGAAACCAACACCAAAGACCCCACAAAGCATGCCCTATGTCCTCGAAGGGGCCCAAGCTTTGCAACCCAAAAGTTGCTTGTCCATATTTGAAAGCCACTACCACCTATGCAGTTGCTTTTTGCATTGAGAAACTATCTAATTGGTTCAAATTTTAGAGCATTAAAGCCATGGCAAAAGAAAAATCAAAAGAAAACTGATTACAACATGATTGCCTCTATGATGCGGAACGTTTACTTACAACAACCACCTAGGCAAAGAAAGACATTGCAGAATATGAGTGAGCATTTAGATATGTTAGAGCTCAACTTGGAGATGTGTTTGCATCCACTTAGTGAGACAATACCTAGATTTTAGTTTACTTTGGTCACTTTTGTAAACAATGGTCTTTTTATTATCAAACATATGTAAATGGAGCTTTTTGTATGTTCATGGACCATTGAGTTAAATAGCGATTAATACACGATGTGGTGTGTTGTGATATTTTTTTATGAATTTTGGAATCTGTATTCACAAGTAAATTCTTTTTATAATGATGGAGCAAAGCGATTAATACATAATGTGGTGTATTGTGATATTTTCTATTGCAATCTAAACATCTATTCACAAGTAAATTCTTCTTATAATAATGGTGTCATGGTGCATTGAATCAATGCAGAATGTGGTGTGTTCTTATAGTTTTAGTTGAAATCTGCACACTATATTCGTAAATAAATTCTTTTGGAGGACTGATGGACTCGTGGTGCAAAGTGATATATACAGAATGTGGTGTGTTGTGATAACTTAAACCAAGGTGTACCATTGGATTTGCAATTGTATCTGGGATGCAAACTTAAGTTCTATCGCACATTGAGATAGTGTAAATGTGTTTGTGACAAGTATGGACGAGCGGTGTGAGAAATCTAAAAAAGTATATGATCGCTTGCGTGTACTTGCAGATGCAACTGGCCCAAATGACCAAGCAAGAGTTTCTGCAAGGACCAGTGAGTGGGAACCAAAAAATGGCAAGCCATGGAAAGACATCACCATAAAGATTGTGAAGGAAGCATGGCCAAGTGTGTCTGACTTCTCTATCGGCAAGGGAAGATGGAATGTGGATAAGTGTGTTGTGTCAGACATACGCACGCATGCCAAAGCTATATACTTTGTATGCACAGGGAGTACACTAAACCACACAGATTGCCTTCTATTTTTGATAATCTGAATTTATGTTTGTAAATTGTAAACATCTTAACCTAGAGTGGATTGTAGTGACTCTTATGATCCTTGTATATGTCTCCCTTGCAATGAACATTGAAGCCTTGTAAAACTTGTTGTGACTTTTTGAATGTTGGTAAATTGATCCGTGAAGGTTTGATAGTCTTTCTTGGTGCATAAAGTAAAGTTATAAATTCAAAGTGTATAATGTCTTCCATTGGAATTGCAAGCAAAATTTATGATACTCTTTTTAATCATAAATGATAATACTCGGACCTCCGTGTTAAATGGATTTAAAATAAAAGTTGTGGTATGTCACTTGGTCCACGGGCCACAAGCCACAAAAAAAGGGTTTGCATTACATTCAATTGTTCTACACCTCAATGAAGTGTTTACTTACAATGCCATCTATGTTTACACCGTTGCTCCGCAATGCCCTTTGTTGCCAAGTACGAGGAAAATCATCCACCTCAAGGTTCGCATTCAATTCAAGCAAAGTACATCCACCAAGCTCACAGAACTCAAGTTCTTCGACTGTCACCTCCTCTCCTTGCTCAGGTCATCTTCATTCATATCGACAGTCCATTGTGGTCTATCTTCTTCATACCTTTCTGATTGAATATTTCTAAGTAGCTTGTGATTGCAATATAGGTAAACCAATTTCTCCGCTTGGTCACTGAGAAGCCAATTACGAAAAGCCAATTGTACATAGTTGTACATACTCCAATGTCTCTTGAAAATTGAATTGGCATCACATTTTGCAAGAACCCTAACATCCAATCGATGCAATGTAGGCACTAAAGCAACATTCATGAGCCACCATCTCCATGCTGGTTGTTCCGATGTAAGGTTTTGCACAAACTGCTTGATCATCTGGATTGTTGTAGAAACTCCTTACCACATCATAGAAGTCTTCAATCACCTCCTCATCTAATTCATCACAATCCATGTTTGAGTACTATGGATCAAGCAGAAAAGCAACACTATGTAGTGGGCTATGTGCACTAACCCATAGAGCAATTACATACTTATTTAAGATATCTCTTTTAGCTTTTTTTAAAGGTGCTCTCCAAGGCTTGATCCAATAATTTTTTGGCTCTGAAGGAGAGTTCAAGCTCTCTTGAACATTATACCAATCCATGTACACCTTCCCTATATTGGGTAACTTAAGATCAAACTAACGTAAAGATATCACCACAGGCCTCATCACCAAGTATGCTTCCCCAACATCATACCAAAACTATCTATCATCAATAAGCACTTTCACCGATCGAACCTTTGTTTTTACTCGTACTGGTTGCTCTGCTTCCCACTCATAGAATTTATCACAAACAAATGTCTCCAAAATAACATTTTTATTTTGCAAAAGACTCTCCACAATATAGAAGTTAGTGCAAACTGCCCGTATGTCTACAACCACCTCTTCAAGAGAGGGCTACAACAACCATGGTGGAGAGACTCTCCCAATGAAAAAACCAGCATATGTACAATGGGGCTAAATCACAAAATGGGGGGAGGGAACAACCACACAGGTGGTCGGTAGTGCCATCGGAGTACACCCTGGACCATGGTGTAGAAAGGCTCAGGACACCAGAGTCGAAGGAAAGCCTCTCTGCGCTGCCGCATGCGGTCAGAGCTGCCCTATAGTCTCTCAAACTTGCCTCTAAGAGTGTGGATCAACTCTAGCTAAAAATCGTGAACAATCTCTACTGGTGGCACGTGGCGAGCCTCAAAGATGTGGAAGCAACGGGCTTGCCAGATGAACCAGAGTGTCAGGACACTGATGAGCTCCCAACACTCCTCTCTCTCACTGTACCACTCCTGTGGAGTAATCTCTATGGTAGGCTGGAGTGTAGGTCGCCCCTCCTGCATCACTATCATCTTGCTGGTGGAAGATAGCTCAAATTGAGGTGCTGAGCCCGTGAGGGTGGACCAAGCCGCTGGTCCCCAAGTGTACTGTCGAGCCGTGGAGAGAGCAGAAAGAACTTGAATCCACACCTGTTGTGCCGAAGGACAGTACCAAAGATAGTGACACTAACTGTCCACAAGATGGTGACATGCTGCACATGCGGCCGAGAGACCAGTATGCACTAGCGAGCTCCCAAATGTTGTAGCTCTGTGTGCGACCAACCACTGAAACAAGATGACTCGCCTCGGCTGTCTGGAGTCCAAAAACCTCTTCCAGAAGGTTGCCAAGAACTCAACTGCAAGACCCTCCTCCTGCCAATGAGGTGCTGCAGTGGGGTTGGCCTCTCTTTGTGTTGCTAGTATATGATGTCCCAATCGAACCGTGTAGAATGGGACACCTGGGTGGTCTGTAGAAGAGAAAGGGTCCCTCCAGATCCACTCACCAGGATCTTATTATACTCATGCCAGTGGACAACACTCCCAAGCCCACAACCTCCAGTGTCTAGTCTAAAGAGTTTCTGGGTCAGGATCAATGACACAAGTCCCCCCACAGATGCCCACTACTTGGATCCTCTGAAAACAGCACTCTGCCACATGCGGGGCCTCTACTGCAACTCGTTGTAAGCATCCATCACCCTGTAGCTCCAAGAAAAGGGATGGAACACTCTCTGAGCAGGCCCTGACTAAGATGAGAACCTCCTGTCGTGTGAAGGCTCCCATCCACCTGGGTGCTACTGGCTCGAGAGGTGTGAGCCACTCAGCTCGAACTACCTCTGAGATGTCCTGCCACATGCTCTGCACCCGTCTTGTGCCTTGTAGTAGTTGGAAACCCTGTACCTCCTCTAACAAGCCTAAAAACTCTAACCAGTTACCTATAGAGCGCGCTGGACCCGCTGCCATGGGACCCTAGGAAACATGAGGTTAAATACCAACCAAGTGGCCTCTCTGAGTGCTAACCATGGGGTTCTAGACAAGGGGCTTTCGTTGCGCTCCTCCATGCAAGTATGCTGTCTGTACTCCAGGCCTTGCCGCAAGAGCTCCTAAGATTGAAGCAAACTCACAGCGAAGCGATCCTCCAGTCTCCTGCTCAAACCAACTCTGCGCATCTCTGTGAAGATCCATCTGGTCGAAGGTCTCCAGGGGCCTCCAGGCTGAGGCACCCTAGCACGAAGACACTATAGCAAGAACTCCTTCCAGGGCTCCTCACCTGGAAGAAGTCCTCTAACTATGAACTTCCCAAGAAGGGCTCTACTCTGCTATGCTGGGTCAATGATCACAAGCCCTCCCTGTGAACAAGGAAGAGTGATGACCTGCCAAGCCACTTTGGCTCGGGCTATCTAAGTGTCACGTCCTGACCAAAGGAAGTTCTTGATTAGCCTCTCTACCTAGCTGATACAAGAACTCAAGAAGATCCAGCAAGAAGTGATGTACCACATAGTCGCCAACAACACCTGGTTGGCCACTGCTACTCTGCCTGCCAAAGAAAGTCATGCTGAGCTGCTCCAATGTAACAACTTCCTCATGATAGACAGGAGGAGGGGATAAATCTGCTTCTTGGGAGACAAGTCCAAATGAACCTGATAGCCTAGGTACCGAACTGTAGTCCCTAGGGGAATCCACCTAAAACCCTCTCCTGGCATCCAATCAGGCATAGGAGCACCACCAACCGAGAAAGCCACTATCTTTCTCCAGTTAATTAGTTCACCCGATGCACAACAGAAGGTCTCCAAAGCTTGCTAACACCTATGAAGGTTGGCCTCCTAGCCATCTAAGTACAAGGTTGAGTCGTCGGCAAACTCAACGTCCAGTAGCTCATCTCCCCAAATAGGGAGTGCTAAGCCCCGTAGACCAACCTGCTACGACCCCAAAGACCTTCTCATCGCCTCCGCATAGATAAGAAAAAGGAAGGGGGCAAGAGGAAAGCCTTGTCTGACCATACGTGTGAGCATGAAGCGATCACCTCTACCTCCTGCCAAGAGTACCTGATTGTGAGCTTGTCTGTACAAGATGACACCCCTCTAATCCAAGCATCTGAGAAGCCCATCCTGCATAGAGTGCCCTCTAGAAAGTCCCAGCCAACTCTCTCGTATGCCTTCTCAAAATCAAGAAGAAGAATCACTAGGTCCTCACCACGGAGCCGTGCTAGGGCAGAAGCCTCCCAAAAAATAATGATGTTGTCAAGGATACTGTGATCCTTGACAAAATCTGTCTGAGTCCCATGTATAAGGCTTTCTAGAAGTGGCTAAATCCTCAAACGCAGAGCCTTGGCAAGATCTTTGTAGGTTGAGTTGAGGATGGTGATGGGGCACCACTGTTGAATCTCATCCAAGGAGCCACCCTCCTTGGGAATGAGGTAGATCAACTCCGCACTCATGCTGTTAGGCATCACTCTTGTGTGAAAAATGTACTGAAAAGCACTACAGAGATCTGGGCCAAGCAAGTCCTAGTACTCCAAGAAAAAACTGGGAGTCAACCCATCCTCACCTGGATAGCTACCACGGGGGAGGGCCCTAAGAGCTGTGTACAGCTCCTCAAGCTGAATCGGCAGCTCAAGCCTCTAACGCATCTCCTCAGTCACAAGACAAGGCATGTGTGCCCAAACCTACTCCCTGCATGCATCCTCATGCTCTGACTAAGACTCTGCAAATAGTAACTCATGGTAAAATTCACTAGCAACTGTACGCATATCCTCGGGCTCAGAAGCAACTGACCCGTTGGGCCTCCGCAACTGACTGACCTTCGCATTCGAATACCCAGGTCCCACTGCCTCAAAGAAAGAACCATTCACTCTGTCGCCCACCTGTGTCCACTGAGATGTCTGTCGGTGGAAAGAAAACTCATGTTGCTGCTTATTTGTGCTAACAAGCTCCTAGCGAGCCTGTTTAGATGCTCCTCCAACCAAGGACTGTCTGGATGCTGCTCCTGCATCCTCTATAATGAAGCAATGCCCCATCTGAGAAGCTACTCCTCTCTCGTTGCAGCCTGGTGAGCCAAAGACTCCTGGAGAAAGAAACGACTAATTTAAGCTAGTCCTAAGGCCACTCTATTAGCAAGAGAATCCTGCTTGTCCAAGCTCTCTATCCAAAGATCCTCTACTTGCTCTCTAAGTGCAGAGTCCAGCAAGAATCTCTCTGGGATGCGAAGCATCATTATCCCTCTCCTCCGCCTGTCTGCCACTGTGAGGATCATTGGTGCATGGTCCGAGAAGGAAGTCCCTGCCACAATGCCAACTATCCCTCCCAAGTCACTAAAATGGTCACTAGTGTAGAAGCGATGTCAAGAAGTAGGCGATCTTGCCAGGAAGGCACCGGGCCTCTTGCTGTGAGAGTTTGTGAGGAAGCTCAAGGGTTATGAGAAAGAGCTAATATGTAGATAACATATCTTCTAGAGCTAAAGAAGAAATGTATCCAAAGAAGCCGCTCCCTTTTCCTTACAAACACACACGTGATGGAGAGAACTCATGAAAGATAGCCATAACAAAACAAAAATCAAAACATCGAGATTACGATCATATCGTATCATGGGTAGGATAAAAGGGTTAATGGATAAATTAATGATATTTAATCTTTGTTGTCCAAATAAGCTACGGATTGCTCTTTGGAACTGTAGCTTTGTGCTTACTATAATGTATATGTTTTGTCTAGCGACTGTGATTAGTTGTGAGTACAAATCCTCTTGATTCATAATAAAATAATCACATTCACATCAAAAGAGAATTCATAGTCAATAATAGGTAGTATGATGGGATCTGGTGAGAGAAGTACTTCGTTGAGCCTTTCAGGACCAAATAGAAACACTATGCGTTGCTGAAAGTGAATCTTCCGGCTAATCCAAATGTTGACCCTAAGAGATTGCACTGAATGGAATTGAAAGAAATTACCTCTATGTGGATTATGGTTATTCATCAATGATATACTTAGTATGTTCAAAGATAAAGGTGTGAAAGAAGTGAAAGGAGAAGAAGAAGAGAGTTTCTCTCCCAAGCCCTATTGTTGCACTTAGGCAATAAGGATACTACGGGGAGAGAAGTACCTGTAGCAAGGAGATTCTAGAGTTTGTGGAAGAGAATGAGAACCTTAAGAGAGAAAGATGCTTGTGGAAGATGAAGATATGGTTACTAACCTTGTGCACATAATTGTCTCCCGCAAGAAGGTTGTACCCATTACATTGACAAGGTTGCTGCTTGAATACCTTCCAATGAAACAATTAGGACACAACAAGAGAGATCAAAGGAGTAGTAAAGATAGAATTATCGATAGATCTAAGTGTGGTGGTGGTATTAAAGATAGATAATGAGGGATAGAGATAGATTTAGAGACAAGTATTGGACTAGATATGCAAATGAAAGGAAAACTAGCAACATATATCTTACATGAGAGAAATCGCCACCACCTTAATGGAGAGAGAAGATGAGGCAAGACTTAAACCTTTCTTCAAGAGAAAGTGTGGCACTAAGATGAGTGTGTCACAATGGAATTGAGCTATTCTCACTCACTCATAGCTTGCCCCAATGAAGAGAAGGTTGCCCTTTTTATAGGTGAGGGAGCCATGTTTTACATAACCACTTGATTAGGCTAAAGAGTTAGCCCAAATCAAATGTTCTTTGGATATTTCTAAAATTGGGCAATATTAGGACTCAAAATATTCATCAATTTTGGTCTTTGAGGCTCCATGTGGGTGCATGATGTATGTGGGCCCCACCTAGGCATCTTCTGTGTGGCTCCAGCAGGGGGTCTCAACTTGTGTGTCTTGTCCTTCAAGGCATCTTTGAGGTGTCACATTCACATGCTTGTGTCTTTTATCTCCAAATATCTTATTTTATGGAAAAAGACCAAGATTACCTCTTTTCACTTGATTCACCTGTTTACCATCTCTTCTTGCAGTGTAGTTGTGAGAGGGTTTTTCACTGGTTTCCCTGTAACTTTTGACCTGTAACTCGGATTGACATGCTTCAAAAGGAAAAATTGGACTACTAAAAGAGCTTGACTTGGTTTTGGCCTTTTCTCCATGCCCTTAGGTTGGGATTTTCAAATTGGGATGTTCCAAAAAAAATTGGATCTTCCTTTTCATAAAGTCTTCTAGTAGGCCCTCCCCTCTTGTATGTATACAAGAAGGTATGCATTATTGAAGGGTTATATTATTAAATAAATGTGAAAAGAAAAAAATATTATATATATGGTAGGGTATAGCTGAGATATTAGAAGAAATATACAAATGCTTTTCCCCCAGACAAAAAGAGGCACAATCATTGATACTTCTCTTGCAGTACTTTCTAATAGTAATGTACATTTATATTACTTCAAAGGTAATACTAAGGTATGGAAGAAAACTTTTATTTATGCATATGAGTATTATATGAAGTATACTTATGCATCAGAAAGTCACAAGATAAATAGTTTGATACCCGTTCCCACTATATACGTGCCACAGCACGACATCCACCCCCTCTAAACCTGCACATCCTCCGGTATGTGCCACATTGTCTCTTTGTAAGATCAGACCTCTTGTACATATTCCTTGCTTTCTTCTCCACTGGATGATTCCAGAGCTTCATGTTCACTTTGATCTTCACCTGTGTTTTGCTCTTCTTCCTCATCAACATCTTCTAGATCATTGTCTCCTCTTCTCTTAAACATTTTAATCCTTTTTCCTGCAATGGGAATCTTTACTTCTGTACCATCTAGTTCATACAAGCTATAAGTAGCATTTTCATGCACATGCTTTACAACATACGGTCCAAACCATCTTTTTGAGAACGTACGCATGACTGTGTGCTGGTTATCAAGTCTACTATAATACACTAAAACCCGATCACCTTTGTCAATTGCTTTGCTCCTGAGTCGATGTCGCTTATCAAAGTAGTCCTTGTTTTTCAACCTTGAATTTTTGAGTCGTTCTTTTGCAGCTTCAATGTCTCTAGGTCTTCTTTCTAGTTGCCTTATACGCAGTGCAAGGAGATCTTCCCTGCTAAGCCCCTCTTGCCAAGGTAGTACATTCCATGTAGGAATTGTATCTTCAATCGGCATCAATGGCTTTTGACCATACATTAGCTCCGCAGGCATGTAGCCAATTACTGAGCTATGTGCTGTACGATCAGCCCATAAATCATATGGTAACAGTTTTGGCCACTCACCAACTCTTCCTTCATAAGCCTTGGCCAAAGCTTTGATGATAGGAGGATGTCCTCTTTCACTCTTTCCATTGCCTTCAGGGTTGTAAGCTGTGGTAAGAGAAATCTTGATTCCTAATCTGGTAAAGAACTCCCTTGCTTCCTCAGCATCCAGCTCACCTCTATCTGCAGTGATCTTTCCCACACAACCATAACGGCAAATCACCTCATCAAGAAGGAATTTGCACACAGCTTCTATGGTTTTAGCTTTTAATGCTCTTCCTTCAACCTGGTTAGTTAGGTCCTCTCGTGCAAGAACCAAGTATCTCATCTGCCAGAGTCCTAAAGGCATTGTGATTAGATCCACAACCCATTTATAGTGCACAGCTAGTGGATATGTAGGGTGCAATCCATCACGATGTCGGACATTTGAATACATTTGACAAGTTACACATGACTCTACAAATTGAGATACATCTTTATACATAACCTTCCACCAGTATTTTTCTTTCAACTTGGAGAAGGTTTCCCACACACCCCTGTGTCCAGTCCATAGACTCTCCTGAAACTCTTGCATGAGCTTTACTTGAGTCTCTTTTTTACATATAACCCGTTGTGGTGTAGCACCCTTTTGTTTAGGATGCTTCCACAAGTAAACATCCCTCAAAAAGTACCCATATGCTTTCCTGCGTATCCTCTTGAATTCTTGTTCAGAACAATCATCCTGTTTTGTTAGAGTACTCAAGTAGCTTCCAATAAGAAGCCAATCACCTTCATAAAGCTCTTTCAAGAATGATTCAAGTAGATTAGTCATGCAGACATTGTTACCTTTGACATGAGAGATAGAATAGAACTTTGTGCCTACATCATCTCCCTCGTCAATCATTTGTGACTCATCTTCATACCTTGCCCTTGATAGCATATCTGCCACCGTATTGTCTTTACCTGCAATGTGCTTAAACTCGGGATTTAAGGACTTAATGTAGGCAATCCACCGCAACATAGCAATGTCTGGCGTTGAGCATCTTGTAATCATCCCAAGAAGTGGTAGATAATTTGTTTCTACAACCACACATGCACCAATTAGGTACTCTTTTCCACTTTTCAAGGCTGTAACCATACCCCATAACTCTCTCTTTATCTGTGGATAGTTTCTTTGGCGAGCACTTAGTACCTTTGCTCCAAATCTTACCACATACATGTGTGCTTCTTTGTCATCTTGCCCTATTGCCCATCCAATCCCTGTAGGACTAGTGTCTACAGTCACAATTACTGGCCTTTGACACTCATAGTCTACCTTTCTCAAAGTTGTTGCTGACTGGAGCAACTCCTTTAGCTTTTTCATGGATTTTACATGTGCTTCTTGTTAGGAAATAAGACGTAGCTAAATAGATAATTGAGTAGATTACTTAATGGAGAGAGACAAATTTATATACACGAGATTATAGAGTAGAGAGAGAGAGAGAGTACACACGATATACGTGGTTCACCCAATGTGGGCTACGTCCACGAGAAAGCAGCCACTCAATGGCTTTAGTACTTCAAAACAAGAAGTAGTTTACAAAGGGATTATACCCTTAATAGAGCTCCCGCCTTGCTTCACTCTCACCACCTCACACTCACCTTGTTGCATCAACTTCACACTATGAAATGTGTGTAGAAATGGTCTCCTTTTATAGGCCAAAAGGGCTGCCCTCTCTTATGAGAGACAACCATGTGTAGCTGCCCTTGTGCGAATAAGTCCAAATCGGACCCTCCAATCCGGCCATGTGTGGCCGCCCTTGTGCGAATAAGTCTAAATCGGACCCTCCAATCCGCCCATGTGTGGCTTCCCTTGAGAAGACAAAACCGCTTTTGAATTTGGCCATCGGCCATTGAACTCGGCCACCGGCCACCGGCCATTGACTTCCAACCACCGGCCACCGGCCATTGACTTCCGACCACCGGCCATCGGCCATTGACTACCGGCCACCGGCCAACCGACCGGTTGTTTTCCGACCACTTTCCGGCCGCCGTCCGGCCATAATATTCCGGCGAAAAAAAAGTCTTTAAAGTTGCCCCTGATTCTTGTCCATGAAAATTTTGGTTTCCGGTGAGTGATTTTCCTTCACGCACGATGGCTTCTCCTCATAATGGGGGCCTTACAAATGTGCGCTTTTACCACAAAAAATTACAAGGGTAAATCAGGCTCCATACTTAACAATCTCCCACTTGGAGACTGATCTCCAAACCAAACCTATGACCGCTTTCCATTCTGGCTTCTTATCCTTGAATGCCGATTGAAGATTAGAAAAAGCTCAACTTCTCCTTGTTGACCACCTTTGTAAACATATCTGCAGCATTTTCACTTGTATGCACCTTTCCTAGCTTTAGTTGTCCCTCTTCCAAAAGAGTGCATATGAAGTGATATCTCACCTCAATGTGCTTTGTCCTTGAATGAAAGGTTGAATTCTTCGCAAGATGGATAGCGCTTTGTCTATCACTGTACAAGACACAATTGTCTTGTTTGAATCCAAGCTCTTCTAAGAATCTGTGAAGCCACATAATTTCTTTGCTTGCCTCCGTCATTGCTACATACTTTGCTTCCGTGGTAGAAAGTGAAACCACTTTCTGCAGCTTTGAAGCCTAGCTTACTACTGTGCCTCCAACCATGAACACATAGCCAGTAGTGCTCCTTCGAGTATCTTTGTCACCTGTCATATCTGCATCAGCATACCCTTCTAGAAAAATATCAGTTCCTCCAAAATACAAAGCATTTGTTGTTGTCCCTTTTAGATACCTCAGTATCCACTTCACAGCTTGCCAATGCTCTTTACCTGGGTTGTCCATGAACCTACTCACAACTCCCACTGCATGTGCAATGCCAGGCCTTGTCCAGACCATAGCATACATTAGAGAACCTACCGCCGCAGCATATGGAACTTTAGACATATAGGCTATCTCCTCTTGTGTCTTTGGACACATATCCTTCGTTAGTTTAAAATGACCAGCCAAAGGTGTAGAAACTGGTTTTGCATTTTGCATTGCAAACCTTTCTAGTACCTTCTTGATGTAATCTTCTTGAGATAGCTTTATTGTCTTCTTCGTCCTGTCCCTTGATACTTTCATACCAAGTATCCTCTTTGCAACACCTAAATCTTTCATTGAAAAAGATTTGGATAGCTCCTCTTTTAGGTCTTTGATGTCCTGCATGTTAGCACTTGCAATCAACATACAACATTAGGATGAAGAATTTCCCATCTCCTAAATTCTCCGTGTAGACGCAGTGATCCGAGTTGCATCTTGTGAATCCATGATCCAACATCCATCGATCAAACTTCAAGTACCATTGTCTTGATGCTTGCTTTAAACCATACACGCTCTTCTTTAATCTGCAAACCATTTTCTCCTTACCTTTTACTTCATACCCCTTTGGTTGAAGCATGTAGATTTCCTCCTCTAAGTCACCGTGAGGGAATGCCGCATTTACATCCATTTGCTCGAGATTTAGATCATGAGCAGCCACAAGGCTTAAGAAAATCCTAATTGAGTTCATTTTTATAACAGGAGAAAATATTTCATTGAAGTCAATACCTTTCTTTTGAGAAAAACCTTTTACCACAAGCCTAGACTTGTACCTTTTCTTCCCACCTTCTTCTTCCTTTAGCTTGTACACCCATTTGTTTTGAAGTGCCCGCTTACCTTTAGGCAACTCAACCAACTCCCATGTTTGGTTGCGATGTAGTGAGTCCATCTCCACTTGCATGCTCTTCGTCCATTCTTCTTTGGATTCATGTTGCATAGCTTCTTCATATGATTCCGGCTCTCTAGAATCCGAGATCAAGAGATGGTTGAAGGAAGGAACAAACCTTTCTGGAGGTCTACTTGCTCTTGTAGATCTTCGGGGAATAGGTTGAAGCTCCTCATTTGGTTGACGTTGTTACACATTGTCACCGTTTGCAGTCCTTGAGTCTTCACCGTCCTCAAGCTCCATGTACTCATCACCTGTTTCTTTTGTTTGTTTTCTTTCCAAGTAATCTTTGTACATATTTTCGTTAAAAATTACATCCCTACTCCTTAAGATTTTACCATCTTCAGGATTCCATAGGCGATACCCAAAGTCTCCTTCTCCATAGCCAATGAAGAAACACTTTTTGGACTTTGCATCTAGCTTTGATCTTAGGCTTCTATCTATGTGCATGAAAGCCTCACACCCAAACACTTTGAAAAATGCATAATTCACCGGTTTACCTGTCCATGCCTCTTCTGGAACTCCCCCATCCAATGTCGTTGAGGGTGACCGATTGATTAAGTACACAGACGTACTTACAGCTTCCGCCCAAAGCTCAAGCGGTAGGCCTGCATGTAGCCGCATGCTTTGTGCTCGTTCCATGATTGTCATGTTCATCCTTTCCGAAATCCCATTTTGTTGAGGTGTCCTTGTGGTTGTCCTTTGCCTCCGAATGCCATTGCTAGCACAAAAGCTTTCAAAAGCTTGGCTGCAATATTCGCCTCCATTGTCGGATCTGAGGCCTTTAACCTTGGTACTTGTTTCATTCTCCACAAAGGCTTTCCACCTATGAAATATGGAAAATACATCGGATTTATTCTTCATGACATAAACCCATGTTTTTCTAGTCGCATCGTCTATGAATGTTACATAGTACAATGAGCCACCAAGTGATGGTGTACTCGCAGGACCCCAAACATCAGAATGAACCAACTCAAGTTTTTTATTTTTTCTTTCATTTCTTGATTTTTGAAATTTTACCCTCTTTTGTTTACCATAAACACAATCTTCACAGAACTCTAAGTCCACTTCTTTCAAACCTGGTAGAAGCTTCTTTGTTTGAAGGATTTGCATTCCTTTGGCACTCATATGCCCAAGTCGGTAGTGCCACACCGCACTGTCAACATCTGTAGTTGCTGCACAAGCTGAAGGTTGCGTGCTAACAGTACACAAGTAAAGTGTACCGACTTTTTCACCCTTGGCAACCACCAAAGATCCCTTTGAGATCTTCCACCGTTTGTTTCCGAATGCAATGTTGTGACCTTCAGCCATTGAATTCGGCCACCGGCCACCGGCCATTGACTTCCGACCACCGGCCATCGGCCATTGACTACCGGCCACCGGCCAACCGACCGGTTGTTTTCCGACCACTTTCCAGCCGCCGTCCGGCCATAATATTCCGGCGAAAAAGAATATTCTGGCGAAAAAAAAAAGTCTCGGGGGCGGAGCCTTTAAAGTTGCCCCTGATTCTTGTCCGTGAAAATTTTGGTTTCGGGTGATTGATTTTCCTTCACGCACGATGGCTTCTCCTCATAATGGGGGCCTTACAAATGTGCGCTTTTACCACATAAAATTACAAGGGTAAATCAGGCTCCATACTTAACACTTCTGTCCATTTAAACTTCTGATTCTTTCTAAGCAGCTGATAAAGAGGATCAGCTACATGTGCATAATGTGGAATCCAAATAACATAGAAGACACATGCTCCTAGAAACCTTCTAACCTCAGTGATGCTAGTGCATGTTTCTTTCATTCTTTGGATGGCATCTACCTTTGCTGGACAAGGTTTCCTACCATATGGCCCGCACATGCCCCACAATGAGCACCTCATTGACACCAAACATAGACTTTTTCCCTGACAATGTAAGATTCACTTCTTCCAACTTAGACAAAATTTTATCACAATCATTTATGCGATTTACCACAAACCTGCGATATCCCTTGAGATCCAAAGCTTCATCTTTGTCACTTTCTTCACATCCTTTGATAGGCAAATCATCAATGAAAGGCATTGTGATTTGAGGAATAAAGTCACGTAAGACCTTATTCATCCCATTCATCATATGTGCAACCGAGTTGGTTGCTGCCTGTGGCAAGGTACACATCCTTACCAAACCCAAAGGTTTCCTCATGGTTGTCAAGTCTCTGCTTTCGATTGCAAGCTGAAATTGATCATACCCTGAGTAGAGATCCCCCATTGATTAGA
The DNA here is from genome assembly GCF_014529385.1 of Adiantum capillus-veneris. Lineage (NCBI taxonomy): Eukaryota > Viridiplantae > Streptophyta > Polypodiopsida > Polypodiales > Pteridaceae > Adiantum > Adiantum capillus-veneris. Next base: position 160,703,252 of record NC_140938.1, read on the forward strand.
TTGCCCTCCCTGCAAACGCCTCCGCAAACTCATCCACAATTGGACCTGTACCTACATTTCTAATCGTCACCTTGTTTACTGGTTTCATATCTTGGATGAAGCGTAGAGAACCATTCTTCTTTGGAACTATGAACCACCTATTTGAGTATGGAGCACAAGAAGGCTCCAAGATTCCCATTTTGATTTTCTCATTCATTAGCTCTATTAACTTTGGCAAATGAGCCTTTGGAACTAGAATAGGCCGCAGATTCCAAGGCACATGAGGTATTGTGAAAATTACCATAGGAGCTACAATAGAAGGATCAACACATCCTATCTCATGTGGCTCAAATGCAAAAGCCTTACCATGCTTTGAAAGCATTTCTTTGAAGCACTTTGTCTCCTCTTGTGTTAGAAACTCCTCGCGACCAATCTGCAACTCTTGGAAAGACTCCTTTGTGAAGGTATGCCCAATATTCTTAGGATTCCTCAAGCTTGGTTGTAAAGAAGCCTGCTCAATTTTTTCCCTATTGTTGGGTGGTAAGGGTGAAGCTACTGGTTTCACCTTCTTTGCTACACTCTTGTACTTAGTTTCAACATGGACTTCTGGGCCAACTGTTTGGTTTTCTTTAAAGGCTTCTATTACTTGATACATTTCCATAGAGCAAAATTCCACAACTTCATTTTCAAGATGCAAACTAGACCCCATTATAGCATCAAGCTCACCCATAGTATCTACAAAAGAAACTTGTTCACACAAACCCAAAACATTTTCAGTATGCTCTAGCAACCCACTTTCTTTCATGCCCATTTGTACATTATGTACATATTGCTTCTCACATCTCTTCAATTTTTTAAGTTTTGTAAAACATACTGATCCATTCCTTGTTACCAAGGAGCCCGTTGAGAAAGTTTCACCTATTTTTGGATCAGGCGAGACCCTTTTTCTTTCTGTACCACTGCAATCCCGCTTTACAATGGTACTTGGCCAAAACCCATCATTTCCCTATGGTCATGAAACTCTTTGCTCACCTTTGGTAGAGGATGTTCTCTGAGGTTGTCACGATTTCTTTCATGGTTCACACAAACTATGAGAAATTGGACAGCACGTTTACCATCTTTGCTTCGTATCCTAGCATATGCAGAACCATCGTCCATTACCTTTGTTTCCATTCGAACTCCCACAATGTAGGGTTGTCCAAGGATGAGATGATATGAAGATGTATCTTGTACAAAGAAGTTTTGGTCAATCTTTACATCACCTATTGTCACCTTCACACTTGGACATGCTGCATACAATTCACCGGATGAATTGTTTGTCACTTTTACCATCCAGCCATTATCTGTGTCCATTGGCCATTTGCACTTGTTGTAGAGACTCTTTGACATTATGTTTATTTCTGAACCATCGTCAATCAAGGCAACAAATGGTTCTTCAAGATCACCTACCTTGACCAAAGTTTCTATAGTAGCCCTTGCCCTGTGACTTCGTGAATAGTAGCTCCTTGGAATATCTTCAACTTCTTCATCATCATTTGAGAAATGCACTTGCTTCACTCTCCCACTAGATTGGTAGCATCCTACCATAGCTCCATCATCCTCCTTATTTTGCAGCTGCCTCCCTTGTGTCTTTGAGGTTTCCCCTTCAACCTGTGGACGAGAAACTTCAGCAAGGGTTTGCCTCTTCCTCTTGATGATGTCAATGATCTCCTCATGGAATTCACGCTTTGCAATGCCAAGAACTTCTCCCAGAGTAAACTCAATTTTTCTTTTTAAGATCCTTTCCTCCAAGAATTTCTTTAAACCTGTAGCAACCTCAATATCAGATTGTAGTTTATAAGTTGGGCCTTTTGTCTTACCTTTTACTGGCTCTTTCTTCTTTCCTGTTGTAGACTCCTCCATGAGTACTTCAGGTGGAGATGCTCCTTGTGTTGAGGGTGTTTGAGAAGGCATTGAGTCGCTTCTTCCCCCACTTCTAGAAGCTCTTTTTGATGGTCCTTCATCAGAATTCTCATGTCTACGCTTCTCTTCTACAATAGCCTCATTTTGTTGGAATTTTGTAATGTAGGCATGCACTAACAATGAGTCCACTGGATCATTCCATCCTGTTTCTAGACGTATGCAATCACCTGCTTCATGTATAATCTCTTTTGTAATCTTTCCCTTTTTAGCTAATTGCATGACATTTGGACAAATTTGACCATGATGGTCATTCACCTCTTCATCACTAAGATGCTCAATTTTTACTCCATAAGTAGCTGCCTCAACTGAAGAGGTGGCATGGTTAGTTTCCATATCTTCAACTAAGGTTTGAATCCCCCCCTTCCCAAAGTTAGTTCTCAAGGGTAGACCTGTCTCTCTTAAGTGGATTTTACCATCCTTAAAAAAGACAACATCTTTTGATAAAGCATCACTAAAATCATCACAATCCCTTCTTACATGGTCTGTACTATCACACCAAATACATGTATTAACAAACCCTTCTTTGGGTTGTTGCCTTTGCCTAGGAAGTGGCCCTGATGATTGGCCTTTTTCTTCAAGATTTGCAAGCTTCACCTTCAAGTCACGCATTCCCTTCACAAGCTCATCTAGCATGGACTAATCAAACTTAGGAGCGATAAAAGTAGGCTTTACCATTTTGTCAGAAGTTGAGGTTGAAGGACTTGTAGTGTTTACTACCATCTTGTCCCTTCTTCTTTGTGGTTTGGCAAGCAACAAGACAACACCTTCAACTTCATTCCAGTTGGTCTTTAGTCCTTGCTCAGCATCTTTATCTTCAAGAAGAAGCTCCAAATTTTCTTGAAACTCTTTACTTGCGGATTGTAAGAAAAGATCTGTCTTCTCTGCATCTAGTGTGGCCCTTTTTGTCCTGGTGAGTTGTGCATAGCGCCGCTCAAATTCCCTAAGTAGCTCTGTTATTGATAGTCCTTTCTTTGGTTTGACTACCCATTCTAAGAACGTTCTTTTTGTCACTCTCTCCGAGTCCTCCATGAAATATTCCTCCTTTAAAGCTACTTTGAGTTCTTCCCAATTTCTCCCATGCCCATATTTAATTCCCCTAACATGCTCCCTAATTTATGGAGCAACAACTAGCTCAAAGCTTTGAATCATCTCACCTTCCGACACGCGATGCAGCTCCATCTCCTTCACATAATCGCATAATTACTTGGTTACATCTTTGCCATTGAACTGATCCATTTTGTCGACGACCGCTTGTATGGCCTTCGTTGCTGAAATCTCCCTTCTTTCAGTAGCATGTTGTTGTTGCATGAACATTGAAAATGCTTGAAACATTTGCATTGTTGCTGGGTCAAAATGCATACCCTGTGGATCAACATGATCACCCACGGTTACCCACAAACTCTCACCCTGGCAGTTTCGTGTCGGGTTCACCAAAAATATATCAAGAAGTAGGTGGTCTTGCCAGGAAGGCACCGGGCCTCTTGCTGTGAGAGTTTGTGAGGAAGCTCAAGGGTTATGAGAAAGAGCTAAGATGTAGATAACATAGCTTCTAGAGCTAAAGAAGAAATGTAGCCAAAGAAGCCGCTCGCTTTTCCTTACAAACATACACGTGATGGAGACAACTCATGAAAGATAGTCAGAACAAAACAAAAATGAAAACATCGAGATTACGATCATATCGTATCATGGGTAGCATAGAAGGGTTAATGGATGAGTTAATGATATTTAATCTTTGTTGTCCAAATAAGCTGCGGATTGCTCTTTGTAACTGTAGCTTTGTGCTTACTATAATGTATATGTTTTGTCTAGCGATTGGGATTAGTTGTGAGTACAAATCCTCTTGATTCATAATAAAATAATCACATTCACATCAAAAGAGAATTCATAGTCAATAATAGGTAGTATGATGGGATCTGGTGAGAGAAGTACTTCGTTGAGCTTTTCAGGACCAAATAGAAACACTATGCGTTGCTGAAAGTGAATCTTCTGGCAAATCCAAATGTTGACCCTAAGAGATTGCACTGAATGGAATTGAAAGAAATTACCTCTATGTGGATTATGGTTATTCATCAATGATATACTTAGTATGTTCAAAGATAAAGGCGTGAAAGAAGTGAAAGGAGAAGAAGAAGAGAGTTTCTCTCCCAAGCCCTATTGTTGCACTTAGGCGATAAGGATACTGCAGGGAGAGAAGTACCTGTAGCAAGGAGATTCTAGAGTTTGTGGAAGAGAATGAGAACCTTAAGAGAGAGAGATGCTTGTGGAAGACGAAGATATGGTTACTAACCTTGTGCACATAATTGTTTCCTGCAAGAAGGTTGTACCCATTACATTGACAAGGTTGCTGCTTGAATACCTTCCAATCAAACAATTAGGACACAACAAGAGAGATCAAAGGAGTAGTAAAGATAGAATTAGGGATAAATCTAAGTGTGGTGGTGGTATTAAAGATAGATAATGACGGATAGAGATATAGTTAGAGACAAGTATTGGACTAGATATGCAAAGAAAAGGAAAACTAGCAACATATATCTTACATGAGAGCAATCGCCACCACCTTAATGGAGAGAGAAGATGAGGCAAGACTTAAGCCTTTCTTCAAGAGAAAGTGTGGCACTAAGATGAGTGTGTCACAATGGAATTGATCTATTCTCACTCACTCATAGCTTGCCCCAATGAAGAGAAGGTTTCCCTTTTTATAGGTGAGGGAGCCATGTTTTACATAACCACTTGATTAGGCTAAAGAGTTAGCCCAAATCAAATGTTCTTTGGATATTTCTAAAATTGGGAAATATTAGGACTCAAAATATTCATCATTTTTGGTCGTTGAGGCTCCATGTGGGTGCATGATGTATGTGGGTCCCACCTAGGTATCTTCTGTGTGGCTCCAGCAGGGGGTCCCAACTTGTGTGTCTTGTCCTTCAAGGCATCTTTGAGGTGTCACATTCACATGCTTGTGTCTTTTAACTCCAAATATCTTATTTTATGGAAAAAGACCAAGATTACCGCTTTTCACTTGATTCACCTGTTTACCATCTCTTCTTGCAGTGTAGTTGTGAGAGGGTTTTTCACTGGTTTCCCTGTAACTTTCGACCTGTAACTCGGATTGACATGCTTCAAAAGGAAAAATTGGCCTACTAAAAGAGCTTGAATTGGTTTTGGCCTTTTCTCCACGCCCTTAGGTCGGGATTTTCAAATTGGGATGGTCCAAGAAGCTTTGGATCTTCCTTTTCATAAAGTCTTCTAGTAGGCCCTTTCCTCTTGTATGTATCCAAGAAGGTATGCATTGTTGAAGGGTTATATTATTAAATAAATGTGAAAAGAAGAAAATAATTTCTATATGGTAGGGTATAGATGAGATATTAGAAGAAATATACAAATGCTTTTCCCCAAGACAAAAAGAGGCACAATCATTGATACTTCTCTTGCAGTACTTTCTAATAGTAATGTACATTTATATTACTTCAAAGGTAATACTAAGGTATGGTAGAAAACTTTTTTTTATGCATATGAGTATTGTATGAAGTATACTTATGCATAAAAAGTCATAAGATAAATCGTTTGATACCCGTTCCCACTATATACGTGCCACAGCACGAAGCGATCTATCCGCGATAGATTCACTCCTCCCACTCTACGGTCCGAACGAGAGAAGGCAAGGCTTTTTGTGGGCCTCACAAAACTAGAGTGCTGCCAAATATCCGAGACCCTCAGAGTCATACAAAACCTCTCTCAAGCTGCCAGCTCAACTCCATGCACAATAGCATGGCTACCACCAATCATGTCAAAAGGATCCTCCAACATGTTGATGTCCCCCCTATGCACTAGTGTTCTTCCTGCGGTAGAGACTCAACTATCTGTGACCAAAATTGTGCTCAACCACTTGCCACATTGGGCGCATAGATGTTCCGGAAGCCCACAAGGCAACCCGGAACCTGCAGAGTAATCCACTGAGCCCTGCCTACCACAATAATCCCTCTGTCCACAATGGCATGCTGCAAAGAGTCCGCAATAGTCATATATACCCTACCTTGGATGCCTCCAGGTCCAAAAGCAGCTGACCAAAAAGTATCATATCGTCCACGCAAGAGCTGACCACAACGTCCAATGCAGCTCTCACACAGATGGTGCTCCTGAAGCATCAGGAGATCAGTCTCTCCTCTCACAAGGCACCATTGAAGCTCTTGACGCAGTCGGCCCCACTGACGCTGAAACTGGGGCCCACCAAGTCCCTGCACGTTCCATGAGACGATCCTCATGGGGAGTGAGAGAGTACAGATGGTTCCGTAGCAGCTAAATGGGCTATCTTTGAGGCTGTCTTGGATGGGGAGTAATCCTCATCCGAGCGTTTTCTAGTTAGGCACGACTGCAACGAGTGCTTGGCCCAAGCCCAAGCCGAGCGAGCCGTACGTAAAGCAACCTCCTTTGTCCAGGAGTCCTCATGAATGTGTACATAGCATGGCAAGCACTGTGTATTGACAAAGAAGTAAACCACAATGTGTCTACATCCTGCTATATCTGGAGGTGTCACTGCAAACTTGGCCAATGGCCACAAAGTCTGAAGCATGTCTGTAACTCCTAGTTCTCCCATGTGGTGAGAGAACTCTAGGACTTGTGTGTGCAACCATCCCAACACTGAGTCAAGAGTCCACTCAGTCTGGTCCTTGCCGCAAAGGGGAAATGAGAATCCAACTGCTGAGTCCAAGGCCTCTCTCCCCCTAGCTGCAAGGAAAAAAACATGGACCCTGAAGTAGGCTACCTCATAGTCTTCTGAGGGGTTTCCGAGAAAACGAGTAAAGTCGTAGTCAATGAAGTCCCATCGGCACCAGATGTCTATGCTCATCAAACCACGAGGGATAGCTGCAAGGGGAGACGTTTCTACCTATAAAGGGGTTGCAAGAAAGGCTATCCTCTCTCTCGCCAAGCGACTCGTGGCAAAGGTGTTGCCAAGAGATCTCCTAGCAGCCGAAGAAGGCCTTGCCCCCTGGGTCGATTGTGGAACTAGAGTGGGAGGGGGGGAGTAGGAGCAGGGGGAAGAGGTGAAAAAGAGGGGCGAGGGGGAGCAACAGAGGTAGAGGGCTGGGGGGAATAGGTGGGGGGGAGGATGAGGAGGAGGGGGTGAACTCTGGGGGGGAGGGGTTGTCGAGGGTGAACCTAGGGTGGGGGATGGAGCAGGGAACTCATCCTACTCAAGAGGACCAAACTAGTCGTCGACCACGGACTTGCTGCCATCCCTCCTCCGTTGGAGCCCCATGCTCAGAGGGTGGCTTTGCATGTGTGCGTTGTGTCTCTGTCTTTGGCTGTTGGCCAGCCCTTGCAGGCTGGGGCTGAGTGTATGGTGTAGGTCGAGGCCTTCTCTGTGGACAGTTCTTCGCAAGATGGCCCATCTGTCGACAAATGAGGCACGTGTTTGGGAGGCCCAAATACTCCACACTCTATCTAAACCAACCCCCACTCACCCAAGGCAGAAGGATGACCTTTGGGAGTGTGTGAGTGTCCCTAACCAAAACGCGAACTGAGGGAATGCCATCCGCCTTGGCAGCTACTACTAAGGCTATCGTGCGAGGTGTCTCCAGGATAGTCCTAATGGCTGAGCCGATCCTGGACAAAAGTGGTAAGTACTCCCTCCGCAAACCCGGAAAGCGGATGGAGATGGGATGCCTGCCTCCTCTACCAGAACATCCGAAGTAGGATCGAAAGCATGTCTTCACTGTCAAAAGTGGGCTCGTACTGCTCAGATGGTCAATGGACTCATGGCGATGACCTTGGATGCCATCTGCGAGGTCTCAAACTCGATCTGATAGTAACATCTTCCGAGTATCTATAAATCCAAGATCTTGCCCACCTCTGCGAGAAGGCGGGCCTGGAGAAGGTCACGCAGCTCTCCTCTGCTTGGTCGGGTGCCGAGAATCTTGCAGATGACAAAAGTCGCCTGCAAGCGCTCTACCTCTGCGGCTAGGCTCGCTTGCTCTGTCGGTGAAAGAGCAAGTTGAATGGTGGGCTAAGAGGGGTTGGGCGAGGGGGCTTCGGATGAGTCCCTCTACTGTGGCGGAGCTAGAGCCTCTATCTGTGTCTACTGATGTGGTGAAGAAGTGGAAGGAGAAAAAACTATACAACCGAGCCCGCCGAGCACTGTCCAAAGAACAATGCTATCAGAGTCAATTGCAGGGAAACTTTGGGAAAGAGGCGGAGTGCAAAGGGGGGGGGGCGGCAGCGATGGTGCAGAGGGGGGTGTTAGCAGTAGTGAGTGCTAGACAAGCAAAGAATTCTCTTGCCTCATCAACATCAATTTCTCCTCTATCTACAATCCTACTCTAGAATTACTTGCCTCATTCTATGCATTTCAAACTAGTACTCGAGCAGTCCATCTTGAGTGCTATCTCTTTGTGTGTGTGTGTGTGTGTGTGTGTGTTGGCCGGCATAAAGGGTGCACCACTATTTTATCCGCCTTGTGTTGAGGTAGCACTACCTTGGTGCTCTAAAGCATAAAGGCTTGGAGTCAGTATTCTAGGTTGCGGTGCATTGTCTACACCTCCTAACAAGTCTCTCAAGCATTTTGTTGAACTCCCATGACCTACACCATTACATTTGCCTCCATTAGACCAATTAGTTGTTCCATTCCTTGATCCAAGGAAGTGTCCCCTAATATGAGGTGCACCTCCTGATTTTTCTTTGCCACATAATTTGCAACACCAATCTATAAATGATCTTACGTTCTCAATAAATTGCCACTCATTCCTTGGAACCTTACCACCGACGGCCTTGCACTTTTCTTTATTGGAAGCTCCATTGTTTGATACTTCACCACCAGTCGATGGGCGACTAGAAGTAGCTGCATTGATGTTTTGAGAGAAATCATTGGTGTCCATGATAAGTTCACAAGCCACCTAAACATTCATACAATCGTAACAATATTAGGTTTTTGAAAAACACTATTCAATTGAACAATTGTATAATAAAGTAAAATAATATACATATAAATATAAAGCAAAAAGATGTGAAAATTTTATTTCAGCGATAGAAATGGCTATACAAGTTTGCCAGTGTAGTGATCAGAAGCACTCCATTCCAACCATAGAAATGAGCCCCACATACTTGCACCATCTAAACCTTCACAAGGATGCTCCCTATCCAAACTTTTTTCCAGACGGATAGACACCTAGGGAAGGTAACTAAACGTAACAAACAACTACATCAATGCAATGATAAGAAGCGCTCCATTTCAACCATAGAAATGAGCTCCAAAACATCTAAACCCTTCACGAGGATGCTCACTACCCAAACCTATTTTCAGGCGGATAGACACCCAAGGGAGGTAACTAAATGTGACAGACAAGTACGTTGATGTAATGATAAGGAGCACTCCATTCCAACTATATAAATGATTTCCAAGCACTAACACCACCTAACCCCTTCACGAGGATGCTTCCTATTCAAACCTATTTCTAAGAAGATAGACACCCAAGGGATGTAACTATACATAACAAACAATACGTACTTTTAGTCATAAGCTCCAAGCACTTGCACCACCTATACCCTTTGCAAGGATTCTTTCTACCAAACCTGTTTCCAAGCAGATAGAAACTCAAGGGAAAGTCAGTTGTAACTATTTGTGATGTTAGAAAATTTAGGAATCAAAGCTAGGTAAATAAAAACCAACACCTCAACTAAGCCAATAAGTCTGGCAAAGTAGATGGATACAAGGATGAGACATCGTTTATATAGACACCTCCAAAAATAGGGAGCAAGAGGAGGATATAGTTGAGCCTATTGGGCATGAGAGCTTGCCCGTCGGGCCCCGTCGAGCTAGACAAAAAGACCATTGGGCCAACTGGAAGGGCCGGTTCTAGCGGGTGCTTGTGAATTTGATTACCACTGCACACTTCACGTGAAGACATGAATGAAATCCCTGGCTTCAGCCCACCTGGTCATGTAGTCTACACCCATGATGATATACAATTTATCTAATTGGGACCTTGGCAAAGACCCAATAGCATCAATACCCCATTTCTCAAATGTTCCATAAGAGATTATAGGAGTCTGTGTCTCAAAGGTGAGCCTCTTATCCCCTACTTTCAGACATTCCTTGTATGTTTTACACCAATGGTGCACACCCCTTTGTAGACTAGGCCATACAAACCCGGCTTGTAGAATCTTTCTACTAGTGATGTCAAGTGCAAAATGTCCTCCACAAACACCATCATGGCAACTTGAAATGATTTTGGTGATCTCTCTAGAGGGAGGTACACACCTAAGAATTTGATCCCTACCCTTGGAGTAGAGGTCATCATTGATAAGGTGATATTTTGTTGCCTTGCACACAAGCCACTAGTTTTGACCCTTGGTAAGATCTCTAAGACACTCTCCTGTGTCTAGGAAACTCATGATTTCAGGCATAGTGTCACTACCTTGGAAGAGAGGCAGCTTCATCTTGATCGCACCCACTGGAACATCTTGTAGTTTTTCTCTAGCTAGAGCATCAGCTTCTTGATTTTCTGCTCGGGGTACATGATGTAATTGTACAGATTGAAACTTACCTAAAAGTTCCTTAACTTTGCGCAAATGGCCTAGCAAGATATGATTTTTACAAGCCCAAGTTCCTTGTATTTGTTTTATTAAAAGCATGGCATCACCAAAAACATTTAATCGTTGAATACCTTGTGTCACGCACCACTCTAACCCAAGAGTTAAGGCTGCATATTCTACCTCATTGTTGGAGTGAGAATCCACGAGATTCCCAATGGAGAAAACCTTATCCCCTTGCTCATTGAAGATGAAAATGCCAACTACAGCTTTGTCCATTGTCCTCTTGTAGGCTCCATCAAAGTAAAGAGAGTGAGCCCCCTTTACCTTGGGGACCTCCAACACAGGTGTAATCTCTTGATCAATTGTCTTTATCTTTAGCTTCTTTTCATAGTGACGATGAGTGAGAATGCTTTCTAGACTGACCTTTGTAGAGTTCTCCACTTGCATTGTGTAATCAAACTCTTGCAACCTTCTGAGCCACTTGGAAATCCTAGGAGAAGCATTTTTGCATTGTTAATATTATGAACGGTCTAGATAGTAAATAAGAGTGAAACTTGGTGGTAGCAAGCATTAATGCAAGAATCATGTGCTCCACTACTATGTATCCCTTCTTTGATGAAGTCATCATACGACTAGAGAAGTAGATAGGACGTATGAAAGAAGTTTGAGGATCCTTTTGCATCCACACCACCCCAAGTGTGTCATTGCCCACACTAGGATTAACATAGAATGGCTCATCCCACTTTGGAGGTGCAATGGTGGGTAGTGAGGCTAAGGTTTGTTTTACCTCAATGAATTGATGCTCATTCTCTTCACTCCAAGTGAAGATCTCTTGATGGATAACTCGCTACAAAGGGAGAACCACTTGGGAGAGTAAGTGAATGAACCTACTCAAATACCTTACCTTTTGAAGGAATGAGACCAAGTTTGTGGTTGTAGTGAGTGATGGTAAAGACATCAAAGCTTGAACTTTTCTTGGGTCGGCTTCAATACTTTTGGTTGAGACTACATGGCCAAGAAGAGTAACCTTGCATTCACCAATGTAGCACTTTTCTACATTGAGTTGGCCACCCAAAGCCTATAGCCTGGCTAGATCTTCATAGACTTTATCCAAAAGAAGAGAGCGAGAGGTATAATACAAAAGTCATCAATAAAAACACGAACTAATTTTCCAAAGAATGTCTGAAAAACAATTGTCAAATAGCATTGAAAAATGGCTGGAGCATTGGTGAGACCAAAAGGCATAAATCTATAAGAAAACCATCCCCATGGTGTGATGAAAGTTGTCTTATTTTGATCTTCTTCAGTGATGCTACTTTTAAAGTATCATGAGTAGCCATCACATACCGCATAGCACTCATGTCTTGCTACCTCATTGAGAATTTCAGCTTGGAAAGGGAGAGGAAAATGGTCCCTCTATGTAGCTACATTAAGGGGCTTGTAATCAACAAAAACCCTCCACTTACCATTCTTCTTTGTTGTGACTACTACTAGAGAAACCCACTCTGAGTCTTCCACAGGATAGATGAAACCTGCTTCTTACAATTTCCTTGAGCAAGGCCTCTTGTTGAATTACGCCTAGCCATATGAGCTTTTGCACTACAGGTTTACTTCGCTCCTTCAGCTTGATGTGATGTTGAACTACTATGATGCCAATGATTTTATCATATTCATCAATGGACAATGTGGTAAAATTACTTAGCATCAAAACATAATCTTCATGCTCCTTCCCACAAAACTCACTAGAGAGAATTTTATGTAGCTTACTTACTTCTACCACAGGTTGAATCCCTGGTGGCTCCACTTGGTTTTATGATGATGCATCAAGTTGCTTCATAGTCTTACGGTCCTTGAGAGTGATGCCCATCACCTCAATGCTACTATCACTTTCTTTGATCATTGTTGACTCCTCCTATGAGGTGGTTGAAGAGTCACTACAAAACTCATCATCTGAGGTTTCTAGATCCATGCCGCGTTGCTGACCTATCTTCATGTTGTAAAGTATTGGTTTCCCTTTTTCATCCTTCATCTCAATTATGCCGGTGTCCTAGTCTTGTTTAGCTTTCATAGCTATAAGCCAAGGCATCCCTAGAATGATAGGATAGCCCTCCCCTTCATGCGGCATGACAAAGATGTCCACATCCACCTCGGTGTTAAACGCCTTTACCCTGACTGCATTCATACTGCCAACACATTAAACTTTTACATTATTTGTCAATTTGGCCCGGCATGGTGCCGGTGTCAGGAGTTTTTTGGAAGAAGTGATTGCACATATGCACATACACATGCATGGTGCATTGAATAAAGTATGGCCCATTTTCCAGAGCCAGGTGGTTACGTGGGTCCCACATGTGTACAGGTAGGACAGCGTGTACATAGTACATCGATTTTCATTATCACCAGTACCAGTATGTTTTTTCTATAATAATGAGGAGTTGCTAGCACGTAAAATTCTCAAGGAAGTTATCCGCGGGCTAGCACGTAAAATTCTCAAAGAAGTTATCCGCGGGCCGTTTATCCGCGGGCCGACAACATGAGGTAAGTAGGTACGTTAGATGGCATCTAGTGGCATCAAGAGGTCAAATGGGGTCAATACTTGCACATGGGTAAGCGAGGACACAACGTGGGCGTTTTCTTGTGATAATTATGCAAAAAGGTCATCGTGAGGACTATATTTGGGGTCCACTTCACGTGGTTGTGGGATGCATTATTCAAAAAAGTTGAGTGCCAGGTGTGCGGATGGATGTAGAAGGGTGACAAAAATGCACTGCGTGGCCAGTTTTTGGTTTGTTTGGGGTCCGTTTGAGGGCAATCAAAAAGCCAAAAGTGCCCAAGGGATAAATTGAAGTGTGGAGACTGAAAAACGTGAGAAAAAGAACAGCAAAACATGGAGAGAAGATATTCAATGGCAGGTTATGAGAGGTACAGTGTGTGTAATGGTTTTTCAGACTATTTTGAATTGAAGATTGATTTTAACACTAGGTTGGCAATGGGACACTTTTATGTCCTGTTAAGTGACCATTTTCCTTGAATTATGTCAAGAGTTTTAAAAAGGATTTTGAGGTTCTATCTATCTAGAAATTTGTCTCATGAGCTGAAAAAAACTTGACATTTTTTTGGAATATCAGTTCCATCTTTAACCTTGTCCTTGCACAACATTTCACAACCTAAACTATGTGAAAAAACGGGTCCTGTTTTTGGCTTTTTTCAACTTTTTGCAACTATCCCACTCTAGAATTCATGTTTGTGAGGTCTATAATGCTAGAGAACTATCTTTAGTACTCCTCAACATGTCCTAATGCTTCTAGGGAGAAATAAATGTTAAAGTTGTAAGTTATGACCAAATTACAAAAATTGTCAAATCCTGTTTTTTAGCCAATTTTAGCTCTTCTATGATTTTTTTGGTGGCTTTCATGATATCCAAATGTAGTTTTGATTTTCTATGTCCCATATTGTAACATAAAGCTAATATTCCTTGAGTTTTTGGGCACCTAATACCCTATTTTGCATAGTACACAACGATGGTTGGTTTTTTCTATTATAGAAGAAAACAAAACATTCTAGTATATCAAGTATAACTTTTTCAATATTGCTAGTTTCTTGTGACAACTATATGAATTTTGTAGGTAGTAACCATATATAGTCATAAGGATCAAATTTGGCTAGATATTCAATAGTTTCTATGGGATTCTACAACTCATAATGTTGAACCCAGTTTTTTCATGTTTGCTGTATTTAGCACTTCATCTTTGTCCCCAAGATTCCCCTTGGTAAGAGATGTATTATTCTTTTGACTTGCTCCATGGCTCTTTATGAACCTAAAGGACAATAGGGAACTAAGAAAACATGCATATATTATTTGTATTCAGCGTGGCTATAGAAACTTTGATGATAGGTTTGCAGAATGGTAAAAATTCAACTTTTTTGTACCTATTTCTTTTCGAAAAACAAAAAATAGTGAGTGAGAAGCAATCATATGTTCTGATCACCAACCCATTGAAGTTAACAAGGGAATTTATCTCAAGTCCTACAAAAATCCCTAATCTTATTTTTATACAAAAAAACGTAAGAAATGACTGTTTTGATGAAAATGTACTGGTCCATCAACTTTGGAGGCTTGGTGTGACCAAAAGATGAGAAATTTTACAAGTCTCTTATTTTTTCCATGTGTAGTAGGCCTTGAACTATAACCTCATGAAAGGATTTTACAAAATGAGTGGATCTACTATGGTTTGGGAGGTTTTTTTCAAAACCATGAAAGGACACTTTTATGTCCTGTTAGGTTACCAACTTAGTGTTAAAGACCGAACAAAGACAACTTTCATTACGCCATGGGGTTGTTATTGCTACATGGTATTGCCATTTGGGTTGTCAAATGGACCATCTTTCTATCAAGAGAGAGCAGTAGCTCTGAACACCATGAGAAGCTGCAGATGGTATTGGCTTGATATGATGAATATGGAGGACAACTAAATCCAAAGAAATGTCATTTAGCACAACCAAGGGTGAAGTTTTTGGGCCATATGGTGTCAGAAAACGACATTGAGGCTGATCCAGACAAGGTTAAGTGTATTATTCTTCTTCCATCACCTACGAGTGCAAAGCAATTAGCAACCTTTATACACAAAGTGAAGTACATGGTGCGGTTTATTCCATTGTCTTCACAACTCCTTTATCCATTACAACAAGTGGAAAATCATGATCCATTGCAATGGGATGACAAGTGTGAAGAAGTGTTTGAAGAGGTGAAAGAGGTGTTAGGGGGGTTTTCAACCATGCAGGCTCCTGATTGGGAGCAAGTGTTTTATGTAAATCCATCAGTACAGGATGATTCCATTGGAGCCATGCTATTGCAAAAGGGGAAGGGCAGCCATTATATGAGGCCATTGTATTGTGCAAGACAAGTGAAGTTAGTAGCAGAAAGAAAATTGTTGGAAGTAGAGTTAGTGATGGAGAGTGTAAAATTTGCTTGTCTCGACGATTTCATCATTACTTGCTACCACGACCTTTTGTTTTCTTGACAAGTTATGCCTTTTTGCCACAGTTAATTAATGGAACTAACATGTCAAATGTGGTCAAGAAATGGGTAATTGAGCTGCAAGAGTTTGAGTTCTCTTTTTTAGTGGAAGATAGTACAAGGGCTACCCTAGCTGATTTGTTGACTTACAAGGAGAATCCCCTCCTTGTTAAAGAAGAGGTAATGAGAAGGGTCGTTGAAGAAGTGCCACATATCAGCAATGTACATGTGTTGTTCTTTGATGGCTCATACAAAAAGAGCCATGATGTAGGGGGATAATGATTTTGCTACCTTGTAATTTATAGCTTTTGGCATAAATTTGGAGATTTTTATTTGTGTGCTCAAATAGGCTTATGGTACATGAGAATAGTGCCAGATGTTCAATTTTTTGGTATAATTTTATAGCTATTTATTTAAGAGTTCATATTAAAATTCTATGTTGTGTGCAAAGTTATATTCAGAAGAACAGTTTTTGAATTCTCTAAACTAATATATAATACATAGAATAATTTAATATTATGTATACCCATTCTATCCCACAAAACCAATTGTTTACATACTTGTTCTCTATATGACACAATAAGGAAAACCTTTCTAGTTCACAATTTCCAACTTTGACACATGAACCCACAAGGAAAAACCAAGCTCTATCAAAAGGACAAAATTATCAACCATGCAAAAGTAGTGTTGTCAATAGACATTAATAAGTTTCATCCATTAGGCATGAGTGACTACATACTCTATATTTGGGGAGATGATTTTCTATATCTTCACTGACTAAAACAAGATTCCAAATCTTTCTTTTTCAGCCCTTTCCAACATATCCTTCTATAGTAAAATCCTATATATTTCATTTAGAAAGAAACCCTTGCTTTGTTACAAATTTACATCAAAACATTCAATAGTGCTGCACCAACAAAAAACAATCAACATTTTTTTGCCTTTTCCCTTGTTGTGTATATTTTGCCCTTTCACACTTCCACAAATGTAATTCAAATAGGGCATTAGTCAAGAACTTTTTTTCATTTTAGAAGGATACTAGACTTGACATTAGGTATTTAATATTTATGTGATCATGTGAGATTTCAATCATTGAGGAGATTCCTCCAAATCTCGCACTCCCAACGTTTGCTTGGAACATAGCTTTCTCAAAGCTTTAAAAGAGTCTGGGGGGATCGAAGATGCACAATTTGGTGGTTACAACTGATTCCCGTAACCAATCTATCATCAACACAGTCTTGTCATGTGTGAAACCCATACAGTGAAGAAAAAACCACAAAATGAAGCTCGAGCACACTCAACTATTTCCTTCACTCTCGCTCCACATCTTGCAACGCCTAGCTCCCCTGTGCATGTCGCTTGGCTCGATCTTCCTTCCGTCTGACCCCTCCTACCATGCTCATCTTGCCCCTACCTCTCCTCAACCTGTGTGTAAGATTCATGCTGCTTCTCTCTTGCATTGCAGCCGCTCTCTCTCTCTATATCTCTCTCTCTCTCACACACACACACACACAGCCTATCCGGCCCCACCCCTTGTTGTTCACAGACGCCGTGCCGTGGAGAGAGAGAGAGAGAGAGAGAGGAAGGAAAGCATGGCACCACTTCCTTCCTCCACATGTGATGGTAGAGAGAGATCGACTTTCCAAAACCACACCCTCATAATTTCCCTTCCCTTTTGTCTTGGCTACTAATGATGTATTTTTTGATTTTTTACAGTTGGGTACCCCCTACTTGTGATCACTATGTTGATTAGCACATTTACATAATTACAATTAATATGATCACAAAAAAGTCAATAAGTGGTGATGTGGCAACCCATAAACCCCATCGGTGTCTGTTTTTTCCCAACGGGCCCATCGAGAAACTATAAGAATGCTAAATTGGGCCCACCAAGAAATGAAACATTGTGGGTTAATTCCCGAATTTAACAATTTCTATAGGTTAAGGGGTAGTCACACAAATATTTAACGTGATCATGTAATTCAAAATGTGATCACTCAATGTTCTTAACGTTTTCACGCATTTGTGATCATATTAATGAAATCCTTGCTTGACATCCATGGTAGCCACAACACTACCAAGGACAATACTTATTTCAATAGCTCCAAGTCTCTCATGAATTTGTTTGCCAACATGGATAGCTTACACAATGTCATGCCTTCAGATGGAAGTATGGATGGGCATGTTGGGAGAGGAGAACTTATTCCAATTTTTAGAACAATGCCATGGATCCATATGCAAGCATGGATGGGTGTATTTGGAGAGAAGAACTTGTTCCACTTTGTAGAACAAAACTAGAGCTTCTAAAAGTGTACTGGCCCCTACCACGTTTCGAATTCCTTGCATGATCATTTATTATTAATAATCACATGATATACAACTTGAGATTACCTTTTCATCTGTCTATACACATATAATGGAGAAAATGCCATTATTGGAGGATTGAGAAACATGAAAGGCGTTGCAATTTTTGAACGGTAGAAAATATAATTTAGAATTGTGCGGTGCTGCAATTTTCTCTTGCACACATGCTCTCTTTTGCTCTCTCTCTCTCTCTCTCTCTCTCTCTTAGCAAGTGTAGAAGCATGCCAACTAGAGTATTGAAGTGGGGGGCTACCATTACACCAATCGTCCCCCCCTCCCTCTTATTTGAAGGTAAAGTACAATGGACTTAGGATCTCTCTCTCTCTCTCTCTCTCTCTCTCTCTCTCTCTCTCTCTCTCTCTCTCTCTCTCTATCTAGTGCACACAAACACAGAAAGAACTACCTACCACTTTAAATATGTTGTTCATGAAATAGATAAGAAGTGTATGTGTGTGTGTGTGTGTGTGTGTGTGTGTGTGAGAGAGAGAGAGAGAGAGAGAGAGAAAGAGAGAGAGAGAGAGAGAGAGAGAGAGAGAGAGAGAGTAGTGGTGAAGAAGGTTATTAGAATAAACTATTTTTAACCCTCATGGCTCACGGACACCCTATCACCTACAATGGACGTTGTAACCTACGGCAGACATTGTATTATTTATTTGGTAGAGTCAGGTACCGGGCTTGTCGGTCCAATAGGAAAAGGGTAAGAGTGATCAACGATGAGAGGCGCACTCTAACTGGAACATTCAAGGGATTAGTTGGCTAAGCATGGGTGCCCAAATGTGAATGGGGTGAGCTCATATAAAAGTCAACTAAACCTAAAATTCACTTATTCTCTCATTTGAGCAATAGAAGAGTGCATTTGGTCCATCTCCATCTTCTTCATCATCATCTCCTTGTCTGTGTGTGTATGCGTGAGAGAGAGAGAGAGAGAGTGCGATCGAGCATTGCGACGACGGCACGGCGGCGGCAAAGCGGTTGAGGGCGGAGAAGCGGTGGCTCCTTCTTCTTCGCAGTGAGGAATCCTCCACGAAGCAAGCGTAGAGCGGTGAGTGACACACCATCGCCTTCTTTGAGCTTACTAGTTTAGGCTTGTTGTGTGCTTGGAGCCATTTGTGGCTCGCACACGGTGTATCGGCAAGTTCCTTGCATTGACACGTGCGACATAAGCGCACATTTTTGGCGCCGTTGCCGGGGAATGCCATACATTAAGCTCGAGTAGCACTCTGTGCTTCTGCGTGGTGCAATTTCTATTGTAGGAAAGGTAAGGAAGGAGGGTGTGTGTGTTGAGAAGAGGGATTTGGTGTTATACTGTGTGTTTTTTTTGTTATTGGAGTTTTCAAAGGTACTGTGTTTATTGTCTGTGTATTAAGGTTGTTAGTTTTCTTTGTAAATGGAGATTTCAAAGGTATTGTGTTTATTCTCTGTGTATTAAGGTAGTTAGTTTTCTGGGTACAGTAAGTAGGAAGTAGATTAGTGAGTGTTAATAGAGTGTGTTAGTGTGTAATAGTAGGTGTATTAGTTGGAAGTAGGTAGATAGAGTGTGTGTGTGCTCTCGTGCAGGACCGCGGCAACCTTATCCTTTAAAATTTTTAAAAATATATATATATATAAATTTAAAGGTAGGACCGGGATCGAGAATATCTCCCAGACCCAAGCCTAGACCCAAGCCCAAGCTCACGCTCAAGCCTAGGCCTCAATCGCCTTTTAAAAAAAACAAATTTTAGCTTCACACGTAGCTAAAATCAATTTTTTGAGGACCAACGGAACTTCAGATGCCCAAAAATTGTGTTGTAAAGCACACAGCGACCCTCTAAGTGATACGCTTGTTTCGAGCTATCACAACACTTTAATAAAAAAAAATCAAACATTAAAAAACATTAAAACGTAAAAAACACGAGTGAAAACGGACGCTTAAAAAAGGTAAGCGGTTAACCTTCGAGGTTATTCACCGACACTTGTAGGGTGTCAAAGGCACATGTATCTGCCCTCTGGTCGTGTGCTAGAGACGGAGCAACTAAAGAGAATTTCGACTTATGTGAGCTCTCAATATCCACCTACTTTAGGTTCCGGGCCCTCGGCGGGGACCCAGGGTAGTACAAACCAAGACCGGAACATAGCGGCTAGTGACTCTTCCTCTAACTACGACGTCATGGAAGGTTTCCCAATGCCTAATCCGGATAGCTTGAGCCAAGACATGCATGCCATGGGTCCTCGGTCCGGACCAAGCGTGCTTAACCGCCTGAAGGAAACCTTTAGTAGAGCCACTCGCTCTGAACATGGAGCTAATGATGTAAATGAGGGGGGTGTGGAAGTAAATTCTCCACTCATGACCAATGTAGACCCTATACCCTTAGAGAATGTGCACGTGAATACTTCATTCACTGCACCTCCTGACTCTTCAGAGTTATTTCCCTTCGAGGTTATATTACCCGATGGTGGAAGCCGTGCCTAAGTGCAAGAGATTGAGCGATATATCCTTGCAGCAAGGGAAAAGGAAATTGAGAGCTTACACAAGGCGGAGCAACGAAGAGAGTTAAAAGCAAAAGCTCCTATGTCAATATCCTTGCTAAGAGAGCAATCAAGTGCTCTTGATTTAGTAACCGCTAAGGGCCAACCCCTAGAAAGCAACATTGCATCTAGCTCAAAGGAAACCCCTAGCACCTCAATCCTAGATGGAGTGTTCCTAAATGAGAATTGGGAGTACGAATTAAAAACATAGACTCTGACCAACCTATACACAGGTCACACCTATCACGTGGGTTGGTTAGATGTCCTACAATCCACAATGGGTGCTACTAGTGTAGAGGATCAACAACAAAGAGTTTGTGAGGTCATCCATAGGGTCATTGAGTTAGAGAGAAAGAAGAAGGGGATCAACATGCCTTCAACGGGTCTCATGAGATTCTCGGATATAGGGAATGCTAAACACCCGACCTTATCGCAAATGGATACTCCCTCGGTAAGTCCGATGGATCCCCCATATGTTGTTTCTCCAGGGGTCTCAGTGCAATCTGAGCCCACAAGTGATAGCTTCACCTTTCTAAGTCTAGCTCATCTTTCCCTTGATGATACCACGGCTACCATGCCTACCCCAATGATGGGCATGCCGAGAAATGTGCCATGGACCTCATTTGTTAGTAAAGCACCACTACATGGTATCTCAATGCCTGCAACAGTACCTACAAGTGTGTACAAATCGTATGCACCTATGGGTCATCACACTTATGTAGTCCCTACCCCTCCCATTGTTTCAATTACCTATGCTCCACAACCACAATACACAAGTTCTTATTTCCATGGGACTATACCTGATGTCACATCTGATGTCTGCTATGCCTAGGGCCACCCATATGAACTATGGACCACCACATGGCACAACATCGTACCCAATGTGGAACCCAAGTGCTTCCTATGCGCTAAGCCCAATGCCAATACCTACTCCACATGTAGTCTCTAGAGCGCCTTCACCCACGCTGCCTGCTCATTTAGGTGACTTGTCAACATTTGCTCAAGCTATCGGTCGATCTATTGCTGAGCATTGCTGGGAAGCAGTCACCACCAATGTGATCCAATTGGAGGATAATTTAATGATTGAAGGAGAAAGAGTGTTTGTTGAGCCTAAATATATTAGCTCGCAAGCATCAAGGCATCATCCAATGACCTTAAAGCCTATTGCTAAGGAGCCAAAGATATGTGAGATGACTTTAGCAGATCTCACCAAGGCTATTCAAGAGAGTCTTAGAGACAATCGTGCTCCGCAAAACAATCATATGTATCCAAGAAGGGAGCAACAATGGTGCTCAGTATGCTATGGACCGCATAGTACCAGTGAATGCCCTACTTTTAGAGTAAAATTCAATGGGAATTGCAATGCATGTGGAAGGTATGGTCATCAAGCTAAGGATAGCATAGTATTTAAGCGCGCGATGGCCAATAGACCAACCTTAGCATGGACAGATACACCTCGAGTGCACGCATTGATGCTGGCCCCACCTATTGAACAAACATCACAACATATGGTCCCTAGGGCCCAAAATGTTTTTCAAACAACACCCTTACCACCTCCAGTGCTAGGACTGCAACCACCACATCTGAGAATCACTTCTGTGAATCAAGTGGGTTGTGAGTCATCTATTGCTTGTTTGGAAGGCTGTGAGGAAGATGTAGATCCTAATATTTCCTATGGGATAGATGTGCTTGAAGAATGTCCACAATACTACATGGAGGACTATTGGGGACAAGTCAAACCTGTATATCAATTAGCTGCTCTTGCGGCAAGAGGCCAAAATATCAATTACACTACTAAGAGACCACCTCTTCAATGCTATGAGTGTGGAGGTCCACATCGTGTAGCCGAGTGTCCTATTAGGCTACAAAAGAACACCACACTAATGCAAACCAATCAAGCAAGCACGTCTACAATGCCAATACTCATGTGTAATTGCCCAATGTCCAAATAATCCAAATGCACCGAAGATCACGCCATTAAACTTGATTGAAGTTACCGAGGAGACATCACAAAGTACACCTATGGTATCAGTAAACGTACTCACACGATGGATGCTCCAAAAACAAAATTATATTCTTGAGTAAAGAGACACGGTGGAGAGGGGGAATGGGGGAACACGCCCGGCACAAACAAAATGGCCTCTCTATAGCTCAAGGCATGCACAGCACCCCAATCCACTTAGTGAGCACCTTCGACTCACAGAATTCACACTTTCACACACACGATCCAACACAACTCGATGCGCCGCAGTGCACACGCACTCAAATAGACCACCGATCAACCCGCACCCACAAAACGGCTGCAATCATCGCCTACCCTTGCACACATACCCCACTCTCTCTCTCTCTCTCTCTCTCTCTCTCTCTCTCTCTCTCTCTCTCTCTCTCTCTCTCTCTCTCTCTCTCTCTCTCTCTCTCTCTCTCTCTCTCTCTCTCTCTCTCTCTCTCTCTCTCTCTCTTTGCACACACACTCATCGGGGGGGCGCACACGCCATCACAGACCCGACATCACAGGCAACAGAGCAGAGAAGGAGAAGGGGGGGAAAGGAAGTAGCACGACAAGAAACGCCCATTTTCAATGGGGGAAACTCACTCCTTGCTCAAAAAAAACACTATAGCCGCACTCGGCTTCACAAAATACATGGGGGGAGGCACCCTCTCGGCCCTCTGCCGACAAAACGTCACTTGGCTCGTTTCCCTGTGGCTCACAAGCTTCACCAGGCGATCAAAAAGCCCCTAAAAATGATAAAAATGACTCTTTTATAGAAGGGGAGCACCCTTTTTTAGCAAATTTGGTCTCTTTCTGACATGTGGATAGCTTTTTTAGACTCACTCTCTCTCTCTCATTCTCTCTTTTGCCCGCTGTTGTGGGACCTTCTCTTTACATGAGGGGGGGGGGGCAATAGTGATGTTGCTATTTCCCTCCTCCTTCCTCTCAAAACTTTGGCCTCGCGGGACCATCCCGTCACTGGGCTGCCACATCATTACCGCCAACCGCTCGGACTCCGCCGCTATCCACCCAACGCGCGGGCGCGCTATCTGCGCCGCCGCCACTCTCCTCCTCCAAAACAACCGCGGGCGCGCCCACTGGCCGCCTCGTGCCGCACGCAGAACCACTGCCACCATCGCCATAGCTGGAGCTCCAAGCTCCCCACGCTTCCTTGTCCGCTAATGAGGCCTCACGGCGCAGCCCAAATAGCCCGAACTCCGCTGCTCCGCCATCGCATGTGGGACTTCCCAGACTGCCACGTGGCAGCACTGCAAGAAACTCCTTCCAAAGGCCCTTGACCTTCTAAAAACCCCTTATATATACACATAAAAAAAAACCACTCTTGTGGCCTTCTTCTGCAGGCTTCCCCTTGTTGCTCCCGGACCCGATTACCAAGCATAAGAAACCCATCAAAACTCCACATTCCCGGCCCCGTCTACACCAACCGTCTCTGCATTTTGATCCGTCGGCACCCTCGAACTAAGGCCTCCAAAACGGAAAAAAACCATCTGCAACTGCTCACCACTTAAATGCTCCCAATTTCATTTCGTTGCATCTGACCGATCGAGCATCTGATTGAGGTGCAGTTGATTCCGACTAGCTCCATATGGTACACCCTTTCATCAAGAATCTTGGCGAGGCTTCAAAAACTGCCAAATGGTACATCCTCCAATTTGGCCAAGTGGGCTCAGACCCGGCCCCCGGAGAATCTTCACCTGACCATATCTTGCTATCAAGAGCACCGATTTGCGATCCGAGAAGACAGGCATGCTACACAACTCGAGCACTACACACATGTACATTGACATCAGCCTGGGCCACCTGTCCCCAGCTGCCCTGTCCGTCGGGGATCTGCAACACACTTTTTCTTTAAACTACAATATCTAGAACACCGGGGCTCCGTTTGACGAGCCGTCTGGACGGGCTTCTAGAGCACACCGAACACCACATTCTAGCACATAAAACCCACATATTGGGCATAGAATTCCTCCAACCTTCTTGGCTCTTTGCAACACACCTTAGGCCTAAAAATCCACTTTGAGCATGCACCTCCGCTATCCTTGGGCTGCCTAGGGCTTCGGTACCTGCCCTAGCCTCCTGCACTACACTCACATGGTGCCTCTGCCTGGCACTGACCATCTTCCATCTTGGACCAACTTTAGCTGCACCAACGGCATCAATTGCCCAATCTCAGAAAAAGAAGAAAACACGAAGAAAGAGATCGCAAAAAGAAGCGAAGTCACACCCCAGTTCAAAGACCAACATAGGGGCTGGTGATGACCCCGTATATATGAACGACGCTAAAGAAGATTCTGATTCAGGAGAAACCATGGAGACCAAAACGACCACTAACATCGAAACCAACAAGGAAGATCTCCATGAGCCACAATGGCCAGGATCCAAAAAGAAGATAAGAACTTACCCAAACCCTACAGAGGAGAACCAACAATTAAGGAGTTAGTAGAAGATACCCAAAGGGATCTAGAACCAGCACCTAGGAAGATCCAGATTATAGACACCATGTTCCCTACGCAACAACAACCTCACCAAGTCCATAGACCCTTGGACATACCTAGTGTCATCCAAGAAGAAAGTGACTTAAAGTCATGGGAAAGTGGGCGTACTCACTTCTTGATGGAAAGAATGTTTACAGAGGGACTACCTGATTCTATGGAAGAAATGGAGATCCCATCTTCCCAACGTCAAGGGACTCAAGTCCAAAAGGTGCCGTTAAACATTGCCAAGTTGATGGATTTCATGTCTTCAGAAGTTAGAACCACCATCATGTCCAAACTATATAAAGACCCTGAGCTAGTCTCAGGTCTTCGAGCCTTCCTCAATGGAGAGCTGAAGTTTGGGCTACCACAATTTGCACAGATGGATGGAGCTGGGGAGATGCCAATAGAGGAGGAATACATAGATCCACAACCCAACCTAGATGATAACCTTGTTATCGAAATAACTGTTAACAAGTTGGGACAATACTTTGAGGGTGATGAATCCAATGCGACTATACCAATCACTACTAAGGGATTAATTGTGAAGGGAATCCTTGATGCTGGCGCTGGGGTTAGCATTGTGACTAAAAATTGCTGGGAAACTATGGGAAGAGCTCACCTTGCGACCACAACCATAGTAGTGAAGATGGACAATGGGTCTATTGTTAAACCTATTGGGATGCTAGAAGATCTCAAGATCAAGGTCTTTGGACATAAAATAAGAGTTACCTTCATTGTTATGGTTTTCTCCAAGCACACTATGGCATCCGAGATGATCTTAGGACGTCCTTTCATGAGGGAAGCAAAAATGGTGCTTGACTAGTCTAAAAACTATGTCTACCTGCAGTTCCAAGATTATGTCATTCGAGTGGATCTTGTGACGGGTCGAGCACATCCTCTAGGAAACAGGTTTATAATTGATCATAGATCTGACACCATAGTTCACTCGGCCCCATTGCAATATTGTTACACGTGTAAAGCGGACACTGATGTTGGGGAATATTCTCCTTATATGGATGTACTACCTGGGATGACTGAGTTGGACAATGTGGATTGGGTCCACCTAGCAGCAACCATAGACACTTGGGGAAATAGGGGGACGACCGGGGTAACACCTGAGGGGGATGAAATGCCCGTACCCTTAAATATGCTACAAGCAATGCATATAGCTTCTAACAAGACTCATTCTAATATAACAAAGAAAACACACAAGTGGGTCCCTAAATCTTCTTTAGCAACCATGGCTGATGCTAAAAAACAGAAGCCTTGTAAGAAACGTACCACTCGTTCCAAGAAAAGTAAGAAAACGTGGCGGTGGATTCCTAAACGACTATTGAAAGCCCAAGGCTACTATCAAGGAAATGATCAAATCTGGGTGCCAAAACATAGATTATGTTCTTACTCGTCACCTGACCCATGTGTGCCCAATCTTGTAGCTCCAAAACAAATTGACGATCGTGGAAAGAAAAAAATCACAGAATGCTACACACCCGCTCCAAAGCTAGTTTGGGTACCAAATAAAGAACGATTTGTTCCACCTAGCTCAGGAAGAGGGGAATCCCATGAAGCTTCTAGATCCTCATGTAATGCATCCATAGAGGTAAAAGATTCTCCACATCCTCCACCTCTTAAGTATGGAGCCTGATTTACCCTTCTAATTTTCTGTGGTAAAAGCGCACATTTGTAAGGCCCCCATTATGAGGAGAAGCCATCGTGCGTGAAGGAAAATCACTCACCGGAAACCAAAATTTTCATGGACAAGAATCAGGGGCAACTTTCGCCGGAATATTCTTTTTCGCCGGAATATTATGGCCGGACGGTGGCCGGAAAGTGGTCGAAAAACAACCGGTCGGTTGGCCGGTGGCCGGTGGTCGGAAGTCAATGGCCGGTGGCCGGTGGCCGAATTCAAAAGCGGACTTGTCTTCTCAAGGGCGGCCACACATGGGCGGATTGGAGGGTCCGATTTGGACTTATTCGCACAAGGGCGGCTACACATGGCTGTCTCTCATAAGAGAGGGCAGCCCTTTTGGCCTATAAAAGGAGGACATTTCTACACACATTTCATAGTGTGAAGTTGATGCAACAAGGTGAGTGTGAGGTGGTGAGAGTGAAGCAAAGCGGGAGCTCCATTAAGGGTATAATCCCTTTGTAAACTACTTCTTGTTTTGAAGTACTAAAGCCATTGAGTGGCTGCTTTCTCGTGGACGTAGCCCACATTGGGTGAGCCACGTATATCGTGTGTACTCTCTCTCTCTCTCTACTCTATAATCTCGTGTATATAAATCTGTCTCTCTCCATTAAGTAATCTACTCAATTATCTATTTAGCTACGTCTTATTTCCTAACAACTGGTATCAGAGCAAGGTTTGCTCGTAGCTAAATTATCTCAAGGAAAGGATTCCTTGAATTGAGTGGGAGTTATGGCGGAGGAAGGGAAGCTCAAGATTGAGAAGTTCAATGGCAAAAAATACCAACATTGGAAGATGCAGATTGAAGACTATCTCTACCAGAAGGACCTCTATTTGCCACTAGGCGGTCTTGCGAAGAAGCCCGCAACAATGGCAGATGAAGCATGGATTGTCCTTGATCGAAAGGCACTGGGAACAATCCGGTTAAGCTTGGTGTCAACGGTGGCCTTCAATGTTTTGGAGATGAAGACCACGGAGGACTTGATGAAGTCACTTGACGACTTCTACGAGAAACCATCGGCATCCAATAAGGTATTTCTTATGAAGCGCTTGTTCAATCTAAAGATGGCAGAGAATGGTTCAGTTGCAAAACACCTAAATGACTTTAACACAAACATAAGTCAACTTTGATCAGTGAAAATCAATTTCGATGATGAAGTGCGAGCTCTCCTTATACTATCATCTCTACCAGATAGTTGGGACAGCCTTGTGATGGCTGTAAGTAATTCTATCTCTGGCACAAATACTCTTAAGTTTGATGATGTTGTGGGTATTCTCCTAAGCGAGGAAATGCGAAGGAGAAGCACAGGAGAATCATCAAGTACTGCACTATCAGTGGAAACAAGAGGAAGGCTTAAGGAGAGGTTCAAAAACCAAAAGGGTCGTGATCGCTCAAGGCGGAGCAAGTCACGCACAAAGTCAATTCTTGAATGTTGGAACTGCGGCAAGAAGGGCCACGTCAAGAAGGATTGCTGGTCCAAGAAGAAGAAGGAGACAAAGTCTCAAGACAACAAGCCAACATCGGAGGTCAATGTGGCAGGTAAAGTAGAGCAAGATGCTCTAATTCTCTCATTAGACAATGTGTCTAATTCCTGGATAGTAGATTCCGGGGCTTCTTTCCATGCGACACCACACAAGCAACATTTCCAAGACTACACCAAAGGTAATTTTGGGTATGTATACTTGGGAGATGATGAAGCTTGTGAGATTGTCGGCAAAGGTACGGTTTCTGTCAAAACTACTAACGGAAATGAATGGAAGCTTAAAGATGTTAGGCATGTTCCTTCTCTTCGCAAAAATTTGATCTCTACAGGACAATTGGACGATGAAGGTCACAACATTGCATTCGGAAACAAACGGTGGAAGATCTCAAAGGGATCTTTGGTGGTTGCCAAGGGTGAAAAAGTCGGTACACTTTACTTGTGTACTGCTAGCACGCAACCTTCAGCTTGTGCAACAACTACAGAAGTTGACAGTGTGGTGTGGCACTACCGACTTGGGCATATGAGTGCCAAAGGAATGCAAATCCTTCAAACAAAGAAGCTTCTACCAGGTTTGAAAGAAGTGGACTTAGAGTTATGTGAAGATTGTGTTTATGGTAAACAAAAGAGGGTAAAATTTTAAAATCAGGAAATGAAAGAAAAAATAAAAAACTTGAGTTGGTTCATTTTGATGTTTGGGGTCCTGCAAGTACACCACCTTGGTGGCTCATTGTACTATGTAACATTCATAGACGATGCGACTAGAAAAACATGGGTTTATGTCATGAAGAATAAATCTGATGTATTTTCCATATTTCAAAGGTGGAAAGCCTTTGTGGAGAATGAAACAGGTACCAAGGTTAAATGCCTCAGATCCGACAATGGAGGCGAATATTGCAGCCAAGCTTTTGAAAGCTTTTGTGCTAGCAATGGCATTCGGAGGCAAAGGACAACCACAAGGACATCTCAACAAAATGGGATTTCGGAAAGGATGAACAGGACAATCATGGAACGAGCACAAAGCATGCGGCTACATGCAGGCCTACCGCTTGAGCTTTGGGCGGAAGCTGTAAGTACGTCTGTGTACTTAATCAATTGGTCACCCTCAACGGCATTGGATGGGAGAGTTCCAGAAGAGGCATGGACAGGTAAACCGGTGAATTATGCATTTTTCAAAGTGTTTGGGTGTGAGGCTTTCATGCACATAGATAGAAGCCTAAGATCAAAGCTAGATGCAAAGTCCAAAAAGTGTTTCTTCATTGGCTATGGAGAAGGAGACTTTGGGTATCGCCTATGGAGAAGGAGACTTTGGGTATCGCCTATGGAATCCTGAAGATGGTAAAATCTTAAGGAGTAGGGATGTAATTTTTAACGAACAAAATATGTACAAAGATTACTTGGAAAGAAAACAAACAAAAGAAACAGGTGATGAGTACATGGAGCTTGAGGACGGTGAAGACTCAAGGACTGCAAACGGTGACAATGTGCAACAACGTCAACCAAATGAGGAGCCTCAACCTATTTCCCGAAGATCTACAAGAGCAAGTAGACCTCCAGAAAGGTTTGTTCCTTCCTTCAACCATCTCTTGATCTCAGATTCTGGAGAGCCGGAATCATACGAAGAAGATATGCAACATGAATCCAAAGAAGAATGGACGAAGAGCATGCAAGTGGAGATGGAATCACTACATCACAACCAAACATGGGAGTTGGTTGAGTTGCCTAAAGGTAAGCGGGCACTTCAAAACAAATGGGTGTACAAGCTGAAGGAAGAAGAAGGTGGGAAGAAAAGGTACAAGTCTAGGCTTGTGGTAAAAGGTTTTTCTCAAAAGAAAGGTATTGACTTCAATGAAATATTTTCCCCTGTTGTAAAAATGAACTCAATTAGGTTTGTCTTAAGCCTTGTGGCTGCTCATGATCTAAATCTCGAGCAAATGGATGTAAATACAGAATTCCCTCATGGTGACTTAGAGGAGGAAATCTACATGCTTCAACCAAAGGGGTTTGAAGTAAAAGGTAAGGAGAAAATGGTTTGCAGATTAAAGAAGAGCTTGTATGGTTTAAAGAAAGCATCAAGACAATGGTACTTGAAGTTTGATCGATGGATGTTGGATCATGGATTCACAAGATGATTTGGACCTTCATGGAATCTTTCTCTCGTTCACACTTCACATCAAGCGCGACCATCAACACAAACAGGTGTTTCTTATCCATTAGCATTTCCCCTTATCATTTTGCATCCATGTTTGTTTGCTTTAATTATGATTGGTAGCATAATATTCAGTGCATTTGCTTAGTATCAAACATTAAATTCAATGTAATTTTTTGTCATAATCACTTGTCTAGGTTTAAAATCAAATAGTCCGACAAAGCTAGTTTGACCAAGCTAGGTGTTAGAGATCTTCTCTTAATACCATGGGGAATGCCTTCCTAATTATCAATGGTTACTTAGGTTATTAATCCGATTTAGGCAACATTGTGTGAAATGTACTAGGGCTTTCTAGTGGGCTTGACCCTATTGACCTTTAGCTTAAGTATTATAAAGAGAGTTTACTTGTGTGATGAGCCTGGGGAGGTGTATCAGTGTTATATGACCCCCCAAAAGTTACAAAATTAAAATGTTGAAAACAAACAAACAAAAACAAATCGAAGTGCCACAATGTAAAATCTTAAGCTGGAAGAGAAATCTCCGCTTGATTGGGTACTTCACTCACATGTATCGCCTATGGTACTAGAGCCCTAGAGGTTCCCAGTGTGGGTGCTTTTCCTTGAAAAGCGAAAAACCCAAGTCATAAAAAATAAGCACACACATCAAAATTGAATCACTCTGAAAAGACTTTTGGGGGGTCAAAGAAAAGGTAATCAGTTAGGCAATGACTTCATGAGAAATTCCTTTTATTGTAGCTTAACTACAAGGTCTTCTAGGTATAACATCTAGTCAGCCCTCGAACATGAAATACTTGGCTCTCGCGATTAAACAACTTAATTGACTAGCAAAAATTGAGAAGCTTACCCATGGTATTAATAGTCGATCTCTAGTACTTTTCAACCGTTAAATTAGCGACCCCAGACTTGTTTAATCTTTACCTTTACATCTGTTTATGCATTTGATTATATTGAAATTTAATGTCTATTGTTGACAAATGGTTTAAAATTATGTTACCAATCAATTTGTCTGCCTAAAAATGCATATGCTTTTTAATCACTTATGAGAATGCAATTACTGTGCCAATGTTGTTTGATTTTGCAGTGACTGAAGAAGGCTAAGGACATCCATCTCAAATGCTCTTCCACCTCGACGAACGAGCTTCAACTCAATAGCTTCCGAGGACGGAATAGCATATGAGAATGCAATTACTGTGCCAATGTTGTTTGATTTTGCAGTGAGTGAAGAAGGCTAAGAACATTCATCTCAAATGCTCTTCCACCTCGACGAAAGAGCTTCAACTCAATAGCTTCCAAGGACGGAATCTACATCAGGAAGGGGGGCATGTTAACCCTCACGGCTAATGGACACCCTATCACCTACGACGGACGTTTTAAGCTACGGAGGACATTGTATTATTTATTTGGTAGAGTCAGGCACCGGGCTTGCCGATCCAATAGGAAAAGGGTAAGAGTGATCTCCGATGAGAGGCGCACTCTAACTGGAACATTCAAGGGATTAGTCGGCTAAGCATGGGCGCCCAAGTGTGAATGGGATGAGCTCATATAAAAGTCAAATAAACCTAAAATTCACTTATTCTCTCATTTGTGCAATAGAAGAGTGCTCTTGCTCCATCTCCATCTTCTTCTTCTTCATCTCCTTGTGTGTGTGCGTATGCATGATAGAGAGAGAGAGAGAGAGTGTGTGTGATCGAGCATTGCGACGACGGCACAGCTGCGGCAAAGCGATTGAGCGCGGCGAAGTGGCGGCTCCTTCTTCTTCGCGGCAAGGAATCCTCCACGAAGCAAGCGTAGAGCGGTGAGTGACACACCATCGCCTTCTTTGAGCTTACTAGTTTAGGCTTGTTGTGTGCTTGGAGCCATTTGTGGCTCGGACACGGTATATCGGCAAGTTCCTTGCATTGACTCGTGCGACATACACGCACAACTATCTACCACACTATTGGGCAAAACATAGAAACATAATTGCATTTTTTGTGTCTTTATTCACACCGACACAACTTTGTAATGCCATATGAAAATAATCCAAAATAGTCCTCGATGAGTCTTAAAGTGGAAATAAATTATCAAAGAGGGAGTATCTCCCTCTATGAGTAGGCTAGCCTTCATAGTGCCCTTAACATAGAGAGGTGGAGGACAGGGATGGAAGGATTGTAGGTAGTGTCGAGGAGGAGTTAGGTTCTTAGAAGCGCCTAGACAGAAAGTCGATGCGCTACAGCCTGACATGGGCAAGGGTAAAAAGAAATCCGTTGTTGAATGTTGACTAATGAGAAACTAGCTAGAAAAAGAAGCTACATATTGATTTTGGGGGTCCCCTCCACCACTTCTAGCCATGGTTGCATGGCCCTCTACATTAGTGCTTTATTGATATTCAATCAAATCAGTGCCTTTGCTAGCAAAACAAACCTCCCTGGCATATTGGTACTAATATCACATGCCTACTTCCACGAGTAGGGCGTAGCAGCTAGATTTCATGCAAAAAATCCAGCATTAGTATAGAAGATTCCCTCTTCATTTGGTATTTCCAAGCATGATTGAGAGAAGACATCTCAGACTGCAAGGAGGAGGGAAGGGAGGCGATAAATGCGTGGTAAAGATACGATGCTAGGAAGGAGGGAAGGTGCGAGAAGCACACGCAAAATACTACATCTTTATGCACGAGGAAGGGGGCTATCCTAAATTTGTTTTCTTTTATTATACACATTGAAAGTAGAGAGAAACATATGTTCTTTCTTACATAGTTATTACGAGCAAAACACATTGTTCTTGCTTGCATGGTTATTGAAAGTCTCAAGTTTCACTTGCTTTAGGATCAACTTTGCCCCGTTTACTTGTTGCTTTAGGATCTACTTTCCCCCCTTTGATTTTATAAGGCTAAGAGAGCCATGGCCCTTGCCAAGAGCAAACCAAATTGAATTAAATCGGTTTATGAGCCAATCAATGATGCCCATTTTAAGATAGAAAATAGGAGTCAAAAAACATCCCACAAATAAAACCTAAACACCTTTAATTGAAGTCTTTATACAAGTAAAACTTGCTATTCTCCCCCAAAGTCACGTACAAGGCAAGCTTCTTTAAGCACTCTCTCTTAGTTTTAGTGCTCTCTTTCTCTCTCTCTCTCTCTCTCTCTCTCTCTCTCTCTCTCTCATGCAAATACACACACCTTCCACTTTTCAAGCTTCAAACTGAGCTAGTGGAAAATCAATCACAAAGAACCCACAACACATGTCGACAGCGGATTCTCATGGGAGATAAAGCAAAGGCTCCATTCCCTTAATCCTAACCACATACTAGCATCAATGGAGAGTAGCTGGAAGCAAAACTTAAACTATAATAGGAAATGGCAGGTGCTCAATGCACATCCAAAAGAAACTATATTGCAACTCACCTCTAATTAAATTAATTATTGAGGCTTGTATGAAGCATCTAGTTATGTGTACTAGGTTGTGGTTCTTTTCAAAATGATGTTTTGTATTGTATTTTTTTTAATGTGGGCGATCGATCAACCAAAGGTGTGAACAAATGAGGAGCTGGTGCATCAAGCCACGGTAGTAGAGGCTGTGGAAGGACGGCGTGCAAGGATGGCAAGCCAAATTGCAGCCGACATCGGTGCTTTTGACAGCAGTGAAAGGTGGCTTAAATACAACAGAGAGGCTACAAGGTGGGCATCGTCGGGTAATGGCGGTGAAGGCGATGGAAAATAGTTGTATCAATAGTGATAATGGGATGGCAGAGGGCACAACAAAATCATGAACATGTATAACCTACGTATAAAAATATGGGGGTACCCAGGATGAGGCCAGCGTAAGCGTGATTGTCGTCATGCCTGTGAAGGACATCATGGCCGGGTGTTGCGTGTCTGAGCACTGCTAGTTGCAGAAGGGGTCACCCTAGGCACTTAAACAAATGGGAGTGCTCATCGCATAAGGATGAAGGCCATCAATAAGCTATGAATACACACAACGAGGATAGAGTAGGAGGGTTAAGGCCGACGGTTTGTGAAGGCTGATGGAGGGTAAGTGGGCACAACAAGCATGACAAAGCAACATGGCATCATGTAGTGGCATAGCAGAGTGAGGGGTTGTAGACCAAGCAACGATGAAAATATGGAGGGATTCCTTGCACTCAGGTAGCGGACGAGGTCCACAAGGGCAAGCAAGGTAGCTGTGTGCAAGTGGGCGTGAGAGAAGTGAAACCACTACGGTTGGTGATGAGCTGCAATCACAGGAATGCTTGCTAGGTTGTGAGAGCTACAGGGGATGGTGGAGTGTCTTTTGCACTGGATGCTCGCTCGTGAGGCAGAAAGCCATGGCAAAGCGATCGCTGTAGGCAAAAGAGGAAAAAGAGTACACTTTTCCATATAACTCTCTCTCTCTCTCTCTCTCTCTCTCTCTCTCTCTCTCTCTCTCTCTCTCTCTCTCTCTCTCTCTCTCTCTCTCTCTCCCTCTCTTCAAGCCTGTAGATATCTGGTCTCTTTTGTTGTGTCCGTGCTACTCTCTCTCTCTCTCTCTCTCTCTCTCTCTGTCTCTCTCTCTCTCTCTCTCTCTCTCTCTCTCTCTCTCTCTATCTATCTCTATCTCTCCCCTATAGAGTCTTGTTGTAGCTTCCCTGAGTGGAGAGGGGGTGTCGCAGGGAAATTGAGGCGGAGCTAGCTACCGGAGATGGTCATGGAGCAACTCGTGGGTGCCATTAATGAGGAGTGTCTCCCTCTTGGGTAGCTGCACGCAGACTCAAACCGCGATGATCTTCTCAATCCTCTTGTGACGCAATATAGCTGCACACCAGCAAACCTTAATAGTGGCACCATGTATGTGCTGATGGCCGGAAATGACATGCCATATGGGGTGGACTCTACACCACACATAGCCTGAACATCCCCAAGCATCATCTCAAGGTAGGAGTGATCCTATGGGTAGGAAGGGGCACCACCTAGCATAAATGCGGCTAGGACGCAAACATACATGACCTAGGTTAGCAAACATGAAATGCTCTCTAGGTAGTCAACACGAAATAGTGGTGTAACAACCATTCACATGTAGAGAAATTCCTCATCACAAATCATTAGTATGTGCACAAGAGAGATATGTGAAAATCTCGGAACAGGGCACACTGACTGGCGAAAGAGATTGCACATGATGGAGCAAGAGTAGGGTGATATACAAGAGACGAAATATCCCGTAACTATGGGAATTCAGAATAGAGGATGGACCCCAAAGATCAAGACAACATGACACCCCTTTTATTGGTGATGAAGATACTTACAAGTGGTGGTCTTGACGACTAAAAACCTGGCTCTTGGCATTTGGGATGCAACATGAGATACGAGCGCCATATGGTGCATGGCGAGGTTGGAGTTAGCGGGAGGGTTAGTTGAGGGAGAACAACAAGACGATGCATCCACCGACGAACTCAATCACCAACATTGAGACCGGGCCAAGGTGGCATGGCGTTGATACCTTCAATCCAAGCGTGCTCATGTTCCCTTGTGGGAGAGTAGGGACTACTTCATGTGCATAGAGTGATCGTGGTTTGGTGAATCATGGGGAGAATGGTGATGTTGCCAATTCTAAGTGCCCAAAGCTTGCAACCAAACATGATGCCATTAGTTCTTAAGCATGGGTGCACTACGTGCTTAGTGGTGCTTACAATGTAGAGTGCATAGTGCTAGTATGCCCCTCCTTCACTTGAGTGTTCCCTCTTGGGTGTCTCCTCTCCCCTGTGTATTGTATGTGTATACTTTATGCTCAGCGGAGACCTCTTTATATAGGCTTGAGAGGTGGTCCTTACCCACTGGTCATTGCAAATATCCTTTGGTCGCTGTAGAAGGCCTAGATGCCTCTCTAGTAAGAGAGATGTAGAGAGAGAAGGTAGAGATAGAGAGAGAAAGACTGGGGTTGGGGGGGAGTTTTTTACAATCCACTAGCCATGGCTAGGTTATTAGAAAAGAGTGGGTTTTTTAGGGTATTTACACGGGTTTTATTGATGGTTCGCGTGCTCGGTGTGAGGTTTAAGTGCTGTTGGAGTCGGTTTTTTGTCATGAGAAGCCGAGATGTTTGAGTTACCCCTTTTTGGTGCTGGTCGGGGCATGCCTTCGGCGCCTTTGCTCGTTTTGGTGTTGGTGACATGTGATCTAGGTCGTCTTCCTTTTTGTCGATGTCAATGTCCTTCGGCTTTTCTTTTTTCATGTTGTTCTTGTGTTATGTGCGTATACGAGTGTGTGTGTATGTATGTATGTGTGTGCGTGAGCATGTGTATGTATATATGTGTAATCGTGTGTGTGTGTGTGTATATGTATATGTGTGTGCACATGCGTGCATGGGAACAGGGGTGGGTATTGTGTGTGTGTGTGTGTATATATATATATATATATATATATATATATATATATATATATATATATATATATATATATGTATATATATATATATGAATATATATATATATATATATATATAGATATATATATATATATATATATATAGATATATATATATATAGGCTTTTTTCTAGAATCTCTACTGGCGACGTAGAGGCGAGGGAGGAAGAGATGGAGTGAGAGAGAGTGTGTGTGTGAGCTTGTGAGTGGGGTGCTCCAGGTTTTCGGCGCCTCCACGGGCTGAGATGAGAGAGAGCGTGAGCAGAGAGATGGCGGGTGCCTACTCTGCGCGCGAGCGCAAGGACGAGAAGGTGTGGAGAGTGAGGTGGTGAGGGGGGGTGAGAGGATAGGGGTGGGTGTGTGGCTTCAAGTGCCCACAAGGGTTGGGTCTGGGGTGCGAAGGCGAGTGGGCAGAGGTGGGTCGACCAAGGGCGCAAAATGAGGGGGGGGGGGAGCTTGGTCAATGAGAGAGGGGAAATATTAGAGAGAGAGAGAGAGAGAGAGAGAGAGAGAGAGAGAGAGAGAGAGAGAGAGAGAGAGAGAGAGAGAGAGAGAGAGAGAGAGAGAGAGAGAGAATATATAAGACCTATTGGTGGTTCCCACCAAGGGAAAAAAAGGGGGAGAGGGGGAATGGGAGTTTGTGAGAGAGGATGAGAGGGGATAGGGATAGGGTGAGTGGTGGAGAAGGGAATTGAGAGAGAGAGAGAGAGAGAGAGAGAGAGAGAGAGAGAGAGAGAGAGAGAGACAGAGATTCCTTCCATGGTTTGCGGGGTCGTTCTCCCAAGAGAGAGAGAGAGAGGGATCTAGAGCTAGGTGAAGATGGGGGGGGGGGGGGGGGGGGGTTATAAGGCCGAAGGGAATGAGGACAAGGGAAAATGGGGCATAATGTAGTGGCCCGCCGGGGCTGGGGTGTAGACGAGCAAAGAGAGAGAGAGAGAGAGAGAGAGAGAGAGAGAGAGAGAGAGAGAGAGAGAGAGAGAGAGAGAGAGAGAGAATAATGGAAGAGAGAGAGAGGGGATATTACAAAATTGGCATCCTACTAGGGGTGTAAAACAAGAGGGAGAGAGAGTGAGGTGAAACCGAGGGCGGCCTGCTAGGCTGGGGTATGGACGAGCTAGGGCCATGAGGTGGACCCGAGCATTGCTGAGGCTTCCGACGGTGTTGCCAAAGCTCTGGCAAAGGGAAAAAAATTCTTTTTTTTCTTATTTTTTGAAAATTGGCTATCATTAGCCCTCCCCTTTTGGCTAGAGGCATTCATGTCTCTAGCTCATCTGCTTGATCATTGTCGTCGAAGGTGGTGGTTGATGGTGTATCCTCATCTGGAATGTCAATAGGTGGAGCCTGGTCAAATCAAAGAAAATAAGGTTTAAGCCACCAACCATTTATCCTGGTTTTATGAAGTCTTCCATCAGCTTCCATAAGCTCGTAGCTTCCATTGGCATACTTTTTCCTGGTGATGAAAGGGCCTTCCCATCGGAGTAGGAGTTTCTTATCCTTGCGCGTGTCGAAGCAATTGTCGTAGTGGAGCACCAACATTCCTTTTTTCAATTCTTTTTGCCAAAGATGCTGTTAAAGCTAAGCCGTATGTGCTCTGCTTGTGCCACATAATAATTTATTGCTTCTTCTTTGTCCAGTTGTAGTCTCTCCAAGTCGATGATGTGATATCTCAAATGCATGTTGGGCCATTGAAGTTGGCTTGCCATTACTTTGAGACTTTGTAGTTGCACTTCAATGGGCAAGATTGCTTCCTTACCAAATACTAGATGATACGGTGTGAATCCCAAGGATGTACGGAATGACGTTTTGTAGGCCCACAAAGCCGGTAGTAGGTACTTATCCCAGTCTCCAGGATGATTTTTTACTGCTTGGTAATAATTTTAGAAACCATTCCATTCACCTATTCAACTAGGCCATTACATTGAGGGTAATATGGTGAAGAGTGCCTCATTGTAATGCCCAGTTTCTGCATTAATTCTCCTACCAAGTCTGCTCTGAAACCTGGCCCTCTATCAGAGATGATCTCTAATGGTATGCCAAACCTATAGCATATGTGCTCATAAATAAACTTAGCTACCTCTACCACTGTGATTCTAGTAGTGGTTGTAGCTTTTGTCCATCTAGTCATGTAGTCGACCCCCATGATGATGTAGAATTTTCCTGAGTTGGCCCTAGGTAATGGTCCTATGGCATCGATACCACACTTTTCAAATGGTCCATATGAAAGAATAGGTGTCTGTGGTTCATGCATAAGTGACCTAGTGCCGGCCTTTTGACACAACTTACATGTTTTGCACCAGTGGTGTACATCACGTTTGAGGCTAGGCCATATGAAGCCAACCTGCAAGATTTTCCTACTTGTTATGTCTAGGGCAAAGTGACCACCACAAACCCCGTCGTGACAGCAATTACTCCCGTGATTTCATGAGAGAGAGGGACCTTCCTGAGTATTTGGTCCTTACCCTTATAGTAAAAACCGTCATTGATGAGCGGATACCTCGTGGCCTTCCGTGTCAGTCATTGCTTCTGTCCCTTTGTTAAATCTGATGAGCATTCCCCTGTTTCCAAAAAATGCATGATGTCAGGTAAGGTGTCACTACCTTAAAATAGAGGGAGCTTTAGCTTGATAGGCGCAACCAACACATCCTGTAGTCTTTCACTTGCTAGGGCATCTGCTTCTTGGTTTTGAGTCCTTGGGATATGGTGTATTTGAACTTCTTCAAACCTACCCAACAAGGTTTTTACACCACTTAAGTGAGTCTCAAGCTAGGATTCTTGCATGTCCATACTCCATTTACTTGCCTTACTAGAAGTAGAGCATCCCCAAATACATTAAGGCATTCCATTGTAGACCCTTGGTTAGTGCTGCATACTCAGCTTCATTGTTAGAATGTGAATCTAGCAATTGGCCCAACGAAAATACATTTGTCCCTTTGTCATCAAATACCACTATGACTGCAGCTGCTTTGTCAGAGGCTCGCTTGTAAGCTCCATCAAAGTAAAGAGAGTGTGCTCATTCTACCATTGATGGTATTGGAAGTAATCAAATTTCTTCCCCTTTAGATTGCTTCTCCTTCCTTTCAAAGACTTGGTAGGTCATGAGTCCCCCCAAGCTTGCCCTTGTCGTGCTTTCCACCTGTATCGTGTAGTCAAATTCTTGTAGATGAACTAACCATTTAGTAATCCTAGTAGACACATCCATGTGCTGTACGACATAGGAAAATATCTCATTCATGCTTAGAATCACAAATTGCTTAGGCAAAAAATATGACCTAAACTTTGTAGTTGCAAATCTAAGGGCTAGGACTAAGTGTTCCACATGGGTGAAACCTTTCTCTACTGCTGTCATCATTCGACTAGAGAAGTAGATTGGCCTCATGAAAGATGTCATCGTATCCTTTTGGAGTAGCACAGCCCCCAATGAGTCATCACCCACACTTGAGGTGACAGAATTTTTCATCCCACTTAGGTGGTGAGATAGTTGGCAGGGTGGCTAAGACCTCCTTTACCTTGTTGTAGTGAAGTTCGCTTTCCTCGTCCCAAGTGAAAGTTGATTTTTGAGTGAGTTGTTGTAGTGGTAGAACAAGTTGTGATAGTAGATGTATGAATCTACTCAAGTACCTCACTTTTTGTAGAAAAGAGACCAGTTGACGTGCGGTCGTTGGTGAAGGTAGGGCTATGAGTGCGGACACCTTACTTGGGTCGGCGTTGATACCTTTTGCTGATATTTCATGGCCTAGTAGAATGACTTTACTCTCCTCAATGTGGCATTTATCCACATTTAATTGCCCCCTAGGCTTT
This sequence comes from Adiantum capillus-veneris, assembly GCF_014529385.1. Taxonomy (NCBI): domain Eukaryota; kingdom Viridiplantae; phylum Streptophyta; class Polypodiopsida; order Polypodiales; family Pteridaceae; genus Adiantum; species Adiantum capillus-veneris. Next base: position 160,743,601 of record NC_140938.1, read on the forward strand.
GCAACCTGGCCAAACCTTCAGTTACCTTTTCTAAGTGGGAAATTTGGGAGTTAAATATACAAAAATCATCAATGAACACTCTTATGGATGTTCCAAAGAACGGTTGAAAAACATATGTGACATATCTTTGGAATGTGGTAGGTGCATTTGTCAGACCAAATGGCATAACTTTGTATGCAAAACAGCCCCATGGCGTGATAAAAGTGGCTTTTAGCTGATCTTCCAAGGCTATACGTATTTGAAAGTATCCAGAATAACCATCACACACGGTATAGCATTCAAAACCCGCTACTTCATTCAAAATTTCATCCAAGAAAGGGAGAGGAAAGTGGTCTCTCTTTGTAGTTGCATTTAGTGGCTTGTAGTCAACATAGACCCTCCACCTACCATTCTCTTTGGGTGTCACTACTACGGGTGACACCCATTCTGAGTTTTCTACAAGATAGATGAATACCGCCTCCAGCAGTTTCCTTACCTCGGCCAAGAGTGCCTTCTCTTGTATGACCCCCATCGTCATAGCTTTTGCACAATTGGTTTTACCCCTTCCTTCAGCTTAATATGATGTTCCACCACTGTAATTCCTATGATTCTTTCATAGTTGTCAATGAACAGGTTAAGAAATCCCATCAACATTTGAAAAAAACTATCTTTCTCTTCAAGTGTTAATTCCGTCGACAACATACCCTTCAACCTACTTTCTCCCAGGCCAGGTGATTTTCTCTCCTCTTCATTGTGTTGCCCTTCTGGTGATGGATCACCAATTGTGCTTTCCCTTTGTGGATGCTTCATAATGATACCCATCACATCGATGGAACTGTCACTTTCACCGGTGGATGTGGTCTCCTCCTCTGAAGTGGAAGACTTGCTAGTGGTTTCATATGCTAATGTTTCCAGATTCATTTACTTCTACTTGCCAATCTTCATGTCGTAGTAGATTGTCTCCACTTTCTTACCGGTCATGTGTAGAAGGCCAGTGCCCCGGTCTTGTTTTGCCTTCATGGCCATCAACCATGGCTTTCCCAATATTAGTGGATAGCCCTCCCCCTTAGTAGGCATTACAAAAACATCTACTCTACCTTAGTGTTGAAATCTTTTATCTTCACGGCACTTACCACACCCACACACTTTACTTTTGCATTGTTTGCCATCTTTGCTTTTCATGGAGAAGGCATGTCAACCTCGAGCCCTAATTGAAGCATCATAGCTTCGCTCATCCCACAGATTTTTGCACCTCCATCAATGTAGGTGTTTCCAACCCTTTTTCCTTTTATGTTGACATCAACAATTGGAAGGATGTCGTCCATGTTGCAACCCGAAATTGCTCCGGCTACCTTTGCTTTGGAGCGTCTTGTACTTACCATTTTGGACCGTGGCCGCCTTACTTTTGGTACGAGATGTAGGCGGATGTGGCCATGTAATCTTTGGTCCTTGCCCTGCCACATCCAATGTTAGATCATAGGGCTTAAAACTTTTCCCTAACTGGAAGTTGGTGATGCCCAATTTCCGTCCTGGCCTGGATGGCCTCTTGCTAGTCTCTCCTCTCATGCTTCTCTCATCATCTGATTGTGTGGATTTCTCCCTCCTAGCTCTTTTCACAGTCATGGATTCAAGTGGTTCTAAAAAGATTACCTTCTCCTTACCCTTGTCCCTCTCCTTTGCTCTGGGTGGATCCACTATTACGGCTTTTCCTTTATCTTCTAGCCTTATGATGTTTACAGGGCGATCAAGTGGCGGTGCTGGTGGAAGATGTGGGATGGATGCTTGTGGTGGTGTCTGGGGTGGACGTAGAATTTGTGTTGGTGGGGCTAGTGCTCAGGGTGGGGGTGTTCTTTCTCTAGGGGGTGACAGCTGGTTCCTCCTACGTCCTCTATTATAGTTTTGTCATGGTTTGGGACAGTAGTACATACCGTGACCATCTTCTCTGCAGTTGTAGCAGTGATACTCCATGTTTTATTCTCGTGCTCTTCCTCGGTCTTGACTCCTTCCTTGCTCTATTAAGTGGACAGACAAATTCTGCAATTTGTCAGTAATATGGGCCAACATATCTTGTTGGTCATCTCTTACCCCAAGAGCCGGTGGTGGTGGTGGAATGGTGGTGGTCGTGGTTGCTGGTCGGCGCGATGTTCCTGCTTCTGTTGGCTCGGTTTCTTTGTCTTTTAGTCGCAGCTTCTTGTCCTTAAGGCGAGCAATCTCAACGGCTAACTCGTACGTAGCCGGGAATCTACCCTTCACCTTCTCCTTGAGAAGCGGTCATAAGCCATGCGTGAACCGGTCTTCCTTTAGGAAATCAGGTGCAGCTTCTCCCCTTGCCAGTGACTCAACCCACCGTTCCCACAAATCCACAAATTTGGATTCATAGGTGGCATATTCTAAAAGACCCTCCTGCTTCAAGTCTCTCAACTTGTCCCACAACTTCTCTGAAGTGGTACCTCCCCCAAAGCGCCTCTTAAAAGCGGTTTTTAAGGGCTCCCAATCATCCTTGGTTTCTTCTGGAAGTGCATTGTACCATGATCTAGCTTCTAGCTTCATGAGATGCTTAAATATTCTAACCCGGGATTCATCCGTATCTTTGTTGCTCACTACACATGCTACTTCAAAGTCATCTAGGAAGTCTGTTACTAAATCCTCCCCATTCTTTCCTTTAAATGTTGGAAATGATACACTTTCCATGATTACTGAGAGAGAGCTAGAAAGACACACTACTTAGCTTGCAAAAAAGTTTTTCTTTTCTTCTTTACAAGGAGGCGTGTATACCCTCTTATACTAGGACATAGATTAAAACTTCAAACGGTACATTGCCTTGTACCAAAGGTAAGACAAATGGCTGATCTGATGCCAGAACCTTAAAAAACCGCTCCCCACCCAGCATGGTGTCAATGACGTGCTGGTAGTGAGTCTTCAAGTACAATATTACCTTAATTGAGCGTACACGTGTTGGTTTGTGTGATCTGTCTTGAGGTAGGTTGTACTGATTCATGTGAAGCTTAGAGGTTCTTAGTCACTGTCCAAGCTTGTGGGAGAGGGTGGTGTTCTTTCCTGAAACAAACTCAATAGATCCCTAGTTTCTCTAGTGAGAGTGTGAGAAAATTCTTCCGTTATCTATGCTGTAGCATCGTGTGCGACTTGGAAACTGACTATGATAATTACCTTGATGACTTGAGTTACCCGATTCTTGAAGTAGAATAGTGTTGATTGTCTATTGTGCAGAGCTCCTTCCATCTTGTTGTTGAGGGTTGGTTGTAGGTTGCGGACATGGTTTCGACCTTGTCCTTCTTCTTCTTGGCACCCCGCCTATGTATATCCACTGAGTTTGGTGTGTTGGTTGACTCTCCCACTGTAAATCAATTACCGTTACACCTGGCACTCGAGCTTCGATGGAAATGCGGAGTTCGTCTAGTTGTGCTTGGAGCTCTTCTTCTTTTGTCGTCCAGTTAGCAAACCCTACTAGCCATTCATCCATCCACAAAAGTTTAGGGGTTTCAGTCTTGTAAATTGCAAGGTTTCATGAAAGGATCCTCGGTGGGGGCGCCAAGAAAATGATAGCCGGAAATGACATGCCATATGGGGTGGCCTCTACACCACACATAGCCTGAATATCCCCAAGCATCATCTCAAGGTAGGAGTGATCCTATGGGTAGGAAGGGGCACCACCTAGCATAAATGCGGCTATGATGCAAACATACATGACCTAGTTAGCAAAGGTGAAATCACAAAATGGTGGTGTAACAACCGTTCACATGTAGAGAAATGCCTCATCACAAATCATTAGTATGTGAAAAGCTCAGAACAAGGCACTCTAATTGGCAGAAGAGATTGCACATGATGGAGCACGAGTAGGTTGATATACAAGAGACGAAATATCCTGTAACTATGGGAATTCAGAATAGAGGATGGACCCCAAAGATCAAGACAACATTACACCCCTTTTATTCGTGGTGAAGATACTTACAACTGGTGGTCTTCACGACTACAAACCTGGCTCTTGGCATTTGGGATGCAACATGAGATACGAGCTCCATATGGTGCATAGCGAGGTTGGAGTTAGCGAGAGGGTTAGTTGAGGGAGAACAGCAAGACGATGCAGCCACCGACAACCTCAATCACCAACATTGAGAGAGGACCAAGGTGGCATGGCATTGATACCTTCAATCCAAGCGTGCTCATGTTGCCTGGTGGGAGAGTAGAGACTACTTCAGGTGCATAGAGTGATCGTGGTTTGGTGAATCATGGGGAGAATGGTGATGTTGCCAATGCTAAGTGACCAAAGCTTGCAGCCAAACATGATGCCATTAGCTCTCAAGCATGGGTGCACTACGTGCTTAGTGGTTCTTACAATGTAGAGTGCATAGAGCTAGTATGCCCCTCCTTCACTTGAGTGTTCTCTCTTGGGTGTCTCCTCTCCCCTGTGTATTGTATGTGTATACTTTGTGCTCAGCGGAGGCCTCTTTATATAGGATTGAGAGGTGGTCCTTACCCACTGGTCATTGCAAATATCCTTTGGTCGCTGTAGAAGGCCTAGATGCCTCTCTAGTAAGAGAGATGGATAGAGAGAAGGTAGAGATAGAGAGAGAAAGAGTGGGGTTCAGGGGGAGTTTTTTACAATCCACTAGCCTTGGCTAGGTTATTAGGGAAAAGTGGGGTTTTTAGGGTATTAAGACGGGTTTGGTCGATGGTTCGGGTGGTCGGTGTGAGGTTTTAGTGCTGTTGGAGTCGATTTTTTGTCATGAAAAGCCGAGATTTTTGAGTTACCCCCTTTCGGTGCTGGCCGGGGCATGCCTTTGATGCCTTTGCTCATTTTAGTGTTGGCAACGCATGATCTGCGTCGTCTTCCTTTTTGTCGATGTCGATGTTGTTCGGAATTTCTTTTTTGATGTTGTTCTTGTGTTATGTGCATATACGCGCGTGTGTGTGTGTATGTATGTATGTGTGCATGAGCATGTGTATGTATATATGTGTTATCATGTGTGTGTGTATATGTATATGTCTGTACGCATGCGTGCGTGGGAACGGGGGTGGGTATTATATATATATATATATATATATATATATATATATATATATATATATATATATATATATATATAGATATTGATAGCCATTTTTTCGGCTCTCTGTAATTGCCATAGTGAGTTATCTCACCCTATCAAATCACTCAAACACTGTGGTTACCCTCACCCTTTCATTGTATATAGGTGCGTGTGAGTTAGGGGACTTTTCCCATATCTCCTTATTGAAATAAAAAACCCTCAATTAGCTAGTCATTGGGCTAGTTGAGCCAAAAAAATAAAAAAAATAAAAAATATAAGTACATTATGGCCCATGCGTATGTAAATATTTCCTTTGTATATAGGGCCTAAATAAAAGATTTTTTCATAATTATTTTGGTATTTATTTAAATATTTCTACTTATGTGTGTGTTATTTATGCTCTGTACATTGCCTCACCATTACCACAATTTTTCTTACCATTTTTCATACTCTTTATTCCATATAGAAATATTTTCATGTAAGATTCTCTTATATTTGGTGTAACTCCACCCCAACAAAAATCCAAAAAAACTAGTTTTATTTATGTGTATATTTTTTCACTATTGTGATTTTTTCCTTCCTACATCTATTTTTTTTTTCTAAAAAATTAGAACCCCAAAAATATTTATCTTTTTATGGTAGCCTCATAATGAGAGAGATTTCTTTTGACCCCTTTATATTTTTTCCACTTATATTATTTATATTTGACATGTACATATTTTTTAGACCCCTCGATATTTGATTTTCTTAGTTGTACTATTCACTTATATCATGATCTCAACAATATCTTCAATTATAGACCTACCAAATAAGGTCAAGGGTAGGTGGCATGCATACATGCACTATGGAGGGCTCACTCTTGGAGATATGCAAAAGAATCATCCAAAGAAGGACCCCACAAGGACCTTTTGCAGTGGAAAACAACGGTCGGTTTTGCTGAATTTTTAAAGTTCACTTGCTCTCCGAATTTGAAAAGGTGATACAAACAAAAGTTGTAGCTCGTGGGCTGAACTTTTGCCTCAAATTTTTTCAGATTTTTTTGAGCTACGAGCTCTGAGCTATGATTTTATTAGTGGACACTAGTTTTCCCATGCTATGCAGCCACACTCTCTCTTCCACTTTTTTATTTTCCTCTTTCACACACACTTCTCCACTCATCATCCCCACCTCTCTCACCACTCCTCTCTGCACCCTACTCACCTTCTCCTCAACCTTCAAGAATAAGAGAAACCATGGTGAACTCATACCTCCCACACACAATTCTATTCCAAAATTGACCACCTAGTCTCATTTTTCCTCCTCCAAATTATCCATATCTATAAAAAAAACCACAAAATTCAGCCTCTTCTCTTAAAAGACAGCATCATGGTGGTTGATTACTCAGCTTCAATTACCTTGTCTCTCAAGGAAGGTCAAGAGTGGAGAAAAAATGTACCGTCAAAGCTAGTGGACCGTCAACAAGCGTCAAAATTGGCCCTACTCAATACACTTGGAGCATCAACCTTGTAAGAAATCCACCTTTTCTTACCTCTTAAGAGTTTTTCTTCCTTATTTGTATCCTACATGGATACTCCCATTGTAAATATCCAATTCCATTTGTAAATTAATACTAACTCTACTAACACTAACCCACTATGAAAAGTCCTATCACCTCCATTTCTATCGTTTCTCTTTCCCCACCAACTTCTTGATAATTCCAAGCAAAAAAAATTAGATAAATTGCTGAAAATCTAACCCAACCATGGTTAGAGGAGTAACCCTAGCCTTCAAAATTGCTATAAAAGGAGGGTGTAGCTATCACAAAAAGGGGGGAGAAGAAAGAGCACTATGCTATAGCTTGAGAAGCCAAGCTCAACCTCTTGAGAAAGAGCTCTTGAGTGGAATCTCATTGGCATTAGGCATATGTATGTGTTGTATTAGGGGTGATTAGCAAGGGAACTCTATGCCATTGTAAGAGAGAGTGATCATTAAATTGAGAGTAGAAAATCTATCATTTCTCCTACTAGAGTAAGCCCAACATTTGCTGAATCAAGGAGGGTGAATTTGGACTAAGCATGGATACCTTGTCTCCCTTCCAACGTGAATTCATGGACAATAATGATGTGTAAGTGTCTTGGTGTTTTATTTAAGTTCTTGATAGCTTGTCTCCGGGTATTGTTATCAATTTAGCCATAAATCCCACATGCTGTAAGAGGGCGACAGGGTGGAGAGGACTCCCCTGGCCTTAAGACAGTGATTGGGGTGGCTTTTTTTCTTGTGATGTGTTGTGGTGTAATTTACTCAGGCTATGTTGAAAAAATACTAATCTCAGTTTGATTGGTCATGAGAGATGTGTAAGAAGGCATTAGTGCAACAAGCACCCCCTTTCCCCTTCTCTCTCTTTCTTACATATATATATTTATGTTTGCTTGATCATTAACGATACACTTCAAAGCAGCCCGAGCACCATCTCTCTCTCTCTCTCTCTCTCTCTCTCTCTCTCTCTCTCTCTCTCTCTCTCTCTCTCTCTCTCTCGTGTTTTAGTGTGTGAGAGTGTTCCATTGGTGTTAGGGTTAGTGTAAATTCCTTGCTTGTTTGTGGGTTGCTCTAACGATTCTCCTCTTTTGCGTCCTAGTTGGCTCTTAAACTAGGTGGTGCCCCTTGTGTAGTTGGGATTTGGCTGGGGGTTTGTTGTTTTGGTGCATGTTGTGTTGTGCCCCAGCCCCATTGAACAGCACGGGAGCCTTGAAGGGTGTCTAGAGGTTGCTCTTCTTGTTGCCCGCCCCGGACCGCTTCAAATTGGTGCCCCCTGTGAGGAAAACAGCTCGTGTATGTTTTTGTGTAGGATCAACTTTTAGCATAGTCAAGTAGTTTGCATGAATCACGAGAGTTTGTATGATCCTTTCATTCCCATTGCAAGGCAAAAGATACACATAATTGTTAGTACTAAGTTGCAATTTCAACGAGTAATTCGTAGAATTTTAGGTCCTCTTAGGTTAGCCGAGATAAACACATCGGTAAATCCTTTTATTTTGCCTCTCATTAGGTACGATATTAGCTTGGACGTCTATATTTTTGTGTTATTTTAAGCATTAGGACATGCATAGGCCATGGATAATGGCCCAGGAATAGAGGTTTTTCCCTTTCATTTTACTCCACACATTAGAATAAACGTTGCAATTAGTAGAAAGATCCATTTTCAACAACGAATGGTGTTCATGTTTGGTGCCCAAAGAGTAGGAGAAATTCTTGCATCACCAAACCCTGTCATTCTACCTCTCATCAACTACCACACTTCTTTTGATGTACATGTGTTCATTTTATTTTAAAATGAAGTGCAGCCCGGCAAAATAGTGTGTATGTTTGTTTTTTCTTTGTCCAAGTTGTTACAAGAAACAAAAAAAGATCATTTGTTCTAACAGGGAATGTGTGTGCAGTGAAAGTTCAATCCTTAGAGATCTAGCTCTATTACCAATTGAGTTGCAGGAGCAAGTAGTAAGGCGTCTCCCTCATAACAAGAGGGTGGTGAAGTTAAGACGAAAGATCCTACACGTGGATTCCATTTTCCTCTTGTTGTTGGGAACTAAGGAAGACCGCGCATTCATCCAACTAGTGTGTGCCCTAAGATTGGTAAATAGAGTGAAATTTGGCGTTTGGCGAGTGCATTTCACCATTGAGGAAGACTCTTCAGGAAACTTGCGGCCAGAGTTCATGCTTCATAGACTCACATTTGGTGAATTTTTCCCTCATTTGCGTCTTATTAATAGTCTTCCTTTCGCTTTCAACAAAGGAGATAGGGAGCTATTCAGAGCTTGTCTTAATAAAGAGAGCATAGAGAAGATTGCAAATTTGTATAAATTCTCATCCTTCTCTACTTTCTATGACACTTTGTTCATAGAGACATTGTAAATCTCTTTATGCTTTTGAATGATTTAACCATAATCCTAAGGAGTTTTTGTCCAGGAATTTTGTAGCACAAGTGGAGTCTTTAAATCTTGCAAACTTGATTGGACTTGATGAGGATGTTCTTTATGAAATTGTGAGAAGGTTGCCTCACTCCGACTGTGTGGAACTCGAAGGAAAGGAGCTCCTAGTCAATTGCTACTTTCTCACGGCCTTCGACGAGCATGAAGATCTAGTTTTTATACAAACCGCTTGTGCGTTGGGAATTGTAGAGCAAGTGCAATTTATCACTTGGGACGTGGTTGCTCTTTTGGATCCAGAAAATGAAGTTCTAGAGATTTCTATTTATCGCCTTAGATTTGAAGAATTTCAACCCTTCTTAGAGCTCATAAATAGTCTACCTTTTTGTTTTGATCAAACAAATCGAGACCTCATTGAAGCTTGGATAGCTGAAGAAGAAAACCTAGAGTGGTATTTTCTTACTTCTTCATTTGCAGGCGAGTGGTTCTAAATCTCTATTGTATCCCTTATTGTAACTCGTGTTGTAATCTTTCATAATAATGGAGAGCCAACGCCAAATGTCTAGATATCCTCTTTTCTTTGGAGAGCCTCGAGAGGATGCAGAATTATTTTTAGCAAATTTCAAGATGTCTTGCCGTATCAAGAGGATAGTAACCGATCAAGAATGTGTAGAAATGTTTGAGGTGGTCCTTAGGAAAGATTCTAGTACTTGGTTTGACTCTTTGCCTGAGGAAGTTAAGGGGAATTACAAAGAAGTTTTGAATCGTTTTAAGAGATACTTCTTTGATCCCCAAAACACTCAAAAACTATGGCAAGACATTATTTCTCATAAGCAAAAAGACTTAGATGAATACTACTTGTAGAAGCAAGAGTTTCTAGTATGTCTTTGGGCTCTATGGATACGAAATGTTGCTAACCCTAGTGATGGTGCAGAATTTTTAAAGAAGGAGAGGTTCATAGCCGGACTCTTTCCTGACCTTAAGGTAAAAGTTTAGGCGGGTGCACCTGCTACTTTTGATGCAGCTGAAACTAGGGCTGCCTAGAAGTATAGGAAACTCAAGTGCTTAAGGGGAGAGGTTCCAATAGAAGGTCTTAGACCCAAAGGTAAGTCACAAGCATCAACATCTAGGGAGCTTCCTGAGGTAACGGCTGAAGTGATTGAGAAGTTAAATGAATCTTTAAGCAGCCTGTCAATTCACCTTGCACAAGCTGTAGGTCCAAAGGGACAAGCAAAGAAGTCGGAAGAGAGAGAGCCACGAACTAGGAGAGTCTTGCAATGTTGGAATTGCGGAGAGTCTGGACATGGGATGTATAATTGTCCTTGGCCCCGTGGAGAGCCAGGGAGACCTAACTTGAATTACCCAGTGATGAATGCAGGAGAAGGAGCTGGTCAACAACCAAGGCTTCTACAAAGGCCAAATGGAGCAAGACCACCTCCACAAGGAGTGGAAGGAGTTCCACCTTTGCCAGACCCAAACGTGCATGTGGTAGAGGTGACAAATTCAAGAGAGGTTGACATGGAAGCAAATGGCATTAAGCGTGGCCAAGGGAAAGGTAAGGAGAAAGAAGGAGTTACATCACAAAGTGACCATGGACGAGAAAAGAAGGCAAAGGAGACCAAGGAAGCTAAGAGGACTCGACGTCGTATCAACCTCCAAGACTTTCCTCTTGGACATGGAATGGCTCCATACAACCTGTTGGAAGACATGAGAGGTAAGGGTCCTGATATCTCATGGCCTCAATTTCTTGCATTATTTCCACAAGTTAGGAGGGATTTAACAAGGGTAGTTAGCACTAGGAGAAAGGTAAAAGAGAGTGTGCCTGTTGTAAAAATTGCACAAGCTGAAATGAATGAGGACATTACACCTGCGTTAGATTGTTACATAAAAGGGAGATTGGTTAGGAAAGGTCTAGTGGATGGGGGTGCACAAATTTTCATCATGACAGAGGGACTCATGCAAAAACTAGGCATGCACATCCATGAGACACTTGAAATTAAGGTCAAGATGGAAAACAATAGCAAGGCTAGGTGCGTAGGCATTTGTAAAAATGTTTTTGTGAAGGCCTTTGGCATTAAGAAGGCAGTGGATTTCTATGTCATGTCTACCAAAGGAAATGGTTACCCATTTATCCTAGGGAGACCATGGCTAATGAAAATGCGAGCTTTGTAGGATTGGGAGAGTGGAAAGCTAATTTGCAGGAACGAAAATCATAAGAAGGTTGTCTTTGACATGAAGGAGCAACGCCAAGAGGAGCTCCATGAAGAATCATCTCAAAGTGAGACGGAAGAAGGTTGGACCGATAGCACTTCAGAAGAAGAAAGTAGCGGCAGCATTACTAAAGAGGAGTCTTCCATCGAAGTCATGGGGGTAAGGTTTAATCCAAGCAACCAAGAGAACTCTTGTCAAGGCTTGGAGGAGGTAGGTCTGTTGGAATTAGGGTTGCAGAGAAACACACACAGCTTGGAGAAGACGAAGGAAGCTCAAGGCACACAATAGAGAGTGTGTTACTTAGTGTGCAATGGAAAGATAGATAGCCCTAGTGTGATGGGCGTATATACAATGCACGGGGGAAAAAACCTCCTAAAGAGGGAAAAAATGCCCCGGCGGTCCTAGTGTGTTCACACACATCACTACCACATGTATATGGTAACAAATCCCCCCTGGAGTGATGCGGTGAACGAGAGCTGGCACATGAGTAAAGGGAAGTGCCATGCCCTGAGGACAGGATCAGTCCACAAAGGGGAGTAAGCCCAAAGCTTTGCGGAAAGCTTCAAGCTTCTCACGAGACAATGCCTTTGTGAAAAGATCTGCAAGGTTGTCCTGTGTTGGCACATAAGCCAAGCTGATCTCTCCTGCTGAGAGCCTCTCCCTGACATAGTGGTAATGCACCTCAATGTGCTTTGTGCGAGCATGAAAAACTGGGTTCCTCGCAACTGCCAATGCGCTCTGACTGTCAGTGTAGATAGTGTTGGCAGTGTCCTGTCCAACACCCAAGTCAGCCATAAGGCGTCTGAGCCATACACACTCAACCGTAGCTGTGAAGACTGCCCTGTACTCAGCCTCACAACTCGAAGTGGCCACAGTAGGTTGCTTCTTGCTCAACCATGATATACATGAACTGCCAAGCATGAAACAAAAACCACTTGTGGACACTCGCGTGTCAAAACAACCAGCCCAATCTGAGTCCGAAAAAGCATGTAAGTCTGGCGGCAATGATCCCCCCTTGGGATAAAACAAGCCAAGATGTAAAGTGCCACTAAGGTAGCGGAAAATCCTCTTGACAGCCTGCCAATGCTTAGACCCTGGGCTATGCATAAATCTGCTGACCTGCGAGACTGCAAACTGAATATCTGGCCTCGTGTTGCATACATAAATGAGGCAGCCAACAGCAGTTTGGTAAAGAGTGACATCAGCAGGATCGCCAGCATCATGTAGACTCAACTTCAAACCTGTTTCCATGGGAGTGGCAATAGGTTTGCAATCCTCAAGTCCAAACTTACATAGCAATGTCTCTATGTAACTTTTCTGACACAAGGCAATACCACCATCACACTGCTTAAACTGTATACCCAAGTAATGATGCAACAGCCCCAAATCTTTCATCTTGAAAGTAGCATTCAAATCAGCCTTAAATTCAGCAATATGTCTCTCATTTGGTCCAGTGATCAGCAAATCATCAACATAAAGAACCACAATGAGAAATACATCATCCTCACGCTTTACATACAATGTGCTTTCTGTTGGACTGTTACGAAAGCCTCGTTTAACCAAATGAGTGTCAGCTTTCTCATACCAAGCACGAGGAGATTGCTTCAACCCATACAAAGCCTTCTTACATTTGCACACTTTGTCCTCTTGTCCTTTTATGACAAAACCGCAAGGCTGCGTTACATAAACTTCCTCAAATATGTCACCATTCAAGAAAGCAGTAACAATGTCTGATTGATGTACATCCCAACCAAAATGAGCTGCCAATGCACATAGAAAACGCACAGTAGTCATGCGACAAGTGGGAGCAAAAGTCTCTTCATAATCTATGCCTTTTTGTTGTGCATAACCCTTTGCAACAAGTCGAGCCTTATGGCGATCGATCTCACCATCCGGCTTGCGTTTCAACTTGTAAACCCACTTGGTACCAATGGCCTTTTTGCCAGGAGGCAAATCACATAAAGTCCATGTGTCATTCTCTATAAGTGCATCATATTCTGATTTCATGGCAGCAATCCAATTTTCTGAATTCTGTGCTTCATCAAAAGACAGAGGCTCCTCAACATCATGTAAACTAGACACAGCCAAAGCATAACAATCTGATGCATAAGATGCATGGCGAGAGCCTGAACGAGTACGACTAGATAAAGGTGCATCCAATTTACTGTCACGCAAAGTGTGCACCAGCCATTTTGGCATACCTCTAGCCTGCTCATTTTCAGCCCTTTCCTCATCAAGTACATCATGTACATCTGCATCAGTAATAGGCTGTTCTAAAACATTTTCAGAAACCCCCATAGGCTGTACATTTGCCTCATTGGAACTTACATTCGTATTTCCACCACTGAAAAGAGGCAACAAAGTGTCATAGATGTCCTGTGAGCTTACATTACTGTCTCTAGTACATGACAGCAAGGGTTGAACAGAATCTTCCACAAACACTACATCCCGTGAAACCAAAATACGTTTTGTTTGCGGATGATACAACCTGTAACCTTTGCTTTCAGCACTATAACCAACAAAAATACATTTGACAGCCTTATCATCCAATTTTCTGCGCTGCACTTGTGGCACCAAAGCATATGCCAAACAGCCAAAAACACGCATGTGCTCAATAGAAGGTTTTCTATCATGCCATGCTTCATATGGAGTAATAGACTGCAAAGCTTTCGTAGGACACCTGTTAAGTACATAAGTGGCACACATGATGGCCTCAAGCCAAAAAGAATGCGGCAAAGCTTGACTTTTGACCATACATCGTGCCATTTCCGTTAGTGACCTGTTTTTCCTCTCAGCAACACCATTTTGCTGAGGTGTATAAGGCACTGTACATTGGTGTTTTATCCCACGACTAGCCAGAAATGCATTAAATTCATGAGACATATACTCCCCCCCTCGATCGGAACGGAGGGTGCCCATAGTACATTTTGAGACATTTTCAGCCATAGCCAAAAATTGTTTGAAGCACATAAAAACTTCGGACTTTGCTTTAAGCGGAAATACCCATGCATGCCTGGAGTAATCATCAATGAAAGTCACAAAGTATAGGTAATTGCCCAAGGACGGAGTTTGCATGGGCCCACAAACATCACTATGCACAAGCTGCAACCTGCATGTGGCCCTAACTGAACCATCCTTTGGAAACTTAGAACGCTGCATTTTACCCAGAATACAGCCTTCACAAACATGTTTGATAGGTGCTTCAAGAGGCGGCAAAGAAGCAACCATATCAGATTTCTGCAAACGCAGCAAACTGGCAAAATTCAGATGACCAAAACGTGCATGCCAAAGTTTTGCATCTGAAATAGCCCTTGAATCTGCAACAGCATTTGCAAAATTTTGTCCACACTTGTCATACAAAGTGAGCTTATACAGCCCACGGCACAAAAGCCCAGATGCAACAATTTCATCACCAAAACTGAGATCATGAACTGTACATCTGTCATCCACAAATTTGACTACAAGTCCAAGTCTAGCAAGTGCGGATACAGACAAGAGATTCTTCTTGATCCCAGGTACATAAAGTGCATCAACAAGTGTGAAGGAACTGCCATTAGCAGCAGTGAGCACAATCTTTCCAACTCCCTGAACTGGATAAGAGGCGTTGTTGGCACAAGTGACTGAATTCCCATGAGGGACAGACTCGAGAGAGGTAAACAATTCACGATGTGAGGTAATGTGCTTTGTAGCACCACTGTCGAAATACCACACATGTGAATCTGCAGCAACTGACAAGCATGCATCATGGACAGCAGGATTGTAAGTGCACTCTGCGCTAAAAGCCCATTCTGCATCAACATCAGCATCACAATCTCCTTTCACAGAAGACTCAACAATGGCTGCATTTGTAGTGGAACCAGCATTTGCAGTGGAACCACCCTCTTTCTTCTTAGCCTCTTTGGCCTTCAACTTAGGACACGACTTGATCAAGTGATCATTGGCTTTACAATAATGGCAACGCATCTTCTTTTTGCCCTTATCACCAGAATTGCCAGACGAAGTGCTGCCAGCATAAGCATTAGGAACAGAAATTTTGCCACTCGCAGCAGAACCATAAGAAGTGGCTGCATTACTGTTACCACCCTTTCTTTGAGAAGCAATAAAAGCCTGTTCAACTGCACGCTGCCTAGTCCTGTTTTTTCTAGAAAGTGACTCTTGCAACAGCAATGTGCATAATGCATCAAACTTGACAACTTCAGGATTTCCTTGGGTCATCAGTCTCCAAGTACTAGCAAAAGTCTGGTAGGAATCTGGTAAGGCATCAAGAACAGTCTGCACAAGGGAACTGTCAGAAATGACTTCACCTGCAGAAATGAGTTGCTCATTGATATCCTTGACACTAGCAAGGAAAGTGTCCATATCATCTTCCTCATGCATAATCTTCGACTCTAGCTCTTTACGCAGCAAAGCAATTTTAGCCTCATTGCGGCTTGCATAAAGACCTGCTAGAATATCCCAAACCTGTTTTGCAGATTTTGCTGAACGGATGTGAGGAATAATGGTGCGCTTCACAGACAACGCAATCAATGCATGAGCCTGTGCATCCTTAACATCCCAACGAGCTTGTTCTGCTGTAGGCAAAACAACTCTAACAGCTGCAATCCTTGCAGCAAGACCTGCAACATCCTCAACATCGCCTACATCTTCAGAACCACGACGTACATCAATGCCCTGCACAATGTTCCAGACACCTTTTGACACAAGAACATGTTGCATCATATAAGCCCACATAGGGTAGTTGTCCCCATCCAACCTGTCCTCAGCAGCAAACATCTTGAACACATCTGTGTTGTTGTTGTTAGCCATGGTAAATGCTGCACCTGATGTGAAAACTGCCCAAAAATAGGAGAAATGGAGCGGGAACAACTTGTGCTATATAGCACAAACCGTAGAAGACTATAAGGCACCTGTTATGTAGAAAACGGCACTGACAGAAAATCTGCACAAAATGACGAAATAGCTTGTGCAGTACTGCCCGTAGTGGAAACGGAGGCCGAAATGAGCCCAAATCAAAATTCTGAGCAGACCAAGCTGCGAACGCTCGCCAAAGCTCACTGAAATCGAAGAAAGTGAGCAGGCGTGTGCTGGAGCAGCTGGCGACTAAGCCCGGGAGGACGTGACCTGCTCTGATACCAATTGTTGGAATTAGGGTTGCAGAGAAACACACACAGCTTGGAGAAGACGAAGGAAGCTCAAGGCACACAATAGAGAGTGTGTTACTTAGTGTGCAATGGAAAGATAGATAGCCCTAGTGTGATGGGCGTATATACAATGCACGGGGGAAAAAACCTCCTAAAGAGGGAAAAAATGCCCCGGCGGTCCTAGTGTGTTCACACACATCACTACCACATGTATATGGTAACAAGGTCCTCAAGAGAACGAAGGTGTTCAAGATGAAGGAATCCTAGAAGGTATTCTATCTACAACACTTACAAAGGATGAAAGAGAGGAGTTCAAATGTGTGCTAAGGAAATTTCCTAGGCTTTTTGCTAAAGACTACACCGATGTGCGTGGAGTAGATGCTGTTCAACACAAAATTGAGTTGAAGCCAGAGGCCACACCTAAGGCTCAGAAGCTACGAAGGCTAGGAGTCATCAAGGAGCAGGCTTTACTCAAGAAGGTAAGAAAGCTTCTAGCAGCAGGTT
The DNA here is from genome assembly GCF_014529385.1 of Adiantum capillus-veneris. Taxonomy (NCBI): domain Eukaryota; kingdom Viridiplantae; phylum Streptophyta; class Polypodiopsida; order Polypodiales; family Pteridaceae; genus Adiantum; species Adiantum capillus-veneris. The sequence continues at coordinate 160,760,386 of NC_140938.1, forward strand.
TCATTTATCCAGTGGAGAATTCAGAGTGGGTCTCTCCTGTTGTTGTCACTCCTAAGAAAAATGTCAAGTGGAGGGTGTGTGTGGATTACCGTCCCCTCAATGAGGCAAAAAAAAGAGATCACTTTCCCCTCCCATTCTAGGATGAGATACTAAATGAGGTAGCTGGTCATGAGAAGTACACTGTGTGCGATGGTTACTCAGGTTACTTTCAAATAGGGATTGCATTGGAGGATCAATTGAAAACAACCTTTATCACTCCTTGGGGTTGTCATGCTTTTAGAGTCATGCCATTTGGTCTGACAAATGCTCCTGCAACATTCCAACGTTTCATGACTATGGTGTTTCAAGCATTGTTTGGAAAGTCAATTAGGGTGTTCATTGATGATTTCTGTATTTATAGCTCAAAATCATTGCATCTACAAAGGGTAGAAGAAGGTTTAAAGAAGCTCTACGACATGGGAGGTAAACTCAACCCCGACAAGTGCCATATAGGTGAGGATGAAGTAATCTTGCTTGGTCATAAAGTTTCTTACAAAGGCATTGAAGTGGATCCTTCAAAGGCAAAGGCTCTTATTGAGCTACCATCACCCAAGAGTCTTAAGGAGGTCATCTCATTCATTCAAAAGGTGAAGTATATGTCACGCTTCATTCACTTAGCCTCGGAGTTACTTCACCCTTTGCAAAAGTTGACACAACAAGTAGAATTTGCATGGTCTGATGAGCTTGAAGAGTACTTTTGTAACATTAAAGCCATTTTGTCAGAGCTACCAACACTCATACCTCCTTGTTGGGAGTACACATTCTTTGTTACCTCTAGTGCTGGGAAAGAAACAATTGGTGCTGTGTTGCTACAACAAGATCCCCACAGTAGAAGGATGCGACCCATCTACTTTGCTAGTAGGGTCATGAATGCTTTGGAGAGAGACTACACAGAAGCAGAACTCATGATGCTTTCTCTCATGTTTGCGGTGAGAAAGTTTAGATCCTACCTGCTACCAAAACCTTTTGTAATTCTCACTGCAGAAAATTTGTTCCCTTGGGTGTCATCTCAAATGAATCTTAGTACTAGGATCTCAAAGTGGATTATGGAGCTGCAAGAGTTTCAATACTCTTTCAAGGTAGAAGATAGTGTGCGTGCACAATTGGCACGGATTCTCACTTATAGGGTGCATGAAAAGGAGATTAAGGTGCCTGAAGTAAAGACCCTACCATTGCCACCACCAAAAAGTATTCCTAATGCTTTTACCTTGTTCTTTGATGGAGCTTTTCGTCGAGCCACAGGAAAAGTAGGGGGAGGGCTAGTGTTGCTCAACCCAAGTGGAGAGGTGGTCATGAAAGAGAAGTTCAATCTACCAAGTTCAGCTAGCAACAATGAAGCAGAATATGACACACTACTTCATGGTTTAAAAATATGCATTGGCCATGGTATACAACGTCTCATGGTAAAAGGGGATGCATTTCTCATTGTGAAGCAGATTTTAGGCATTTGGGCATGCAAAAATGTAAGACTAAGGGCCAAAGTTCATACCATCCGTAGGCTATTTAATCAATTTGAGGAGGTGCAATTATATCATATTCCTAGGAAACAAAATGAAGATGCTGATTTACTTGCACAACAAGCCGTTGCATGTGTAAAGAAAGAAGTGCAGGTCATCATGGTGGCGGCTGCTGTGAAGCAACCGAGGTACCAGGGATTGGAGTCATTGGCTCCCATCATTGGCTACATTTTGGAGGGTGAGTTTCCACCAGACTTCACAAAAGCTCAGAAGAGGAGACTCATGAAGAAGGCAAGCATGTATCTCTTCCTATAAGGCTCCCTCTATCAAAGAGGGAAGGATAAAGTGTGCAGAAGAGTACCAACTATCGCGGAAATTCCAGCCATTCTAAAAGGTTTGCATGAAGAGGCATGTGGTGGTCATTTTTTCCAAGAATTAACTGTGAAGAATATTTTGCTTGCGGGGTATGTTTGGCCAAGTCTGCATGTGGATGTCCAACATTGGTGTAAAAGTTGTCACAATTGTCAGGTAAATGGGAATAGAAGATTGATTTATGGTCCAAGGCAAATTGTGCTTTCAAATGGACCCTTTGAAAAGTGGGGCATTGATGCTATGGGTCCTCTGCCTAGGACAAAAAATGGTAAACTCTACATTCTAGTGGCTGTAGACTATATGACTAGGTGGGTGAAAGCACAAAGTGTGGCAAAAGTAAATGAGAGGACACTGAGCAAATTCGTCTACACTCACATTTGTTGTAGATTTGGCACACCTTTGGAGATTTTTTCTGATAATGGTCCAGGGTTTAGAAAGGGATTGCTCACAAAAGTCTGTGAAGAACTTCGCATTCTACATCTTCACAGTACACCCTACTATCCCCAATCAAATGGTTTGGTAGAAAAAGCTAATGCTGTCATTGCAGGCATCATTAGAAAGATGGTGAGAAACAAGACAAAGTTGTGGGATGACTTCTTGGATGGTGCCTTGTGGGCGTATCGAACCACATATAGGGAAGCCACGGAGTTCACACCATTTCACTTGGTCTATGGTCAAGAGGCTTTACAACCAATTGAGCTCAACATTCCAACAATGCAACTTCATGGCAAAGCAGCACAAGATGATCAAGAAGCATGGATGGATCGACTTCTTACCTTAGTTGAGCTTGAGTGGAAAAGAGAAGCAGCATACGAGTGCTATAAGAGGAAAGCCACAAAGACAAAGGAGAAGCTTGATAAGAAACTGAAGGACAAAGGCATCAATGAAGGAGATATTGTGCTAAGGTATGACAATCGATTCGATAATCGTTTTGATGCCAAATTTGAAACAAGATGGCAGGGGCCATACATAGTCAAGAAGGCTTTCAATTCAAGTTACTATCAACTTATGGACTTGAATGGGAAAGAGCACTCCAGGAAGGTAAACGGCTATTGCTTGAAGCCTTACTTGAGTCGCCTTCTACCAAAGGATCTACCAGAGCAAAAGGCAACTATCCCATGTAAGTATTGTTCCATGAAGCATGAGTGTAACACAAACCAAAATTCCAAGGGGCCAAACAATGAAGATCTTGTCAAGGACTCTGCAGCACTCTCTTTGGAAAAGATTCTTTATGATGGTACATGAATATACCATCATCCTGGGGGAGGGCTAATGATAGACGTTTTTTCGGCTCTCCGTAATTGCCATAGTGAGTTATCTCACCCTATCAAATCACTCAAACACTGTGGTTACCCTCACCCTTTCACTGTATATAGGTGCGTGTGAGTTAGGGGACTTTTCCCATATCTCCTTACTGAAATAAAAAACCCTCAATTAGCTAGTCATTGGGCTAGTTGAGCCAAAAAAATAAAAAAAATAAAAATATAAGTATATTATGGCCCATGCGTATGTAAATATTTCCTTTGTATATAGGGCCTAAATAAAAGATTTTTTCATAATTATTTTGGTATTTATTTAAATATTTATACCTATGTGTGTGTTATTTATGCTCTGTACATTGCCTCACCATTACCACAATTTTTCTTACCATTTTTCATACTCTTTATTCCATATAGAAATATTTTCATGTAAGCTTATCTTATATTTGGTGTAACTCCA